>NC_080539.1:281483515-282101242 GCF_028640845.1 Ahaetulla prasina
CTCTTCAATGTTCCCCCCACCTGCCCTCAGAGATTTCAGCACCATCAACAGCGCCGTGTCAATACAGTGTCGTCTAGATTGTTTTCAGCACCACGGAGAGCGCAATCGGAAGCTTTCCTCCACCATCAACGTTCTAGGGGAATTGGGCGGACTCATTACAGTGAAGTCAATGAAGAGTGGGTGCCATGGAAACGGAAAGGAGCCAGTCAAGATTCGCCATCTCCAGGTTTTCCAAGAGCAACACACTTTGCAAAGAAAATAGGGTTTTACGAGACACTGACAATTAATTTTAGGATTTCCATGTCTGACTCCATTTTTTGACGCATAGACTGACCCAGTTGCGCAGTGCAAACACCACCTAGCATTCTCATAGCTTTTGCTGCAGTAAAACAAAATTGTCAGACCACTTCTTGCCAAGAGAATATGTCCTTTTAAGTTATGAAGTGGGACGTTTAGGTAATCAAATCAGCAAATCAATCAAAGCTTAGCAAATAGGGCTGTATCTAATTTCTTTATATAATATGACAGGAAAGTGTCCCAATATAGACATTATATTATACAAAATGATGTTAAACAATATCTGCTTATTGCTGGAGATACAGAATCCACAGCTGTGCCAAATCTATTTCAGAGGGTTAGGAGAGGAATATAATCTGGGGAAGGTTAAAGAGCATGATGGTGTGTCAAGCAGGAAATAAAAACATATGTATTATTAATGCAGCTTGGCTGGCAAACACATGGAACACAAGTCTAAAAATTATTAAATGTGAAGTTTTCGTTAACACCTGTTTCTTTCTTCACACAGCTTATCAGTTTGAATAACTGCAAGTTGTATTAAACATCTTCCACATCTTCCACATCTTCACATTTGTTTTCTGGTATTCAAATGTAGCCTATTAAAATATTTTCTAATTAATAGAAATCTTATCATCCCTCTTAATTTGTTGAATTCAAATATGGGTAAAATAAAAATCTACTCAGAGTGACAGTTATGCTCCTGAAGGCTCAGCTTTATTTCTTATTCATCCAACAGTGGTTTTCTCTAATGGTTTCTTATAACAGTGATATAAGGCATTAGGCCTATCCGTTTGAAAATTTTGATATTGGACATAATAAAGAAAGGGCTGTAATAAATGCAATTGACCTTGTTGATAAGATCTAAAGATATATATTTTTTCCTGTGACAGAAACATTTTACTAAGGATGCCCTCTGGTGGAAGGACAATGGTGTTTGGCAACATTCTCCCTCATTAATTTACGATACCTTTGATTCTGACAATTTTACCCTGTCTTTCTAAAATGGCATACACAATTAGACTGAAATGGGAACTGTTTAATTAAAAGCAGTGGGAAAAGCTTTAAAGTTTTATGCATTATAGCTTGCAAGCAAATGATTTGTTTAATCTTATTTATTATCAGGTGTTTGCTGCTTTAGATATTAGTTTGTATTTTCATCTCCCTCACTTAATTTGTACTTAAGTGCCTGAATCTTGGGCCTTTTTGCCAAACCTATAGATAAACTAATCTATGGATGCTGGAGAATGTAATGTAGATTTTCTTTTTAAAGTGTAATGCTGTTGCTTAGTCAAATGGATGTAAACTATTGCCTATATATATCATTATACTATGCATTATACTGCATAGTATAATGAGAGCAAAGCATGATTGTCTGAGGCATCCCAGGGGCTCCCTCATTCTTCCTCTTTCCACATATTATAGACCTGCACCATTACCTTTTCCTCCTCCTTCTCCTTGGCTGACCTGCGGAACTGCCTGCCACTTTGTTATGGGGAGGGGAACCAAAGGGAACCATGACCATAAGGAAAACTGCACCTCCACTTCTCATTCTGCCATGTTCCCATTCTCTCTCCAGAGAGAAAGAGAGTTCATATGTTGACTGTTTGCGCCCTCTAGCCCTATTACACCAGCAGTCATCCCAGTTGCTCCCTCACTTGAAAAATGAACTAGATGAGCAAGGACTAAATTACAATGGCTAGTGCATTTGACTGTCATCAGAGAGATCCAATTAAATTTATAGCCACCGCAACTCACTTGGTGACTTTCAGCTCAGCGTACCTCACAGAGTTGTGAAGAAATATTGGAAGATGGACTTGTATGTGCCCTGAATTCCGGAACAAAGATGGAATATAGATATATGTGCATGTTGGTGTGTCAGAAAAGGGCACATAAAGCAATAAAAATACCAAGGCTTTTCTCTGTACACCTTAAAGTTGTTGCTTCTTTAAAAGTCACATGCTGAGTAAATTCCTTGTTGCTGGGTGAGGGGGGAGCAAGGGATTGTGGGACTGACTAAAAAACTGTCACAGAAAGTTGAAAATGAAGATCATATGAAGCAGCAGCAGCAGCAGCAGCAGCACCACAGAGTCAGTAGCACGGAAGCAACGACAATTCCCCAAGTTTTATTCCCTTGGGAGTCATGGGTGCTGAACTTTGGACAATTTCTGTAAGGAGTCCATTTGAGATACCTTGGTTCAAAATTGAGTCAATCTAGTTCAGATTGTTGAACTGCAGGCTGGATGCATCACATGCTGGCCACACCCATCCCAATTCCGCAAAGGAAAAAAACATCGCAAAACATCACGACCGCAACGAGATCCCGCGAGTTTGACACCCATGATCTATTTGATTGCATATATGCATTACTCCTATATATTTTATATCTTGGAATATTCTCTCTCTACTCTCTTTTATTATTTATTTAATACTGAAATATTTGGGACATGTTATTTTACAAGTTACTGTAAATGAACAGATGCTCCTATTTAATTGGGAGAGGGAGAGGTCATTCATAATGTAATAATAAAAAAAAATCATTTGTTTCTAGATGACTAGGGTTGCTTGTACTGCTAATGTTCCTGCCCTTGTGTCAACAACACTCTGATTCTGACTGCAGTAGCAATGATGCAAAATCCCCATTCATGATAAGAATAACTGTGAGTTCTCAGACAGCATGATTTCAGATTCTGCTTAATCCATGGACTTTTTTGGAAGCAATTAACATGAGGGCGGGGTGAGAGGGAGGGACAAGGAGAGAGAGAGAGAGATATCAGAGAACAAGATCCATTGAATATGGTTGTTCCTATTTCTGAAATAGGACAGATCAAGAAGGAATTTTCCTTTATGTTAATTAAGCCAGCTACTGTTTTTGCTGACTCATTGTAACCAATAGCCCTGTCCCTGTACTTCTAGCGAAAGTCCATTTTTGAAGTATGTGGGGGTAGTCTTTGTTTGGTGATAGATAGATAGATAGATAGATAGATAGATAGATAGATAGATAGATCGATCGATACCGGCAAGTCTTCACAAGGACAAACACTTCAATTATTTCAACCAATGATACACCTCATTTCCTTCTTTAGGATTTTGTTTTAATGATCTGATTTTGTAATCCAGTAATTGTGTGATGCTCAGTCATGGTATAACTTGGAAGTTGCCTTTTCACTAGTCTTTTCAAGAAGCTATGTCATTTCTATTCAGAAATGCAGCTTATCATCCATACCTGGTGAAGAGAATTCTTTGTTCCTTCACCATGAAAAAAAGAAAGATCATGCTAAGTAGTTCTTATGCTGCAGGAGTAATTTGCTTTTCTAGCCTGCTCATCAGTCTTGTTTATGCATTCAACTTGAATGCAGAAACAGAAGAATCTTTAGATGTTAAATATGTACATGGGATTTACTAATTCTTGTAATTCTCTAAGAAAAACAACCTTAATAATAAAAAATAAAATATTTAATCCTGCTACCCTGCACCTAACAGTGAAGTTTCTGATTGTGCTTCATAGACAATGCAACAGTTTTTCTTAGATTCTGTCATGGTAACTTTCAGTGAAGATGGTAGATCTCACTGAACTCCTTTAACCAATTCAGAATAAATCTGGAAGGGATCTTGGAGGTTTTCTAGTCCAATTCCCCTGCTCAAGCATGAGACCCTATACGATTTCAGACAAGTGGCTGTCCAGTCTTTTTTAAAAACCTCCAGTAATGAAGCACGCACATCTTCTGCAGACAAGCCGTTCCACTGGTTAACTGTTCTCACTATTAGGAAATTTCTCCTTAATTCCAGGTTGCTTCTCTCCTTGATTAGTTTCCCTCTATTGCAGGGGTCTCCAACCTTGGTCCCTTTAAGACTTGTGGACTTCAACTCCCAGTCCCTCAGCCAGCAAAGCTGGCTGAGGAACTCTAGGAGTTGAAGTCCACAAGTCTTAAAGGGACCAAGGTTGGAGACCCCTGCTCTATTGTTTCTTGCTTTGCCTTCTGGCACTTTGGAAATTAAGTTGACTCCCCTCTTCTTTGTGGCATCCCCTCAAATACTATAATACTGCTATCATGTCACCCCAGTCCTCCTTTTCTCTAGACTAGCTAAACCCAAATCCTGCAACCATTCATGTTTTAGTCTCCAGGCCCTTAATCATCTTAGTTGTTTTTCTCTGGACTTTTTCCAAGTCTCAACATCTGTTTTGTAATATGGGTAACCAAAACTGGCTGCAGTATTCCAGGTGTGGTCTTACTAAGGTTTTATAAAGTGGTACTAATACTTCACATGATTTTGATTTAATGCCTGTTTATACAACCATGCCAAGTAACAGTGGACTTAACAATAAAAACAACAGTGGATTTTGGATTTCATGGTGGTTTTTTTTAAAAAAAACAAAGATAAAGATATTACCAGACACAAAAATATTAAATAAATGGTGCCTGTTAGATGAAACTTAAAAATTTAGAATCCATGCCCTCCATATAATTGGAAAATGTGCCTTTTTCACGTCTCCAACTTTTATATCTTGGTGAGTCAGTGCTAAAGTGGGTCAATGCTAAAGCATATATTTCTAGAGAAAAGATTTCACACATCGAAAGAAACAAAATGAGTCATGCTATAAAGCAAAAAAAAATGTTTTAAATGGCTTGGATAGAGTTTGCATTTCATTGATTATGTACGCTGCTTTCTTGCATATGTACTTTCCCAGTATTGTTTCCTCTTCTCTTCCCAAGGACAAGGTTTAAACAATGCATTGTTAAAGGTAGTTGGAAGTGTTTTACTGATTTTTGTAGGTCATCAGTAATGAATGCAGCAAGGTTTCGTATAATAGTACAAAATACCAGGGTGCCAGAAATATGCCAGTTTCTAGATACATAGGGGCAGATCAAATTGAATGGCAAGAAGAGCTGAAGTACCAATTGCTTATTCAAGTGGCCCAATCACTGATCAGATTACTATCTATTAACTTGGTCTATCTGGAATGGGGGATTTTGAAGTGTGTCTGAGCTTAAGACAACGCACAAAGCAAATATATCATCTGAATCATGGAATGATAATTATTCAGATTTTGTCAAGGGGCTTCATAGGAAGGAGAGTGAATGAAACGTGATTTTTTAAAAAAAATTCTTTTGAACTGTCTCCATACTGAGAATCCAGGTGTTTGAAGGAAGGCAACTGATCTTTTGCCTGATATCGTCAATGAACAGATCAATTTGTTCAGATTCCACAAGACATAGCAATATTTTATGCTCATTTGCTAATTATGACTGCCATTTGCATTTTTTGATTGCATTAGGTCTACTATAAGTAATAAATTATTATTGTCACATCAGCTCCTAGCAATTATATATCAAATATTCCTCCTCATCACTTAGCTCCATAGTAACAGCAAATTTGTTGGCTAGAATAGAGGTAGAGACAGACTCGCAGACAACTAGATACAGCGTAAAGGATGTTTCAAGGCCAAATGCAATATGCGACAATGTGACAATAACCCAGCCAGTTTCTTTCTTGCATGTATTACATGTATAAAGTCATTGTCATCCTGACTTGGGGGTTGTAATATAGCCGATTCTTCTCCCTCTTTTCTTCCAGAGTTCCATTAGAGAATTCTTAGAGGCTTGCTTGCTTTAAATAGGTTTTTGTGGATAAAATGTATCATAATTTGGGCACTCTGGGAGACACAACCAATGCAGTCAGTTATGTGGGTGTCTAACAGTGGTGGATTTCCATTATTCTTACAACCAGTTCACTTTGCATGCGCTTTGCTGGTAGCAACCCACCACTGGTGTCTAATGACTTTGCTTGTATAGTTGATTAATACTGATGATTACCTGCTATTAAGTTGGTGTCTACTCTTAGAAGCTACATAGATAGTTCTCAGGATGATCTTTCCCATCTGGTCCTTCCAGTATTCCAGTCAGGCACTCATAATTGCTATACTTGCATCCATTCAACTTGTTATTGTGTTTTCTTTCCACCTTTTCAAGCATTATAGACTTTTCAAGAGGCTTCTATAGTTAAGAGTGGATGAATTTTAATTTGTGACTCCAAACTGTGGACAAATTCTTTGAAAATATCTCTCTCTCACACACACACATGCACGCACACACACACATATCACTTACGTAAATACATACAATCTTGTGGATTCTTACACTATTTGATTTGCAGCCTCTGGCCAGGAGATTGTTAGAGATACCTCAATTATCACCATTAATCTCTCTTGTGGAGAGGATACAAATGTCTCCTTGCTTAAAGATGCTGTTCTGTCCCCCCTCCCCAACCACAACCAAGAAGACACGCGAGCTGACTATATCTGCCAGCAATTTATTCCTACGACAGATATCAGTTCTGGCAACGAATCTGCGATTGCCTGCCAAGTTCTCTTATCTCCTCAGAAGCCAGCGTAGCTGCAGTTCGTTGCTGGAGCAACCAAGATTTCAGAAATAAACAGAAATCCAGAAGCCAAATTCCTAGGCTCGAAATATTGCAGCCAAAGTTTCCAAGAGTCAGTTTTTGTCCGTCACAAGAAGCTACAGAGCAGCTCCTCCTGCTTTTATACACTGTGGGGTGTGGCTCCGTGACTCAGCACTCTCTAGGCCTGCCCCACCCCTTCTTTTGTTGTTCCTGCCTCTCCTTTCTGCGATGCCTGGGATTTAACCAGGACTGATTGTCAGTAGCTGGGTCTTGAGGTGTTGCCCGGGAGGGGGGAAGTGCGGGAGAAAGAGGCCTCATCATCTCCTCCACCTGGCCTGCCTCTGGAACCTGGAGCGGAGCCAGAGAGGAAGGTCCTGCAGAGGAAAGCCCTGTCGGCTTTTCCCGTTCACTCTCTGAGTCACTCTCTGCCAGGAGGCCAGGCTCAGGAGCCGAAAACACAACAGATGCCTTTATTGGATCTCTCAGTTGCAGGCAGCTATAGATTATAGGCCATTGTGCAATCTTCTGTAATTATTGTATATAAAGAAATCTTTAGCTAAAACATTTAACCAGAAGCATTTATTGCCTATGAAGTATGGTGCCAAGCTTCCCTTGAGACATTCTTGGACTAGGGCTAAATGTATTTTTCATTCTTCATACAAAACAAAGAGTTACTACAGGTTAAAACAGTCTAATATAGGGGGGGGAAATCTACCATATCTTCTGCTATTCATCACCTTTGTGATGTTCCTACCTATCCTCTCATTTAACCCCCACTCTGCTCTTACAATTCACTTGCTCTTCTCAGGGCATGGTGCACGTCCAGTCACATTGCCTCACCCCAACCAATATCCTGACAAGCACTCTCATAGTGGAGTGAAATCAAAGCCAGGTTCAAAAACAGAAAGCAAGCCACAAAATTCAGCAAGCCAACTTCTCACAATGGTATCTGCGAATCGGCAGACCAAGGATGAATTTTTTACGCAAAGGTTCCAACAATTGGACACTGATTAGCCAAAATAATTGAACGGCAATGCTCAACTTTAAAAAGGAATTTCTTTGATGAAGTCTCCACTTTCTTCATTACAGCACATTGGCTGTTGCACTCTAGAACGAAGTTCCCATTCTCTGTCTCAGTCATGTTGAGTTACGTGTTCCAGGCTCCTAGATCTGTAGATACTTTTGATAAAGCATTTCATTAAACACTTTCATTAAAAACATTTTGTTTTCTAAGTCTTTGAACTAGTTTACAATGTCAATGGGATGGTTTGCACTCAAACTCTTTAAATAACCTGACCAGAATGAAAGAAGATTGAGGGGAAAAGAGAAAATAAATAAATATAATTGTTAACATTACACTAGCTTGAATTAGACTAGCAAAAAAGCATCTTATACGAAAAGGAACTTTTTCTACATCTTCTGCCAGGTGGTTTTATTCAGCACTTATTCAAAACATTGTTTTCCCTCATGAAGACACTTCTAGGAAAATGACAGGTCATTTCTGAACTGCACTTAATGTACATATTGAGATTATTTAGCAATAAAAACCCAGCATGATATTTCTGCATCTCTGAAAAAAAAATAACATTGCTCTTTATATTTTAGTTTGGACACCAAAATTAGTATTTGTGAGAACTCTTTCAGGCATCGTTTTTCAAACTTCCATTTGTCTTATTCCCACAAACTGAAATGATATCCGTATGTAGAGAGCAGATTCACATTTTATGCAGCTGTTAAGTCTACTGCAACTATGTACTGCAGATACATAACGCACAGAATTTCTAAACGCCCAGTGGATACGTGCAGAACTGGAAGGAAATCACTCAGCTTACGCAGAGCTGCTTGCAGTTAAAGAAGCCACGTCACCTGAAAAAGACAAGTCCACAATAACACTGCAGAAAACCTCCACCTCTCTTTGGTCAATAATGCTAAAAGCAGAGGTAGATGTCTCTTCTTTCTTTCGAACACTTCTGTTCCGGCAAACATTTCCATTATTGCCATCATTCATTGTAGATGAAGCAGGATGAGAAACTAGACAGCAACAAGTAGATTTGATAGAATCAATAGATGGGTCTGAAGATCAAAAACAACTTATGAGGGAATGGGTAAGAAATAAATAGGATTGTAATTCTGTGGCATCGCTTCTTCCATTGTCATAGATCCAGAATTTGGCATTTAAGACAGAAATGGAACCAAGAAATAATATAGCCTATATGTTGTAAGAATTCTGTTACTGATATAAGTAGACAATAAAAAACACAATCCAGAAATAGCTTCTTCCACAATATGAACAGAATCCACTTCTGCACCATGTAAAATTTCACTGCTTTGCTGCAAATTAGACTTGTAGTTCTTATTAGCCACAATATATCTAATTTCTTTCCCTAATTGGGGGATCATTAGGTTAATTTGTCTAATACTAATTCATTAACTCCTAAAGTGTATCAACTTCACTTACATGTCTTGAATATTTCTTTGGAGAATTTCATTAACATACATTACTCTGCAGTACTACAGTATAAAATCCCTCTTATGTATTTTGCATTTTTTTCTGGTATTTTTAGAATCATGGAATTTTACTATGTTTTACTATGTTAAGTCAGAATCTGATATCATTCTCCATGTAGTTATTTGGACATAAACAATTATTGTTGCTTTACTGAAACAGAATAGCACTGAACAATCTTTCAAGAGATGCTTTGTTCATGCTCTTTTATGTTCTGAAAGTTCTTTTCAAGGATTTGCACAACTTTCATCCATGTATAATCTAGCAGATTAAAATATTATTGATGTTTCCAAAGATATTCCTTAACTATGCCTAGCAACTGCCTTTCTAATTATGTTAAAATTATGCTTTGTATTAGAAATACTATAAACAGAAAAGTGTTATCAGTCAAATAAATTAATGAAAGCACAGTATCTACCCTCCCCCCTGTAATTGGCAGAGAAACAAAGGGAATCCTGTTTTAGCTATTTTCCTTCATTATTCTCTTGGGCATGGATTGATTTTCTCTGTTCTATAATGAAAGAACCAGGAGAACAGCATTGAGAGTAATGCAAGTGTAGATTAGTATTGTCTTGAGTACTTATTGCCCTGACCAACAGTTATCAGACCAATAGTCTGGTGATATCGCTAGTCAAGATATTTTAGATCATTTTTCCTTGAATTCCAGCCATCATGAAGGCTCAGTGCTTTTGCAAGAATGGGCAGAAATGCCTTGCAAAGGAAAGGATTACTGAACCAGAGGCAGGGGTCAGGATGATAACTGCAATCACATGTATAACACACATTGAGATGGGCAGGGCTCTGGACAATGGCAGCTGCCATTTTGATGTTTACCACCCCTGCAAGGGTCTTGATCATAGTTATCTCTGGCTCTTCATTACCTAGAACAGGGGTCTCAAACTCAAGGCCTGGGGGCTGGATCTGACCCTTGGGGTGCTTAGATCTGGCCTGCAGGGCTGCCCTGGAAACAGTGAAGGACCAGTCTTTGGTACCAACAAAAACAGAGCTTGTGATAGCCATGTGCATCCATTTTTGCTGGCAGAGGGTTTTAGGAGGCTGTCGCAGGGGGCAGAATGCTCGGGCCAGCACAGGTGCCCCTGACACAAGTGAGGTTGACTGGCCATGTCCATCCTGGCTATGCCTATCCCAGGCCCCCCCCCCCCCACCCGAAGTCAAACACAATCCCAATGCGGCTCTCAATGAAATTGAGTTTGACAGTCCTGACCTAGAAGGATCATCGTAAGGACACTTTTGCAAAGATTAACATTTAAAATATACCCACCTATTTAGAAGATGACTGCAGTGCACAACACTCAGCTCTGGGTACAGTGCCCTTTTTAAAGTTGTCCCAGAGCTATAATAGCAAAAAAACTGTAGATTTAATTTCTCAGTGTCACAGAATAAGCTGAACTTATTTGCCATTGATAATGTCCTCCCTACCCATGAAAAAACTTAACTGAATTACATGCATTGTTAGCAAGAAATCCCACTGGCTGTATTGCAGATCTTATCATGACAACAACCTATGCATATATTAGAAGTTTCATAGGAAAGCAAGGACACAGATCTCTTCAGCTAAATAGCAAATATATTTGGAATCTATACACCGTGTCCTGTATACTATTTATTCAAGGAAAGGAACATTCCACATCAATGTGAAATACTTGGTAGCCTTTAACTTTATTTGGATTTTATCTGAATTTTACCCACACCTAAGAATTGTGAAATGTAGCATTTTTTGCACTGAGAAATAGCCATTGTTTTAATAGAGATACATGAATTTATAAAAGATGTATGTGTATTATGTATGCCTGGATCAAGATTAGGTCCAACATGCACTAAAGGATATTCATATGCATTCTGCTTAATTGTGGCATGTAGCTCAATGCAGTTTGTGTGGTTTGGATAGGATATCAAATCGGAGCCACAAAAAAACTTGAGTGACCATTAGAGGACAGAAAGCAGTACTTGAAAGTTAACTTTGCAGAACAAAATACACATATTTTCAACCTATCATAAGATAGTATTTGCACAGTATGGTATATGAGCCATGGCACAGTATGCATTAACATACAACTAGGTGGGAGGTAGGAAATTTGTCTATCGCAATCCATACTAAAATTGTGCAAGTAGATGAGAAAAAGTATTTAACTGGCAAAAAGACATTATATATGCTTGTTTAAGGCTATATAAATATGGATGACACTAGAACTGTGATGGTTAACCTATGGCACGCGAAGCCATATCTGGGGGCACATGAGTGTTGCCCTAGCTCAGCTTCAGCACGCATGTGCACGCCGGCCAGCTGATTTTCTGGCCTTCCGGGCCCACCAGAAGTCAGAAAAAGAGCCATTTACGGCCTCCTGAGGGCCTCTGGGGAAGGCCGTTTTTGCCCTCCCTAGGCTCCAAGAAAGCCTCCGGAGCCTGGGGAGAGTGAAAAACAGGCTTTCTGGTCCCACCGGAAGTTGGGAAATGGGCTGTTTACGGCCTCTGGAGGGCCTCCGGGGGGGTGGGTAAGGCTGTTTTTGCCTACCGGGCCCACATGCCATTGTGTGCCAAAAGCGTGGGGAATCGCGCACACGTGTGCGGGGGAGGAGGGCGCATTGACTTATGGATGTAGGCCCCCCAGTCTCCCCACTTTTGGCACACAACAGCAAAAAGGTTAGCCATCACTGCACTAGAAGCAAGCAATTGAATTCTGGCGCTAAGAGAATCCGATGAACTAGATTTTTGCAACCCAGCTCTGGTAGCCCTAAAATTGGCACCTTACTGTTTTCATTCTTTTAAGATGTGGTGAGTTCTACTTCCTCCTCCTTCCTATTTTTTTCCTTGAAAACAGCTTGTATGGAAAATTAATGCCAATCATTGAATCAGTATATAGTCAACTTCCATAGCCACGAATTCTGGAACTCTAGTTGCAATTTCATACGTACAAGAAAACAATTGTCAGTGAACATAATGGGACTCATTATAGACAAAAACACATAGATTCAAGGAATAAAGTAGTACCATTTATGTACAAATTAAAAACCAATTACTTTTTTTTTTTTCAAATTAGCCAAGGGAAATAATTGTTCGAAAATATGGTGCACTATATAGACACTATATAGCTCTGGCTTTGGGACACATTTATGACTCAAACAGCAACAGCAAGCCATGCAATAAACACTTTAAGAATAAATTTCTTTTAAATATTGTTTACCCATTCCCCCTGCTTTCAGTGACCCTGGACAGAGAACAGAGAAACAATAAGCATCTGCTTTTGTGAAAATGATCTGAACTTGTGAAATAACAACATATGGTGGAATATGACACAACCACATACTATTTCATTCTTCCTCTTTGCATCTCATTCCTTAAAAAAACCTGAATGTAATACAAAATATTTAGAAAGGCACATTAAAAGGTTAAACAAACCCTACAAACGTTTCATACCTGAAATATAAAGAGAGTTTTTAATGATAATTCATGAAACCAGGATAGTGTTAAATGTACTGTTTGCTCCATAAAGTATTATGACAAGGATTGAGATTCGGCATTGATACAAATACTGCATATTGTCCATTTTTTTTATAAGAACATTCGTAAAGAAAGAAGCAGTGATATTCAGTTATGAAGTGGGTGAGTCCATGGCTACATATATAGACATTTTGTGATTGCAGTGCATTCTTTGGCAAACTGAAATTCACATTACATATTTTATCTTAGGCATGCATACATTTTTTTGCATTAAAATGGTATTCTTTAGCACATTAAACTAATCATAAATAGTAACAAAAACAAGGCTGTTTAAGGATAATAAAAATTTGATTCAAAATCTGTGAAAAATGGTAAAGTTAGTTCTCAGTACAAAAGACAATAATTATTGTCATACTGTTTTCCCAAACATACATCCAACACCATAAATTATGCACCGATTCTATGACCTATGCATAAATAAGATACTGGATGAGAGGATGATGGTTACTGAAATCCAATCTTTGAAGGATTAGGCAGCTGTTTATCCTAATCAGAATTCTAAACAAGCAAGTTATAGCATAGACAAATAATTTTTTTGTATTTGCATATGAAAAAAGATGGAAGATTCTGCAAAATATTTGATACCGATTTTGAAATTTGTTTTGAAATCCAAATACTACTTTGCTCTGAGGCTATGTTAATATTATTCCAAACCTATAAAATTGTTCAATTCAGGAAAACTTGAACGAAGAAAATTAAATGACAGACAGTATCATTGTAAATAGTCATTTTTAGATTTTGTACAGTTTAGGTCTACATAAATCTGGGAATGATGCTCTGTTTATCAATCAAAAAGAACATTTTCATTGATCAAATATTTTCCACAGTATTTTGAGAATATAATTTTACCTCTTTTACTATCAGAAACAAAAAATCTGATTCACATGCTGACTGGCATTTCCAATATTTAACAGCTGTTTGGTACAAATACTTCATCATTGTGAAATGATGCTCCAACATGCTTCATTTTGACTGACAAATCCAGTAATGTTTATATTCCTCGATTACAATTCAATTGGATTATAAAGAATTAACTCAACTGGAAATTTGCAAAACTTGCCTTCCGTCTGGATGAATTACTGATAGACATGACTGAGTATAAAAGCTGCTAATGTCATGATACCTGTGAACTGATTTGTATATCACATTTTGCTATATGATTAAGAGAACTAACATTTTCACATCCATTATTTGTTTCTTAAGTGAATATACACAAGGCACTAAGCAATGGCAAAATAGATTTGACTATAAAATTGTAGTGAATTTTCAAAAATAGTTGCACTTTTTAAAATTATATAACAAAACATAGAAACCAAGGCTTATAATTAATTTCACATACATAAGACACACAAAATTGATAAATAAGACAATAAATTTGCAAAATTGTTTTAACATACCCCTTTTATAGGGATAGATTCCTTGACAATATTTAAACAATCACATTTTCTTAGCATTGGGACGCCGACTATAACAATGTGCATAATATTTCATTCTTTAATTACTAAGGATACATACTCTTTACAAAAAACAGGTCAACTGTTAAGGCAGAGTCACAAGAAATGGCTTTGCTCATAGCCCTTCTTTAGGTATTTGAAAATATGCTATTTTAATATTTAAGTATATTAAAATAGCATATTAGTGGACAAAAATTCATATCAATTCAATGGTTTGGGTTTTTATCAAATAATTTCTAACTAAATTTCAAAATTAATTTTGGTTTTGAGTTTTGATTTATAAGGTAATCAAATTCTAATTGTACCCTATTGAAAAATAATCTATAATTATTTGAGCCTTTAAAAGCAGGCAAATAGATTGTCCACCTCAAAAAAGCATTTAAATGTGCATATTTGTGCAACAGAAATGTATTCATGATTATGTGTAAGATTTTCCAAGTATTAAATGCTTGAATACCTTATGAAGACCAAAGCTTAAAAAGAACACAATAGCTCCTATGGGCAAGCAGAGAATTACAGAATAGTACTTCTTTAATACTGAGCAAGGCATCTGGTTTTCTAACATCATGTTTAATTTACCTCCTGGAAGAAACTTTCCAAAGAAGCTTCTCTAATATATATGTTCTTGCTTTGCTAAATCCTCTCAATTGCAACAAAGCTAACAATCTTAATAGGCTGAGTATGACTTTAAATTTAGGAACAGGCATTATTAAAAAGAGTAAGGGACACCATAATCTGTGGTGCTCTTTAAAATCCCAAGGCAATGATAAAAATAACACAATTTCCTTTCCATCTGTAGCACCATGAGTTGACCGTGCAATAAGTGGAAGACCTCACATCAGACTCTTGGCCTTATCATTTGATTTATTCATGCATTCATGAAAAATCTGGGTTGGGAGAATTTTGTATCTTTCTTGGTAACTCTCCAAACCTAACAAGGGGGAAGTCCTTTTCAGTCTTGGCAGTTTGTGACTTTGAACTCCTGCTTACATCACAGAAATCTGGGAACTATTCATTACAAAAGCACTTAAGATAATGGTATTTCCAGGAAAGCATACAATGTCGTGGAAGAGAGAATGCCATGCCAAAAGCTGAAGCCTTCAAAGTTAAAGAGCCCAAAAAAGTGGAGGGGGGAGGTCTGTTGACTGCCCAACAGTCAAACCATATTGTCTCCTTCCTAAATATTTTTAGGAAGTAGATTGGTTAAAAATACCAGAAAGCTTTCAAGGCATACTATGGATAGAGCTCACTGGAGATTCTGAACAACAAACTTTCACAGGCTGGAATTCCAGGCAAAGAGGTCACTCTTCGAGTTACATGGCTTCTGATAACTCCACTATTCCTTCACTAGCTATGACTTCCTTTTCCATGCTGGCACAGGTCCTACCTTCAAACAACTTCTGTTTCAATTTATTGAGTTCATGCTCATGTATGATTTTTTGTGTTAAGTACTTCTCACGTTTTATTTTGGCTTTCACCTCAGATGGGACATCTGGAATCATCCAGGCCACAAAGAATTTTACAATGAAGACAACATGCTGGAAGAGAAGACAAAAGAGAAGAATGCATAAAAAGAGGTTACGGAAACATCACGTCACTTCTCCTTCATTGTTTTAAATCAGGGCTAGAAATCACCTATAAAGCCATTCACTGAATAATGCAAAACAGATGAAAGCCTGTTTAGTTTGTTCTTCACAGTCTGAGAGTCCTTCAGGTGCTTTTTTACAAACTCCAAGTGGGCTTTCATGTGTTTTGCACTGAGGAGAGGCTTCCATTTAGCCACTCTGCCATAAAGCCCAGATCGGTGGATGGCTGCAGTGATGGTTCTCCTTCTGGAACTCTGTCCCATCTCCACACAGGCTCTCTGGACCTCAGTCAGAGTGATCATCGGGTTCTTGGTAAGAACCTCTTACTAAGGTTCTTCTCCCCCAATTGCTCAGTTTGACCGGGTGACCAGCTCTTGGAAGAGTCCTGTTGTACCAAACTTCTTCCATTTGAGAATTATGGAGGCCACTGTGCTTTTAGGAACCTTCAGGGCAGCAGCAATTTTATTGTAGTCTTCCCCAGATCTGTGCCTTGCAATAATCCTGTCTCTGAGCTCTGAAGGCAGTTCCTTTGATCTCATGGCTTTTGCTCTGCTACAGTATGCATTGCCAGCTGTGACATCTTCTATAGAGAGGTGTGCGCCTTTCCAAACCATGTCCAATCAATTTAATTTACCACAGGTCGACTCCATTCAAGGTGTAGAAACATGTCAGCAATGATCAAGATAAATGGGAGGCACCTGAGCTAATTTTCCTGTTGTTTCAAAGGGTCTGAATACTTATTCAGTATCTCGTTTTTTCTTTTTAATACATTTACAGACATTTCTAAAATTCTGTTTTCACTTTATCATTATGGGATACTGAATGTAAATTAATGAGAAAAAAATGAATTTCAATAACTGTAGAATCAGCCTGCAGTATAACAAAATTGACAACAGTGAAGGGGGTCTAAATACTTTCTGTATGCACTATATATAAAATATATACCTATCACTATAACGCAATATTGATACTCTATCATATTAATTTTAGAAGAGGCATAGAAGAACTTAACAATAATTATAAAAACCATTTTACCTCCATAATAATTATAAAAGCCATTTTTGCAGCCAGGATGTGCCAGAATTGCATTGTGTGCATGTACTGTTTCTCATGGTCTGGTGGATATCGATAATCCCTGTATCTGTTGAATATAAACATCTAAAGGTGAGCGGCTACCCTGAAACACAGACGATTACAATTGCTGTGGCATTTACATTCACATAAAGCTGTCAGTTAGGAGGACTTTTGATCCCGATTTTATTGTTTTGTTTTTTCAGTACAAAATCTGACTCATGTTTCTCATTTGTTCAAGCATAGCGAAAGCCAAATGTGAGAATATATTTACAGGGAAAAAAACCTACACATATTAAAAGAGAGCATAAGGTGAACTGGATACCACAGTGTGAAACATGGGGTGGCATAAATGAACAATAGAATACAAAATGCGTAGTAGCTCTACAGTATAAACTGAAAAGAAAAAAAATTGCTAAAAGACAATCAAATGTATTGCATAGGACAAATGTATGACCAGCAAAGAAACAGAGATGGTGAATAATAGAAAGCTACACCACAACTATGGCAACCCTTTCATGTTACACTAAATTCCATGGGAAAAACCATGGGAAATCATATAATTATCCAAAACACTTTCTACCACACATAATGAGACATCCGTTGGACAAGAATGCTGGAGAGAAAGGAAACTGAGACCACAGGAGAATATCTAAGCTTAAAAATAGTACACATATGAATTATCTTTGCTTAAGCTCTGGAAAAATGCACTGTGCAACAATCATCCATCTCATGTGCATTTCTATTTAGAGGAGCTTGAAATTAAGAATAATCAAGATATTCCCACTAAAAAGCGCAGGTCCGTATCAAAATGCATAGGAAATGTCATTCCACAATGTATTTCCTTATATTTTCTGTATTTTAATACAAAAAAAAGATGATTTGTTTTGACTATACTGAATAGAATAGAATAGAATAGAATAGAATAGAATAGAATAGAATAGAATAGAATAGAATAGAATAGAATAGAATTTATTGGCCAAGTGTGATTGGACACACAAGATATTTGTTTTGGTGCATATGCTCTCAGTGTACATAAAAGAAAAGAAAAAGAAAAAGAAAGAAAAAAGAAGAAAATACCTTCATCAAAGGTACAACATTTACAACACAAATGATGGTCATAGGTTGCAATTTAACCCTTAGTGATAGCAACAAAAAGTTACTGTCATACAGTCATAAGTGGAAAGAGATTGGGGATGAAAACGATGAGAAGATTAATAGTAGATTTAGTAAATAGTCTGACATTTTTGAGGGAATTATTTGTTTAGCAGAGTGATGGCCTTCAGGAAAAAACTGTTCTTGTGTCTAGTTGTTCTGGTGTGCAGTGCTCTATAGCGTCGTTTTGATGGAAGGAGTTGAAACAGTTTATGTCCAGGATGTGAGGGATCTGTAAATATTTTCACAGCCCTCTTCTTGATTCGTGCAGTATACAGGTCTTCAATGGAAGGCAGGTGGTAGCAATTATTTAATGATATAAGCTAGAATCAGTCTGGCAATTTGGTAAACTTGTTTGCAGAGGGAGGGAGGAAAGAGGGAGGGAGGGAGAGAGAGAGAAAGCTCAATAATAAAGAATTGATTTGTATGATTTGTATGGTTGTGTGCTTTTTTTCTGATAAGTGGGGTGCCTGCAGAAGAGACCTACAGTGGGCAGTTTTTAGATTTGAGGAGGGGGATTGTTATTCCTTTGTGAGAAATTTTTAAAATATGCTGTAATTTTTAAAGGTATGATGTCTTTAACAAACAGCATTTTTTTTATTTATAGGCCAACTCTATTTATTTTGTTATACTTTATGAGAGCAAATATGTTGTTTTGACTTCTGGAAGAAGAAGACTTTAGAGTTTAGCTTGAGAAGATGCAAACTTTTTAGCTATATTTGTCCTCTGGCTGTGGAAACTGACAAAGGCTCACATGAGTTAAAAATTCAAGCCAAGAATAAATCAGTTCTTGGTTCAAAATTGCTTAACATAAATCAATTAAGTGGCAAAAGCCATAGCATTACAACATCTTAGCATTACAAATGAATTAAATTAATTAAAAGATTCAAATAATTACGTTTCTCTATTTCCATAATTGGTATTTCTCTTATTAATTTCTATAAATGCATCTTGTCTGCAATCATCCACTGTCATTGAACTGACGGCTAGACAGTTCATAAAGATGTCAACAGAGTACATGTATAAAAGTCAGAAAATCACAACTGATATTACAACATGTATAATTATTATTATATTTATATCAATATAGAACATAAAATGGAAGAATTGCAACTAACCTGCAACTGGTAAATTTGCCTGGATTCTGATCAGGTTTGTTTTTTTCAGGAAAATCTGAGATTTGGAATACTGAAAGGCTATTATTAATATATCCAGACATGGGTAAGTCAGGATCCACAAAATAGGCATAATAGTATACCAATCGAGGAATCATATCTGATGTGAAGGCTACAATAAAAGCCTGCAGGACACAATTGGTTATTTATGTTAATTAAGATAAATCTTTGCATGTTCTATGCATGTTACCTGATTAACTATTAGGCGACGAAGGATAAATTGATTTACAATTAAGATACACGTGGGTGCCATATCTAAGTTAATCTCTCAAATCAGCCAAAACTAGTGGCTTTGAAGATTTAACAGGTTTTTGCCCACACATACCCATGCTTACCACTAAAGTAATTACACTAGAAGAAGAAAAACAATAACTTCACAAACATGAAATAAATCCAATTTAATTTTAAAACCTAACAAAATACAAAAGCTTGTTTCCAGCTTCAAGGACATTAGAGAAGGAGATTGATGAGTTCCTTCATCAAGTGATTTTACCACATAGGTTGGAGAGATAATACTTGTTTGCTAACATATTTATTTATTCATAATTTTTATATCGCCCTTCTCCGAAGACTCAGGGCGGTGTACAGCCAATAAAACGACAAGAAACCTAACAAATTAAAATAAAATATCAAGTTTAAAAAACTAATTCAATCGCTGTATACTTAAAATATTAGCTAAAATTTATCAAAACTAAAACCTTAGTAAAACCCTATTAAAACCCACTAAAACCCCCCATACAAAAATCAATCAGGCCAGCCCCACTTGGTGAAAGAATAAAGTCTTGAGCTCGCGTTTAAAGGTCCGGAGATCAGGGAGGAGACGGAGTCCTACCGGCAGCTCATTCCATAAAGCCGGGGCCCCCACAGAGAACGCCCTTCCCCTGGGGGCCGCCAGCCGATATTGACTAGCCGACGGCACCCTAAGAAGACCCTCCCTGTGGGTGCGCACTGGACGTACCGGACAATGGGAGGTAACTGTCGGCAGCAGGCGGTCCCGTAAATATCCCGGTCCAATGCCATGGAGCGCTTTAAAGGTGATAACCAACACCTTGAAGCACACCCGGAAGACCACCGGCAACCAATGCAGCCTGCGCAGGAGAGGTGTTACATGGGAGCTACGAGGAGCTCCCTCAATCCCCCGCGCGGCCGCATTCTGCACCAGTTGGAGCCTCCGGGTGCTCCTCAAGGGGAGCCCCATGTAGAGAGCATTGCAGTAATCCAGACGGGAAGTGACGAGGGCATGAGTGACCGTGCATAACGCGTCCCGGTCCAGGAAAGGGCACAATTGGCGAATCAGGCGAACCTGATGAAAAGCTCCCCTGGCGACGGCTGTCAAATGGTCTTCTAAAGACAGCCGTGCATCCAGGAGAACGCCTAAATTGTGCACCGATTCCCTGGGGGCTAACGTTTCGCCCCCCACAGTCAGCAATGGGGTAAGCTGACTGTGCCGGGACGCCGGCATCCACAGCCACTCCATCTTGGATGGGTTGAGTCGGAGCCTGTTCGTCCCATCCAGACCCGAACAGCCTCAAGACACCGAGTCATCACATCGACGGCTTCGTTGGGGTGGTTCGGGGTGGAGATGTACCATTGAGTATCGTCAGCATACAGCTGACAGCTCACAACAGTGTTGGTATTAATTTTAACTATGTGTCTTGGTATTTGGAAAGTTGTATTTTACTTCTGTTATTTCCCTTAGCATCTAGCTGAACATAAAAGTAGATACAAACTGAATTAATCAATCTGTGCATAGTTCTGACTCATTAAAATCAGAAACAAGGGTATGGAACTTCTGTTTTAAAAAAATAATGAGATATGATTTATTCATGAATAAATAAAGTGTAGCTGAAGTTTTTTTTTTATTATTGAATTTATATCCCGCCCTTCTCCGAAGACTCAGGGCGGCTTACATTGTGTAAGGCAATAGTCTCATTCTATTTGTATATTTATATACAAAGTCAACTTATTGCCCCCCCAACAATCTGGGTCCTCATTTTACCTACCTTATAAAGGATGGAAGGCTGAGTCAACCTTGGGCCTGGTGGGACTCGAGCCTGCAGTAGTTTAATTGCAGGCAGCTGTGTGTTAATAACAGGCTGCATTAGCAGCCTGAGCCACTTCCCAGCCCCTTTAAATTTAATTTAAAGTTAAATTTATCTAGATGGAAACTTCGTGATTTACATTTGTTTCTGGAAGGAAACCTGATTTTGTTGCAATATGCTTATTAGTCTAAGAATTGCAGCCTGTGACCTTCCAGATATCACACATCAACGCCTATTTTGTCTTTTCTCAGGGAGGTACCAGTAGCAACAGAACCAGTAGCAACAGAAGAACTACAGATTGTTTATTTCAGGGTGAATCACTTTTTAGAACTAAAACGAGGAATTATAAAAATAAAAAATTAATAAGGAGGCACACAATTTTTAAGATCTAGTTGTTCAAAGTGCTCTTATTAATAGTTTTGGCAACTATTTGCCTTTGTTTACTTACGTTTGTGACAACAGACAAGATAGCCATCCCATTTAAGATTTCTTGCCAAATTCCTATGCTGTGAGCTTTGGCTGCCACAGGCCTTCGAAACTGAGTTGTAAGTTTCCAAGAATCAACTCTAATCTCCAAGATGTTGTTCATCAGAGCAAGTAGGGGTGCCAAAGGAAAAGAGGCCACAAACAGAGTAATAAATCCAAACTGAATAACTGTATGGATAGAAAATAGCAGATAAACAATTGAATGAAACCTATGAAAAGTTATATTTGAGGTTCATATATTTAATGCTATTAGAAACATTCATGAATAATCAATAAATTTAAGTGCAAGAAATATTCCTACATGGAAAGCAATTATTTGAGATGTGCAAAATGTTTTATTTTGCACAGAACTCACTATTCTGACCTCATCAAAGTATTTAAAGTTGAATCACTTCTCAAAGCTCCAGAAAATATGTGTTCTTATTAAAATAGATAAAGTTAAGTTAGCACAGTTATTTATGAATAAAATGTATACTGATTGAAATATAAAACTTATATACTACACATTGATTTTTTATTTATTTATTTAATCCATTAGCATTCCAATATTTATGGGGCTCCTATAAAGACGAGGTGATCAAACTGTATTCCAAACACCAAAAGGCAAGACAAGAAAAATGTCAAGAACAAGAAGCCATTCAACCTGCTGCGCAAACAATTAGATATGTTGAAGATGCCTTGAGTTTATGTTATTGTAGTTGCCCTTTGTGCATTCTCACTAAAAACATATATTATATAGACTTCTTAACTCTGAGTGCCTCTGTGTGGCCAATCCTGGCATTTTAGAAATAACATTCCATTATCAAGGACATTTTTCTTTTATCATGAAAGGTTCTTTTTATATTAAAAAAAATATTGCACCTTCTAATGGACTAGCTTGAAAACATTTCAGATGCTTTGCTTTCTGCTTTCAACATCTAAACAGCTTACAAATAAGGCACAATACAATAGACATATCAACGTTTTTAAAATACCTGTTCAGGCAAAAATACAATGCAAATTCTCTTTCCTTTTTAACACTCCTCTTCCTTTTGAACAAACTGCATCTTTGAACTGCATGAAGAATCATCTCAGCAGATTTCATTTATACCTATAAAATTGTATTTGCCTCCCTGTAATTAGAATTCAAACTCAACCGATTTATTTTCACAGTGGCAGCTTTAATGAAAGAGCTGCGAAATGTATGAGTCAGTGTCCTGATTGTTCATTGACCAATTTAAATAAGACCTAGTTTAGTTATTCTCCCACTCACTCTTGCAGTGCACCGGTTTTTATTAGATGTTATTATTTTATTAATCTGTGTTAATGTACCAGCAGTTCACCCACCCATGTTATAAAGACCATGCTCCCAGAAATCAAATCTCTTCCATGAACAACACCCAGTTAACTAGACATTCATTTGGAATATTAATTCCCTTTCCAGGGTCTCTCAATAGATTGGATGAACCCCATTCCATCCCCTAAGTCAGGGGTCTGCAACCTTAAACACTCAAAGAGCCATTTGGACCCATTTCCCCCAGAAAAGAAAACACCGGGAGCCAATAGTTTAACAACTGGTGTGACTGGGTGGGCATGGCCAACTCGACGTCACTCACTCCCACTCAGTCCACATGACCCCTCCCCAGCCATGCCTACCCAGCCAGTCATTAGGGCAGAGAACTAGTTGTTAAATTATTTTGCCACAGCCGGCCCAGCCGCGCCTCACCACTACCCTCCCAGCCAGCTCTTTCCACACCCGGCCTCGGGTATTGTTCACCTCTCTCTTCTTCTCTCTCCCCCCTCTTTCTTTTATTCTCTCTCTGCCTTGGCTCTCTCTCTCACTCTCTCTCTTTCTCCCTCCCTCTCCCCCACTCCCCACTCTCACTTCCCAACCCACACACACCCAGGGAATAAGCCTACAGGAACCTTGGCCATGTTCTCTCTGTCTCTGGAAAATTACAAAAATAAACCTTGCATTGCAAAAGGAGTGACTGTCAGGCTGTTACATCACACCACCACAAAGTTTCTGCCTTAGATTGCCACACACACTTCAGAGAAGCCGTCATCTCAAGCAGCAGCACATTCATACAGGAATGCATGCCCCTCCTGCAACTCGGTCCAAAGTGACTGGAAAATATAGTTCCCGGTGCCCTTGAAGACGCTTGGCAGGCAAAGTATGGGACGACATCCGCCCCACCACCACCACCACCAAGGCAGCATCCACTGAATCCTTGCAAAACTGGGCAAAGGCAAAGAGAGGGGAACAGACGGAACTGAATCAAGCCGAAACTGTCTTTCTCTGTGTGTGTCTCTCTCGCTGCCTGACTGCAGCAGGAAATGGCGGGTGGCTACTTCTGGTCTTTGTTGGTGCTGGATGCTGACCTGCTCTTCACCCCAAGACACTGGCCCACCCCATGCCACGGCCAACGCCACTGCTACTGCCAGGGGCAAGTGTGGCAGGGTTGTATTGTGTCGTACTGGGCTCCAGGAGGAGGAGGGGACCCCATCTCCCCCATTGTGAAGCACATTAAATTTCACTGTGCTGCACAAGGTGCTGTGAGAGCAATGGGCAGGCCACGGAGGCAGCAACAGTAGTGGTGTTGGCTGCTTCTCTCCACAGCAGAGGGTTAAAAAAGCCACATGTGGCTCCGGAGTTGTGGGTTGCCAACGCCTGCCCTAAGTTCCTCAGCTTTGTTCCTAGAACTTCACAGTCTTTTGTTCCCTTGTGGATGAGTAGATGTCCTTCTACTTGGCTTTATGAGTCTTGGATCTGTTATCTGTCTTTTGTTCTATCTATCTTATGTCAAACTTATATAGCTGCCCATCTTACAAGTGACTCTGGGTGGCATACAGCAAAGTAGTGTTTCTTCAATGGTGTTTCTTAATGTATATGTTTTTTCACCATTTCCCCCTAAAATATTTACTTTTTTTGAAAGCTAGTACTCTTTGTATTAATTTCCTTTAGAATCTTTAACTCTTTAAAACATGAAGATGAGTGTGGCATTTTTTTCTCTGGGCTTGAGAATCAAAATTGTTAAGTATAATTGTCCCACAACCTAGAATGAGGATTCTGTATGAACTGCTATCCCAGTACTATAACAATACAGGAATTCTGAATATTTTCTGAAGAAAAAAGCAGGCAACATTACTAGAACCCCAAGAGGTCCATGGAATCTCACAAGCATTTCATGTACAAAGGAGCTAGTCCTAATTTAGAGGCCAAAGTTAGGACTGACAACTTGGTTATTAAGCAAAGTGGTCACTAAGTTAAACCATGACTATGCTTATGATCTCACTTGAGCTTTCCTTTGCTTTGCAGATCTGTGAAGGTCGTAAATGTGAAGATTGCTCATAATTTAGTTTTTCATCACTTTCCTAACTATAAATGATAAGTTGAAGGAGACAGTTGCTAAACAAAGTTGACATGTACATACAGGGCCACACTGCAGATATTTTGAATTGGGCAGCACCTAAATTTAAATAAATAATTGCATAAATAAATATCTTATAGAGAATAGATTTATCCCCTCTTTACTCAAAGAATAAATCAAAGCTGCCAAAGGTGTATGTGAAATGCTCTTTAATGCATATAGCATTTCAGCCAAGAGAAGTGAGCTCACATGTCATCCTTATCCACTACAAACTTTTTGGGTTGGTGGCCTGGAGCAGGGGAAGGAGGGGATGATTTTGTGGGAGGGGCAAGTGCATGTGCATGCATGAACATCGCTTGCAGCAACGCTTGCGTGAGTGGAACTGCAAGTGCCCACAACGCGGCTCACACAAGAGGGTCTATGAATGACTGCAATGATGCTTGCACGAGTGGGGCCATGTACACACCAGCTGTCCACTCACACGGCCCAGTGGTGATTAGCTCGTGGCCCAGTAGTGGGCCATGGACCACAAGTCACACTACACAATGCTACTTTCATTTTCTGCTTACCCATTTCTAGGTATTCATAGAAGAGACCCAATGCTCCAAAGCTCTGCAAATCATGATCCTGCTCCCATCGACTGTACAAATTCTCTGGGTTGCTCCTCGCCTTCCGACGACCCCACCAATTATAGATCCAGCTAAATAGTGGAAAAGCAGAAATCACTGTTGCAGTAGTTTTGGCTTTTTTAAAAGCAAAATCATATAATTCTATGAATTGACACCATATATATTTTCAGGGTTGGTTTTTTTTTTCCCCCACATAAAATTGTGTCCGATTCTTGGCACCCTTCCTGTAAAGTATTTTCCAATATATCTGCTATAAAAATTACTATCAATTTCTCATGTGGGTTAGACAGAGTTACAGTCTAAATCCCTTGATTACATCTAAGTAGAACTGAACAGCAGTTGATCCTTTCCCTGTCCTCAAGCACTTATTCTTTTTTTTTTTTTTTTCATAAAAAGTTTTATTTTTACAATCATATCAAATAATTCATCCAATGTACAGTTGTATACAATTAGTCGGGCTTGCCCAGTCACCACCCCTCTTTTTAACACTCTTCCCTCTTCTACCTTCTTTTACTTTCCAAACCTTCCTCTCCTTCTCTTATCTACATCCGCTCCTCCCTCCACCCTACACCTTCCTTCTCCCTCTACTATCCCTCTTCCTTCCTCTTCTCCTCTTTCCTACCTCCTACTCTCTCTTTTCTCCCTCCTCACCGTTCTAAAATGGTAACTATGCAGACCCGATCCTACATTAATTATATTTCTTCAATAATCCCTGTACATTAACCATCACTCCATCTCTACCAAACCCCCCCCCAGTTCCCCTCCCCCTTACCCCCCACCCCCCATCCCGACTTCCCAGAACAAAATGCAGGGTATCAAAACCAATAATCATAATCCAAAATAATTCCTAAATTATAATCTCTAGTCACACCACACTTAGTCACACTCTCAATTCCCCTCTCCTTCAAAAATATATCTAATACAAAATATTTCCTAAATTTACTCATATGCTATTCAATATTTTTTTTATCTGATACTTATTTTAAATATAATCAATCCACATTTTCCATTCTAGAATATATTTTTCTAGTGTATAGTCTTTCAAGTAAGCGGAGATTTTTGTCATCTCTGCCAGATTTGATACTTTGAGTGTCCATTCTTCGATTGTAGGTAATTCTTCTTTCTTCCAATACTGAGCAATCAAAAGTCTTGCAACTGTTATTAAGTTCAAAATCAATTTAGTCTCTATAGCTGTGTAGTCCATAATTATTCCTAGTAGAAAGAACTGTGGAGTAAACTTAATCTTCTTTTTCAAAATATTCTGCATGATCCACCATACTTTAATCCAAAATGCTTTAACTTTTTTACAAGTCCACCATATATGGTAATAAGTAGCATCTTCACAATCGCATCTCCAACATTTAGCAAGATCTAATATGTGTTTCTTGTAAACAGGTAATGTCATTTTTAAATTGTTTCAAATAATGAAATACTTTCCTTCTCTTCTACGGTGAGTTCAGGCCATTAACATTCCAAGATAGGAAACTTTTGGAACACCAGCCGCAGATCACATTTTACTTTAGGCCTTGCTCCTCCCACTGTTTCCGTTGTAGTAGTTGCCAGTTGTTGTTGTGCCTTCATCTCTTGTTCCTTGCGTTTAGCAGCAGCTCTTGTCAACCTTTGTTCTTTTGAATCTAAACCCGTCGTAGGTATTTCCAACACTTGTAATAAATCTTCTTCCATCACAATCTGTTCTTGTACCTGCTTCACTTCTCTTTCCTTCACTTCAGCCTCCCTTCCTCTAGCTTCCAATGGGGGAAGACTTCCAACTTTAATACTTCAACATAAAATTCTCTTGCTTTTCCAACCGTATTGAAACGATATACTTTCCCTGCATAATATACTATTATACCAGTTGGAATATCCCATCTATATTCAATCTGATGTTTTTTAAGTTCATTCACCAGGAAGGCAAATTCCTTCCTAGCCCTTAACATTTTTGGTGGAATTTCCTTTAATATCAAAATATCTTGACCAGCAATCTGAATCTTCTCCCCCTTATATGAAGCTTGCAAAATCTGATTTCTCACTGTTCTGTTTGTAAAATAAATAACAACATCCCTTGGCAACTTTTTTGCCTTGCTATCCAAGAATTCACACGATATATTTTATCAATTTGATAAGCCACATCTGCTGGACGAGCTGCTAATATCTCAGCAAATACTTCAGAAAAATTTCCTTAAATTCTCTTCCTTATTTTCTTTCAAACCTCGAATTCTAAGAGCAAATTCCATATTTCTATATTGTATCAAAACTATTTCATCCTCTGTTTTTCCATTTTACTTTGAAATTCATCCATTTTATTTTCTAATTTTAAATTATGTTGCTTAATTTCTTCAACCTCCTCCTCCAATAAAATCACATTCGTTGCCAAACTTTGTACTGCCATTACAAATCCTTCTTTAACTTCTTTATTTCCCACTTGAATTTCTGATATCTGCTCTTTCATTTCAGACATCTCATCAGTTATTACTTTAAATTTTTCTTCTATAAAGCCTTTTAAGTTCTCTTGTAACGCCTCTAAATTCAATGTTCTAGTCTCTGCTGTATGAGCTGGAGAGGCACCAGCTGATAAAGTTCCAGAGCTCTTTGTTACAGTAGACTTTAATTGTTTGGCTGCCATCTTCTATAAAATTATATATTTATTTATTTCCAACTTAATATTCACTTTAAATCTTCTTAACCTCTAAAAAACACAGTCTTTTAAAGCAGTATTTAAAAATCTCCCCTAGATTCTATCAGCAGGCAGCAAAGAGTTAAAGAGTAAAAGCAGCAAGTAACATGCAAATTACCAACTGCAGACGGAACGCTGAAAGTATCACTTTCGCTTTCCACTCGTTAACTTGTTAACAATTCGCCTCCATTTTTTTACTGTTTTCAAGCTTGTTACAAAGTATCGGGGAATCGGCTTGGCTACTTGCTTAAAGTTCTCCCACTTTCGTTCTGTCCGGTATAATCCTTTATTGTCCAAAATAAATCTCGGCGTTTGGTCGTGGTGATTGGTTCCGCCAAAGCAGAAGAATCCTCGGATCTGGAGCACTTCGGGTTACTGGAGGGAACTTAACCCTTCAAACCCCTTTTTTTCAGGGGCTTTAGGGAAATTCAACCTCTGCCCTCAGCTCACCCCTTCTCCTTCTCCCGAAGAGGGGGTTTTCCGAACCGCTGGACAGCAGATTTAAGCTGTCCTGGCGATTCCACATAATCCAGAGGTTGGTGATCGTAAAGATCACCGCCATCACCTACGGTGCCAAACCGGAAGTCCTCAAGCACTTATTCTTAATATCTGGGTGGGGTGGGGAAAGAGGGTACTGCACACTAGCAGGTTTGTTATCTGAAATCCTGAAAATATACTAGCATCAAAATACCTGTAAAGATTACATTGATATTGATTCATTAAATGACTAAAGAACATGGGCAGAATTCACCAAATATTCAATTAAGGAACTGACAGTCTTTTAAACATACAAATAACTCAGTATTAAGATATTACTTACGGGACTATAGCTTCTTGAATATTACCCCAGATCTGTTTGCCAGCCATGACAATGGTGAGCTGGGTTGTCAGTTCTATCAAGCATCCTGCAGGATCACACTGGTAAAGAAATAAAACAAAATGCAGTTTGGTATGCCTCAATAGTGATGGCGACATACCTAAGACAGAAGTTATTTCAAAAACCAATAGAGTGTGGGAAGTTTTCGTTCTTCTTTCAATGACATGAAGAAAAGGCCTTGCTCCTCCCACTGTTTCCGTTGTAGTAGTTGCCAGTTGTTGTTGTGCCTTCATCTCTTGTTCCTTGCATTTAGCAGCAGCTCTTGTCAACCTTTGTTCTTTTGAATCTAAACCCGTCATAGGTATTTCCAACACTTGTAATAAATCTTCTTCCATCACAATCTGTTCTTGTACCTGCTTCACTTCTCTTTCCTTCACTTCAGCCTCTCTTCCTCTAGCTTCCAATGGGGGAAGACTTCCAACTTTTAATACCTCAACATAAAATTCTCTTGCTTTTCCAACCGTATTGAAACGATATACTTTCCTGCATAATATACTATTATACCAGTTGGAATATCCCATCTATATTCAATCTGATGTTTTTTAAGTTCATTCACCAGGAAGGCAAATTCCTTCCTAGCCCTTAACATTTTTGGTGGAATTTCCTTTAATATCAAAATATCTTGACCAGCAATCTGAATCTTCCCCCTTATATGAAGCTTGCAAAATCTGATTTCTCACTGTTCTGTTTGTAAAATAAATAACAACATCCCTTGGCAACTTTTTTGCCTTGCTATCCAAGAATTCACACGATATATTTTATCAATTTGATAAGCCACATCTGCTGGACGAGCTGCTAATATCTCAGCAAATACTTCAGAAAAATTTCCTTAAATTCTCTTCCTTATTTTCTTTCAAACCTCGAATTCTAAGAGCAAATTCCATATTTCTATATTGTATCAAAACTATTTCATCCTCTGTTTTTCCATTTTACTTTGAAATTCATCCATTTTATTTTCTAATTTTAAATTATGTTGCTTAATTTTCTTCAACCTCCTCCTCCAATAAAATCACATTCGTTGCCAAACTTTGTACTGCCATTACAAATCCTTCTTTAACTTCTTTATTTCCCACTTGAATTTCTGATATCTGCTCTTTCATTTCAGACATCTCATCAGTTATTACTTTAAATTTTTCTTCTATAAAGCCTTTTAAGTTCTCTTGTAACGCCTCTAAATTCAATGTTCTAGTCTCTGCTGTATGAGCTGGAGAGGCACCAGCTGATAAAGTTCCAGAGCTCTTTGTTACAGTAGACTTTAATTGTTTGGCTGCCATCTTCTATAAAATTATATATTTATTTATTTCCAACTTAATATTCACTTTAAATCTTCTTAACCTCTAAAAAACACAGTCTTTTAAAGCAGTATTTAAAAATCTCCCCTAGATTCTATCAGCAGGCAGCAAAGAGTTAAAGAGTAAAAGCAGCAAGTAACATGCAAATTACCAACTGCAGACGGAACGCTGAAAGTATCACTTTCGCTTTCCACTCGTTAACTTGTTAACAATTCGCCTCCATTTTTTTACTGTTTTCAAGCTTGTTACAAAGTATCGGGGAATCGGCTTGGCTACTTGCATAAAGTTCTCCCACTTTCGTTCTGTCCGGTATAATCCTTTATTGTCCAAAATAAATCTCGGCGTTTGGTCGTGGTGATTGGTTCCGCCAAAGCAGAAGAATCCTCGGATCTGGAGCACTTGGTTACTGGAGGAACTTAACCCTTCAAACCCCTTTTTCTCAGGGGCTTTAGGAAATTCAACCTCTGCCCTCAGCTCACCTCTCCTTCTCCCGAAGAGGGGGTTTTCCGAACCGCTGGACAGCAGATTTAAGCTGTCCTAGCGATTCCACATAATCCAGAGGTTGGTGATCGTAAAGATCACCGCCATCACCTACGGTGCCAAACCGGAAGTCCTCAAGCACTTATTCTTAATATCTGGGTGGGGTGGGGAAAATCCTGAAAATATACTAGCATCAAAATACCTGTAAAGATTACATTGATATTGATTCATTAAATGACTAAAGGACATGGGCAGAATTCACCAAATATTCAATTAAGGAACTGACAGTCTTTTAAACATACAAATAACTCAGTATTAAGATATTACTTACGGGACTATAGCTTCTTGAATATTACCCCAGATCTGTTTGCCAGCCATGACAATGGTGAGCTGGGTTGTCAGTTCTATCAAGCATCCTGCAGGATCACACTGGTAAAGAAATAAAACAAAATGCAGTTTGGTATGCCTCAATAGTGATGGCGACATACCTAAGACAGAAGTTATTTCAAAAACCAATAGAGTGTGGGAAGTTTTCGTTCTTCTTTCAATGACATGAAGAAAAATATTCCCCCATGGTTTAGCTATCAAATATTAGCTGTTAGCCTTCCATAAAGCTTTAAAGACCTAGCTATGCTCCCAAGCCTGGGATGCTACATTTACCAAGGGCCCTGCCTCCTGCCTATATTGTTAACAGGCCAAATGTCTTGCTTTGAATTTACTGAAATTAGATGTTTTAATGTTTTTTAGTGTTTCAATGATTTTTACTGTTTTTATTCTTTTAAAATGTTTACAAGATTTTAATTGTAGTATATTTTCTGGATTGTGAGCTGCCCAGAGTCATTTTCCGAGATGGGCGGCTATAGAACTTAAATTAATTAATTAATCAATCAATCAATAAGACTTATCAGTGGAGAGATTTCACAACTCATGTCATGTTATTGTGCCTTAACTCATGTTAAAGCACATTATGAATGCTACTGCATTCATAATGTGCCTTAACCATACCACTAGTTAACTGTCTGCAGTCATCAAAAATTAAATATTTTGGCAGTTCTTCTTTCAAAAAAAAAATGAGGACATATAAATACGATAGAGCCAGGTCAAAGGATATGCATGCTACAGCAATAACACACCCACAAATACATGTTATGTTTCCTTGCCTATTTGGTTGTCTGTATAGATAATTTTCTATTTCTGCCTTCACTGTACTTTTCCTATTTTATCTTTTAATTTTCTTCCCCATGCAAATCTTTGAGATTCTACTCTTGTCCTGATTAATGCAGATTTCTAATTCAGGAAATAAGCTTATTCCCAAAACATCCTGTCAATCTTCCAGATGTTGCCTTTAAAAATTCCTGGATCATGTTGAATTTAGAGAAATTCAAGTGTCACAGGTGCTCATGTGAGCATCACGGGATCTAGACACCTCTCACGTGAGTGTTGTGGGCGCTCATGGCCTTAATCACGTGACCATCGCAGGCACTCTTGGCCCCACACGTGCAAGTGTTGAAGGTGCTCTTGGCCCAACTTGCATGACCAATGGGTGCTCACATACATGCCTGCCCTGTTGTGGTCTGCCATCAGCCTGCAGAGCTGGCAACAGAGTCGGACAGAGATGAGGCTGAGGAAGAGCGTGGGCCAATCCTGGAGGCTGGGGAAGGCCCGGATCAGGGCTCTGCGTTGGAGGCAGAGGTGGGGCCAGGGCCATCGGGGAGTGAGGTGCGGATTCCAGAGCCTCCAGAGACTGACAGTAGTGAGGCAGAGGAATAGGAGGAGCCTGTTCCTAATGCACGCATGAGAAGAGCTGCCAGAAGGCAAGAGCAGCTCAAGCAAAGAGGACAACTCGGGAGTAGGGCCAAGAGATGACTGGCCCCTCCCATAAGGCTTAAAAGACCAGTAACGGTGTTTGGGCTCTTTGCTGGAAAACAATGTTGTTAGCTTCATCTTGTTGCATTTGTTTTATATCGGTGTCTTCTGAACTTTTGCCAAGAAAGGCCTTCGGCAGTTTGCCTAATTGGACTAGGGTTGGTGATAGGACTGAGGAATTGTGTTGGGAAGAATTTGCTTTAATTTAGCTGAACTATGCTGAGAATGAAGTAATTCTCAGCTGTTCGAATAAAGTTTGTTTGTTTTTACACTGACTGAATTTCCTACTACCTACTTGGGCCTGGGTCACAACATGCCCCTCCCACAAAACCATCTGCTCTTTCCCCCATTCTCCAGGTCACCAACCTGGAAAGGTTGAGAAAGTCTTTCTATACTTCAAAGCAAGGCATTTAGCATGATGGGCAATTTTTTCCCCAAAATTCATTTCAAAAGTTATTATATACCTCTTCATTTCTCCAGCGATTGAACATATATGTATAAGAACCAGGGTATCCTACAAATTTTCCTTTGAAAAAAGCTACATAGAAGCATGAAGAGTAGTAGTTGACAAACTGAAAGAGGAACATCTTCATAGTAAGTCTGTTTTCATACTCGTAGTGGGTTCTTGGTATTTCTGCAAGATAAAATAAACAAGGATTTAATTCTCTTTATATAATGTAGGGTATCAAACAGGGGTGGGTTCTACTTACCTTTATTACCAGTTTGTAATGGGAGCATGCGCATGCGCAAATCATCAATTATGATGTCCGGGCGGGTGCGCATAGCTTCCTGCCACATTGACTACCGGTTCTATTGAACCGGACATAACCAGGAGCAACCCACCACTGGTATCAAAGGTTATGAAGCCTCATGAATATGACAATAGGGTTCAATATTACGAAGTTTACTTCTCTAAGAGAGCATTGGTAGAGCTATGAATTAGAGTCACCATGTATGAGTCGGGTGGCTGTATAAATTTTCTTAATGAATAAAATAAATTATCTTTTGCCCACAGTGTATGTACAGAACAAGGAAACAAAGTTGCTATCATTCCTAAGTGATTTAACTAGCATTAATTAATGCTAGTTAATTTCTGGAAGTAAATACATGCTAGAATTAATTTCTGGAAGTAAATATATGTTATCATGTTTCTTTTATACACAATATAAATAAAGCTCTCATTTATTCAAGCAAAATAATATTTGAGACACATCTCATTAAGAACTTCCTTGCCTTTTGTCAAGTGGCAGATATTGTAATCATGAGAAAACAGAAGCAATTTTGCTCAAGTAACTTCCTGAGAGCTCCACTTGCAGTCAGATAAAATTATGATTAACACCGTTGACCCCACAGCTCTTAGGAAGGTACCAGCTAAGAATTAGCTGGAAAGCAAGTCAGATAATCTAAGAGCAAAGCCATAAGGGATAAAATATCCTTCCTCAAACTGCCATTCTCCAGATAAGTCAGATTATAAATTCCATCATTCCCTGAAAGCAAAGCTAATAGGACCCAAGGCTGGGGATACCTGACATAAAGCAAGAACCCCAAAGAATTTTAGGCTGGCAGAAAAAGTTATGCATGTTATGCTTTCATGTGCTGATGATTTCAGCCTACGCAGCAGAGGGAGCAGAAAACGTACTGGTGTAAGGTTAGCCATCATGCGACATACCTACCCATATCTGTGATCCAGATGGCTATCCTCTCATATAGGAAATTCAGTATCATAATGATGACAAAATTGAGGAATGATGCAGTGACTGACGTTGCCAGTTGTGGTGTCAACAAACCCCGAATGGGTTGCAGGGTTTCTGTGTTCTCCATGATGCTGGCAAAAGCAGCATAGACTGCAAGGCGGTAAACTATCACAGCTATCATGCTCGCTATGATTAAAGAGATCTGAGATAACCACATAAATTAAGACTACTTAGGATTTGAAACCAGAGAAATTAGTGCCTCATGCAAACTGCACATTGTGAATAAATGCTTAGAAAGTTCTATCAAGATTGCAGAACAGAAGTGGAAGAAAACTTTATCTGAATACTTCTCCAGTGCATATGTCTGCTTCCATAATGGAAGTTGATCGCTTGTTTTTCCCTTTTTATTTTTTTAAGTTAAAAAAATAATTCTTTCTCCTTTCTATTCAGAGAAGAATTAAGCATGCAGCCCTTCATAGGAGCTACAGTCCCAATGGAGCTGTAACATTTATTTATTTATATTCATTTTAAATGTGCCATGCATGTTCATGGAAAGCATACCAGTGCAATTCTATCACGTAATCCATCAACAAGAGTTGGAAAAACATTATGTAGGTTTTGCATATTGCTATTTGAACACACCTCAGGTAAATCCTGAAAGAAGTGTCATCAATAATTATACAATAGGAAACTGTTATTTAAAAAGGGGTGGGGAGGAGGTACTTAGGCCGTATATTATATATTCATTGTGTACTTTGCATGGCAGCACAAAAATAAAACTGGAAAGCGTTAGTCAGAAATCCTTGAAGCAACAAGCGTGAGTGAAAGAGATCCAAAGCAAAGAGGGCCATTCTTGCATGCTAACAAACCAAAGCTTAAAAAGTGATCAGTGGCATGTTAGTGTGATGAATCAAAAAGAGCTCACCCAGAACAACACTGTAGTTCCTGAGATGCAGAACCGTATAGCCTGGCTAGTTAGAGGTAAATAAGGCTCCAGCTCCTGAAATAGTCAAGCAAGCACAGCACTTTTCACCACCCGCAGTCATAGTTGTATGTAGACTACTGCAGAAAGCAACCTCAAACGTTACGAGAAAGCAAATCCCACATCCCCCTCCCTCACAAATGCATAATATGGCACATTTCCTCTTCTGGGAGAAAAGCTGGAGTGGCAAACTGAATGGGAGGTCACCCATTTACCAGGTCATCCTATTATTTATTTATATATTTTAGGCCTTACGATGGCTTTATGAACAAAATGTTGCTATTTGAAAGTTGAGAGCAGATTTCTTTTCGGTTGTCAATATTAATTGTTCAGCAAATTGTTCAGCAGCTGCTCCCATTCACCACTCCATATTTTAATGCTTTCCTTTTGCCCCACTTGAAGAAATGGCTTGTTTTATTAGTTTTGCCACTCTTAAGCTGCAGCAATTGGTGCAGCCTTCTCTTACCCAAAACAATATTCCAAAGTACAACAAGCTCAGTTTTCCATAGTCATGAACGCTCTTCCTCTTAAACAGTTCTAACTCCTAAAACATCAGTTGAAAAGGAATAATTAAAGAATGAAAAGGGTTCAGCGGAACATCCATTGATTTTAACGGGATTTTGGACCGGTTCAAGTAATTGTAGCTTGGTTTGCAAAGAAATGCACAAACCTCTTGCCTGCATATACAATCCTTCACAAGTTTTATTTCTGGAAGAGAGTAATTCCAAAGGGTGGGTGAAAAAGCCAGTTCTGTATGCCCTTGTCATGTTTGCTCACATAGATCCAATGTGTACACATACACAAATCAACAGAGGTATATATATTTCATTTCCCAAATAGGTCTTCATCATTGGCAAATTATAAACACTTTTTAATTAGCAGAGGAGTATAAGATGCACTTCACCATGCCCTAAAAGTGGGTGAAAATTTTGCTGCATCTTATAGGCTTAATATGGGCATTTTTGCCCTCCCAAACTACCTCTGGCACATCCCAATTTTGCCAAAGAGACCCATTTTTGGCAAAAATGGGACACATGAAAGGTTTGGGAAGCCTGCAGAGTACTCCTGGGGGCTGGACACATGAGGGGTTTGGGAGGCCAAAAATGGGCCCGTTTTTAGCAAAAACAGGACACGCAGAGGGTCTGGGAGGCCTGCAGAGTGCTCCTGGGAGCTGGGGAGGGCAAAAACAGGATGCACAGAGAGAGGGAGGGAGGGAGGGAGGGAGGGAGGGAGGGAGGGAGGGAGGGAGAGAGAGGATTCTGTGGGACTGCCTTAGAGACTGGCCAATCAAGCAAACATTATGATATGGACAAGGACCAGAAGAAAGAGGTGGGATAGTTTTAGCAGTGCCAAGTGACAGCTATCTCAGGAAGAAAAGAGTATGAGAAGCTGGAGAAGTACCAAGCCTGAAGGAAGAATTAGAGAAGACATGGAAACTAAAGACCAAAGCGATCCCAGTAGTAGAAGCAGCTGTTGGGACTATGACAGATCCTAGGAGCGTAAATGCTCTCTATTCAGAAAAGCACAGTGTTAGAACAGTTAAAATACTGTGCAGGACTTTAAAACTGTCCAGGCCTCTATTAGATGACGTGAGATTGAGGAAGACACATACTATCCATAGGGGTGAGAAGTTATTTTATAAATAATGGATCAGGATGCAGCCACAAAACCTCAAATTTACCAGGATTGTTTAATTTCTTGAGTGAGTAGAAAAAATGAAAGGCAAAAGAACAGAATGTGGGCGGGGAAAAACCTAACTTGGCAGGAATATTTGTGACAAGGATCTATATTCTTGTTCACACAAGTTAAACATGAGCAAGCAATGTCATGCAACTACTAAAAATAGTAAATGCTGTTTTGTGGTGAGCATTATCTTAAAAAGGGAAGTTATTGTTCCATTCTTCTGTGCCCTGACTGCAATATTGGAGCAATTCCCGGACATCGGACTTCAGCAACGACATTGATGAGCTGAATAGAGTTCAAGACAGGGCTTCCAAGATGGCAATCATCTTAGAAAACAAGATGAAAATGAAAAACAGTTTAAAAAACATTGTCTCTCAGAAAAGCAAGAGGGGTTCTTTATTGCCCATGAGAACAGAATCAGAACAGTGGGTTAACATTATAAGAAAGTAGGTACAGAACAGATATAAAGAGAACTTCCTAACAGTGGAACAAGCCTCAAATGAAATGATGAGCATTTTCTTATTGGGCATCTTCAGAGAAACAGAAGAACTGAGAAACAGAACTAGATAGTTAATGTAATAATGCATTTATTTCAGCCAGAATTGAACCCCCTGCATCCACTTAACCATGATCAACAGAGATTGAAAATGAGCTGGCAAAAAATATGCCCACATTCTTGGATTGCATCAATAGTACCCATCTCCCTAAAGTGGAAAAAGCAGTGCTCCAAATATCTCAACTTAGTTCGTGCCAATGATACCCCTATAGCAGAATTTATTTAGATTTAGAAAGCTAGCAAGTCAGGGCAAACATAGAAACTTTCTCCCTAATACTATATTTCCCCTAATTAAGGCTTTACGTTATAGCAGCAAAGTAGCACCAAAATAGTAAATCAGCATATTTCTCTCTAAATAGCTGAACCAATTTCAAGTTCACAGTAAATTAGGTAAACATGTTAATGCATATTCCTAATAAAATGTTATATGATCACCTATAGTGAAAGCCTGCTTAATCCTGGTGCCCCTATTATCAGAGTCTCCGATAATAACCTATGTGCTGATGTTTAAAATGATCTTGCATTTTAACAACTGTATAATTATAAAACATGTTAAAGCAATACAGATCTATCATATTATGGATTAAATGTGTATTCTTAGCTAGCATCTTAAATTGAACTAGCATAGCAGGTCTTAAGAGCAAGCTCACATAAGGGTTCTCCAAAAAAAAAAAAGCTACCTAAATCTTATTAATTCCACAATTCGCATATGATTTTTATCTTCTAAATAAATCACCTGAGTTACTGGATTTTTCCTCTTTTGTGTACATTTTGCTTCATACTCTGGTCTAAGTTGGAGTAGCTGCTGTTCTTCCTCAAAATCAACTAAATCCCATTCATATTCAAGTCGAGCTTGTCGTCGCTTCCAAAATTCCAAGAAAAGTGTAACTACAATCAGAGAAGGTTAAGCAACATAGAATTAGCCTAAAATTATTTTGAGACAGCATAAGACCATCATCTTAAATAGTTTCTACTGTTTTAGTAACAGAATAACACGGTTGGAAGGGGCCTTGGAGGTCTTCTAATCCAACCATCTGCTCAAGCAGGAGATCCTAAAGCATTCCAGTCAAATGTTTGTCCAGCTCTTCTTAATGCACTCCAATTACAGAACACCCACAACCCTGGGATCAGGGGTGAAATCCAGCAGGTTCTGACAGGTTCTGGAGAACCAGTAGTGGAAATTTTGAGTAGTTCGGAGAACCGGCAAATACCATCTCTGGCTGGCCCCAGAGTGGGGTGGGAATGGAGATTTTGCAATATCCTTCCCCCAGGAGTGGGGAGGGATTGGGGAATTTGCAGTATCCATCCCCTGCAGTGGGGTGGGAATGGAAATTTTGCAGTATCCTTCCCCAGCTATACCCACCAAGCCACGCCCACCAAGCCACTCCCACAGAACTGGTGGTAAAAAAAATTGGATTTCACCACTGCCTGGGATGCAAGCTAGAAGTAATAGTTACTTATGCAAATATTTATTTACAAAAGGTGTGCTAATTATGCTATAAAAATGATTATTTTTTATTATAAATGTGGATATCATTATATCAGCAGGACCTCAGATAGTCAGAATTAACCAGTTAAACACAACTAAAATCTTATTTTTCTAAGTCACTGAATTAAGGGAAATATTGCAATATTATAGATGATGTTCAGCATGTAGGGAAGAATATCATACCTGAAACTTTATCCCTATCAATCAACTGAAAACAGGTTTAATTCAACTATCCAGTTTTCTTTCAGATCAGTAATGTTTACAATTTGTCATCGTAATTCAACAAAGCTTTGTATTCTGAACAACTTTTCTATAAATAGAATGGAGTCTGATTGAGCACAGAATATTTATTTATCTCTTCTTTATTTTGTGGAATTTTTGTAACACCCATTTAAATGTGAGAAGTGTACAAATCAAAACATGAAATCATCTCTGAATAAATAATTCCCAACTCCTTAAAATTAATTCAGAAAACATTAATAACATTAATAATAAACATTAATAATATGAAACAAGCATACTTACCCCAGATGCCCATAAATATTGCAAAAAAGAGGGTTGCCACATTGTCAAACAAATGGGAATACTAGAATTGAAAAACAGGCATTATCCATTGAATAATACATGAAACAGTATGTATTTTTGAAAATACAAATGCTGTAATTGTTACAAACCTGTGAAGACTCACAAGTAGAATTCAGCCTCCAGTAATCACATTTTTTATCACATAATGGACACATGATAATTTCTCCACCAATACTGGGATTACATATTTCTTTGCTGAAGAGGATGGACAAAGATGTAGTATATTTAATAAAATGGATTAAAGGAATAATAGTGCTTGTTTACAATCAGAGTTAACCTCTGTCTTTCAGTACATACTAAAAAACTATATCTGAGCCATTATTATGGCATAGGTTCTGCCACTGGATCATAGATCTGGTGCTGAAATATATGCAAATCAGCTAATCAGGTTAGGCCAGAATCCTTATATAAAATCATACATCAAGAAAGAAAGAAAGAAAGAAAGAAAGAAAGAAAGAAAGAAAGAAAGAAAGAGGGAGAGAAGAGAGATAGTGAGTAGGGGTGGGAGGGAGGGAGGAAGAAGGAAGGAAGGAAGGAAGGAAGGAAGGAAGGAAGGAAGGAAGGAAGGAAGGAAGGAAGGAAGGAAGGACTTCATTATTAACTGATCAACATAACTTAACTAATGTTGCTATGTCAATTATACTTACCTGCTCATATTTTCATTCATTGTGAACAAACCATATAGAAAACAAATGAAACCAACAAGAGCTGCAAAGAATAGCATCTCAGTATAAAAACCCAACCAGGCAAAATAAATTCCAATCTTCTCTCCATAATACTTCCTGCAAGAAAATAATTCAAGAAAAACAAAGCCAAAGCTCAAAATAACAGTAAAGAGGAAAATATGGATTTAATGTTCTAAGAAAAATCAAATAAATGAAATAAATGAAAAGACATATCCCAAAGGAACTTATTGTAAAATAATTCTCAGCTTATTTACCCCTGAATGTGTAATACTGAATATCTATCTACATATGTCTAAAGTATATTGAACTATTGTCAACCCAGTTCTCCCATCTACTTTATTATATATTTTCTTGGTCTTTTATATCCTTCCCCACTCCTGGGGGATATCCTGGATATTGCAAAATCTCCATTCCCACCCTACTCTGGGGCCAGTCAGAGGTGGCATTTGCCGGTTCTCCGAACTACTCAAAATTTCCGCTACCGGTTCTCCAGAACCTGTCAGAACCTGCTGGATTTCTCCCCCGCTTCAGGTTGTTAACTCTGTATTTGTTTCTCAACCTTGGCAAATTTAAGACATGTAGACTTCAAAACCCAGAATTCTCCAACCAGCAATGATACTGTTCTATATTACTCTTAAAGCCACTGCAGAGGTTTTTTTTTTCCAGACTTGTGTGGAAGCTGGGAAAGAGATGGACAGAAAAGTGCTGTGCTCATATATGTTCAAGCATGTCTTCCAAATTATTTTTCAACCATTACACTGCTTGATTTTTATATTATATTCCACATATAGATATTGTTTAGCAAAAGAAATACAGGCAGGTAATATAACATATATTAGAGCCATGGTGGCACAGTGGTTAGAATATAGTAGTGCGGGCTGATTCTGCTCACAGCCATAAGTTCGATCCTGACCAGCTCAAGTTTGACTCAGCTTTCAATCTTTCCAAGGCAGGTAAAATCTTTCCAAGATAGGTAAAATATTTGTGGACAATAAGCTAACACTGTAAACTACTCAGAGTGTGCTATAAAGCTACTGCTATATTTCTGAAAGGACCCAATGGCCATTAATATACCGGGGCAATCATTTACCTGATAAGATCCAAGGGCTGTTCCTTGTAAAACCTAGGAAAACGGGCCCATTCCCTATATAATGTATATCTTTCATTTTCACACTTTGGATCATTTGACTTCTTCCAGTACTGACACTGAATTAGCGTGAAAAAAATAAAGAAGAAACAAAATACTTCAATAAATAGCAATACAATTTCTCCAAAAATACTATTGCAATATACAAAATAAACCTAGGAGTGTTTCTATGTTTAATAGAGAGACATTTTCACACCCATACAGAAACAGAATATATTTATTTATTTATAGATGTATATATATATGGCTGCTTAACTCAGACCATGTGATTCAGAAAGAAAGACAAACAAGTGGAAATAAAAATAGATAAGAAAAGAGAGTATACACCAGAGAAAGCAAGCAACATACTTCTATTTGAATATAAAGTTGGGGTGAGAAGCAATGTTCAGCTACTCACATAGCATGAGAAATGTTTACATATTTTGTTATTTCATAAGAAATTTAGAGACTTTCTTCATCTTAAACATAGTTATGTGATTCTGAATCAATCAAAATGGAACTGGAAGGGACCTTGGGAGGTCTTCTAGTCCAACCTCCCTGTTTAAGCAGAAGATCCTATACCATTTTAGACAAGTGACTGTCCAGTCTTAAAAACCTCGACTGATGAAGCACCCACAATTTCTGATGGCAGCACTTATAATTATTATCTTATAATATAAGGTAATAATTCCTTTTTAATTTTCTGGGAGAATATCAGAATAACACTGTTCTCCAAGCTAATGATATGTAGGATGTGGGGGGGGGGGGAGAAAGAAAGGGAGGGAGGGAGGGAGAGTTTAAAGGGAAAATACAAATTCCTCCAGCAAGTGTTCACTGCTTGCCACCAGAGGGCAATATAACACTAATCTCTAATCCTCTGATGCTCTTGTCATTATTTCATTCTACCACTATAAATGGATATTGTTCTTTCTCACTTCCCAATTTCATTTTTTCTGATATATTTACAGACTTGTTTTAGCATACATATATTCATTCACATATCTTTAATGTAAGCAACTCCATAACAATATTCACAATTACAAAATAACATAGATAATGGCCTATTAGAAACCAAAGACAAATATATCCAAATACGATTTACAGAGAAAGAGAGGTTTCCTTCAGAAAATAAGGTAAACATTAGCAAATAAATGAATGACTAAAATGCCTACATCGTGAAGAGGGTAAGCAGCAGAGTAGGTTCCATTATTTAGAAGTCTTTTGATTCCAAACTTCCTCTTCCCTTCTTCTGTTCCATATGAGCATCTTGTTAAAATATAAAAAACCTAGACGAGAAAGGAAAACATTCCATATTTAAAATTATTGCCATATTATTTAGACTAGGAGAATATAAAACTTTTCTTTGTCCTCTGGTGAAATTTCACATGTTAATTTTGATTAGTTACTGGTACTAATTATGTCATTAAACTTTGAGGCCTTTTCTAAATATTTCTTGCCCTTTTATAAGAGGGAGCAATTTTTTCCTAAGATAAATGTTGGTTTGCAGGAATGTTATTGCTTTTGCTGTCTTAGTCTTCCAGTTAGGAATCTAAACAACTGAATAGTAGCCACACACCCTTGTGTTTTTCAATATCTTTGTGAAGAAGTAGAAAACAGTATGACATTAGGGATATACAGATAGTCCTCAACTTACAACTGAACTCAAAATTTCTGTTACTAAGTGAGGCATCTGTTAAGTGAATTTTGTCCCATTTTACAGGCTTTTTTTGCCATGGTTTTTAAATGAACCATTGCAGTTGTTAAGTTAGTAACACGAGTGTTAAGTGAACCTGATTCCCCCTTTGAAGTCAGAAGGTCGCAAAAGGTGATCACATGATCCCATTATATTGCAACTGTCATGAGTACAAGTCAGTTGCCATATCCTGGGGTTGATCACATGACCTTGGGGAAACTTCAAAGGTCATGTGTGTGAAAAATGGTCATAGGTCACTTTTTTCAGTGCCTTCATAACATTGAATGGTCACTAAATGAACTGTGGTGGTTGAGGAGTACCTGTACTCATTTGACCACGTAAAATTGTATGCCTGTTACGACTCTGCAAACTTTCAAAGAACTGGTTTGTTTGATGATGCTTCCTCCGTTGAAGCTGCTTGGAGAAGCAATGCCAAGGCCAAGTGACTTGCAACACTTCCGTTCCAATAATGAGAAAAAAGAGGAAAACACCTCAATGCAACAAGGATGGCAAAGAACATCATCCTTGAAAAAAAAATTATTGCCTAAAGTTCTGGCTATATCAGCAAGTGTAGAAACTATGGCAGTGTTTTGGCAACACAATAAGAAAGGCATTTTAGCTGAGAAGCCTTTGCTTGACCCTGCTGAATTCTCCCATATTTGGGCCTTCTGCAATCGCTGAGTCATCCTTTGTGCTCTAATTCAGGGTGAGTCATATCATTTAAATTCAGAGGAAAGGCCTTTTCTGGCTAGAATAACCAAGGAAAGCAAAGCATATGCCGCTTTAAGCTCAGGGTGCTTTTTCTCAAATGATTCTGTATGACAAAACCAACCAACCACAAGTCAACAACACTACAGCTTTAGGGGCAATTTGACAGCAGTCCCCACAAGCGTATGTTGTGCTAGGCAGCATGTTGCCATCTAAGCCACAAGCTGACTTGTTGTATTACATGATCACCGAATTGGTAAATGAAGTACTCACTATTCTGTTTCTGACAGATGGCGAGAAAAACATATTCTCATCATCAATGAGGTACAATTCCTGTCTTTCTTTGCTAAATGGTGCTGTAAAATAGTCAGGTTCAGGGTGCATCACAATCTCGGGTAGCCTAAATGGCCAGAATATGCAGTCCAATGGGTTCTCCACCGGGCAGGGAATATCATTCTCTTTGATGGGCATTTTGATGTTGAGCACTTCTGCATAAGTGATCAGAATTTCCCACGGGGCGTGAATCTTCACAAAATACGTTTTGCCATTTTCAGACTCCTGCAAATGAAACAATAAAGGCTTGATTGTAAACTAAGCAATTTGCCCTATGAAGGTATGGTAATGGCTACAAAGTCTAAGAAGATTAGGGGACTGGAGGCTAAAATATATGAAGAACAGTTGCAGGGACTTGGTATGTCTAGTTTAATAAAAAGAAGGACTAGGGGAGACATGATAGCAGTGTTCCAATATCTCAGGGGTTGCCACAAAGAAGAGGGAGTCAAACTATTCTCCAAGCACCTGAGGGTAGAACAAGAAGCAATGGGTGGAAACTAATCAAGGAGAGAAGCAACTTAGAACTAATAAGAAATTTCCTCACAGTTAGAACAATTAATCAGTGGAACAACTTGCCTGCAGAAGTTGTGAATGTTCCAACACTGGAAATTTTTAAGAAAATGTTGGATAACCATTTGTCTGAAATGGTATAGGGTTTCCTGCCTGGGCAGGGGGTTGGACTAGAAGACCTCCAAGGTCCCTTCCAACTCTGTTGTTGTTGTTGTTGTTGTTATTATTATTATTATAAGTTGGACAACTACCCTTTTCATCCCCATGTAAAATTGCAAAGGACAACATCCTCTGAATATTTCCAGTGTTCACGAGGCTCTATCTTTCTCCCAGCATGCACTGATATTGCTATTGTCCAAAATGAACAATCCTTGAAACAGCCAGGATGAAATATTTTGGGGTGGGGGAGGGAGAGCAAACTAAAACAATCTGGGACTAAAAATAAAATTTTCCAGACAATTAATGCTGAAGTCCTCCTGCAGCTTTTAAGCGTATGGACCTAAAATACACATATGGGAAACAAGGACACCTCAATCCTAATGGAGTAAAAGTGGTGTCTAAAACATTGCCTGGCTAGATGGCTTAGTGGCTAAGATGCTGAGCTGGTTGATCAGAAAGGTTGGCAGTTTGGTGGTTCGAATCCCTAGTATAGGTCTCCTGTATGAGCAGGGGGTTGGACTAGATGACCTCCAAGGTCCCTTCCAACTCTGTTACATTTATAAGAATCACCTCTAGGTTTGCCATTTACTGCATTGTACTTTAGTAGCATCCTTTTTAGAATCGGAGACAGAAAAGGTTAGTCACACTTATATCACTAGGATTTAAATTAGTATATTCATTCATTCATTCATTCATTCATTCATTCAATTCATATGAATAAGATTTGAAATTATTTCCTTTTGATTGCACCTACAATCGGAGCATAAATTCAGAGCCAGGAATTACTGATACATGGTATGCTAAAAATAATTTAATTTAATTTAATTTAATTTAATTTAATTTTGATTGATTGATTGAATGAATGAATGAATGAATGAATGAATGAATGAATGAATGAATGAATGAATGTATATGGCCGCCCACTCAGTTTCAGTGACTCTGGGCAGTTTACCAGAAATAAGATATTGAGAATTGAGAACATTAAAGAAGAGCAAATTGGCCAATAGCTAATATGGAGGTGGAGGAAGAGAGAAAAAGCAATCAACGCTAAAAAAAATTCAATCATCAGCTTTCCATCTTTTAAAATAAAAGCTAGAAAACCTTGAAAACTGCCAGTTTTTGAAACATTGTAATGTTCAACCTTCCACTTCTTTCATTTATTTATTTATTTATTTATTTATTTATTCAAATTTATATACCGCCCTATCTCCCGAAGGACTCAGGGCGGTTCACAGGCACATAAAACATGTATATACAATTAAAATAATCATTAAAAAACTTATTCTAATGCCAAATATTAAAAATATAAATATCAATCTTAAAACCAAATTTAAAACCCCTATAAATTTAAAATCTACGAATTTAAAATCTAAGCCAGTCCTGCACAGATGAATAAATGCGTCTTGAGCTCGCGACGGAAGGTTCGGAGGTCCGGAAGTTGACGGAGTCCTGGGGGGAGTTCGTTCCAGAGGGTGGGAGCCCCCACAGAGAAGGCCCTTCCCCTGGGCGTCGCCAGACGACACTGCCTAGCTGACGGCACCCTGAGGAGTCCCTCTCTGTGAGAGCGCACGGGTCGGTGAGAGGTATTTGGTAGCAGTAGGCGGTCCCGTAGATAACCCGGCCCTATGCCATGGAGCGCTTTAAAGGTGGTTACCAACACCTTGAAGCGCACCCGGAAGGCCACAGGTAGCCAGTGCAGTCTGCGCAGGATAGGTGTCGTACGGGAGCCCCGAGGGGCTCCCTCTATAACCCACGCAGCCGCATTCTGAACTAACTGCAGTCTCCGGATGCCCTTCAAGGGGAGCCCCATGTAGAGAGCATTGCAGTAATCCAGGCGAGACGTCACGAGGGCGTGAGTGACCGTGCATAGGGCATCCCGGTCTAGAAAGGGGCGCAACTGGCGCACCAGGCGAACCTGGTAAAAAGCTCTCCTGGACACGGCCGTCAAATGATCTTCAAAAGACAGCCGTGCATCCAGGAGGACGCCCAAGTTGCGCACCCCTTCCATCGGGGCCAATGACTCGCCCCCAACAGTCAGCCGAGGACTCAGCTGACTGTACCGGGATGCCAGCATCCACAGCCACTCTGTCTTGGAGGGATTGAGCTTGAGCCTGTTTCATGAAACCTCCTCTTTATGTTCAAATCTTTTTTGTCCCTGCAATTGCTGGTTGTATTGTTAGTTATTCCTATTTCTTTTTGAGATTTTAGCAATATCACCTGATGGTAAATGGGCACAACTTAATCCAGTTTTAAAAAAAATACTTATAATTAATTCCATCTTGCATGGAATTATCTGTAATCCGGAATAGACATAAAAGGATGATATAAAATAGGGCAATCTCCCATTAACAAGAAAAGGACAGAATATTAATGCAATAGCTAACAAAATTGTAAAAAATACAAACCAATTGTGGAGTACCCTTATATACTACATATAGTTGCTTCAGGGAGAAACTTAGTATCAGTATTATTTTCTGATTACCATCTTTTATCTACAACGATGGTGGTATAAACGAACAAACTAAACATGGTGTTCAGGAAGTAAAGATCTCATTGCCAGCTATTTCTAGCAATTTTCATTGCCTCAATACTTTTAATCATTTATTTTAATCACTAACAACCCACAGTAATTCCTACCTTCTTATCTTCAGTTTCTAGTTCCAGACCTGATTTTACTAGATTGTTCTCAAACATTCGCCTTCGATCCTGAAAAAACAACAACACACCAGACAGCTGTTTACTTTTTATTCAACCAACATGAGGTTTTAATGTACATCAACTTCTAAACATAGGTTTTTTGCATCATCTTTATGATGCAAAAGGTTTTCAGATCAAACCTGATGGAAGCCCGTACAAAATATGACTCCCAAAGTATAAAAACAAATAAAATATTTATTTATTTTTATTTATTTATTTATTGCATTTGTATACCGCCCTTCTCCTGAAGAACTCAGGATGGTTAACAGCCAATTTAAAAGATACAATAAATACACATTAAAAACAGACTAAAATTTATATAAATAATGGCCAAAATATTTAAAAAACTAATACAAAAAACTAAAACCCCATTTAAAATTACTTAATCAGGCTAGCCCACCTCGATGGAATAAAAGAGTCTTCAACTCACGGCGGAAGGTCCAAAGGTCGGGGAGTTGGCGAAGCCCCAGAGGCAGCTCGTTCCAGAGGGCAGGAGCCCCCAGAGAAGGCCCTACTCCTGGGGGTCGTCAGTCGACATTAAACACATTGCTGACATTTTTATTTTGCTAACAATAAATTACTGAAATAGGAAAGAAGAATTCCCTTGCAGGGAATTCTTATGAATGGATTTGCATCAGGAACAATATTTTTCTTTCTTCTTTGTTCCATTAACGAGAATCTGGGTGTGGCTGACCATGAGCCAGTACATTGTGGTGGGTGCTGTTGGACTATAGGTATTTCTTACAATGGTACATTATGTTTTCCAACTGAAGGCTGCTGGATTTACATTGTGTACATTGTTTGTGTGCATGCACGCATTCCTTCAAGTCAGTTTGGCTCTTAGCAATTTCCTGGACTAGCCCCTGCAGGTATTTTTGCCAAGATTTTTTGAAGTGGTTTCCTAGGTCTGAGAGAAAGTGACCCAGCTGGCTTTGTGCTGAAGGTGAAGGGGTCCCAGTCTCCTGGTTTCTAGCCTGGTGACTTAACTAATGGGTTCTCTGGTTTAAACTGAGTCAGATTTTTTAAATAATCTTCAATTTGCTTTGGTGGTATTATTATTATTATTATTATTATTATTATTATTATTATTATTATTATTATTATTATTATTATTATTATTATAATATTTTTGGTGCTGTTCATTGGACCTTCCCTTGTGCAAATTTCTTTTTCCATAATAATTTATAAGGAAGGTGATGTTTCGCCTTTCTGTATATGTTTTCAAACCTAAAACTCTAAAAATATTGTAACTGTCTTCTCTTCATTCTCCCAAGGAAGTTTCTGCAGACATACTACGATTAGGGGTGTCAGACTGGCTGCCCACAGACCAATTGGGTCACATGCAGGCCATGCCCAACCCAGCTCCGTGAACGGGAAAAACATCACAAAACGTCACATGATGGCAATGTGACATGGCGAGTTTGACATCTGTGTGCTAGGTTATAACTCTTCGTCCCTAACCATCCAACCTGGCCAAGAAAACTGATAATGATGGAGAATTTTATTCCAGCAACTATGATGGATACCAGTTTGGGAACAGCTTCTCTAGAATGTGTCTATGTCCAGCAAGAATTCTAAATGTAGCATTTCTATACAAATCTGTTTGGGAAGCTATTTTGTGTCTATCACAACAAATTCCTGGTTTAAAAGTCTGTATGTTATACTCCCCCAATTTTTTTTCTTTTGGTATATACTTAAACATTTGTAATGGAAATCTGATAAATTAGGTTCTAAAATGCAAACATTGTCCCCCCGTAATTTATGTTTTAGATACAATCAACTCTTCACTAGCAGCATAAAGCTTATTTGCATTCAGTGTTTTTTGATTATCACCGAGTTTCCTCATTTTCTTTTTTTTTTAATTTATTTGTTTATTAAATTTGTTTGCCATCCATATCACCACAAGGCGATTCTGGGAGACTTGTATCATTAACATGAATCCATAAATATATAAATATATAAAGTCACAATAAAACTGCAATAAATTACAAGATATAACTAAAGATGGGGAAGGAGGAAGGAGAATATATGGGAGGGGAGGTGGGAACTGCTGTTATTTGATAGACCATTTCCACTATGAAATACCTCCATTGGGGCCCCAAGTCAACTGGCTAAAGCCAGGTCTTCAGGCTCTTGCAGAAGGTCAGGACAATAGGAACCAGTCTCAACTCAGGGGACAAGATGTTCCAAAGACCAAAGAAGGGAAAAGAAGGCTCTTCTCCTGGCCCTCAGGTGGAATTCCTTGACTGATGGGATCTGCAGTTTGCCTCATCTGTTGGCATGGGTGGGGCAGGCCTGTCCCTTAAGTGTGAGGTAGTTCCTCAAGTAACCTGGACCCCATGTCATACAGGGCTTTATAGGTAATAACCCAGATCTTGTACTGCACCTGGAAGGAAATCAATAACCACTGCAGCTCTGGAACAGTGGCGTAACATGGGCCACTCTAAGACTGCCTGTGCTGCCACACTCTGCACCAGTTGAAGCTTCTAAATGCTCTTCCAGGATAGCCCCGTGTAGAGAGCACTGCAGAAGCCCAAGCATGAGATGACCATGGTGTGTATGACTGAGTGCAGGGACTCTGATTCAGGAGAAGCCACAACTGGCACATAACCTGAAGTTGTTGTAAAGGCTCTCCTAGCCACAACTGCCACCTGCTCTTCAAGCAAGAGCTGTGAGTTCACCCCTATGTTGTGGACCGGTCTGTCTTGGGTAGTGTCACCCCATCTGTGAGTTATTATCATCCCCAACCATTCCCAAGCTTTTAATCATTCTGGATAGATGACTATGAAGATGTACTTGACATCACAGTTTCATGTGTATTCCGTTTGTTACACACTGGACTGGGATTAGGGGAAGAGCATCTTCACTTGTATTGCACTCGAGAGAATACAACACAATCTTATTTTGGCCCTCTTTGACATAGTTCCACTTTACATGTTTATGTGTTTATTGCTTTGAGACAGAAATGGTGCCTGTGTGAAGCAAATACTGTGTTTCCTTGAAAATAAGACCCCGTCTTATATTTTTTTGAGCCCTGAAATAACCGCTTGGCCTTATTGCCATGCGCTCAAAAGCCCGATTGGGCTTATTATCAGGGGATGTCTTATTTTGGGGAAAACAGGGTATATATATGCACCTATACACCTGCAAATGGATAAAAGCAACAGAAATCATTGAATCCAAATCTCTAAGGAAGAAGTCAGTGCAACGATCTGCCAATTAGATCCGCATCCCTCCTGGTCAGTAAATGCCTCCAAGTTGGTGTCTAGAAGGTGGGTCCAGGCACTGATAAACTTTTCATTGTAGGAGGGGACGTTCCTGAGACCTTTTAAGGAGCTTATAGCTGCTACCTAATAAGCAGAGAGAGTTCTAATGGAAATAGTTAAGACTTGTTCAAATAGATGAGATCATACACTGCTTATAAACCAACAGTGGCAGCTGGACTATTTGGTTCTTTCTACCTCCTACAGTGCTAACAACAAAGCAAATTTCAGTTGCACTGATTCTCCATGGAGAAAGAACAAAGTATCTGCTCATTCCTAGTCCATAGACAAATAGGCATCGTATTGTGATATGGAATAACTATTTATTGGTACTTATCAGCAAATTAAAGATATTATCTTTTATAGGTATGCCCATCCTCAAAATAATATTTAACTGTGATTTTTAAACACTATTAAAGTAAAACAAGTTTTTGAATAGAGTGGTTAAAGTTCTAGTGAAAATTTAATCACCTGATTTAATCTCAAAGAGGTCTATTTGTTGCTTACATCACAAAAAAGAAATATAAAGATAACATCATTTTAATTTCAAGGTTTCTTATACATTGATTTTCTTTGGATAGGCCTCAAAAGTCTTCCAGTGCTTGATTATTTAAGCATCCATTAAATAAACAACCATTTTCCATTGATAAATTAAAGGTATTCTATTTTCTTATACAGTGGCACTGTCTGGATTTCAGATAGCTATTACTTCATGAGTAAGACAATAGTGTTGTTCTACTCACGATCTGTGAGTCAGAATTTTTTGTTGTTTATTTCCTTCTATTTGGAATGGAATAAACCAGGGCTGCCAATAACGGCTTCCTTGAATTCTTGTAAACTTCTGCTTATGAAATTAGTGATAGTATCTAACCATCTTAGGGTTTTGCCAGCCCCTTTTTCAATTGATTTTGGTTTTTCCAACCATTCCAAGAATTTTCTCTCTCCATTTTCATGGGCCGGTTTTCAGCCAGGCTACTGTAGCTCTTTGCTGGCCAAAGGGGACTCAGCCCGCACCCCATTTTCGCCAGCAAAGTGCTTTAGGAGGACATCCAGAACGAAAATGGGCCACACGGGGGCTGTGCATGGGCCGCCCCCATGACCCATTTTGGCCAACAAAGTGCTTCAGGAGGCTGTCCAGGCTGAAAACGGACCACATAGGGGCCATACACAGTCCCACCGTGCCCTCTTTTGGCTGCCAGAGGCCCCAAGGGACGGTCTTTGCTATTTCCAGGCCGGCCCCACAGGCCCAATTTAAGCACCCCATGGGCCAGATACAGCCTTGAGTTTGACACCCCTGGTCTAGTATAACATCTTTTTCTATTTAATTCTTGTAGCCTATCATTTTTAAATCTACTTTGAAATCAGTCTCAATCATGCCATGCTTGTTCCTCTTCCATAACATCTTTTAAACAACTTTTATTTACAGAGGCAGATATTCTTAAAATTATCTTCTGGATCCCTTGTTCAAAATATCCAAAGTTAAAATGTTTTGCTTCATTCTGTTTTAATAAGTTTTCTTTGAGTGTTCTTCCCCTTTAACAGTAATATTTAGTTTCTTCTAATATCCTCTAGTGCCCAATTTTAAAGGCTTACCTTGGTTTTTTTTTTTAAAAAAAAAATCAGAACAAAAGCATTTTCAACAGGAAGGTTTCTTATAATTAATCCCAAATAATATTTCAAATCTATGTGGATCTTTAGTTTGTTTGTAACTTTGTAAAAAAAAAGTTTTAATAATCTTTTTGTCATTTATTCCTGTAATGGTTTGTGGGAATGACCTTGGGTGACGGAGTGAAAGAGATGCTGAATGATCAGATAAGAAAGGGCAACGCTCTCAGCTACATATCAGGCAGAGAAAGGAACCTCCCTAGCTTATCAGGTTATAAAAATGAAGATTGATGTCAACCTTTTCAGAGGACCAGATAAAAAAACATGACCAGATTATTTAATTCTACTTTATTCTAAGGCTCTATTAACAGAATCTTGCAAGACTAATAGTGCAAGAAACTTCAGGAAGCTATCAGCTTGTATAGCTTCTTGAAGCATTTTGCTGGCCAAAATGGGGTGTAGGGGGCCCCCATGTCCCTTTTTGGCCAGCAAAGTGCTATTGGAGTATGTCCCAAACCAGCCCATTGTCTCTTTTACTGCCTGATACATTATGGAGGTGACAATTCAGTAAACACTAGAGGGGTTGGGGAAAATAAAACAAACTTAAGTTTGGGAAAACACAATTGAAGAGTTCAGATGCCGCCTGCTTGTAGCAGCAGCTGGAGCAACATGATGTGTTTATGCACTGCATATAGAGAGATCACAATCATGAGACATGACAAGAAAGCTTCTCTTCTGTAAAAATAGTAACTGGGGAATCAACAGTATGGCATGGGTCCTGTATGCTATGGTTTTAATTCATCCCCAATTCCAATTCAACACATGTACAAAGTGATAAACAGATGACAATTTCTAATAAAATGTAGATTAGCCTCAGACCATTGGGAGTAGAATGTTTCCTTCCAGGACAGATGTTAAATTAGATTGCAAAGTCAGGAAGACCTGGTGCAACCATTAGGCATATGCAAAATAGTTCCAACTGTGTTTCAGGTGTAGCTATCTAAGGTAATCTTCTTTTGCACTTGAAACAAAGCAATCTGCCTTATGAAGCACTGAGACGGGATCGGTTTTCAATCCATATGCTACCCATATCTAGAAAATCACTGTGGAACTAAGACACTCCTAACCTGAAATAGTACAGTTACACTAAATCAATAATGAAAAGGTACCATTCTGTTTTTAGACCTGTTTTGATGGAATGATTCAGTGAAATCTCTTCAAGCTGAATAATTCTCTAAAATTAGTGGCCACTTAGTACAGTTGTAGTCATATGTTGGCCTTAAATGCATATGTGGATTCAAAAGTGCCTCAAAAATTGTACCATTGACCCTATTCAAATACATTGCCAATGGAAAATAGCACTTTATAACTCTGAAGGGGATCCACTTGTTGAAAGGTTGCAAAATTTATTTCTAGTTTTCAAAACTAGTTTTTCCATTCCGTGTTTTTCTCCCATGGAGAGAAAAATGGCTAAGCATATTAAAATAAAAGGGTGCCTTCATTAAGCATATTAAAGTAAAAAGGTGAACAGTCTAGCAGTTCTTTTGAAGTCCAGTCCTTGTTAAGAATGGTCATGTCACTTTGCAGAAATGTTTTTTTTTTAACTTTTAAAAAAGTTTGCACGGAAAACCAAGTAGATATGTAAAAACTGGCCAGAAAGTTCTTAAGAAATCAAATTAATAAAGTATATAATCTTGTTTTTCTTAATCCAACAAGGCTCAGAAAAGCTTTTGGGGAAATACCAAAATTTTCCCCAAATTTGGTTATTTTGCGCAAAACATTTTTTCATAAACTTTTCAGAAGAATTTAAGTGCTCCGTTAGCATAATATGAATGTAACATAAAGCACATAAATTTCTAAAACATGCCCCCAGCATAGATTTCCCCAAGAATGCTTCTATTGTTAATCAACATAACATTGCCAAGTCCTGTGCTGCAGAAATATAGTTGATACAGAACAAAAATACAGAACAAAAATATATTGGAAGAGATTTTATGGAAAAGGAATACACTATATAAATTGTTCCTCACTAATTATGTAATTATTTAGAGAAACTCTAAATCTTATGGAACGTTCATTCTCCAGAATTCTAAAAGCTCTCTTTTGGGATTCTGAAAAATCCTTAAGATTTTACTACGGTGGAACTGTTAGGGTACTTAGATGATTCCACCGATGACTATCCTCCCTCTCTCAGAATTTATAATTTTAACTTTTATGATATTTTAATATTGATTTTATAGTTTTGTTTTTTCATCTGGTATCTGGCACCCAGAGCTGCCTTTGGTAAGATGGATGGCTAGATAAATTTGATAAATAACCATTTCTTCCCCTAAGATAGCTTGCAAAAATAAAAATACATAATCCAACTATAAAATGTAGAAAAACTATCAATTAAAGAAATAGAAAACTGATAAGGAAATGGCTTTGAGAAACAAACATGGATATTTGATTTAGGAGGAATTATTTTTAACTTTATTTTATTTTTATTTTTTTTAAAGAAGTTTCCTTACGAATAAGTACGCCAGCATTTCTCAGTCTTGGGTATTTCTGGGAGTATGGACCTCAACAAACACTCAGAATTCTCATTATTAGTCATGTTGGCTATGGAATTCTGGGAGTTGAAGTCCAGACTCCTAGAAATTCCCAAGTTTGGGAAATCCTGACTGAGGCAAAGACCAGAAATTGTTATATAAGGGTTTTTCTGTTTGTTTGTTGTTTAATTATATCATCCTATTCTTTATATACAATTTGAATAATGATAAAATATACATATATACAGGATAAAGAAAAAAATCTTTACATTGGGTATATTTACTTTTTCACATGATTGCATGTGCAAGATGCTTCCATATTGTAGAAGGTTTTATAGGATACATCAGTTATGAAACTAAATAAGATATTTAGTTTGCAAAATATTTTGCTATTTTTCTTAAAACAGCAGCATAACTATAACAAGAAACTTTCTCCACTGACATATAATTAAATGTATTATTCTATACTATGTAATACACAAAATGTCACTATCCCCACAGGAAACAAAAGAAAAATGTGGGGGGGGGAGGAATAATAAGGATTTTTAAAAATTTTTCCTTAAAATGAAAAAATAGTCCTGTTAGATCAAAATGAAATCAAATAGATGTATTTGCCTTTCCATATTATGAGCACACTCAAATGCCTTTGAGAAGCACTTGGTCAGAAATCTGAAAAGCTCATGTGGGCATGAAGCAACTATGACTTATGTGTCTGGTATTTGAATGAATTTTTCAATCATACGAACGGTATTCATACACACCCAGGGAATTTTTTCCCCCCATGCAACTGGTAGTTACTTTTTTTCCCTATCCTGATGTTGCCCAGTGTTCTAGACTTCAATAATTCTTTGCCAGGGAAACTATGGGCTTTGAAGGCCAACATAAGAGAAAGCTATCAGAAACTGCAGAAACATCTTTCAGCCACAGGAAGCCTTCAAGACACCACCGTAAACTTGTGTATGTCTGCACGAGCATCTTCCAGCCACAGAAAATCTTAAGAGGTCCAAAGTGTCACAAAATACAGTACATTAGGAGTATTGTAACATGAAGCATCTTATCTAGATCAGGCCTGTCAAATTGGCGGCTGCGGGTTGGATGCATCATACACAGGCCACTCACCAGTGGGGGTTTCAAAAATGTGAATCAAAATTGAAATCAAAAACTACTGGTTCTGTGGGTGTGGCTTGGTGGGCATGGCATGGTTTGTTGGGCATGGCTTGGTGGGCGTGGCAGAGGAAGGATACTGTAAAATCTCCATTCCCACCCCACTCCAGGGGAAATATACTCTAAAATCCCCATTTCCTCCTGAACAGCTGGGACTTCGGAGGCAGAGAATAGATGGGGGCGGGGCCAGTCAGAATTTTTACTACCAGTTCTCCGAACTACTCAGAATTTGTGCTACCGGTTCTCCAGAACTGGTCAGAACCTACTGAAACCCACCTCTGCCACCTACCATCCAGACTCTTCAAAGGCAAAAAAAAACATGTCACGATACGTCACCTGCAAGCGGGTGAAGCAAACTTTGGCAGGAAAAAAAGAATCTAGTTTTCTTTTCTTTCTTTTTTTGCATGCATCACAACTGGCATCATCAAACATCATTTATTTTAGCATTACATCAACAATTACTTTAGAAAAAACTGCTTCTGGTTTGTAGAGATGAAAGAGAATTATTTTCATTGTAAAGAGCACCCATTAGAATTGTGTTATGAGCAGAATTCAAGAGCAAAATACAAGCAAAACTGCATAGACTTTATACCAGGTTGTTGCCATATAAAAAGCAAAATTATGTCCTAAATTCAGAAGTCATGAAAGATGCTTACCACTTTTTTTTCTCCATCCATTTTTGGATCATCCACGTAAGTAAGTACAAAGTCTACTCTCCGTATACCATCTCTGAAGAAAACAGAATCCTTGCTTTGGTGTCTCTTATCAATCTAGAGAGAACAGAAGGCATCAGTGTATCAGCACCCATTGTACATGTATTAAATGTCCATATGTATTTAAGTTTTTTCAAGCTTTCGCTTCTAAGAAAAGACTAAGGTCAAATAAGGTTTAAATAACATTTATTTTCAGACAGATATTTGCAACACAGTTACGAAATATATTTTTCTTACATTTGCACAGCCAAACACTGACATGACTGACTTTCTTCATAAATAAGCAAGCACAAACGCAGAGACATTTGCCACAATGAAGTCACCCTGTTATAAAGATATTTATTAAACAGTAACATCTGAAGCCTACACTACGACTCACACATTCGGCATAGAATAAAGAAGCTAGTCAACATACATTTGAACGAGGACTCAGGGTTGCTACTTTGAAATGCTCTTTTATGTTGCAGAAGTATTTTAGTCCCAGTGCAATTTTGTACATTTCACTGTATAAAGTGACAACAAGTAAAAGCAGAAAGCACAGAAGCAGCTCTGAAAATTAAGAGCAAGTGCTGTAGTATTATAGTTTAGGAAAACAAGATGTGCAGAAATGAAACCTACCTGACTGCAGGTTTTATGGGAATGAAAAGTATTTATGATTGCACAGGTTTTGGGGTAATATTATTGTTTGTTTTTAAATATATTTCTTATTTTCAAGAGGAGATTGGTAACTATCACACTGTCATATATTTTGTAATTTATTTGCTATTTCTGAGCTTCAAAAGAAGATCCCTGGGTCCCTCTGCTGATATAGATAGATAGATAGATAGATAGATAGATAGATAGATAGATAGATAGATAGATAGATAGATAGATAGATAGCCCTAAGGAAACAGTTCCTTGTCATCTACCATCTAAACGTCAATATTCTCAGATGGCACTTCCTTCATATACTTTTTCTGGGTATGGTGTTTAGAAAAAGAAAAGAAGAGGGGGGAAAAAGGCATGAGTGTCATCAGGCTTTCCAGGAGCAAGTGGATCCCCTATGTTGAGGAACCTAGGCAGGTTCAAGGTCTTCTAATGGTGTTTGATTGGAAGAATAAATAGGGAAGAGGAACAATTGGGTCAAGACTTTTTGTTGAGATTCTATTCAATGTAGTGGTCTCAAGGTGCTGGCTAGAAACCGGTAGATTGCAAGCTCTAGTCCTGCTTTAGGCATAAAATTAGTTGGGTTAGTCACTTTCCAGCAGGTAGCAAACTCTGGAGACTACCATTTTGAATTCGTTGAGAATTAAATCTGCAGAATCCAACTGGTTCAGACAGTAATGACCCATTTATTCCAAAGGACTGAATGTTGTGATGGAATGTGCAGTTGGAGGAGTGGAGACAGCACCATAGCTTCCCAGATGGGAGGCAGCACAAAGATAGGCCCAAAATAAGAGGTTGCACAGTCCCGCACTGGATGGAGGAGGGGGGAAGAGATGCAGGGTATCCTTCCCTAGCATCTCCCAGAACATATCTCTTAGGTTTGAAGGTTATAGCTTTCATCTGACAAGATTCTACCAGGTATAACCAAATAAAGAACTTACTGTGTCATCTATGGGCTTAGGCCTGATAAATAAATTGTAATGAAATGCTGCCTAATTATTTTAATGTAATTATGTGTGATTGTGGCTGTGGTATCTCCCAAATTCTCCTCGGAGTCTTCTTTCATTGGGGGTGTTACTTGGAACCCTGACATCTATATTACTTCTTTCGAAGTTGATAAAAGCAGTATGCCGTTTTCACACTTAAGGCATCTGTATGGATATCAATGGCATGGTTTATCTAAAAGCATCATGTTAGTGGTTTCTTACAGTAGGCTTGGGATAAGATAAAATAATATTTAATGGTCCTTGCAGCCCTTCTACTCTTTGACCATGTCTGAGTAAATATAACATCCTACACATAAGGTAACTCTTCTACGAGGCTGAGTATAGCCTACAGAGGAATTTTGGATTTACAACCTCATACTTGGTACCTAAAAGATTTATATCTATTTTTAAAATGCTACCTTACTAAATAGCATCTTATGCCAAGAATTATTCCAAAGAAACATATTTTTTCCAATTGTGACAAAATCTAGTTAGCAATTTAAGGAGTTATAAAATAAGGCTGCTTCTTATCATTCAATAAAACAGGAGGCAGCTTTAGGATCATATCCTTTGACAGATATTGAATTGTTTCTAAGTGTTTATATTTATTTGTTTAAGGTGTAGGCTAAAATTCATTACTTCATCTTGTTCCCTATTAAAGAGAGACATCACATAATGAAGCTTGTTATCACTGCAGCCATCCAGGTGTTAGTGGCACAATTTGTCAATGGTTTACCCTGAGACGTCGCTTCAGGAACAGATTGAATCTCCTTCCAGACTTCTGGAATAACCAACAGCGTGTTAATATATGAGCAAACTCTCTCTAATAATCCCCCCCTAACTCTACAACTTTTGTATGATCAGGCTACTGAGTAACTTCACAATCTGAAGGGAACAAATGGACAAGAAATGCCTATTTAGGTCTTCAAGAAAACCTTCTACCACCTGCTGTCCTTCAGATATTTATTTATTTTAGGAAATGTATATTGCTGCCTATTCGCATATGGCAACTCAAGGCAGCTATGCTAGAAATGAAACTGCCAGAATTTGCAGTCCTACTATTTTGGAATGCTTCAACACATCTGTAGGAAACCAGATTGATGAAGGATGTAGAATACTACAACTATTGTTGTAATATTCAGTATAGCCACCCACAACCTTCTCAGGAGATGTAGTCATTGTTTCCATAACCCTATCATATTTATTATTCATGGATGTAAATTACCAGCTTGGATCCAACTGGTGGGGTTACAAGAAGAATGAATGATGTTCTGCCACAAGAATGGACATGGTCTTTTGAGGACCCATATTTATATGTATAGACTTCCTGAATTATTTATTTTACCTTTATATAAAGTTAAAGAAAGAAGTTATACAAGAAGTTGGATTCTTAACAGATATAAAAGATTCATTTTCCTATCCTATCCAGATTAAATATTTGGTAATTAATCCATATAACAGAACAATATTCATTTAGAGCTATACAATAATATTCAAGGGACCAACATGAAGAAGTTATATTCTGCCGAGCCAGTTTCCATGTTTTTAGAGTTATGCTATAATGCAAGATTAGTCACGTATTGTGTCCTTTGTCTTACAGGGTTAGGAACAGCTATAAGCCTTACTTTATTCCTGACCTTAGTTTTCATCAAAACGTGATACTATTGAACATTCTTTAGCAATAAATCCAAAATAAGATGTAACATGTCTCTTGCTACATTTATCAATATTTAGTACAAAGTGGCTTTAACTTCTGAGGCAGGAAAAAGAATTTTGATTTAGATCAGGGGATCAGGGGAACCTGATCTTGGATAAATCTCCATTTATCTCTCAATTAACTACCACAGCTGTTTTCCCCATCCCCAATGAGAAAACTCTGAAAAATGTGAGAAGTCTAGAGAGACTGAAGGAGCCACACGCTCAAAATCTCTGCTGTGAGGAAATATGATTCATTTATTTGTTTTGCAAGGGGGGAAAAAATAGCAGGGAAAAAGAGCAAATGTTATTTGTTTCTCCAAGTGTATGTTGCCAGTCTATTGCTAGGAGGGTGATAGGTTCATCCAGTTTTTTTCAGTTGTAGTCCCAGATATACTTATTTAAAAATAAGTTCTATTGTACTCCAAGGAATTTTATTCTCAGCAAACATGCACATTATTGCATTGCTATGAAATTAGTATATAGTTATGATCAGAATTATGAAAATCCAGCATTTATTACAATTGCAGAAGATGAAATGCTTCAAGATGAAATGCTGCATCTTGAAGTTTTTAGATTCTCTTTTAAGTAAGTAATCCTTAAGCAAAATCTGCGTGGACAATGCCCGGTGAAACGGGACAAAATACTGTCCTTTGTGCCTCTCCCATAGGAGAAAATGCCGTTATATTATTTCTGCAATACAAGAGACTTCCCATTATCATAACAAAATATGCCTTCCTAGATTAAGATCTTATATTAAAGAAAAGCGGTGAACACACATCACACATTAATATCCTATTATATATTACATATACACAACAATGGAGCATTTTTGTGCTGTTTGTGCTCTCAACATTTTTCAAGATATTACAGCATAGACTAGAAGAATAGAAATGTTCCTATTACACTTTTGAAAAAAAGCACTGCATGGTTTAATTATTTTGCTACATAAAAAGTTATACAAACCTTAATAAAAAAAATTTCACTAGCGTTTCAAATATAGATTCATAAAGAGAAAACAAACCTGGAGTAAGTTGCTTTCAGGATTTACTTTCATTTTCTTTCAATATTATTATACTTTTCGCCATATAGTATTTTAAGGCAGTAATAGAAAAATTCTGCTCCCACATCAAAACTATGAGTTATATAAATGCACCAAAAGGCCCATGGCAAAAGAAAAGCATATTAGTAATAGAAAACATATGTTAGTAAGACACTACCCAATCCAAGGAGGGAGCTGAAACTCTTACTATGTCAGAATTATTTACATTTAAATTACTTATAAAGGAAAAAATGGACATTTTAGGTTTATTTTCAGAATACATCAAGGTAATGAAAAATGATACAGTTTTATCCTGCTTTTACTAATTAGAAATTGTTTACTTTATACGACTAAGCTATATTATACTTGCTTGGACTTCCGCTTTAAAACTATTCCCCTCAGAATCTCCCTGCCCAAAAATATAAACTTGATCCTTCACTGCAACTTACAGGGAAGTGATGTACAAGTAGTTTACTTAGAGAGTGCATGCAATTTTTCATTGCTGTAGAAATGAACCTTGTGTTAATAAACAAACCAAAGTTCTGTTAAAAAAGACCCCAGAACCTTAATGTAAAGTCATTCCAAAGCAAAACCAAACACTAAAAAGAAAAAGAGAGAAAAGAAAAATAAAAACCTTTCCAGTTTTCAGTTTTAGGTAGATTTGTCAAAGATGTTTATTTTCTGTATACAGGTATACATTTAGTGATTTTCTTCAAAACTCTTCCAGTAGAAAATATTAGAGGATTATGTTTTTGGTGAGGCAATCAGTAGTATTTAAGCAATTACCCCTTATGAAGGTATTATTTCAGAAATATAGAATCCTACAGAACTGGTTTACATAACCTCTAATCCTTCATTCATATCGGAACTGTATCTTCTCATATACACTGGGAATTCTTGTAATTGAAGTTCAAATCTTTTTCAGCCACACTGAAGAAACTTGCTACTTACAATCTACTGACTTTTGAAACATAAATTTGGTTCTTTGAAAGATCTTAGGAAAACTGGAAAAATCTTTTTTTTCCCTCTCTGTCTCTCTTTTCTTTTGTTGCATTTTGGCAAACGGTGCAACACAATACCATCCATGCAGGAATATATAACCACTTCCCCTGTAGCTGCTTACCCCTTGAAGGTCAGAGATGAGCAATGTGGTCTCAGTGGTACTTAGGCCCTGCCAGTGGCATCATGAAAAAATATAATGCTGTTAGTGTGGTGCAAAAGCAGAAGGATGCTTATAAAAACGCAATAACCATAAAACTCTGTGGCGTTGTTGTTTTTCTTTACTTGTTTGTTTGTTTGTTTTTGTCTGTTTGCAATACTGGTGAATATCTATAGCTTGGATATAGGATGAGTGTGAAGGTTCCTTCTCCAAGCTTGTGGGATGGTTTCTGAACATTTCGTTACCAGGCTATGTAACATCTTCAGCAGAGTTTGGGGGATGTCAGTGTTCTTCTGTTTATAAGGGCTTCCAACGTGGGTATGTCAAGCAAGGGTCTTTTGACGGGTCAGGTGTGAGTCATTAGTGAGTCTTGTGATGAGTTTCATGATAAGGAGGTTATATCAGGTCAGGATTATTGGGAGGTGAACTGCTGGTGGGGGGAGTTGTGTGGGTTGTTTGAGGGTCGGTGCTGGTTGGCTGTGCAGTTGATTTGGATTCTGAGGGGTTTGTAGGTCAATGTGTCTGTTGATGGAATTCCTTTTGGAGTAACAGGCTTTGATGAACTCATGAGCGTGGGGGTAGGGGGAGATAGTGCGGCTGTTCAGTTTGATGCTGTGATGAATGATTCACAGATTAATTCTTAAAACAACAATGGATCACTTAGGCCATCTGTCATCTTTTACTTATTTAGATAAGATAGGAGTCTACTAATAACTTACGGTTCATGTGGATTTTCTCTACTTTGTCAGACATTTAGGACTATGATTTTTAAAGTTTGCTACATAAAAGAATGGCTCAATAATATATTTTGGAATCGCTAAAAATTTGACATGGTATTTTTAAGCTCTTTAAATATTCTTACACAAATTTGTTTCACTTAGATATTAAATTTTCAAGTCTAGCAGTCTTTGAAATACAATCCATACTACCATATAAAACAGAAACCTAATGAGGTAGGTTTCAAGATGATGTTGAATTCAACACAATAAAGTTATTAACATAATTTAGTGTCTGTGCTGCTACAGCAATTAAACATAATGAAGTGAATTACATTGATATGTGATGGTGACACATTAAAAAAGGGAACAAATGCTTGAGGTTTTAGTTTTAAATATAAATAGGGGAACTGAAAAAATTGCCTAGATATAGTAACTTCATGAATATGCATTGGGGAATGGCTAAAATTTTATTAAACATGCAATTTGTTTTAGTGTTCTTTAGTAAAAAAATTAAACTAGACTTAGATTATTAGTTTGTAATTAGTTTGAAAAGCTTAAATAAATGATCATCTCTGTACTTGCACAAATTTCCTTAAAATAAAAACATAGAGAATTTGTTGTAAAAAGCAAAGTGGATGGTATACATATTTGGTGATCTATCAGAATTAATTTGAGCAACACCATTAAATATTATGAATCAAATGCATTCTCCTAATGATATTTCCATAATATAAATATTTTGTATAAATATAATATAAATATATTTATATTATTTATATTTAAATATAATATATTATTTATATTATATTATTTCTGTAAGATAAATATTTATATAATATAAATATTATATAAATTTCCATTTATATAAATGTCATTCTTTTATATTTTGATTTATCTTGTAGACAATATCTTGTAGAATATAGCCTGCTGCCCATAAACTGAAATTAAAGAGCTAGAAATTTCTTTTAACATTATCATAAATGTGTATTTAGCCTTTATAGCCAAAAGCTATCCAATCCTACTCCAATTCCCACTGCCTTATCCTGATGCTTAATTTATCGACCTTAAACTAAAGCCATTCACATTTCCATCTGCTTCCAACCCCTCCTCCATTGTCTATCCCAAATTAAAACATGTCAAGACTGCTCCCTACTTTTTGCCATCTTCTCTTACTATCCATCAGCCCAATTTCTACCTAGCACAATTTTCACTAATTTGATTCCTTGCTTTTTTTCTATCTTGATCCTGTCCTTGCCTCCCATTTCTATTTTTCTTTCACTCCTTTTTCCCACATTTTACTAGGAACACTGATCCCTTTGCTAACTTCTATAAATTACCCTGACTGAAACTTCAGGATAGTTTTTTTTTTCTATTGTTCTTTGTATCTAGAATATAATATTTGAAAATTAATTCAAACCTTGCCTGTTCTCTTAGGAAATTTCAAAACAGTAAATTTGAAGTCTGGTAAGACATTCTAAAAATCAATAGTTATAAATATTAACAAAAGTATTTCTCTTTGATCATTCAAAACTTTACCAAATCGCACTGTGACTTCTAAGTCTGAAAAGTTGTGGATTAAGGAAACAATTAGATATATAACCAAAGTTCATTTGTTATGTTATTTTTTAATATACAAATACATGTAGAATTTGAGGTGTTTAAAGTTTCCTCCCTTCTCTTTTTTATCCACATTTATATAAATGTCATTTGTTTTATATTTAATTGTTTTAGAATTATGAAATTTATATTATAATATTCTAGTCAATAAACCCTTCTATTCCCACAGCCCTGAATGAAACGGGGGTGCATAAGCAAGTGTGCAAATCGAAGAAATTTCTATTATGTGGTTCCAAAATGAAACAGAAAATATTAATCTCAGGGCATGCTGAGGAGGGTATACCATGGGAAAGAGATTGTCTGGCTAATATAGTTATTAATGTCAGAAAAAATCAGGCGTCTTCAAAAGTTAACTCCCTTCCATATGTAAATTCTGTATCGAGATATGGAATTAAATTTGTAAAAAGAATCAGATCAAGGCACATGACAGAACTAGGCTGTTTGCAGAAGACAATATTGGCTACGACTATTTTTCTCTCTGCTTTCAAGATCAATTCTAGTTTCTTCTCAGACTGTATCCAAAGTAAGTTAGGAAATGCATAGTTCCATTTCCATAATTAGAAATTTGAATAGATTTAGGTAAAGGTAAAGATTCCCCTTGCACGTATGTTCTAGTCATTCCCGACTCTATGGGGCAGTGCTCATCTCCGTTTCAAAGCCGAAAAGCCAGCGCTGTCCGAAGATGCCTCCATGGTCATGTGGCCAGCATGCAGGCATACAGAACACTGTGACCTTCCCATCAAAGATAGTCCCTATTTTTCTACTTGCGTTTTTTACGTGCTTTCGAACTGCTAGGTTGGCAGAAGCTGGGACAAGTAACAGGAGCTCACCCCGTTACATGACACTAGGGATTTGAACTGCTGAACTGCCAACCTTTCGATCGACAAGCTCAGTGTTTTAGCCACTGAGCCACCGCATCCCCTTATTTAGGTTTAGATTGATTTAAAAAGCAGTCTTATTCTTGAAAGTTGGTGAAAGTTGAGATAACCTGGAGATTGATTTTGTTGAGGGAGAAGAGTGGAGGCTCTTTCTAATGATATTTGCATGGGGAGAAGGCTACTACATCATCATCATCATCATCATCATCATTATTATTATTATTATTATTATTAATATTATTAATCTTTATTCATTAAACATGAAACTCGGACAACTGAACATTCAAAAAGGCATCACAAATACCATTGACTGGTGCTGATGGTTGATACGGGTTGCTGCCAGCATCCTAGGTATCAACCAAGTACCTTCTTAAGATATATGATGTTCCAAGTAGCGCAGTTTTTTGCAGTTCTGCTGATGTTATTGCTGGAAGCTGCAATTTGTTGATGTATTATATTATGATGATGATGATGATGATGATGATGATGATGATGATGATGATTACGATTATGATTATTTACACAAAATGACAGTATACATAGCAAACGAGATAACTATGCTGGATTTCGTATCACAGATCACTAGTAGAACACTTCCCAAGTGTTTAGGACTGCGTGATGTATCGGCGAATTATGCAAGCAGATCCCAGTAAGGTGGCCTTCTGCAGGTGACTAGTGGTGATCTTGTCAGCGCCAATTGCTTTTAAGTGCTTGCCTAAGTCTTTAGGCACAGCTCCCAGTGTGCTGAGTACCACTGGAACCACCTGCACTGGTTTATGCCAGAGTCTCTGCCATTCAATTCTCAAATCTTAATATCTGGTGACTTTTTCAAGTTGTTTCTCATCGATTCTGCTGTCACCAGGTATAGCAATGTCGACTATCCACACTATTTTCTTTTCCACAATCGTGATATCCGGGGTATTGTGTTCCAAAACTTTATCAGTCTGTATTCGGAAATCCCACAGTAGTTTTGCATGCTCATTTTCAATCACTTTTTCAGGCTTATGATCCCACCAGTTCTTTGCTACAGGCAGATGGTAGTTGTGACACAAGTTCCAGTGGAACATCTGAGCGACTGTGTTGTGACGTTGTTTGTAGTCGGTCTGAGCTATTGTCTTACAACAGCTCAGTATGTGATCAATGGTTTCATCTGCTTCTTTGCAGAGTCTGCATTTGGGATCATCAGCAGATTTTTCTATTCTGGCTTTGATTACATTTGTTCTAATGGCTTGTTCTTGGGCCGCAAGAATTAGGCCTTCTGTTTCTTTCTTCAATGTTCCGTTGGTCAGCCATAATCATCATCATTCTCATCATCCTCATCATCATCATCTGCATTTGGGATCATCAGAATAGAAAAATCTGCTGATGATCCCAAATGCAGACTCTGCAAAGAAGCAGATAAACCATTGATCACATACTGACCTGTTGTAAGACAATAGCTCAGACTGACTACAAACAACACAGTCGCTCAGATGGTCCACTGGAACTTGTGTCACAACTACCATCTGCCTGTAGCAAAGAACTGGTGGGATCATAAGCCTGAAAAAGTGATTGAAAATGAGCATGCAAAACTACTGTGGGATTTCCGAATACAGACTTATAAAGTTTTGGAACACAATACCCCGGATATCACGATTGTGGAAAAGAAAATAGTGTGGATAGTTGACATTGCTATACCTGGTGACAGCAGAATTGATGAGAAACAACTTGAAAAAGTCACCAGATATCAAGATTTGAGAATTGAATGGCAGAGACTCTGGCATAAACCAGTGCAGGTGGTTCCAGTGGTACTCAGCACTCTGGGAGCTATGCCTAAAGACCTAGGCAAGCACTTAAAAGCAATTGGCGCTGACAAGATCACCATTGGTCAGCTGCAGACGGCCACCTTACTGGGATCTGCTCGCATAATTCGTCGATACATCACGCAGTCCTAAAACGTTTGGGAAGTGACTAGTGATCTGTGATACGAAATCCAGCATAGTTATCTTGTTTGCTGTCATTTTGCGTAAATAAAATAATAATAATAATATTTCAGTAGCTCTTACAAGTGGAATTCAAGAACTAGTTTCTCCGTTCCTCTTAAAAGAGAAGCCTTAGTCCAGGCTAAATGGTCCCATTCCAAATCAGCCTGAAAACCAGCAGAAAAAAGAAAAAAATTATTTCCTGTTAATGGGCCGTGAGGTTACCAGTCTGTTTTTAATATATTTGATGGGGAGAAGTAATTAAAATGCACCCACTGTCATTTTCTACTCAGGATAGTGAAAGTTGGCATAGCTTTGGTCCAGGTGTTAGTGCTGTTTTTAAATTCCCCAGGGAACTAATCTAAGGATGGCCAAAAATAATTGACGTAATGGATATTATTTTAACTAGTTAAAAATGTTGTGCTTAGTGGACACCTATATGAATGACTTAACCTGCAAGAAAAATATATTAACTCAAATTAATGAAAAGAATGGAAAAATGAACATGAGATACACACATTCCCAAACTGGGGGAAAAAAATTCTTAGCAATCAAATGTAGAAAATAAAAACAATATTGCAAATGGTTAGCAATGAAAAAGCTGAACAGTGTTACAGGTCATCTACTTTCATTAATAATGTTTTTTAAAATACAACTTAGTACTTCAGCACTCATTCTGGGATGGACACTTACTGAGAATTAACTTGATATTGTTTTCAATCTGTTATGCATGAAAGATTTCATTCTGACAAACGGTGGAGATGATTACCATCATCATCATCATCATCATGATTATTATTATTATTATTTATTTATTTATTTATTTATTTATTTTATTTAATTTTTATACCGCCCTTCTCCCGAAGGACTCAGGGCGGTGTACAGGCATAATAAAAACCAACAATACAATATACAAATTTAAAATCCAATTTAAAAAACTTATTTAAATTAGCCCAATAATTAAAATTTACTCTACTAAAACCCCATTTAAAATTAATAAATTTAAAATTTAAAATCCCAATTTAAGCCAGCCCCGCGCGGATAAAAAGGTGAGTCTTGAGTTCGCGACGAAATGTCCGAAGGTCAGGAATTTGGCGTAAGCCCGGGGAAGCTTCGTTCCAGAGTGGGAGCCCCACAGAAGGCCCTTCCTGGGGGCCGCCAGCCGACATTGTTTGGCGGACGGCACCCTGAGAAGTCCCTCTCTGTGGGAGCGTACGGGTTGGTGGGAGGCGTATGGTAACAGCAGGCGGTCCCGTAAGTACCCAGGTCCTAAGCCATGGAGCGCTTTAAAGGTCGTAACCAACACCTTAAAGTGCACTCGGAAGGCCACAGGCAACCAGTGCAGTCTGCGCAGGAGCGGTGTTACATGGGAGCTACGCGTAGCTCCCTCTATCACCCGCGCAGCTGCATTCTGGACTAACTGAAGCCTCCGGGCGCACTTCAGGGGGAGCCCCATGTAGAGAGCATTACAGTAATCCAAGCGAGAGGTAACGAGCGCATGAGTGACCGTGCATAAGGCATCCCGATCAAGGAAGGGGCGCAACTGCCGAACCAGGCGAACCTGGTGGAAGGCCCTCCTGGAGACGGCCGTCAAATGATCGTCAAACGACAGCCGATCATCCAGAAGGACACCCAAGTTGCGCACCCTATCCTTTGGGGCCAGTAACTCGCCACCAACAGCCAGCCGCGGCTGCAGCTGACTGAATCGGGGTGCCGCCATCCACAGCCACTCCGTCTTGGAGGGATTAAGCTTGAGCCTGTTTCTCCCCATCCAGACCCGTACAGCCTCCAAACACCGGGACAGCACTTCAACAGCTTCATTGGGGTGGTCCGGGGTGGAAAAGTACAGCTGAGTGTCGTCAGCGTACTGCTGGTATCTCACCCCGAAACCACTGATGATCTCACCCAGCGGCTTCATGTAGATGTTGAACAGCAGGGGCGAGAGAATCGACCCCTGAGGGACCCCACAAGTGAGGCCCCTCGCGGTCGACCTCTGCCCCCCTGTCAACACCGTCTGCGACCGGTCGGAGAGATAGGAGGAGAACCACCGATATACGGTGCCTCCCACTCCCAATCCCTCCAACCGGCGCAGCAGGATACCATGATCGATGATCGATGGTATCGAACGCCGCTGAGAGGTCTAATAGGACCAGGGCAGAGGAATATCCCTTGTCCCTGGCCCTCCAGAGATCATCCACCAATGCGACCAAAGCTGTCTCCGTGCTGTATCCGGGTCGGAAGCCGGACTGGAACGGGTCTAGATAGACATCTTCATCCAGGTGTTGGGGCAGCTGTCGCGCCACGGCACTCTCTACAACCTTCGCAACAAAGCGAAGGTTGGAGACTGGACGATAATTAGCCAAAATAGCTGGGTCCAAAGAGGGCTTCTTAAGGAGGGGTCTCACCACCGCCTCTTTCAAGGCGGCAGGGAAAACCCCATCCAACAAAGAAGCGTTGATAATCCTCTGGAGCCAGCCAGTCCACAGCTAGGACTGTGTGATGTATTGGCAAATTATGCAAGCAGATCCCAGCATAATTCGCCGATACATCACGCAGTCCTAAACACCTGGGAAGTGTTTGACTGTTTGACTAGTGATCTGTGATACGAAATCCGGCGTAGTTATCTTGTTTGCTGTGTATACTGTCATAATAATAATAATAATAATAATAATAATAATAATAATAATAATAATAATAATAATAATAATAATAATAATAATAATAATAATAATAATAATATTTAAAACCAGCTCTGCTCAATAAGGTCACCTCCAGATGTATTGGCTTGGAATCGAAAGAACTGAAAACTTTTTTGAAAAGCAGAATATTAAGAATGGCTGCTTATCAGTGTGGCTACTGGTAGATTGCAAACTGCTTATTACATTGTGCTGGAAAGTCAACAAACATAAAATTCTGCAGGGCCACAACCAACAAGAATGCACAATCTTATTATTATAAATATATATTTAAATAGTATCTTTAAAATAAATACTAATTTAAAAAACATACAAATATGGTTTGAAGGGGTAAGGTTTGGTACTGTTTATAGTTGTTATCAAGTAACTCCCATCAATATTCAATCTCATTTTATAAAACCATTTATATTCACAATAAAAGCTTACCTCAGAATTGGCAGGAAATTCTGAATCTGTATTTGATGTAGTTTCAAACAAAGGTCCATTACTTTCTTCTCCTGAACAATATAGAAAAAAGTATGTTTACTTCTCATTTTCTATTATAAATATTGTTTTCATTTGCTTGTGTAAGACATATACATACACACAAAAGCCCTTTATTTTAAATGTATTAAAATATTAAGCAAGCAAACACCATCAACTTTTGCAATATTATTCAAATAATGCAACAGTAAAAGGGATTAAATTTAAACTTTATAATTTTTCAAATGCATATGAAAAGGTCTACACACTTGCCATCTTTTACTTATTTTATTATAATATTTGCTGTGAGCCACCTAGATCATTGGAAGTTGGGTTGCATACAACTTTAATAAATTAGATTTATTAATAATGTCAAAATGACTGTGACAAAAGCAGTAGGTTAATGTCCCTGGTAAAAATATTCTACAACTGCAGAGTGCCAATACTGAGAAGCCATTCTCCTAAACAAGCAATAACAACTTCACCTTTAGGACTGAAACAGCTATCATCTAACCAATTTTGTTTTATAGATGATGTACAATAAAGGCTATACTAATCTATACTTGCTGAATTATAAAAAAATATCACTGGAGGAATAACTCTGCTTTCATTTCTGACAATTAGTCCCAGATTTTAGCAACTATACTGAGTTCTTTATAACCCAGAAGCAGCAGCATGCAAGTGTCAATATATATCAAAAGGAAGAATGAAATTCTTCACCTCGTATATTGTTACATACTAAGCCATAGCTATATACATAGTAGTGTTTGCTCAAGGACCACTCGTTCAGTGACTCAACTCATGATAGCATTGAAAGAATGGTACTTATAATTGGTCCACATATCTACATTGGTTTCAGCATCACAGTTATGACATTGCAATCGTGTAATCGTGTGATTGCAATTTGTGACCTTTTTTGCCAGCTTCCTACAAAAAAAGTCAATGGGGAAAGCAGCAGGAGGTCACAAATGGTGACCATGTGATATTCTCACTTAACAATGACAAGGGATTTGCTTAATGATGGTAACCATAAGTTCCAGACTCTCCATTGCACAGTGACACAATCATGTGATATCATGCTTTATAGCCACATTGCTTAGTGACAGTTCCAATTATCTTTGTTAAGTGACGACTAGCTGTCGCTGGTACAGCAGAGTGATCAATAAAGTTCAGTTAGATCAATATTGCACATATTAACATGTGTATGCTCATGTCAACAATCCTCAACTTACAACAAAAATTGGGACCAGAATTTCCATGAATTTCCACAAGAGATGTGGTCCTTGCAGTCCCAGTTGTCATTGTTAAGTGTATATCTCACAGCTACCAGGTAGGGCAACTTTCTGGCACCTTCCCACAAGCAAAGTCAGTGGGTAAGATAGTACAAAGTTGTAAATCTCAGCCCCATAGGTAGACAAATGGATGTTGCCAGGTGAGGGAGATAGGGAGGGGCTATATGTGAGAACGTCTGAGAGATGCAGTTGGATCAGGGAGGATGCATAATAGTGCAAGGCAGGGTTGGGGAGTGTGGAGTACGTGTGCAAGAGATACTATACAAGTTGGGCAGGGTGCAACGAGGGTCAGGAAGCATGCAAAAGGTGCAGTGCAGTTCAGGGAGGGTCCGGGAGATATCATTTAGGTTAGGGCACATGAGGGTGTATGTGAAGGTGTGCAGGAGAGATGCAGCACAGGTGAGGGAGAATACAGACGTGTATGGTGCAGGAAGGTGTGAAAAGCTACATGAGAAGTATGGCATAGATCAGCCATGTGAGGCCAGAGAAGATATAGGGGGTAGGGGTGGGGAAACAAGAGGTGCAGTTTACATCAGGAAGAGTGTGCAGTGGTGTGGCATGGGTAGAGGGGGTAAGTATGATGGGGGAGTGAGGGGCCTGGTGTGGGTCAGAAAGGATGCATGGAGATATCATCCAGTACAGGGAGGATAGAATGTATAAGGCTGCAGTGTGGCTGAGGGAAGAGGATACTCATGAGAAGAAGGTACCTTCCTCACTGGCTTCCCCACTGACTTACTAGGGAAGGCACAGGGAAAATTTCAAATGGCAATCATGCAATTGGGAGGTGCTTGGCAACTGGTTGTAAGTATGAATGTATTTGACATTGGGCTGTCAGATCATTATCACATCACTGCAGGGGTGTTAGCATAGCCAGAACTCATATTACCCAAGCAACAAGTATTTTAAGAGTCTGCAAAGATATGTGGCTAACCAAACATATGCTGTACTTGCTATCACAGTTTCACTTAAACAAATATCAATGGATTTATATTTACATTTTTCATTATATTTAATATGTTACAGGAGTAGTCCTTAACAAACCAAATAATGAGCTCAACCTACAACTGAGTGTTAGTTTATTATTGTGGGTTGGCACCAAGCTAAAAACCAGCAAACTGTGAACTCTAGTCCTGCCTTAGGCATAAACCCATTTGGGTAACTATGGGTCTATTACTTTGTTAGCTCAAGGAAATGGGCAATGACAAACCACTTCCAAAAATAATAACAAGAAGACCATAGAGATTATCCATAGGTGTTAAAATTGAATCAAAATATACACAAAAAGAAAGAACTAGAATTGTAATATACTGTATACATTACAAAATTTATTCAAACCAATTTGTCCCAGGAATTATTATTGCTTCATTAGATATGGGCAACATGTTGTCCTTGAACTATTCCTGTATCTTGAAATGTATCAAAGAAGGAGCTGGTTTGGTATAAAACCATATAACTCTGAAAACAAAGTCCAGCATAACTTCTGCAGTGAGTGTGGCTTTATGAAAGAATTGAATAGCATTTATTTTCATTTTAGATTACTCTCAGTTTGCTCCGTCAGCCAGACTCAAATGATAATTTTAACAGAATTGATAAACACAAACTCTAGTTATTGTAGTTTGTTATTTCATACTGTTGAACTAACAATAGTTTTAAATATCTATACCTAAATTTATATTTAAACCATGGTTTTACTGCCAAATGTTAATAGCACAATTTCAGGACCATTTTAAAGGGTAGAAAGAGTGGGTATATAAATAATGTGCTTCCTACTTCCATTACACCATAAAATTCCAAAACCGCCTTCATAAATGCACATCAGTCTTTTCTATGATGTAATCACATCACCAGATAGTCTCCTGATGCTATCCAGATGGTTGAGAGGCCGTTCCAGTTCCCGACATTGCCTACCTCTGTGAATAGTTCATAAAAAATAATCACAAAAAAGTAGATTTTAAGCTTTAAAAAACCCAGTTTTTATTGTGACAATTTTTTCATTAAGAAATAAGTAGTATAAAAAAACAAATATGCAAAGCCCAACTTGAACAAAGGATAAAAATGGACATCTCAATAATGGAGCCATCTAAACAAAACTCCAGTTCCCTGGGAATGTCATGTCTATTAACATAACTAAGTTTTGAGGGTCTCCCAAAATGATAAAAGAGACAGTAGGGATGATAACAGCTATAAGATATTCAGAATCCTGTCTCTGAAAAGTTGTAAGAGATTTTGACAACCAAATGTTTAAATTACATATACAGTAAAGAGGAAATTCAGTAAAAGCCAAGGTGATAATTGCATGTATTATTTCTACAATGAAGTATGGTTTACACCAGGGGTGTCAAACTCATAGCCCGTGGGCTGGATGCATCATGCGCTGGCCACGCCCACCCACAGTTTAGCGAAGGGGGAAAAGTAGTGATATGTCACATGACGTGACATCACAAGTTTGACACCTGTGGTTTACACTGTTCTTTAGAAACTTTGTTAAATCACAACAAGAACAAAAAAGAAACATTTTGGTTTCCCTCTTCTAGGAACTGCAGTAAGGCTAATGTCACAATTGGTTTTCAAATTGCACTGTTCTAGCAGAAACAGTAGCCTTTGGATGTGGTTTAGTTGGGCTGTAGCTTTGCGGTATTGCTCAACTTTTGGTTAAATGTTCCTCTGCTTAAATCTTTCTTCCTATTACTTGTTTGGTTCTCAGTTCCCTTATTCACAGCAAATCTCTCAACTCCCTTGCCTAGCTCAGTGTAGCTATGGTGACACATAAACACAAGTTTACTGCAATTTGTACTTAAAATTATACCAATGTTTATTGCTAAGCCATTTATATGGCTTGTTTAAAAATGCATGAGTAAAACCAGTCATAATCGTTTATAACCTTCACTCCTACATAATGGATATGAACCATTCAACAGAGTTGTTTATCATGAAAAGTTTTAATTCCAGAGACATCATAAATTGACTTATTCTGAATGGAAATCAATTCTATCAAGATAGATGTAGTTCAGGTTGCTTCTGAACCCAAATCTCACCATTGTTCTCCAACTGAGGCAAATCCAGGAACATATTTTATAAATTCATGTGATAGGCCAAAGGAATCTCTTTCAGGAACATGTCCATCAAAAGATATGTGAAGATAACTCTAGGTTTGACCACTATTATAGATTCTATAGGGGCTGCCTTTGTTCCTGCTCTGGAAACTTCAGTTGTATAAGCCTGACCGGTTGATGGGGGGGAAAAAAAGCACACTGGTGTTAAAGCTGGTTGCTAATTTACATATGAGGCAATACCAAGTGCTGATCATTAGACCAGTGTTTTGGAAACTTTCAGATGTGTGGACTTCAATTCCTTGAACTGCCAAGCCAGAATTCTTAGAGTTGAAGTCTACTCATCAGAATGTTTGAAAAACTTTGGATTGCACCATTCTATTTGAGAAAACCTGCTTTTCTTTATGATGAATCTTCCCATTTACTGAAATCATCTGAGGAGACTAGCCTACAGTAGGCCCAAGTATAAAGCAGGGATTTGGAATTAGGATTTCTCAGCCGCTGAACTAATTTTTTGGAATGCACTCCCTATTAGCTGTTTAAAAGACCCTTGAAAGACTTTTTCTGAACAGGTTTTTTTAGTGTTGATGAGCTTATTAAGAAGTTCACTTGCCAGATTTTGGTTTCAATTGCTATTTTAAGTGTTTCTAATGTTTAATTTTAGATTTATTTTCTTTATAAATTACCAAATGGTTTTTAGCAATATTATACAAGCAAAATGTGGCAATCACCTTTGTATTTCCACTTTTTTAAAAAGATTCTCAAGATACTTTAAACAAACAAAACTACCTTTCAATTTTTATTCTAGATAATCTCAAAGGGGGGGGGGGAATCAAGCAAGCAACTCCCACAAAATGAAGTGCTTCAGATATATTTGATTACAATTTCTCCTATCATTAGCCAGTATAATCTTCCAGGATTGGTGGTGTTCGAATCCAACATATTTCTCAGATTAGACTAGAATACAATTTATTATTATTATTATTTTTTATTGGCCAAGTGTGATTGGACACACAAGAAATTTGTCTTGGTGCATATACTCTCAATGTACATAAAAGAAAAGATACCTTTGTGAAGAATCATAAGGTACACCACTTAGTGATAGTCATAGGGTACAAATAAACAATCAGGAAACAATCAATATCAATATAAAAACTAATAAAGATTAGTTTTAAATTTAGAAATATAATCTTTCTCTCCTTGAAATAATTGTGAAATCCCTTTACCATTTAGCTTTGGGATACACTCATGACAAATTAAGAAATGGCTGTTAGCTTTATCATAGTTTTGGGTTTGTTTGGGTTTTTTTGCTGTTGTTTTTTAAGTATCCATTTTCTGTATTTAGTTGTCAGGCTTGCTCAACATTTGCTAACTATAGCTTCTTGGATCTCCTAACTTGTAGTTTAGAAAACCTCTTTGAATAACAAACCACAGATCACTGTATAATTTTCAAAATCAAACTAAGAAAAAAATTAAAGACCAATGTTAAATTTATGGGCAGTCGCTGACACAGGCAGTTCTAACATCCTGCCATATTACTGATGCTTCTGAAATGTTCCTGATATTAAAACAGTTCTGCTGGAAAAATGTATCACAACTTAGAATGCCAAATTATAAAATAGCAGCATACCTATAAATATTAGGGCTCCTGCAGAGTCCCAAAGAATATCAGAATGTTGAAAAATTGAATGAATAAATAAAACACTGACCAAATAAAGAAATTCTAGATAAACATATGTTGTGTAACTGATTTCAGTATTTAACTTCAAGATATCTGATAAATATTTTATTTTCAATTGTCTTCTTGTGAAATTAGTCCCAAAATCATTAAATTCAACATGAGCTTAGGAAAAGAGTTTTCAGCAATATACTGTATATTTTGAGCCAGGAATGCAGAAACCTATGCTGCTTGGGGAAAATATTTTTCCAAAGTTAACTTCAGAAGAAAATTATTTATTTGATCTTTCAATGGCAGCTAGTCTTTAAAGTTTTAAGGAATGTTTTATTTTATTTCCTAGTATTTTTATACATGCATGCATTGATTAATTATGCACTATCCAGTCAGTATCAATGCTTAATGACTATATCGATTTTCTCCATGATAACCTGTCGGGTCTTTTAATGGTGCATTGTAACTATAACTGAGTCCATCTACCTTGCATATATGCATGTATGTATGTTCATTATATTTCTGTTAGACTAGTTGATACAACAATTCCAATTTGAGATAATCATACAATTTTACATGTCAAGGCCAGCAGTATAATACTGTAATCTAGCACTGATCAATCACCAATATAGCTTTCCTATACTCATATAGGAAAATTAGGAAATATCCTGCACAAACCATGAAATTCTGAATAACAGTAACAAAGAAATTACTAGTGTTTATCTGTCACAGGAGTCGAGTTGATGGATCTAGCACAGGGGTGTCAAACTCAATTTCATTGAGGGCCACATCAGGGTTGTGTTTGACCTTGGGGACCAGGGTGCACATGGCAAGCTTGATGTTACTTGTGTTGGGGGCCTCTGTGGTGGCCTGAGCGCTCTGCTAGGGAAAATAGCTCCCGAGTTCAATTTTCAGCCATGACAGCCTCCTGCTGCCCTCTGCCAGTGAAAATGGAGCTCAGGGGGTGCCTCCCCAAGCTCCATTTTTGCTGGCAGAGGGCAGCAGGAGGCATTGCAATCAAAAACAGAGCAGCCCTCCTCATGTCTGTTTGTCAGAGACACTGTGGGCTGGTCCTTTGCTGTTTCTAGGGCAGCCCTATGGGCCAGATGTAAGCCACTCCGTGGGCCGGATCTGGGCCCCGGGCCTTGAGTTTGACACCCCTGATCTAGCATATCATCAAGAAATGAAAATGAAATTTGAATCATTTGGAGCAACACAATAACTCAATCTGCTGAATTCAAAATTGCCTTACCCCATCTCATACTTCCCTGAGTGCCCTTTTCAGAAGTTTCTGCTCATTAATATCAACAACAGAATGAATAGCAATTATCTGCTTGATAATGCATGCTACAAAATTAAATGAAAAAACCACATCCTTAAGTCCTTTAAGTTCCCTAACCCAGTGATCCTTTAACAAATTCCATACAAATAATATTCAACATTTCAATATTGATATATTTTATGTTCGTAAATCATGTGAAAGAACAGCTTTATGCCTTGTGAATCTTTCTGTAACTATAATGATAGGATATTACCCTATTCCTTTCATGTAATAGCATGGAATAAATAAGGGGAAATGAACAATTTCTAATCAAATTACTGATGAGCATGTATTGTTCATCATTGTATCACTTCAGTCACTTGCTTAAAATAATAATGTATTTCTTATTTTGTATTTTCACTAGGTATACACAAAGACTGCTGCTGTTGAGGTGGGTATATGATAAACACGCAAACATAATGTAGGCCTCATCCCAAGGGTAAGTTAATTATTCTGTAAGAGATGTTCAACAAACCAAAAATACATTTGGTTAAGTAGTACCCTGAGAATAGTCATTAGAGCTCTTCTTGCTTCAAAACATGATTCCAGGGGGAAAAAAATCATTTTGAACCAGGCACAAGTGCAAGACCCACCATCTATTCATGAAATTAAAAGTGCCATAGATTTAAAACTTAGCTAATGAGAAGACTCCTTAAAACATCATTTTTAGACTCTAAAAAAGCCTAGAAAAGAAGCCTGAGGTTCTTATGGAGATTGTATACTCTTGGGAAACACTTCTGAAAAATTTCTGACATATACAAGGCCCAAATACCTAACTTATCTCATGTTTACTGGGAGTGTGGAAGAAATAAATTACATGTTACATGGCAACACATGTAACACTGTTAACACATGTAACAATTGCCAGCTTTAAACAGGTTTATTATACCGGTTTCATTAGCATGTGCAAAACGATTGGCATCACGTAGTCTTCATGAATTTCTGGTAATACTATAGAAGTGGTTATGCATGCTAACTGAAACCTTGTTGACTTTTTTTCGTGAAACAAAAAAAATGAACTTGTGATCTATGGTTTTGAAGATTAGGCAAGATATAAAAAAAGGAGTTATATTGTTACCATAGATTAAGATGTAAACTTAAAATTGCACTTACAATTGATGTAAAGATTAGAAGCTACCTCTTTGTATCTTTTTCCATTCTTTTATTTTTTTCTTTGAAATTTTAGCTTTCTATTCAATTTTTTTCTTTTATTTCTCTAATTTAATATTAGCTTGTATTCATTTTTATCCTTTTAAAAAGTATTTAATAACAGTTACAGAATAAAAAAAGTGGGAATATGCCTCAATGTATAGAATAACTATAAAATTACTTTTAAAGTAAAAGTGAAGAAATTAATTCTAACTAGAAACCATTCTTAGGCTCTAACTTTATATAGAAAACATGCCACATCCAAAATTTGGGTTTTAGAGTTTATATTTTAATTCTATGTATAGAATTCTATGTATAACATATAAAGTATATTAGTTTATGGTACAATGTATCATGAACCCCCCAAACTGAGCTAAATAAACCATGATTAAATTAATTATGACAACAAATGCAAATACAGCCATAAACTGTGTAAAATTATTTATTGCCGATTATGCACTGGTATCTTATCTTATTCTAACACTTCAAAGACAAGAAGTAAAACACTTGAGGCCCCTAAATTTCAAAAATTCCTATCCTTTTGCTCACCTGAGGAAAGAAGAAATTCCATCTTTGTGCAGAGCTGAAGAAATTGTTTAGAGGAAGATTTGTGTGGTGCTATGACACAATTGCCTACAATACCTTTGCTAGCCCTTTAAGAGACTACTTTGCCACTCTAAAAAGCAAAATAACTATCATAGTTTTTTAAATTAGCTTATCTTGGTCCTTCAATGGTATCTGACCTGGGATATGACAAATGGTGAATAAACGCAGCTTCATTTTTCAGTCAAAGGGCAAAAAAGACGAAGTGAGTGGCTGTTTCCTGACTTTATAACGATCTACACTGAGTCACCTTTCCTAAACTTAAAGAAACATGCAAAGCAAATGTAACACTATTCCAAAGTTTCTTTTGGAGACAGGCAGTTATTAATAAGATAAGGAAGAGTCTGTGTTTTTAACCAACCAACAGAAAAATAGAACTTTTGAATGCTTATCTGAATAGCTTCCCAAAAGCTTTACTAATTTTTTAAATTTGTTTTCAGTAGCATGTTCATTGACATTGTCATTAAAATTAGCACTTTAAAAGCATGACAGCTGGGGTCTGGCTTGGAAAGATTGCCAGAAAAAAGAGTATTTTCCAATTTTCAGACAGACATTTCCTCCAGATGTTCTACTGTTTCCAAGTTGAGGGAATGTATATCTGTATTCAGTTATATGACTGGGAGATTATAGTTCCATGTATTTGCACATACAAATGCTATGGATATGTGTGGGGATAACAATGAGACAAAAAATGACAAATTATAAAATATGTGCTGTGCTGTGAATTCTACTCTCTTTTTTTTGCACTGGCATGCTTTGACAGATAAGGGTCAGAGCTTAAGTCATAATACTTGTTTTGCAGTTTAACAAAATCTTGACTTGCAATGGATGCCCTTGGTATTTACTGGCATGATAGAAAGGAAAGTTTTGTTTGATATTATCTGGATCCAACATCATCACCGCCTGCTGCCACCGGTGGCCTCCCATCGACCAGTGCACTCCCATAGAGAGGGTCTCCTCAGGGTGCCGTTGGCCAGACAATGTCGGCTGGCGACCCCCAGGGGGAGGGCCTTCTCTGTGGGGGCCCCAGCCCTCTGGAACGAACTACCTCCAACGTTGCGCCAACTCTCTGACCTCCTAGCCTTCCAGCGTGAGCTGAAGACTCTTTTATTTCATCGAGCAGGACTAGCCTAATAGTTTTTAATAGTTTTAATTAGTTTTTTAAATGGGTTTTAGCAAATTTTTACATTTTGGCCAATTTAAAAAAAATTTTTTAAAATGGTTCTTAACTTTTGTATTATTGTTTTTACTTGGCTGTAAACCGCCCTGAGTCCTTCAGGAGAAGGGAGGTATAAAAGTTGAAATAATAAATAAATAAATAAATAAATAAATAAATAAATAAATAAATAAATAAATAAACAAACAAATAAACAAATAAACAAATAAATAAAAAATAGCTTAATACATCTTCAAGATTAAAAAATTGCAAACCAGAAGGCCAAAGTTTTGGGGGGGGGGAATTGAGTTCAAATATAATGTGCTTTATCTTTTGAATAAAGAGCTTGAAGACAAAACATGACCTCTGTACTGTTGATAGGAAAATGTCAAGAAAACTACCACTATAATAGTTTTTCTCAAGGAAGAGCAGTCAGAAAATGCAGTGCAAAATTAAATGTAATGACTTTTTTCCTCTTACAGAACATGCTCAGTAAAAGCTTTTAGAATACCATCAGCTATGTACTTTGTAAATATTAACCTTTCCCTTAGTCATAGAGAAATAATTCCATTACAGTCTGCTTCAGGAAAATGACTTATAAATGCTATAAATAATTTAGACAATGTTTTCAAAAGTGAAATGTTTCTCAAATTATCCTATAATTAGCGCAGAAAACATATTTTCCAGTGCAATGATAGTAACATACTTTTACTTTCAACTTATGCTGGTATATCTCACCTCATAACTACAAGGATACTAACAACTATTCGTATCATACTTTTCATCATGTAGTCCAAGACAACCTAGAAAGCTAAGACAAAGTAAAAAACCAGTAATATAAATTAACATAACAATATATTTGCAAAATCTTAATAAAACAGAATAAAATAAAAATCAGGAAAAATGGGAGGGGGGAGTAAATGCCAGAAAGATTGCAAATAATTGTGGGAGGAAGTCAACAAAGTTGGCTTTTAAAAAACAAAGAATTAAACAGGAATGTTTTAATTCTGAAGTGGGAGGCCAAACAAGGAAATACTAGGCAAACGTCCTAAGTAGGCAGTTCCAATATCTAGATAAAGCTACAAAGAAGATTCTGTCTCTTGTCCAAGCAAATGTGACTTTGGAAGTGACAAGAAAGCCACCACAAATTAACCTAATAGCAAGCAGGCAGACTGAGGATGAACTGTGATATCCTGTTTATAAATAATATACAGCTAAAAAGTCAACATGCTGAGTTGCTATAAACTTGGATATCTACGGTAGTACTGAAGTCAGGATCCGAAGAAATCTTCCAAAAATGTGCCTTTGGTTTTTTGTTGTTGTTTGTTTATTTGTTTTTAATTTATATCCCACCCTTCTCCGAAGATTCAGGGTGGCTTACATTGTGTTAAGCAATAATACAATGTAAGTTTTTAAAGGAGTCCAATCGATTCTAGCATAAGTGAAAGCCATATTTTTCTACTAGTATTCTGATGCACAGCTATTTCACATACATTATATCTTCACTTATTAACCATCACCCTGCTCATCAGTAATATCACGTAATGATATTGGAATTTCCCAAGCTTCTCTGGAATCTGACAGTACAGAGACTCTTTACTAGATAGGTGTCCTCAACAAACTAACTACATTAATTTCACATTTCCATATAGTTTTCCCAATGGCGGTCACTTTTTTCTACATACCTAAATAACTATACCCTTTAACTAGTATATGTGCAATAAAATAGCTGGACCAGGAAATTGGTGTGAAATGAGTTGTTAACTGTTACTGAAGCAGCAATTTCTACAATTCTTGCAGTATTTTCTATGCACAGCTGATCATCGCTTAACAACTATTCATTCAGTGACCATTCAAATTGAGAAGCTGCTTAATGAATGGTATTTATACCTAGCTTGCATTTACAAGCTCCTAGCATTCTGGCATCATGTGATCAATATTTGTAATCTTGTTTGCTGGCTTCCTACAAGCAAAATTGATGAGGAATTTAGGAATCTACAAATGGTGATCACATGACCCCAGAAATTGTAATGTCATAAATGCCAGCTGGGCAAAAGGACCACTCATTCAGCACCAACATAACTTGGTGACCATGTGACCTCATACTTAACAATGTTGCAGGATTTGTTAAAAAAAGCAATTGTTAAGTGCCAGAATTTCCATTGCAAAACTGCATGAACATGTTGTATCAGGGGTGTCACACTGGTGGCCCGCAGACTGGATGTGTCACACGCAGGCCATGCCCACCCCACTCCACAAAGGTAAAAAAATCACAAAACATCACATGATGGTAATGTGACACCGAGAATTTGACACCCATGTGTTACAACTGCACAACTTACCAGTGGAAATTCTGGTCTAATTACTGTGAAGAGTAGTGTAATAAATACCGTATATACTCGAATATAAGCCGATCCGAGTATAAGCCGAGGTCCCCAATTTTACCCCAAAAAACTGGGGTAAACTGGGGACTCGAGTATAAGCCGAGGGAGGGAAATGAGGCAGCTACCGGTCAGGGAAAGCCTCCCTCCCTCAGCCGAGAAGGCTGGCGGCTCCCCCGCCCCGCCCTCTCACTGCACCGGCAGGGCTTCCCCGCGCTAATGCAAAAGCCCGCCAAGTTTGCACCATCCGGTATAATGTGAAAAAAAGAAGAAGAAAAAAAACTCGAGTATAAGCCGTATATACTCGAGTATAAGCCGAGGGGACGTTTTTCAGCACAAAAAACGTGCTGAAAAACTCGGCTTATACTCGAGTATATACGGTACATGAAAAATAAATTAATAGGAATAGCCAGTATTACAGTCATATTATTATTATAATGTAGTAGATAATTTGAGAACAGGTTGGCGATGCCTAAATTCAGTGGAATATGACTAATTTAATGCAGTAGAATAGCATGCCCCTGGATCCAAAGATCATGTTACACTAATCCAAAACCCACGGGTATCATTTTGGTATGATAACAGCATGAAATGAACTGTTGATCTTTGAAGTGAAAGTTGAACTTTGAAGAAGAAGCAGGAAAGAAAGACTATTAATGCTTTTGAACTTTGGTGTTGGAGAAGATGCCAGAGATCATCATGGACAGCCCAGAAAACAAACAAATCAATTATCAAACAAATCAGTTCAAGGCACAAACGAACAGGGTTAGATCATCGTACTTGTCACATTATGAGAAAACTTCTTGAGAAGTCCATATTAGCAAAGGTGAAAGGTAAAAGAAAAGAGTGCCTAGATGCAAAGTGGATGGGCTTGATCATAGCAACAATGGGTGGGCCACTGGAACACCTGAACCATAAGGAAAGCATCAGGGAGAAAGATCCACCTATATAGTCAATAGGAGCCAAGACAAATTTGATGGCTCTTAATTTCTTATATAGATAAAAGTTGAAGTTGTACTGATTATCTTGGAAAATAAACCTAAGAGCAATGGTTGCGCAGTAGTTAGAATGCAGTACTGCAGGCTTCTGCTGACTGCCGGCTACCAGCAATTCAGTAGTTTGAATCTCACCAGGCTCAGGGTTGACTCAGCCTTTCATCCTTCCAAGGTCGGTAAAATGAGGATCCAGATTGTTGGGGGCAATATGCTGACTCGGTAAACCGCTTAGAGAGGGCTGTAAAAGCACTGTGAAGTGGTGTAGAAGTCTAAATGCTATTGTTAATACCTTAAAGTAGTATCTACACATTACGTAGTATCCAAACTACATCTATTTCACATAAAGCTCACTGGTTTGCAACTACAGCATTATTACAATTTACTCTGATGTTTCACCTTAAATATAAAACATGAAATTTGACAATGACATTAGATGTAAATTGTGCATATCATGAGTTTAAATTTTAAATCATTTCTTAACCTCAGAAAGAGCACTATGGTACCAATGAAATCCAAATGATTAAAATAAGATGCTGGAGGTAAAGTCTCCTTTGAGTCACTCAAAACCTGGAGATTATTTTATACTTTGTCCAATTTATATCCTGCCTTTCCTTTAGGAGCTCAAGCTACCAATGTGTAACTCTTCCTTCCAACTTTTTCCCTGCCACATCTCTGTGAGGTAGGCTGCACCAAAAGTGGTAGACCTATATCACGCAGTGCACTGAGAACCCTAATTTAACTTCTACATCAAGCTGACTTCATGGTCATGTCCAAATAGTTTTCTTGGCAACAGAATGAAAGTGGTTTTACACTGCTTTGTTCCAGAATACTTTTATAATTTTGCACTTAGTCTACAGCTCCAACATTATTTGCTTCCAATCCATATGCTCAGCTTCAGACCTCACATATAGCCAAGTATCAGCTGAACTGCTATATGTGAAAACAGGTTATGGTTTTTATACAGTATAGCTATTCTAGGAGGTGGTTGCTGAAGTCACTAATCCAAGCTAGCCATTTCCAGTATGTTATGTTTATGCCATTTGTACAGTGTTACTTTTTGGATTTCCTGTCTACCAGTTAGGTAACTTGTCCTTGTCAAATTCTTTTACTCTGTTTTTATCTTACTCCATCATCCTCACCTGTACCAGCAGAGTCTTATGCTGGTTCAGCTTCTTTTTCAAAGGCTGGTCCCAACTGGTGTTAAAAGGGAGTGAGAGATCTAGCTGTTGGCTCCTATTTTGTGGTGTGTCATGGGGCATGAAGCCACTGAGTGAAATCATCATCATTATGGGTTGAGTATGCTGAAGATACCCAGCTCTATATCTTCACCCCTGCTGACCTGAGTGATGCTGTGACTACACTCTGATGCTGTCTACAGGCTGTGGGGACCTGGATGTGGGCAATAGGCTTCATCTGAACCCTGGCAAGATTGCATGGCTTTGGATACATGGAACTTCAAGAACTGGGACTTATGACAGTTTTGGATGGGGTGATACTTCCCAAGACATATCCAGTCCACAATTCAAAGAACAGGTGGCAGTCACAGCTAGGTGACACTTTTGTGTGTCAGTTGGGGCTTTTCATGGATCAGGAGTCCCTGCACTCAGGTACTCAACCCTAATCATCTCATGTTTGGACTATTGCAATGCGCTCTATATAGGGCTACCTTTGAAAGCATTGACAGAGTGCAGTGGTGTGTGCAGTTCTTAAGGCCCCTAGGATGGCCCATGTTATACCTCTGCTTCAGGAGCCACATTGGTTTGCTTCCAGGTACAATTCAAGGTGTTGGTTATCACCTTTAAAGCCCTGCATGGCATGGGACCAGGCTACTTGAAGAACCATCTCACCCTGATGCAACTGACCCATCCAATCTGTGCTGGCAGAGGGGGCATACTGCAGATCAGTCAAGGAATTTTGGCTGGTGGGCTCCAAGAGAAGAGCTTCTCTGCCGTGGCTACTGCCTTCTGGAACATTTTACTCCCTCAGCTGAGATTAGCTCCCATCCTCCTGATGTTTTGAAAGAGCCTTAGGACCTGATTTTGCAAGATGGTTTGGTGATCCAATGGGGAAGCTTCATACTGAAGGTGGTTGACTAATTAAACTTCAACCCCACCTCCCCCACCCGAGATGGGTGGCAAATAAATGTTCTAAATAAATAAATAAACTTCTGCAGTACCTAAAATACAATCTGTCTTAATATTCACTTCATTGCCTGTAAAAATGTACAACCTAATTGCTGAACTGCTGCAAAAAGATACTACAGTATGTGGATTAAATTCTGAGAAGGCTTAGAATTCTGAGAAATTCTGAGAACCGTCCCAACTGTAATTCTTGGACTTATGATTGAAATACTCATGTGCTTCTTGGACACTTTCAAAAAGTTCAATAATCTGTGTATCTGCAATTAACATTTTCTAGAAAAAGAAGTATCATATAACTGACACTGTAATCGTAAATTAACTAAATAATCACTCCATCTTGCTTTATCTTTCTCCGATGAAACCATCATAGAAGACAAATAGGAGAAAATGAGCAGAAAAATCACAACAAAAATGAAACATTAACATCTAAAGAGGAACATAGGCCCATCAAGTTGAAGGTTTAAAGTAACTTCTGATGCCATCAGGTGAAATGGCACTTCAAGCAGTCCTGGGAAGAAAGACAAAGCTTGCTCCCAATTCTATTAAGAGGTGTGTTTTTCCCCCCATCATTTTATTACTTCCTCTCTTACAATAGCATATCTCTCATGCGTTTTAATATTTTTTCATTTAAAAGGGACTGAACAAACCCCAGGCTCAAAAAAGTTCACCCAGGGGTATATCTTTCTCAAAAACAATTTTAAAAAATCCTATTTTTTTTCTTAAGGTCTGTAGAGATTCTCAGTCATCCAGGTCATGGTTGTCCCAAAGGTACTTTTTCAGGATGGACTTCCTTGTTTTTTCTTTGAAGACATTTTGCTTCTCATCCAAGAAGCTTCTTCATCCAGTCAGAGCTGAAGAAGCTTCTTGGATGAGAAGCGAAAGGTCTTCAAAGAAAAAAAACAAACAAACAAGAAAGTTCAGTTGCCTCCTGAAAAAGCACCTTTGGGCAAATCAATTTTTTTCCTCTTTCTTGGAGAATTGTGGGTAAAATATACTTATTCCCCTAACTGTTTTGTTACTACTCTAAAAGCACCGAGGAGTGCCGGTCGTATATTCTCTCTCTTAGTCTACTCTAGACCTACTTCCCTACCGTTACTTCTACTGAACAGAAGGCAGGTATGCAGCGCTTCCTGTCCTTCAACGCTCTGTTTGCACGTGTATTAGTGTGCAATCTTGCGGAACAATGAATGCAGGAGTGATCATCTGAAGCGGCTTTTTTTGGGGGGGGGGGAGATAAAATGCCAACATTTTTTAAGAGGGTGCCGCCCTCCTGGGACGGCCGCCTGGGAAGCTACGCTTTTCTTCTTATTGACTCCAGAACCTCAACTTCACCGATCTTCTCTCCCCACCACGGCTGGGCAGCTGGAAAAATCACGCCTAAAGCAAAGCATTTATTTTTATTTGAACATATCGGACGTTCCCGGCTACCAGTCGGACCCGACGATCAGGCCGGGACCGGGTTACGACATCGCCCTGCCCAACCCGGATCCTGCCGGGTTGGATTAGCACCGTTATATATATCCGAAAGCAGAAGGCCCCCCGAAACTTCAGCATCGCGATAGGGAGAAGCCGTAGAAACGGCGGGGATTGAAGCAAGCCCGAAGATTCCCGATGCCTCGGCGAGATGAAAGGACGACGAGTTTCTTCTTGGGCAACCCTCTTGCAAATGAAGGAACCACGAAATCTCCCGCCCCTCCTCTTGGCCTACTACTCACCGTCGTGGGTCTGCCCCATCTCGATCAGGGTCTCCTCGTTTTTCTTCCCCGCGCGGTTCATGGCTGCTGGGAGAGCAGGCTGGAGGGAAGGGGTAGCAAAAAACAAACAAACAACAAAAACCAGCCCGGAATCCAGCGGGCAAAGTCAGACTGAAAAGAAATGGAGGGCGGGCCAGGCTTCGGCGAAACGCGAGCGCACCACCCCCTTTTTTTTCGCCTTCTCAAAGTCCTCCGCCTCCCGCTTATCTGTCTTCTCGGGAAAGTCGGGAAAGCGGCATTAATGAGTTTCTGTCATACCAACTCCAGGGACTGGGAAGGAGATGCCAAGGGTGGGAGGGGTGCCGCGTGGGGGTGGGGGACGGGAGGGGAGGATGGCTCAGAGTTGTGAAAAAGGGAGGGCTCAAAGACTGAAAGCGGTGGTGGGAGGGGGGGAAGTGGAGGAAGAAGCGAAGATTTTGGTGAGTCAGGGTCTTGCGCGCGCGCTCTCTGCCAATGTGCAGTCTCGGGTTACCCGACAGCTTGCGTCACGGCGCGAAAGAGGGGAGGGCGAGAAGAAAGGCGTCGAGGCATCGCGCTGTTTTGCTGGCCTCTTTCTCTTCGTCCCCCACTATCTCTGTCTCTGTGAGGCATTCTCTCGCGCTCTCTCTGTCTTTTGTATCTGTCTGTCTGTCTCTCTATCTGTCTGACTCTCCCTCTGTCTGTTTCTTCCACCTTCCCACTGAGTCCTTGAGTGCTGATGCTGCTTTCTGGGTGGAACTTTCTCTCTCTCTGTCTCTCTCTCTCTCTCTCGAGCCGGTTCATTCCCACATTTGCATTGACCAAGTGAAGTAATCGAGAGTTGAGCTGGTTTTCCAGTTCTTCCTTCCTTCCTTCAATTCTTCCTGCTTCTCTAAAGTGGAGAGGGAATTTTGGGGTTTTTTGTCACGTGACTCTTTCGCAATGTTATTGCAATGAGTTCATTCTTAATAATCTGCAAGAACAACTCAAAACGCTTTGACTTTTCAAAGGACTAGAAGACAATATAAAAAAAGTTACTTTGGGTTACTCACTATTTTTCTTGATTAGCGCCACCTCGCAGGAAAAAGACTACCAATAAAGGAGAATATTTGTAGCTCAGGGTTGAAAGGACCAGTCCTTAGTGCTCTCTGAGCTTGCTTGTTTTCTGACAGACGTTTCATTACCCTAACTAGATAACATCATCAGTGCTAGGGTTAGGACAGTGATGGCTAACCTTTTCTGAGTGCCCAGAGCACACGCCCAAACCCACAAAATGCAATGCGCACGCAGCCCTGGCACATGCACCCTGCCCCTATGCATGCGTGTGCAGCCCCCTGCACACACCCCACCTCCCGCGCATGCGCAGCAGAGACCTGAAGAACATCTGTGTAGCAGAGCTGAACTGGGGTAACGTCTTGTGTGCCGGCAGAGAGGGTGCTGCGTGCCACCTCTGGCACGCATGCCAAATGTTCGCCATCACGGCATTAAGTTAATGAAATGTCTGCTAGAAAACTAGCAAGCTCAGAGGAGAAAGAGTGGCAACTAGAAGTAGATTGCATAAAATATCTCTTCAATTACAGACTGTATCAAACTATTTACTGAATCTGCACTACTATTAATCGTCTCATAGTTCCCATCACCAATCTCTTTCCACTTATGACTGTATGACTATAACTTGTTGCTGGCAGTCCTTATGATTTATATTGATATATTGATCATCAATTGTGTTGTAAATGTTGTACCTTGATGAACGTATCTTTTCTTTTATGTACACTGAGAGCATATGCACCAAGACAAATTCCTTGTGTGTCCAATCACACTTGGCCAATAAAATTCTATTCTATTCTATTCTATTTTATTCTATTCTATTCTATTCTATTCTATTCTATTCTATTCTATTCTATTCTATTGTAAAAACGTTGTTTGTGTTAAAGCCTTCTAAGATAACCAGAACCTTTTTTTGCAATATGTGAGTCTAACAGTTTTGCACTTGATAAAACCGGTGTGTTTTCCTTATTCTAAAATACCAACCTTGAATGGTGTATTGAGTGTCCTGGTAAGCTAGAATGCTATCCTATTACTTCGGCTTTGTTATGAGTCATGAACTTAGCAAACTTGATTTAAGATAAAAGTAATTACCCATACCATACTTTAGTAGGTCTCATTGGATTAATTGCTCTTCCCTCTTCAAAGTTGGAATGAGAGATTGGCTAACGAATAGGAAGAAAGGTCTCCATAGCTTTTCTGCCATGCTCTATCTAATTAAACGTACTATTGCTATTTTGTTATCTATGCTGTGGTATATATCTATGATGAAAGTACTTGGTATTTTTGTCCCCTTAGAAACAAGAATATGCAGATGAAACCTATTTCAAATCGATTACTACAGATGTGACTTTCAAATAACTAATGCAGTTAGAGTAACATAAAGCACAGGAAGAAAACATTAGAAAGGAACTTACACTGACATAGCCTTAAAGCTCCTAGTCATAAAAAGGAAGGGGAAAATCTCAGGCTTCCAAGTGTCTGTTTTTATTTGTTTGTTTGTTTATTATATTTATTTTTTATTGTATTTATTGTTTTCATAAATAATTCAAGGTGATAAACATACCTAATACTTTTTCCTCCCCCTTTTTTCCCACAGCAACAACATTACTGTGAGGTATGTTGGGATTGATTCTCCCAAGGTTACTCAGTTGGCTTTCATGGCTAAGATGGGACTATTATAAAGGTGACAGTCTGCTGGTTTCTAGCTAGTGCCCTGATCACTAGACCTATAGGCTATATTAATAGTATTCCACTTATACTTGAGAACTCTATTTCCTGGCTTGTTACCTTGAAGAGCTGGCAATTGTTTTAATAATATAAAATAACATAAGACAGTATAAACATTCTGCTACTGTGCAACTATATTCAGTACCAGACGGTTCATATGACTAATTGTGAAAGATACAACATGAAACTCAGCATTTTGGATCTTCAATGAGTAAATAGGTTAGACGTTCAGATTGGCCCTATTTATATTTCCCAGATCAATATCATTTGTAATTATTATTTGAAACAAAGGAAAAAATGGATATGAAAAAGATAAACAAATTCATTTGACAACTTCAGTTCACAGCATGATGAAATATGGCTGGTATTATAAAAAGTTAATTATTAAATGAAGTGATAAAATAGAATGAGGCTTCATAAATATCCTACAAGCCAAACAGATAATTTAAAGCACTATAACTTTCTGATTGTTGTAAAAGAATTGTGTAACATTTACCTAAGATGCAGTTCCAAAAGAGTGCATAATCTGAATTGTCAAAACATATCACAAGTACAAACAAAGTGGAAAGATAAAGATTTTGATGAACTTCAAACGGAAAAAAAATCCTATATTGTGACTGTTTATTTCATAGAATAATATGTGGAGTGATTGGCTTAAATCTCTTAAAACTATATCTAGCCCCCAATGTTCATGAACTTTGGTTGTAGGTTATTTTAAATATATATATATAAGAATGTGGGAAGTGGTTCCTTGGATCAAATCAAGATTCTTCTCTAGGCTATTATGTGGCCAATAATAGCATATCAGCTGCATCTTGGAAGCTCATAAAAGGAATATGGAGTAATATATAGCTCCTCTGTCTCTGGTGTAGATTAATTCTAAATTTAAAGTTTTCTACAGTTGTTTGTAAATCTGTGGGTAATGTCTACCAAATCCTCAAACTAGTATACAATCTTTTGACAACTCTCAATTTGCTCTAAATGATACCATTGAAAGACGTATTGTTGTTTTTTATGGAAGTTTTGTGAACTCCATAAACAGTGAAAACAATTTCCTCAATTTAATTGCACAGCATTAGTTCAATAAAGTGATGTATTTGATGCATTATATACAGTAGACCTATGATTTTTAATAATGAATTTAAATCTAGTGAAAATGGACAGTGCATTTAGCTTCTGCTAACAATGATAACAAAAAAGATAGCAGATTCTACAAAATTGAAGTCTGCTCATTTGTGGCCTGGGTGATTCATGCAACAGTCACAGGCTGCTTGAGAATGCTATAAAATATATATGTTTATATATATGTGACACCCAATTATTTTCCAATGACCCTTTATATATTTTCTCCCCACATACCTCAACTGCAATTCGCTTATAATCTGTTATTTCCATGTATATATCCTTCTATTTAACTATTCTATAAAGCTGAAGATGGATTTATGTCTTGATATATTTCAGTTAATTTGTAATAGAGCAACACAATTTCTGACACTAGGAACTTTAACAATAGGAGATCATATGCATAGGAGAATTTTGGTGTATTTTTTTCCAAAAATATTTCAATTTCTTACTGACAAATATATGATTTTATTCAATGTGTAGCTATGGTGGCCAGGTGTGAGTTAAAATTGATTATAATGACTCATATGATTAAATTTTGATGATTATCCATTGTATAGTTTATTGAATAAAATAATTGATAAGATATACTTTAACTACTATTTTATTTCGGTCTTTGCTCCAGACCATAATTCTGAACATTTGGTGAAGATGAAAGTCAATTAATACTTAAGTTGATTAAAAAATGTTGCACTGTTCATATCTAAAGGCTGGCACTATATCTACAGTTATTATAGGGTTAAGCAAAGCTAAGGACCAACAAATTAAATGTTACATTTAATAGACACACTTGTGTCTAACTACACTTGTTTGCAATTCTGTAAGTCAAACTCACATAATCATGGCATCATCATGTGACGTATCACAACTTTTTTGCCCTTCGCAAAACCAGGTGTGGGCGTGGCCAGCACGTGATGCATCCAGCCCGCAGGCCATGAGTTTGACACCCCTGCTCTAAGTTATATTTTATAAGCTATTAAAAAAAAATCTATTCATGCCTTAAATGTATTGAACCTTTTGTTGATACAGCAAAAAAGAATGACAAGACCTCCCCTAAATGTGGGCCAAGAATGTCAGTAGATGCATTGTCCTGCTGGCCTACTAATTAAAGGTTACCTACTCATGCCTTTACTCAGTAAATTCTGGAAGGAACTTTCACAGTTACTCTGTGTATAATTTATCTAACCGTTTAAGATTGTTTTGTATATTTATACAAAGATGTAGGCTGTTGCTTGAGGTTTGGCCAGTTATATTATCAGATTGTAAGTGGTTCGGGTTGGCTTTCTACCTCCACTTATCTACACAGCTGTAAAATGATGTATTCGAACTATTCAACTGTGCTAAAGTAACGAATTTGTTTAATGTATGTGCAATTTCTTATACTATGTTCTTTTGCCACACCCAATTAGGTCATCTTGCAATGAATATTGCAAATGTCTTTTCACATATCCAGCCAAATTATATAGGCAATGAGGAATGGAAGATGATGATTATTTTGAAGTGGCTTGATGGAATATGAAGCTATATAATCTCTATTTTTCAGTACTTCTCTTTCTTCAAACATTTTTGCTTTTTCATAGCATATTTTGGACATAGAAACTAGGACATGAACAAGCAAAAATAGATTAAAGCAGGGGTGAAATGTAAAATTTGTTACTACCGGTTCTGTGGGCGTGGCTTGGTGGGGATAATGTGACTGGGTGGGCATGGCCAACTTTTTTTTTAACTTTTAAAAGCATTTTTTCTACAACCTCTTTGGCTGAAGAGGTTGTAAAAAATGCTTTTAAAGGCCTGTGATGATCAGGAAACTCAGCTGGGATCGCTAGAGGAAAAAAAGCTTTTAAAGAGTTTTGACAATCCCAGCTGAGTTGAGTTGCCTGATCACCAGAACCTTTTAAAAACATTTTTCCTACAACCCCTTCAGCCAAAGAGCTTGTAGAAAACATGCTTTTAAAGGGTTCTGATGTTCAGGCAACTCAGCTGGGGTCGCCAGAGGAAAAAAAAGCTTTTAAAGAGTTCTGACTATCCCAGCTGAGTTGCGCGATCATCAGAGGCTTTTTTTTTTTTTTACTTTTAAAAACATTTTTTGGCAGAAGAAAAAAATGCTTTTGAAAGTAAAAAAAAAAACCCTCTGATGATTGCGTGGCTCAACTGGAGTGGAATTTTTGCTACCGGTTCTCTGAACCACCCGCCACCATCGCTACCAGATCAGGTGATCTGGTCCGAACCAGGAGCATTTCACCTCTGGATTAAAGGTTGTTATAAAATAGAATAAATGGTGTTTTATTAGCTTCATTTTGCATACAACCCACCCCCATTGATTTAGTTATATTTTGATCACCCATCACTTTTCAGATTCATAAATCTCAAGTGAAATCAAACATTGCTTGAGATAAGGCAAGCTAAAAATCAGCAATATTTGGTTGTCAAAAGACAACGAGAGAGAGCTATTATTCCATGATGGCGAATTTATGGCACGCTTGCCACAGAGCCCTCTCTGTGGGCATGGCTGTCGCCCCAGGCCAGCTGTACTGCCTATGCACATGTGCCTCCCACCAGCCAGTTGGTCTTCAGATCTCTGCCACACATGCATGGGAGCAGGGCGCATGCATGGATGCAAATGCACATGTGCGGGGGCAAAACACATGTGCAGATGCACATGCGTGGGGAGCACTCGCATTGCATTTTGGGAGTTTGTGCACATTTTGGGCCTGGAAAATCCCTTGCACCAACCTGGAAGCCAAAATGGTGCATGGGGGGGGCACATGCATGGGGATGTGCACTTGCTTGGGGGTGGGGTGCATGCACTGGGGTGGGATGCATGCAGTGATGGGATTCAGCCAGTTCGCACCACTTCGGGAGAACCGGTTGTTAACTTTCTGAGCAGTTTGGCAAATTGGTTGTTAAAAGAAATCATTAGGGCAGAGAACCAGTTGTTAAATTACTTGAATCCCATCACTGGATGCATGCATGGGGGGGTGCTTGTATTGCATTTTGGGGGTTTGGACACACGCATGAGCATTTGCTTGTGTGCACTTTGCACACTCAGTACCAAAAAGGTTAACCATCACTGGGCTAGTCATTCTTTTAAGGATGGAGGTGACATGGAACCACTGCAGGGACTTCTTCAAACCATCTCAACACTGACTTGAAGCTGCCACCCCAAAACAGTGTTCTGTAAGATCTTTGTTCCAATCCTATGTCTTGCTTGTTAGGAAAAATCAATACCCATCAGCAATAAATGACTTTGATAGCAGTAATAAAATATATTAGAAGTCCCAAGGCAATTAACATAATAGATATAACTAATGAATACACACACACACACACACACACACACACACAATTAAAAGTTAAGGAAACATAAATAATTTTAAAAGATACCCAATAAAAATATAATTGAATTAAAAATGTTTGTTATAATGATGTGCAGCAGAAAAAACTGAATCAGGACCACTGGGACATTTTTTTTAATTAAAAAGTTTTTAATTTGCTACTAAGTGGCTTTTATGAGAGAGGAAATAAGTATAAGGTTCCTCTCAGTGAGGAAATGCAATCCCCCTCCCATTTTTTATAACCCTAGAACACTTCTAAATCACACATATGACATTTAGTGGCAAAATCTGATTTTGAGCTGCACAGCTTATTTTTACTTTTCTTACAATCTATCTATCTTAAATGCATGCATTTTGCTTTTCAAAATGATCCAAATCCTCCCAAACTCATTTAATCTTATGATGTCATTATATCATGGGTTATTCCTCTTTATTACATGGAGTTGGGAATAAAAATAAAAGTGCACTCTGAATCCCAAATACTTTGACCTGTTCTATTGTTACTCATAGGAATATCTTTTTTATAATATATATATATTATAAAGAGACTAGAAGTTTGTTCTTCCAAATAGAAATCAAGCAAATATTTAATCCAGAAATATTTATTTAATTTATTTAATTAATTAATTAATATTTAATATTTAATCCAGAAATATTTTACAAGAAGAGTTCTCCACTCCTCTGAATACAACAAAATACCTTATGCCACCAGACTTGAAATCTTGGGTTTAGAAAACTTAGAACTCTGCCGCTTTCGACAGGACCTGTGTTTAACTCATAGAATCATCCATTGCAATGTCCTTCCTGTTAAAGACTACTTCAGCTTCAATCACAACAACACAAGAGCAAACAATAGATTTAAACTTAATGTTAACCGCTTCAATCTTGATTGCAGAAAATATGTCTTCTATAACAGAGTTGTTAATGCTTGGAACACACTACCTGACTCTGTGGTCTATTCTCAAAATCCCCAAAGCTTTAACCAAAAACTGTCTACTATTGACCTCATCCCATTCCTAAGAGGTCTGTAAGGGGCGTGCATAAGAGCACAAACGTGCCTACCGTACCTGTCCTATTGTTTTCTTTCATTATATCCAATTAATATAGTTATTGCATGCTTATGCTTATATATATATGCTTATATATTATATAGTTACTTTCATGCTTATGCTTATATATACTGTTGTGACAAAATAAATAAATAAAATAAATAAAATAAAATATTCCACTATGCTTTCATAAACACCAGGAAAGAGTAGTCATGTATACATACCATCAATATAACACAACAGTGAGATATTTTTAACACTGTGCAAAAGGACTTCCTTTCCTTTTCTTCCTCTGCTTTTGGCAAACAACCACATTAGTATTCCTAGTTTTTAATACGTTCACAGTTAGCTAGTACGTAATTTATTATTTGTAATATTACTATTTTGTTGTTCATTTTTAAATCTATGCATTCAAAAGAAATTTCCTGGCATCTGTCTGACTAAATAGTTTCAGGAAGCCTATAGAGTAGGCCAATGAAATATACTATGTAATTTTATGTGTAACATAATAACTTATATTATATCCAGTGACTGATTTTTAACTGTATTCAAGCAAATTATATTGTACTACAGAAGGTATAGTTACATGGAGCCAAGATACAATTGCTAACAGAATTTGCTACTCAACAATAAGGGCAGTGGCTAAGTAGCTATTTTAGTAACCAGAATAACGAATACAAAAATGCTACATTTTTCCTGGGTATTCCTCTGAGAGGTTTTGTGTTGTGGTTTGCAGCATAGAACTGCAATTCTATGCTAGAAATTGCAGGATAAATGCATGAAAAATACTGCACTAACAGATCACATAAAACAAGGATCTGTAATCATTTTTACTGAAAACATTTCAATGTTAAGTATTTTCTAAGAATAGAATTCGCTTTAAAATGCATAGTGCCACCTTCTGGCTAGAGTGCAATTATATTTTGTTACTGTTCACTCTTCTGGTTTAGTATATATAGCATATGGCGTGACAGATCAGAATTCAAAATGGAATTCATTAGTAAGACATGCATTTCCCAATCTTTGTAACTCATAGTGCACAACTATATGGGTCAGGATTCTGGTTTTCATATAAAGGATTAGAATTAAATAGCAATTCCCTTAAAGCAAAAAGAAAAAAAAAAGAAAGGAAAAAGACTAAGCTGATATACAGCTAGGAATGGGATTTAGTTTCCTAGCTTTTAGCCTTTTTAGGGTGTCAACTGACTTAGCCAAAGGTACTAATTTGTTTCCCGCCCCCCCACAACCTACCAAAAGATTCCAGATTAGGATTCTGACAACTTCTATGTTGACTGTAGACAGTCCTTCATTGAAAAAGATATTTTAAATGGTACACATATTATATCTACAACTACAAAGCATAAACTATTGATTTTATAATCAGCTGCACCATATAGAGAAGCAAAAGTCCTTTTAATTAACACTTGTTTCAACAAGATAAAGTGATTTTTAAAATGGGGAGCCTGAGGGCTGCTTGTAATCATTTACTTCAAAGGAAGTTCTGTTGAGTTTAATTATTCTGTTGAGTTCCGTATTATATACTTGATTGTAGTCTAAATCCATTATTCAACAAAGTTACAGTTGGCAAAAACTTGATGTAAAAAATCAAATTAGAGTATTTGAAAAATTCCACAACTAGCCAACTGGACATTTGATATTTATTATTATTATTTATTTTATTCATTAAACATGGAACTCAGTCAACTGAACATTCAAAAATGCATCACAAATACCATTGACTGGTGCTAATGGTTGATGCGGGTTGCTGCCAGCATCCTAGGTATCAATCAAGTACCTTCTTAAGATGTACGATGTTCCAAGTAGTGCAGTTTTTTGCAGGTCCACTGGTGTTATTGCAGGAAGCTGCATCATCATCATCATCATCATCATAATCATCATCATCATCATTAAAATTTATTAGTCTCCCATCTCACCACAAAGTGACTCTTTTTTACTGTTTTAGTTCTCACTTTTAAGAACAATACTACAGTCCAGACTTCCTGGACTTTCAACTCCTAACTGAGGTGCAGGTAACAGCCATAGTTAGATAGGCTTTTGCTCAGTTTCATGTTGTATGGTCAGTTGTGTCCTTTCTGGATTTGGAGAGTCCTTCTCTCAGTCACTCATGGCCTGATCAACTCCAGTATGAAATACTGCAATGTGGTCTACACGGAACTGCTATGAAAAACACCATATTTTGGGGAGTATAAGATGCACCTTCCCCCCCCTACTGGTAAAGAAGGGGGTAAAATTTGACTATGTCTTATACATTGAATGTAGCCCCTCCCACCCACTGGCCCCCACCCTTTGGCCTCCGTCTCCCAGCAATTTACCTCCTTGCAGCAAGCAGCAAGAAGAAACAGCCCATTTCAGCTTCAGCACTACCTAATTAGCACAAGTTGACTCTCAGCTGTTTTGGGCTGCAGGGATTGCCTTTGCGTATTGTTGCGTGGGCCTCTGCTGTTTGCTGCAAGGAGATAAATTGCTGGGAGCAGTTTTGTTTTTTTTCTTGTGTTAATCGAGCTATGCTGAAAGCAAAAATGAAAGTAAAACAGGCTGTTTGCTGGTTTGCTGCAAGGAAACAAAATTGCTGGGCGGCAAAGACAGATTTCTTTTTCTTGTTTTCCTCACCAAACAAGATAGGCGCGTCTTATAGTCTGGAGTGTCTTATACTCCAAAAAATATAGTTGATACAGAATACAATGATACAAGCAGTTCTGGAAACCCTTAGAACTGTGCATATAACATCTCTGCTGTGTGAGGTGCATCCAGGGACAGTATGCTTCTGTCCCCTATTCAACGTGTTGGTTATGACTTTTAAAGTCCTCCATGGCATGGGCCCAGGTTACCAGAAGAACCTTCTTGTCCCAATTACATCAATTCATTTCATCCAGTCAGGCAAGAAGGACATGTTATGGATGCTGTTTACTAAAGAATTTAAAGTGGTTGATTTTGGAGGATAGCCTTTTCTACCATGGGCCCTGCTCTATGGAGCATCTTGCTCTTTGAGATGTGGTTGTTTCAGTCATATTGCTTGATTGATTATTATCAAATTGGTGTCAATTCCTAGTGAACAAGTAGAGTTGTTCCATCACAATCTTGCTAATTATACATGTTAAATATTTACATTAATAGTTTGCTATTTTTTATGTTTGCTAATTATGTTCCTAGATTCAGAGTTTTAAAATTTCCAATTAATATGGAAGAAAACATACGAACAACATAAAGTTTGGTACATCATTATGTGGTACCACCAGCGACTAATTTACAATGGTTTAAACAAGGATTAGGTAGAACCATAGAGTTGCATTTCTCCCCTTCCCCTCCCTCCCTCCCTCCCTCCCTCCCTCTCTCTTCTCATCTGGGAATTGGTGTTTTGAGCTCCATAGGCCTTCAGTCATCTTCTACAGCTTTTATCATAAGGTTTTTGTTATGCAAGAGATTAAATAAAATAAAGGGTAAACAGAAAAGATAAGGCCTATGGTATTTATTTATTTATTTAAAAAACTTACCTTTTAAGGTATAGTGCCTTTATAAAAGATTTTTCAGTGGTGAATTTGCAGCATTTTCTACCCAACTTTACCAGGGAGCATGCAAAAGGCTAGCAGGGATGATAAGAATGATAAGCAATGCTTGTCAAAGGTCCCCTGATGGGCCTTGCAGCAATCTGCATTCATCAAAACAAATCAAATCATGAAACTCAAGACTCTTTCTTAGCGATTTCTTGGTGCTACTCTAGAAAATGCTGGGAACTGTACAGTGATCAGTACATTTATGGTGATATTAGCAAAAGAATCTGTCTTCTTTTTTTGTAAGAGAAAAAACTCCTTTGAGAGTTTTCAGTGACATGACATCATTTTTTCATAGAGATTCATATGGATATGTTTTATTTCTATGGATGAGTTTAGACACATAGTTTATTTGGCATAGGATAAAAAATAAATGGGGTAGAACATTTATTTTACAGGGATTGAATTATGTTACACTTTCTTCCCGTGATAACTCAGGCTGAGTTACTGAATAGGCAACAAGCAAATTGGAAACTACCAGTATAATTTCTCTTCAGTATATGAGATAATGCTTTGGGCAATGCAAGACAAGGTACTTTGAAATGTATTTGATGAACAACCAGGAAAGAAGTCTGCTTCTTCCATATATATAGAATCAAACCAGTGTGTTCATAAACCTATCTTCAGCAATCTGTGACTTTTCAATTGGGCAGCTGTACTTAAGAAGTTTTTTAGTCATTTATATAGGTATCACACAACTTTCTAAAATCAAGTAGCACCTGTATTCAAGTTTATTGAAAGAATGATTTATTGCATCTAGAGCAGCAAGAAATTACACAGTACAACTCTTTCTGCAAACAGCTCTTTTCCTTGTGCTTTTATTGCTCTGCTAAAGGATTGTGTGAAATGCTAGTCAAAGGAAATAAATAAATAAAAAGCACCCCCTTATATCACATAAACTTCCTATACTTTGTCTTAGGGCAATGCAGAATTTTCTAAAGAATATTGATATTTTGCTGTGGCTAATTAAAGTTGACCTCTGAGAGATGTATTATTATTACTTTCATAAACTACTGGTATGTATAATTTAGTAGATTCATGCAATTTGAGTTTCAGTAAACAGATAAAATCTTAGTATGTGAATCTTTACCCTTGATAAGTGCTATGGTGGAACAAGTGGTTGGAATGTAGTATTGTAGGCTAATTGTGCCAACTGCCAGCAGTTGGATTCTGACCGGCTCAAGGTTGACTCCGCCTTCCATCCTTCTGAGGTCAGTAAAATGGGGATCCAGATTGTTGGGGGTAATATGCTGACTCTGTAAACCACTTAGAGAAGGTGCTAAAGCACTGTGAAGTGTTTTTGCTCTAAGAATGAGCTCCAAGAAAACCAGAACATAAGATCCATGTTCAGGTGGAAATAGTTTCAGAGAAAGATTTGTGGCATATATTTACAATGGTTGCAGCATCCCAGGGTCACATGATTACCATTTACAACTTTCCCGGGGGGGGGGGGGGCAAAGTCAAAGGAGATTCAGTTGCTGCATGATTCATTTAATAATTGCAGTGATTTGCTTGATATCCGTGGCAAGAAAAGGTTGTAAAATTAGGCGTGACTCTGCTAAGTGTCCTGTTTAGCAATGACAATTCTGGTTCCAAATGTTGTCATATATTGAGGACTATATGGACATTTATATTATATTATATATGTATATATATCTATTGGTTGTAGGTCTTTGGTTATTTGGGTTTTTTCCCGCGTAAAATTGGAAGTGTCTTGGTGACGTTTCGACGAAGTCTCATTTGTCATCATGTCGAATGAGACTTCGTCGAAACGTCGCCAAGACACTTCCAATTTTATGCGGGAGAAAACCCGAATAACCAAAGACCTACATACAAACACCCACGAAAACCTCAGAAAACATATATATATATTATATATTATATATATATATATACTATATGGACATTTATATTATATTGAGGACATTTAAGAGCTTTAAATGTCCCGGTCACAATAATTTTATAAAACATGCTGTCTGTACCATAAGTATTTAGATGCCGTTTGCTACTTGTTAATTTCCGTGTAACAGATATGCAAATATCATTACATTATTGTATTGCTATATTCTACAGTATGCCTGGACTACTTAGAAAATTTATTCATTCATTTATTCCCTACCTTTATTATTTTTACAAATAATTCACGGCACTGAATATATCCCACATACCTTCCTCCTCCTATTTTCTCCACAATAACATCCCTGTGATGTGACTTGGGCTGATAATTACTGGCCCAAGATCACCCAGCTGGCTTTCATGGTTTAGGTGAGACTAGAACTCACTTTCTCCCTGTTTCTAATCTTGTGCCTTAACCACTATACCAAACTTTTTAAAGAAAATTGTTTCCCATTTTTTTCCGCAATCTAAAAACTATCTAAGAATGTGGAACCACCATAAAATGATACTTACGATATTTTACTTGCTGCTAAACAATTCATAAAGCTAAATATGCTTATATCATGAATGAGATTAGCAAGAATTTGAATTTAACTTACCCCCCCCATTCCACATTCTGGATTAATATACTTTCCCCCATGGATTATGCCTTCATTAGTTCCTGATGTTACATTTTCTTCATTTTCTTCATTTATTCTGCTTTTAATGACATGATCATTTTATAGCATGCGTCCACTGACTAAATTTCCATGACTAAATTGATTATTTTTAATGCAGTCTTAATTAAATGGATACTGTCCATTAATGATATTAGTTTTAATTTGCTTGGGTTTTATACTTTGGTTTCTGACTTTGCTGTACCACACTCTGTTAGCATTAGAGTTGGCTGTAAGAGATCAGTTTGCTAGAACTGTCTAGGATGAAGGGGTACACAAATGCAGATTTTACACTTGGATTGCAGAACATTGATTTACTATTTAACTTGCCATCTTTTTGGTTCATTTCCTAGTTTGTTATAGTCCTGTCTTTGGACCTGTCTCCTAATTCAACCTGTACTATTGTCTACACATCTTGTTTCCTAGTTTCTAGTTTCTTTCAGAAGACAGCCAATAGCACAGCAGTCCAATGACCACTCTGGCCAGCCAGTCTTAGAAAACTGGTACTAAATGTTGTCAAGAAATCTAGCTTCAATATAAATGGATAAATTGAGGTAAACCAAATAAGCCAACTGTGCTTGGTGCCCTTCAAATGTTTCAACACATCAACGCTTGAGAATTTTCCTCTCACGTGGAAGATTTAAAATGAACTGAAGTTTTCTATCTTAGGAAGGATTTTGTATTTTCCTATGGTTAAGATACCAGTAGTTCACTTTCATAATAATTGTCTTCTACAAATCTTTTAAGCTGAAAAGTAGCTTTCCAAATTTAAATGTATTAATAGTAGCAATAGGTGTGCAACCGTTGTTCAGTTCTTAGTGTGGAAATAAACGGCATAAGACATTTTCCTACTGACTGTGAATATGAGTGACAGAAACAATGTGGCTTTTGTGACAGAGTGCTCTGGGATTACAAAATGGGTATGAGTGTACAGTATGTCACCTCAGTGATGTCTAAATGGTATAAAATTTTGGAAGTGATGAGGAAAGAAAGAGTCTGATTAAATGTTACAGGTTAATGAATCTAATCTGCTGTGAAAGATGCCTTCCTTCAATTTGTCGCCATTCACTGAGCTTGCGTAGGCACCTGAGTAATATCTCTCAAGGACAATCATTATCAATGTAAAAACTCAATGTACTCATCCTGTGCTCTGACATTTATAGAAACCCATAGTACTTCACTTTTTTGGAAGAAAGGTATGCTAAGCATGCAAATTTGACAAAAACAAAAGATGGCATAGTTATAAAAGAAAATGGCAAAACTGGATTTTTTATTTTTTAGAAAATGAGAACATACACTAAAAATAAATTGGAAGTGAACATGGACAATACATTCCATTTATTAGACAGCTTTGCAACTATTAGATAAAACATGTCCTGTATCAGCAACCACAAATATTATTCTTTAAAAGATTCTTTATTTTGTAGAACATACTGTAATGCACAGAATGTTCCCTCTTCATATTTGTTCCCAAGCAACAACCTTAATGAGATGGGTTGGTCTGAGACAGAATGATTGTCACAAATTATCCAACTCTTGTATGCCTAAGAAAGGACTAGAACTTACAGTCTTCTTGTTTCTACTCCAACAACCTTATCCACTATGCCAAAGTGGGTCTTTTATATTAGCATGGAACTAACAATGTGATACCCTTTTAATTTTGAAGAAACAACTTTGTTCCTAGCAAATAAAATATACTATTTTATGTCAAAATTTTGGGGTTTTTTTTTCCTGGATTATCATGCAACAGTGTGTGATAATATTTGTGGGCCAGAAAAGATGATTAAGTCCACACTAACATTAAATGTGGTTAACAAACAAACTTTTTTCTTAGATTGCATGATATACAAGTCACAGAATCACAGATTCTATGATTCTGAGAAATTTAAATTATGAAAGGAAGGAAGGGAAAGAGCTAAAGCCAATCCTGCGTAAGAAGCCAATCCATTCCTGCATAAGAATCATATGTGAATGCACATACACACACACACACACACACACACACACACACACACACACACACACACACACCTCTGTATACTTACAATATATCCTACATCCAGAAATATAATGTGCTTTTTTTCTCTAGACATTCAGAGCGCTAGCAAATATTCTTTCCAAGTGTTATTTCTACCCTGTCTTTGTTGTTGACCACTTATTATATGGAGTGCTACATTTATAATATTACATAAATACTTTCTTTACCTTCTTTCTTTGCTTGGTCTCCTAGTGGTGGACACAAAGCATGGAATTATTTCATTGGTGCTGGCTCCTGTAATCTCTTTGCACCTAAGAGAACTTCAGGAAAACTCCTTTACTTTATCACTCAACTACAAGAACCAGCAATTTCCTACCAGTAATCTATGAGCCAGCCAACATTATTTTCATCTATAATAATAATAATAATAATAATAATAATAATAATAATAATAATAATAATAATAATAATAATAATAATAATAATTTATTGTTGGGCTTTTAGGACAGAGACACAAAGTATCAACTCATAGTCAGATACCTCCCTTTGCTATTGCAGTATCCTTCTATCATGTACGTTTTCTATGCTCTATCAGATATTGAGAAATCCTACAGAAACAAGAAATCCAAGCATTAAGTCTAAAAATTAAATTAACATTATTTGTAAATGTCTGAAAACTTCCTATTATTATTTTAACGCCAAGACTTGAGATGAATCTATGTTTGAATAATGGTTCAGTTTAAGTAAAGGATAATGAATAAAATAACCAAGGAAATGTGGAGAAGGAGGAGGAGGAGGAGGGGGAGGGGGAGGGGGAGGAGGAGGAGGGGGAGGAAGCATGGTAATGTTTTCCCTATAATAAAATGTTTCACTTTTCTGGCTAGTGCTGGATAGCTTTGGGGAGAAAATCAGAACAGTTTATATACATATACATACACACAGAGAGAGATGGGGTAGGTTTATGCTAGTCTATTAAATATGCCTACAGCAACAGTTTGTAATACATACTCTTTACCTTTTTTAATCAGTCTTGGCTTTTCAAGAATCATATAATAATAGTAATCATCCTGTAAAGCAGTACTGTATTAAAGATGAAGCAATACTATTCTGCTGCCCTTGTGCCAACCCATATGAATGAACAAAATGGATTTACATAAATAGTTGCAGCTCAATAATTCATACAAGTTATTCTGAGCCACAATAGCATTAGGAAGAATCACTGTGCTGATGCGTATGTGTGCCCACAAAGGAAGGGTCTAGAATAAATTATCTGCTTTTATGTACTTTTTTTTTTGTTACGCCTATTTTTTGCTTTTCTGTACTTTTTTTTTTTGGTTATGCCTATTCCAATTGCTTGTTTTCTTGTCATTCAAGTCTTGGCTAATACATGCATGTAGAATACATTATACACTAGTCCTTTTTGTTTTTTGTCCTTTTATTTTTCTAGGTGAAAATAATCTGAGATGGTTCAGAGTCCCAAGTCCTGAATTTTATTAAGGTATTATAGTACTGATAGTTGACTTCTTTAGAAGAAAATATGATGGAGAGGTATTGTATTCATAATATATTTTATGGCTGATGTCCTTTTATCACCATAGGAGGGTAAAGGGCCATGGCAGGCAATATATACAGTACATTTTTATAGGTAGTCCTCAATTTACAACCGTAACTGAGCCCAAAATTTAGGTTGCTAAGTGACACATTAGGTTGCTAAGAAAAACATTTTGTCTGATTTTACAACTTTTCTTGCCACAGTTGTTAAATGAATCATTGCAGTTGTTAAGATAGTAACGTGGTTACATGAACATGAATTTTGACCATGGGGATGCTGCAATGGTCATAAGTGTGAAAAAGGTCATAAGTTACCTTTTTATTGCTATTGTAACTTTGAATGGTCACTAAACAAACTCTTGGTAAGTCGGGGACTACCTGTTCTTATTTTTTAAGTGAGATGATAGCAATATAAAGATCTGAGGACTTAACTTTAATTCATTAGGGTTTGAATTTATGCCAAAGAAAAAAATTCATTTTGTTTGTTTTTTCCTTTTAAAGTTTAAACCATGATTAGTCAGGCTTTCTGCTGCTCTTCTTTGATTGAATTTTCTCCACAATCTCTTCTTTCATTTTTGCTGCCAATGGAGTTCTCCAGAGGCTATTCAAATCAAGATAAAGGGTTGTTTTCTAAGAGTTTAAGAAAAGATTGGATGAATCCAGCACTCAACATGGCTGTGACAACGTTCTAATGTCAAGAGTCAATAAGAATGTGAATTGAAATATAGGCAACATTCTGTATAAAATACAGTATATTATGTCTATAGTCTATGGATGACCCCAACCCTGTTGCTTTGCAGGAAAGCAATTAAAAGACGAAAAGATGATATCAGGCTCTTGATAGAGTTGGCCTGGGGTGATTGGTGGATGAATATAAGCTTTTCTCAGGGCATCATCATAGTTTATTGCTTTAAAGTGGTTATTTATTGTATTGTGTTTTTATTTTGTTTGACACTCAGAGATCCTTTTGGAAGATGAGCAGCAATATATTTAATAAATAAAATAATATAAAGTATGACCACCACAAACAACATTACAAATGGTCTATCAGTCATCTTCCCATACTAGCCAAAGCAAAGGGATTCTTGACAGGTGCCATCCAATGGTTAGCCATACTCAAATCTACTTAGCCTCAGAACCACCTGCTAAACCAAAGTATGGGGATAATATGATGCCTATACTAAAATGTCTATACTAACGAAAAGTTGCCTACCTAGCATAGTTAAAGTCATATATGTCTTTGAAATTGATTATCATGAGATGGTGTCTACCACTACAAACCTGGCCAGTTACTTCAGTTAACTGGAGAAGGCCCTCTTAAGAATGTATTTGGTGCCAGAAACTGGTTATTGGATTTATGGGAAAGGGATTTCAACTGCATCTCTGCATCTCCCTTCCCAAAGCAAAATCCATAGATTTGTATTTGTCAACTATTCTTTTCCAGGGTTTTTTATTATTAATTGTTCTAATAACTTCAGTATTTCTTTTCAATTGAGTTATACATGTTACTTTTTATGTTTTGTAATCTGTTAAAAAAAATGGTTGTCAGACAGTTTGGGTATTAGAATAATCAGAAAGGGTCTCAATCGGGGTGAAATCTACTTACCTTCCTTACCGTTTTGGAAGTGCATGTGTTGTGCGCGCTAGCTTCGCTCAGGCACATGTGTGTGTGTGACATGTTTATGCACACCCTCTGCACATGCATGAAACCTTTCTGTGCATGTGCAGAGGATACAAAACGCATTACTTCCTGCTTAAACCCAGGAAGTAACAACAGCTGGGCCGGTGAGCGGAGCCTCGCATCACGATTGCTACCGGTTCTCCGAACCACCAACCAAGATCATTATTGGATTGGGCAATCCAGTCCAAACTGGGAGAATTTCACCCCGGTTTCAATTCAATAATAAATTATCACAAAAAGTAGCACCCTGTTCCAGTGGTGAAATCCAATTTTTTTTTACTACCGGTTCTATGGGTGTGGCTTGGTGGGCATGATGTAGCTTGGTGGGCATGGTTTGAAGGGTGTGGCAGGGGACGCATCCTACAAAATCCCCATTCCCATCCCATTCCAGGGGAATGATATTGCAAAATCTCCATTCCCACCCCACTCTGGGGCCAGCCAGAGGTGGTGTTTGCTGGTTCTCCAAACTAGTCAAAATTTCTGCTACTGGTTCTCCGAATTGCTCAAAATTTTTGCTACTGGTTCTCCAGAACTTGTCAGAACTTGCTGGATTTCACCCCTGCCCTGCTCCCCAAGAATTCTTACCTAACTGGGGTGAATTTATATTAACAGAGGAGAATATTGGAAGCACTGCTGCTGAAGCAGCCTTTCTGTCGATTATTGGGAGAATGATCTATCACAGAGCTCAATTGTCAACAAAATCATAAGGCTCAACATTCTGGTAATTTGATTCTGAGCCTTTTTGGATTTTCAAGTTCAGACTCATGAACTGAACCAGTGGTAGGTTGCTACCGGTTCTCCCCAGTTCACAAGAATAGGTAGTAAACATTTTGAGTAGTTCGGAGAACTGGTAGTAAAAATTCTGCCTGGCCCTGTCCACAATCTATTGCTGCCTCCCGACTCCCAGCTGATCGGCTGGAAGGAAAAAACTCAGGGCTCACTTGTCGAAGAAGAGGGGGGAAAAAACCAAGACACTGTTGCTTTAAATTGAGAAGCCAAGAAGCCTCCCAACTGATAGACTACAATGAAAAAATCAGGACTCGTTTCTCAGCCAGGAGATTGCTTGGCAAAGAAGAAGGGGTGCTGTCGCTTTAAATTGACAGAGCTGGAAGCTCCTTTCTGGGTCAGCTGAACAACGAATTGGATAAGTGGAGGAATTCTTATATGGTTCAAAGTTTTTGAAGTTTTAGGGTTTGTGCAACATGGGGCTTTGTGTTTCTAAAAAGGTTTGGGCGATTTCCATCATGAAGTATCCTGTCCTGAATGAGTTTTCTGCCTGCTTGTAAATGGAGCCGAACTTCCAGCTTCCACTTTCTATGATCTCTAAGCACCGGTAGCTGTTTTCTGCTTACAAAGTTTCCTTTATGCAGCTGGCAGGAATGTGGAATTCCAGGCAGGTTCCTTGTTAACAGCTTAATTATTTCTTAATTATTTAGTAATATTTTATTTGGGAAATGAAGAGGGGGGAGTTTGATTCCTTCCCAGAACAGATTAGTGGGGTGAGGGAATGGGGATTTTGAAGTAACCTTCCCCTGGAGTGGGGAGGGAATGGGGATTTTAGGCTTGCTGTCAAACATCAGCCATAATACTAATGACTGTTTTGAACAATATGCAGGTTGTATTACATGAATGGCTATTTTATATGTGAAATTATGACTGAAACCTATATAGGTTCACACTGTCAGGAAGTTTTAGGTTGCTTCTCTCTTTGTTGAGTTTCCATCCATTGCTTCTTGTTTTGCCTTCTGGTGCTTTGGAAAATACTTTGTCCCCCACTTCTTTCTAGCAGCCCCTTAAAACCTGTTGCCTATCACACTCTTGGGCAAAGCATGTGAGCCATTTCCTCCTTTCAGTGGTCCATGAAAGTGCATCTATAGCAGAGGTCTCTAACCTTGGCCACTTTAAGACTTTTAAGACAGCAAAGGCTGAGAAATTCTGGGAGTTGAAGTCCACAAGTCTTAAAGTGGCCAAGTTTGGAGACCCCTGATCTATAGTATGTAGATAATAAAGTTGAAAAAAGGTGAACAACATTTTTACAGAACTATAGATACGTTGAGGCTGGGTGTGACAAGGAATAGCTGGGAAGGGAGGGACCAGGCAAGGTACCCCTTAACGTGAGTGACATTGAGTTGGCCACGCCTACCCAGTCACATGACCATCAAGCCACACCCACTGTCATATGGCCATCAAGCCACACCCACAAAATAAGCCATGCCCACAGAACCGGTAGTAAAAAATTTAGAACCCATCCCTGAACTGAACATATAGTAAAGTTCATGTTCACTCAGTATTAACATTGTGTGACCCAAGCGCTGATATCAGTTATACCAAGAACAAACTTGGCTCCTTTAAGACTTGTGGACTTCAAGTCCCAGAGTTCCTCAGCCAGCTTTGTTCTGGGAGTTGAAGTCCACAAGTCTTAAAAGAGCCAAGTTTGCAGACCCCTGAGTTATACAATCACATTTATTCCAATGTAATCCTACAAAGATTTTACTTCAACAAACTCATATTCATTTGATAGTGTTTAATATTTCTTACAATGGACAAGCAAAATCTGACTACTTCCTTAGATAACACTCTGTTTGGGAAAATATTATAGCAAGGCCAGCAGGGGGCACTCACAGATTGGTTTGAATGCTTGGTAAAAGCACAGGGGATAAATTCAGCATCCCATAGACAAATTGTGGAGTGCATTAAAATAGTTCAGCTGATACCAAAAAAATAAAAAAATGTTCTCACTCCTATTTGTTTTTGTGCTATGATATTAAACATAAATTTTATTCAATAATAGATTGTGAATCATATATTTGACAATAATTGTATGGTCACATAAATGAGGTTTAGATGTAGGTGTCTGCATAAGCTATTACTCCTGCTGTACCCCTTCATCCGCTCTTGATTATGGCAAATAATTGCTCATTCTTTCCTAAACAGAGAGGATGTTTTTTCCTCTATAGGGTTTTTATCCTTTCTTGACAGAATTTAAGTCATTGTGGCGAGTATTTTGCAGGTTCTCCCAGTGTAGAGCAGCAGATGGTTCTTGACTTCTTTCTAAAAATCTCCACATTTAGAATTTCAGATGTTTAATCCTTATTTCAGGGATGCACAAAAAAGCCCCAAAACTTGCTGTTTTAGATTTATTGGTATACTGCAATACTAAGTACTGGAGAACTCTGTACCCAAACTTGCATAGTCAGAACAATATTTATATTATTTAACCATTTAATATTATAGAAATGTACAAATATGGGACATTTCAGTTCTAAACCTATTTAATCTTCATAAAAACTGGCATTTTAAAAAAGCAGAAAATACAATGACAGTATGACATCACAGACAGGCAGGTCCAGGCTTCTGTAGGATTTTGGCTTTAAGATTTTAAAGTTAAATACCAAAACTTCAAGCTGGACTCGGGAACTAATAGTCAGCTCCTGTGCGGCTTCTCCAAGAACGCATGTATCATGATTACGTTTTGCTATACTGCCTTTTGGTTTCCTTTAAGAGTGGCCTGAAATCAGTGGTGGGTTTCAACATTTTTTACTACCAGTTCTGTGGGTGTGGCTTGGTGGGCGCAGCAGAGAAAGGATACTGTAAACTCTCCATTCCCTCTCCATTCCAGGAGAAGGTTACTGCAAAATCCCCATTTCATCCTGATCAGCTGGGACTCGGGAGGCAGAGAATAGATGGGGGCGGGCCAGTCAGAGGTGGTATTTACTGGTCCTCTGAACTACACAAAATTTCCGCTACCGGTTCTCCAGAACTGGTCAGAACCTACTGCAACCCACCTCTGCCTGACATACAACACATTATATTATTTCATGGTTGCAACACCTGCCCTCTGAAAAAATATTTTTCTCCCAGATCCAGATGTTCCATTCTGCTATTATTTAGAAGAGCTATGAAGACCTGGCTCTTCACCAAGCCCTTTGGCAAGACAGAATCCTTTGCTACTATACATCATCTTTTATTGATTTTATTGAACTTTGTTGGAAGTTGTCCTGTCATTGAGACTCATGCATATATGTTTAAATCATCATAATCACCATCATTATCATCACCACCATCATCAGCATGAAAGCAAGTATGAATATATGCAGATGATACTTAGCTTTACATCTTGATCTCAAGCCAAACAAGTGATGATATACTGTTGAGGGCTTGTCTCAGTGGCTGGAGGTTGTAATGGTCTGGATTAGGAAGAAGATGTTTAATTTAACTTTGGCAAGAGCAATTGGCTGTAGTTTCAAGGACCTGTACTCACAGTGATTAACCTACTTTATTTCTCAGTGGGGTAGCACTACTCCAGGTAGAACTGGTATATAATTTGTGGGCTGTCTTTGGACTTTTGGCTACTGCTCAAGAAGCAGAAGGCAGTTGTAGCCAGGAGGTTCTTGGCTCGCCATCTATATTGTGCACCAATTATATATTTTCTGAGTCAAGCCCTTTACAGGCATCTGTGCTCTAGTTTGTTTATCTCCTGTTTAGATGTTTGTATGATACTCGAAGGCCAGTCAGAAGATACAATTCATCCAATATGTAGCTACACAATAGTTATGGTTCCATTGTATCTTATCTATGTAATACCATTACCCTGTATGTTCTATTGGCTACTGATGAACTTCTGGAGCTGTTGGTTGCTACCCATAAATCCTTCATAGCTGGTAACCTATCTGACAAATTTTGTTTTGGCCTGACCCATAAGATCTGAAAGAATGATGAAAGTCCTGGGTGCAGCCGTAAAACACTGTCATCTTATGGGATTTAGATGTGTTTTGTTGATAGCTGCTCCAGACCTGTGGTGTGTCCCCTGAGATTGGTGTGGCTTCAACTCTCTTGAGCTTTCATAAAGTCATAAAAGCCTGGCAATTTTGTCAGGTCCTGTGGTATGTTTAAAGTAGTTTAGGGAGGAATTTGTGTTGTTTTCCTTCTTGATGTGTGCCATGAACTCCTCTGATTTGATTTAATTTGGTTTTTTTTAAATTTATTTGATGTTTTAATATTATGGTATAGCTAGTGAGAGTTTCCAAGTGCTGGAGGTAAGATACAAATTGACGTACTGTATAAATGCAATGCAATACAATGTAATACTGCATTCTGTATCTCTGTTTCCCTTATGTTTCTTGGTAGAAACAGGAAAAAAAGAAGAACAATGTCTTTCATCTGTTTAATCAGTGTATTGATACTCCAATGTCTGTGGAGGCATTCTTGATGAATTACATACCCATGATAGAAAGAAAAGAAGTCAGATATTTCCATTAGAGGTTAGCTTTGAGCAAAAAAAACTCAATCAACATATGGTGAATGTTTTAAGAAGTGATTAGGTTCCTTCAGAAAATACTAATTAAATGCCCATGTTTTGATATTGATGAGGAGGTGTGTAACTACTTGTTCCAAACAAAGTTCTCCCTCCCTTTTGCATCCTTTTAAAAATCTATTCACCTGCCAATGCAAAAGACCATTGTTACTTCAAGGGATTCGATAACACATTTTGGTTTGTTTGTTTTTTTGTTTTTGTTTACATTTATACCCCGCCCTTCTCCGAAGACTCAGGGCGGCTTACAGTGTATAAGGCAATAGTCTCATTCTATTTGTATATTTTTACAAAGTCAACTTATTGCCCCCCCAACAATCTGGGTCCTCATTTTACCTACCTTATAAAGGATGGAAGGCTGAGTCAACCTTGGGCCGGGCTCGAACCTGCAGTAATTGCAGGCTACTGTGTTCTTAATAACAGGCTTTTACCAGCGTGAGCTAAACCGGTTCCTCAAATGGGTTTGCCCATTGTATTAAGAAAAGTCTAGAAGTTTAGAACTCATTCTGAGCTAATCTGCTTGATTTTACTCCTGTTTATTGAATAAAGAGGAAGTGTGCATGAGTCTTCACATCAGTGTAAATCTGTGAAAGTCTCAGGCTTTGTGTTCCCATCCCAGAATCATGGCCTACTTAGTCAAGATCGGATTTTGTAGTCTCCTGACTATAGCAGGGCCATGAAATCATGGTGACAGGTTTTGAAAAACAAAACAAAAAACACAACACCTGGGAGTTCTTGTTCTAATAAAGGAGAATATTTGTAGCTCAGGGTTGAAATGAGGAGTTCTTGGTTGTTTTCTTGCAAATGTTTCATTACCCAACTAGGTAATGGTGGCACTGATGATATTATCTAGTTTGGGTAATGAAACATTTACAAGAAACAGCCAAGCTCAGAGAGCACCAAGGACCCCTCAGTTCTGGTTCTTTGTTGAGAGCTTCTGTATAGAACTTAGCACTGGGTATTGTTGGCTGTCCTTGGGGTATCTCTGCTATCATTTTTATGGAGTGCCTGACAGTTTGTAAGAGATCTGGGTATCACCTTGCTTGGTATGTATGCTTTTTATACATGTTATGCTTTTAAATCTGTTGACTTGATAATAAAGTTTAAAAATCCCTTTATTCACTGACATGCCAGTTGTGTCCAGATCCAAAAGAACCAATTGTCTGGCACCTGACCAGTGCCCTGACACTTAGCAAAACACTTGTGCAGATAGTTCACAATAGGTTAATAGTCTAGAGGGTTTCTGGTCTCTGCCTATGCTGCTGGCTATGAAGCACATGAAGAGTTATTAATGGCAACAGATTACTCTATAAAGTTTATGGTCATAGTCCTGCTGATATAAGCAAATACTTTCCATTATATTAATGTCTCATTTAAATAACGCAATGCTAAGAGCTAACTTGAGGTAGAATTTTATCATAAAGGGGAGAAGAAAAGAAGATGGGATTTCTATAACCACCATCAACACATTGCTAATAAAAGGTCATCTGACATTTAAAGTTCGACTGAATACAAGTCTCTTTTATAAGCCGTGATTAAGTTTATCAATTTTTCTCCCATGCAGTAATAAAGTCAGAAATTACATGGGTTGAGGTTGAATGCTCTTCCAAATCAAATAGAAGAAAAGATTAAAGTGAATTAAAGTTAGGAAATGTTCCAAGTCATCTAAGCAAATGCTGCATGCCAGCGTGACATTTCTTCCTAGGTGGCCTGCAAAAATTTATCTGCTGAGCTGATTAGCTGTTTCTCTCAGAAAGCACAGATGCAGAACTAGTCAAATTTCCTTCCAAGCCAGTCACCTTATCACAAGCTGTTTGACAAAATACCTAATCAAGGCCACTGATTTCCTGTGATCCCAGAAAAAATGGAAATTACTATACCGAACAATCTATGCATGCTACATAAAATGCACTACAGAAATTACTTACATTGCAGCCTTTGTTCTATGGTTCTTATCTAAGGAGCATAATATTTTTCCTCCATTCTGGATTTAATAGAAGAAATGGGTGAAATATTGTCCTAGTTATAAAATGAAAAAAAGGAAGCGGGATTTGAGATGAGGTTTTTTCCATTAACAACAATCCTGATACTTAAAAAAAGAGCTGTGAACATTTTAATTGGGAAATATAGTCTGGAAAAGATTACGTTGTTCCATTAGTGAACCTTAAATATCAAGACCCCCACCCAGGTTTTGCAACTCCCACTTACTGCATTTAAATGTTTGTTAAGAGTGATTGGCCAACCCTTTCTTCCCAGAAGTAATTTTAATTTCCCATTGTAGCCTTCTGCTCTGGGACTGCCACTTGGAAACACCTGTTTTGAACATTAATGCAGTTTTAGAAATTTAAATAAATTACATCAGTGGTGGGTTTCAAAATTTTTTATTACTGGTTCTGTAGGTATGGCTTTATGGGCGTGGCATGGCTTTATGGGCGTGGCTTGGTGGGCATGGCAGGGGAAGGATACTGTAAAATTTCCATTCCCTCCCAATCCAGGGGAAGGATACTGTAAAATCTCCATTCCCGCTCTGCTCCAGGGGAAGGATACTGCAAAATCCCCATTTCCTCCCAATAAGCTGGGACTCGGGAGGCAGAGAATAGATGGGGTCAGAATTTTTACTACCGGTTCTCCGAACTACTCAAAATTTCCTCTACCAGTTCTCCAGAACTGGTCAGAACCTGCTGAAACCCACCTCTGAATTACATATAAGATGAATAGGTAGAGATGTTATATGCTAAAATTTGTCAAATTTCTTTTATTATCTTTAGCAACATCTGTCTGTCTGTCTGTCTGTCTGTCTGTCATCTATCTATCTATCTATCTATCTATCTATCTATCTATCTATCTATCTATCTATCTATCTATCTATCTATCTATCTATCTCAGTGTTTCACAGCCTCAATAACAAGATATATGGACTCCAACTTTCAGAATTCTAGAAATTGAAATCTACAGATCTTAAAATTACTAAATTTTGTTTGTTGGTCTGTATGTCTATCTAGATACATATAATACAATCTGAAGTATTGGATATCTTAATAATTGGTGCTGTCTTTATATTGGTGGGGTTGAGGGAATTAATGTAAGCAATCAAGTTTCACCAAAACCAAATTATAGTTATGGGACGGGGATTGATTTGTTAAAAAAATCTTAGAACTAGCCATTACCTTGTTTGTGAGTCCTTGCTTTAGATCAGGGGTCTCCAACCTTGTCAACTTTAAGACTTGTGGACTTCAATTCCCAGCTTTGCTGGCTGAGGAATTCTGGGAGTTGAAGTCCACAAGCCTTAAAGTTGACAAGGTTGGAGACCCCTGCTTTAGATGTTGTATTGTTCACACTAGCTAGCCATTTGTATGAGGTTATGCATGTGATTAATTTATAATAAACCAAACATTATGATCTATATCAGGTCATATCCCCATATGATATCCTACCTATGTGTAAATACAATAAATGTCTATTCAGAAATAAGTCCTATTGAGTTTAATAGAGTTTGCACTCTTTAACGGGGTTTAGTGCTCTTAGTAATATTCAGATAACGCATTCAGGAGGAAGTTAATGCAGAAATAATTTTGATATACAAGAAGCTGAGGCTTTGATTGTTTAACCTTTTTCAAGTTAGAGGAAATGAATGAACAAAAGGTTCTGTAAGTGGCAGATGAAACTATTAAAATCACAGGCTTCACAAAATAGCAAATTATAATGATTGATTTTGAAGACAATAGAAGCTTCTGGAAGACTCGATTAGGCAATGTCAAATAAGGGTTTTCTATTCTTTTGATGCTGTAAAACGTGGCACTCAGAGGAAAGGATCAGCAATATAAATGACATTTTTTTTTAAAAAAAGAACTGCTTATTGAATGCACACTGCAAGACTGCATCCTACAGAATATAGAGAGTATCTGATATATGGCCTTGATTGCTGGTCATATGGTTATTATTCAGTTGTATGGCAGTTTAATATTACTGATTACATCATATGAGCAACATGACAAATATACCTAATTATTGTTTATAGGATTGTTTTTGCATTGCCCCAGCCCTCTAGTTAACAGAATTTTTTTAAAAATAACTACAGCTTCTTGACACATCTTGACTTATATAGGATTCCTGGAAGTCTCCTATCCTAATGACTTCATGATTCTAGAGTAATAAGATCCAGAGATTTGAAGAAACATGTCAATTATATACATATATGAAATGAATGCTTTAATTGTTTTAGTTGTTTGGCACAGTGTAAATGGATGTTCTCACTTACCTTTCTGGGAAAACTGACTGAACCAAGTAATCATATTAGATAAAAATGTTACATCAAAGGAAAATGTTGATGTTGCTCAGTCATTTGTGTGTGTGTGTCTCTCTCTTTCCTTTTTCAGGTTTTACAACATGAAACCTTAGTGCAATACTTTAGAAGAAATTATGTTATATTACAACAATTATATTTCATTGTTGTATTTGGTCATTTATTATGAATTAAAGAACACATCCTGCAACTTTTTAAAGAATAGAATAGAATAGAATAGAATAGAATAGAATAGAATAGAATAGAATAGAATAGAATAGAATTTTTTATTGGCCAAGTGTGATTGGACACACAAGAAATTTGTCTTTGGTGCATATGCTCCAGTGTACATAAAAGAAAAGATACATCCATCAAGAATCATAAGGTACAACACTTAATGACAGTCATAGGGTACAAATAAGCAATCAAATCATATTAGGAAACAGTCAATATAAATCGTAAGGATACCAGCAACAAGGTTACAGTCATATAGTCATAAGTGGGAGAAGATGGGTGATGGGAATGATGAGAAGATTAATAGTAGTGCAGATTTAGTGAATAGTTTGACAGTGTTGAGGGGATTATTTGTTTAGAAGAGTAATGGCATTTGGGAAAAAACTGTTCTTGTGTCTAGTTGTTCTGGTGTGCAGTGCTCTATAGCGTTGTTTTGATGGTAGGAGTTGAAACAGTTTATGTCCAGGAGTTGAAACAGTTTATGTCCAGGATGGGAGGGATCTGTAAATATTTTATTTAAAGTAATAACTCACAACAAAATAATATTATAGCTATTAAGTGCTCTACATGGGACTTTCCTAAAATCACCGAGAAGCTTTAGCTGTTCCAGAATGGGTGGTGATGGGCATGTCTTAGTACAGGGGTCTCCAATCTTGGTCCCTTTAAGACTTGTGGACTTCAACTCCCAGAGTCCCTCAGCCAGCAAAGCCAGCAAAGCAAAGCAAAGCTGACTGAGGAACTCTGGGAGTTGAAGTCCACAAGTCTTAAAGGGACCAAGGTTGGAGACCCCTGTCTTAGTATGCCCATGTAATGCCTCTGATTCAGAAGCTGTATTGATTTCCAGTTTGCTTCCAGATCGGATTTAAAGTGCTGCTCAACAACCTATAAAGTTCTACATGGCATAAGGCCTAGTTATTGAGTGACTGCTTATGTCCCACAGTATCTACCTGGCTAGTTCAGCCTGGCAGGGTTGGTTGCTCTAGGTTCCTTCAGTTAAATAATGTCCCTTATCAGGACCTCAATGTCCCTGTAGAGTGACTCCTTTTGTAACAGCACCTCCCCACATAAATGAGGTTCCTCCTGAGATTCAAATGGCCCCGCACATTGGTATTTCAAAGGGCCCTGAAGACACAACTCTCCACCCATTTCTTTGGTGAGGATAATTGACACCTCTTTTCTTCCTTTCTTTGTTCAAGTCTGGGTTTGTTTTCTCTGCTATTTCTGTCCCTTATTTTTTTTGTGGGGGGGGGGGGAAGGGGTTGCAATTGTTACTTGTTTTAAAATGTTCAATTTGTAAACCACCCAGCATCACTAGGAATCTGGCGGTATATAAATTTAATAAATTAAATTAATTAAAAATGGATCACAAAACACTCTGAGAAAATAAAGATTAACTTCCCTTTGCCAGCAGAACTTCCTTTATACTATAAAAACCATCTTTCCCTCAATTTTAAGATTAACCGATTTAATTAATGGAGGTTGAGTAAATTGATGTGACAGCATTGAATGGAATCGTAAAAACTTCAGTCCCGGAAATGGTAGTTTTTAACAGTTTTATTAATGAATGGGTGAAGAAGTGGAGGACTCTTAAGTGGATACAGAATTGGGGGGAAATAGCTAATTCCCTAGAAAGAAATTTTAAAATTGATCATCATAAGTTGGAGAAGTAGGCTGAAGATAACATTTTCACAACAGCCCTAACATAAATGATTAAACCTTGTTTGGAATACATGTTTGGGCTGGTTCAATAGCCCTACTGTTTTGAAAGGTTTCTTAGCAGCTAAATCAACAAATAAACATTTTTTAAAAAAGAAAAGGAAAATATGATGCAATATTAAAGAGGGAAATGTGAGGATTTGCTTACTTACAACTGATGTAAAGTAGACTAGACTGTGATACCATAAAAGAGTTTGGAAAGCAAGGCGATTCTAAAGGAGAATACCTTTGGTTAGGTGCTCAGATTTTGGTTGCTGAGTAAGAATTGTGTAGGGGTGGATGTTTCCTGTTTGGTGACACATGGCAAGAAATGCATGGATAGAAGGTGACATTCCTTGGGGAAGGGTTTTATGTGTTCCAACCTAAGGGATGTAGATGGAATTTGGTAGTTTGAATTGATTGGAAAGTCCAATCAATTTGATTGGAATAGTTAATTAGAACATTTGAATGGACCAATTCAAAGGTCCAGTTCAGTTGGGGGGAAAGTTCTTTGAAAGCCCAGAATCTGTTTTATTGTCCTGTTTAATTGTTCAATGCATTGATACAAATAATTTATTTATTTATATCTATATTTATATTTTTCATACTTCTTAACTGTCCATCCCCCTCAGAAAGGGGCTCTATTATTAAGTCTTTCTCATTTGAATCAGTGCTGTAAAAATTTGCACCAATGCACCAATGCAAAATATTTTAGGAGAAACTTGGGAGTATATTTCCCATTAAATTTCTCCTAGTTTTGTAAATCTTTTTCATGTCTATATGGTTCTGTTTTCTAATGCCTTTTCAGCTCTATCTTTTCATAAAGTTCATCATCTAAATGAAAAGAAGTTGTCAGTCCTGAAAGCCATCTTCTACTTTGGATCTTCAGGGCTGCCACATTTAGTGCTGTGGGAAACTGGGAGCAGGGGATTGTATGGAGTTGGAGAGATATCTAGCCATAATAACATTCTTTTCTCTGAGAGTCAAAGACATCCTGCCCTGAACCTGGAGTGGTGTGACTGGGAGGCATCTCCAGTTGGGACAGTGCATTGATTGGACCGTGTGATGGACATGTGGGTGCTGGGGCAGGGACTTGAACTTTCTTGTGTGTAGGGAAAACCTGAAAACTTTCAGATTTGGGTTTTTCCAGATGTGCCAATATGACACCTCTAATAAAATGGAATTTTGAGGAACCTCTAGCCTTGGAGTCTTCATTCATTGGGGGTGTTACTTGGAACCCTGACAGAAGTATTTTATAAAATTTGTTTCTGACATAGTATTTTTAGACTTAATAAGTTATAAATAAATTTTATGTTGAGTTTTAATTGACCTTTACAGATGCCATAGGCTATTGTATATCAATGTATTCTGCAAATAAATGATTAAATGAGAGCCAGTTTGGTGGTGGTTAAGGTCCTGGCCTAGAAATCAGGGGACTGTGAGTTGTAGTCCTACTTTGGGAACCATGGTGGCACAGTGGTTAAAATGCAGCATTGCAGGCTAATTCTGCTGACTGCCAGGGGTTCGATCCTCATTGGCTCAAGGTAGGCTGAACCTTCCATACTTTCAAGGCAGGTAAAATGAGGACCCAGATTGTTGGGGGCAATATGCTGACTCTGTACACAGCTTAGAGTGGGCTGTAAAGCACTGTGGAGCAGTATGAAAGTCCTAGTGCTATTGCTATTTAGTCACAAAAGCCAGTTGGGTGACACTCAGTTTTTCTGTCAGCTCTATTCACCTCACAGGGCTATTGTTGTGAGGAAAATGGAAGGAAGAAGCAATATAATATACATCCCTTGCTTTAAGTTACTTATAAAGTAGGCATAAATAAACAAACACACAAATGAAGCTACATCTTGCATTCTAAAGATGCATGTAATTGATTCATATATCCATAGAGCCAACCATTTCATCCCTTCTTTTGAAAAAAATCACATTTTTTCCTGGTACCCGAGAGTGGCCTCTCACAGAGAATTTTATATGATCAACATGTGATCTTGATGTTTGACATCCACAGCTTCCTTCCCAGAAGACTCAACACAAGAGCATATATTTATATTCCCTTGCCAAATGTTAGAGACCTTGACACCTTACTTTAGAATAGAGAGAAATGATCCAGTGCTGGATGTTCTTAAAATAGCTTCCTTCCTATGGGGATATTGTTATGCTACTTTCTTCCCTAATATATGATAAATAATAATAATGCTAATACTGGTTGCCATCAATTGGACAGCTACCAAGGCAGTCTGCTGTTTTATTCTATTAGATTTATCAGTCACTGAATTGGCTGAGCTCTCTGCAATGCGGAAGTCTGTGTTAACAAAAGCTGTGATTTTAAAGCCGTAGAAACAGCTAAATGTGTTTCAGCCTCCCGTTTAATAATGGTCATTTCATTTTGAATTACAGGGCTCTGCCTATTGTTTTACTATTCCCAAATGAGAAAAAAAATCATAGAAAATCATAAGAATAATGGGAAACTTCATATTCAATCATGCATTGTTCACAATTTATGGTTCTGCGTATTATGACACATTCATACAAGTGTTTGCATACATGTGCATGCCCACACTTGCTATAATATAAAGCAGCAGGAAGCTATTTTTAAGACCATTACAAATCTCCCTTTGATTTAGGGATTGAAAATATGAAATTTTGAATATTACCCTTGGATAGTTATAGAAATCAATACAACTTTAGTTTCTAATAAAATTTGCCTAAAAGATTCCTCATTAAGAAGAAGGCTAATATTTATTGTCATCTGCAGAATTTAAGCAAGAATTTGTTTAGTATAGTTCAGTAAAGGAGGGGAATGGACAAAACAGCTGCTTGGCTGGCCTGGAATACATTTATTTAACGAGATATTTGTAGAGATCAATTGGGATTAATCAAATAATATCCAATGAATTAGATCTGTGTGTGTGTGTGTGTGTGTGTGTGTGTGAGAGAGAGAGAGAGAGAGAGAGAGAGAGAGAGAGAGAGAGAGAGAGAGAGAGAGAGAGAGAGGTGGAGCCCATAGACCAAACAAAATATATTTATTAATATTTTTTTCAGAATGTTATAGTACCTATGAATGTTCAAAGGTGTCAAATGAGAAGAAAGTATTTAAAAGAAAATGGCAATCAAATCAAATCAAACATGTAATGTAATTTATATAATTAATTGTCCATGAGACCTGACACTGAGTCTGCAAATCTATGGGTATATGAGTACATGGGTATATATATTAAATCCAATGAAAATTATTTGGAGGGAGGGCTAGTTTATACAATAGAATTTCTGAGCTTTTCCTTATGTTGCATTATTCATGGCTGATATTGTAAGGAAACCAACTCCAGCATTTATAAGGTCACTCTTCAACAAACATTGATAGAAAATAATCTGCATAACAGCTATTGGTCAGCTGCAATGTTTCCCCAACCCCCCCCCCCACATTTCCATTTGCTGTTTCCACTTGTTGCCATCATTTCTTTTGATTTTAGTTAATTATTGTCTGTCCGTAGTGAAGACACTAGAAGCCTATGCTTGCTACCATCAAATTCTCTGTATAATATTAAGAGAAATCCATTATCCTTTTGTGCTCTTATCTACAAAACAACCCCTTGCCTACTTAGCTAGCCTTCATTAGCCATTTCTCAGAGGAAATAGAAATCACATATACTTGGTGTAAACAACATGCTACCCCACAGGCAGTCTCTAGAATAGATTTCCACAGCCTGCTTCCCATCTGGCGGAAGGTACAGAATACGCTGTGATCATAGTTCATCAGTACCATGGCCAGATGGGATAACAAGTCAGAGTAAGCCCCTAGAGGCCAGAACAAGTCGTTGTTATTTCCATTCTTCAAAAGGGTAGTCATTTTAATCTGCTGCAATAAAATCAGTCAAGAGTCTTATGACCCAATAAACCCTAAAGAAGCTTATTAGAGTGTATGGTACTGTGCTGAGTACGTCCGCTTTATTAGATATTTCCATCTGATGAACTAGACAATAATCCATGGAACATTATGGAGTAATGAATACCTTAGCACAGGGATGTCCAAATGTGGCCCCTTGAAGAGTGGTGGACTTCAACTCCCAGAATTCCCCAGCCAGCAACTTGCTCATATTTATAGCTCATGCTGGCTGGGGAATTCTGGGAGTTGAAGTCTACCATTCTTCAAGGGGCCAAGTTTGGACACCCCTGCCTTAGAGACTGTTTTGATGATTCATTTGTAAAAAGTGTCTATGGAGATTCTCAGTCATCTAGGTCATGGTTGTCCCAAAGGTGCTTTTTCAAGAGGCAACTGGATTTTCTGGTGATACCAGGTGATACCAGAAAGTCCAGTTGCCTCTTGAAAAAGCATCTTTGGGACACTTGTAAAAAAAAGCCTTGGACTGGAGGCAGACTGTCCTCCCTAACTTGGTACCTTGCTTTTAGGAATTATTTTATTGCATAATCTCAATAACCTTTGTAGTATCTACTGAATATGTGATATAATATAGCACTTAAACTGGAGGAGACAATTGTAACTAAGGTAACTCAGTTTTAGCTAAGGAGAAATATAAAAAAGAGGACTATGCTTTTTTCCCAGCCCACAATTGTGCTTTCATACTATTACATTCTTACTATATACTAATTAGCAAAGAGCAAATCCCTCTGTTATGTGTAGGTATGAGATATCACCAGTATGCTACATCAGATTAATAAGAGTAAGAATTAAAAGTAGGGGACTGGAGGCTAAAACATATGAAGAGCAGTTGCAGAAACTGGGTTTGTCTAGTCTAGAAGGACTAGGGATGATATGATAGCAGTATTCCAATACCTAAAGGGCTGTCACAAAGAAGGTTGGACTAGAAGACCTTTAGATCCCTTCCAACTCTGTTATTCTGTTATTGTTATTCTGTTATTTTGTTATATATTGTGTTGTCAGCACCAGGACAGCAGGATAAGGTGGACAATTGCCAACATACAATTATTTAATGAACTTTTAGGGGAAAAAATGAACTTTCAGTGCATTTGTTTTACTATGTTTACTGAATTTAAACCATAACATTATATTCAGAAATATTTCTTGAAGTTTTAATGTTATTCTGTGGCAACAAAGATAATAAAATTTATACTGCATAAGCTTTTCTAGACTGGATCTCATCTCACATTTGCTGAATTATATCTCGATATATCCACCTTATTTTTTCTCCCTCTTTATATCCCTCCTTTTTAGTTTTGCTTTAATATGCACAAACAAAAAGAAGATACAGTAATTACAAAAAGAAACAAGCAAAATAATAAAAATATGTAAGGTATGGTTAAAATGGTTAAAATGGGTAGTTATACACATTAAATGAAATATGAAATATAATGTCTGCTTAGTGTTTACTTTGTTAATAACGAGTCCATTCTCAAAGCACTGATGATTTTACCTAGTTTGATAATGAGCTACAAATATCCTCTGCTATCAAAACCTTTCTATGAATTTCTTTTGTTCAAAAATACTAGCAAGAGAGAATTCCTAGAAGCTGAAACATTCTCCATTATTTTTTTATATTAGATTACTCCTTTTGGGTAGGGAATGGTCTTTTGTCTGATGCAAGATATTATTGGCACAAGTTAATTTATATTGTATTTCATTCAAAAACAAGCAGTCACTCGAACTTTCTATGTTGTGAATGATATTTTTAGTTTTCATATGGCTATATCAATAAAGCAGCTGTTTTTAAGATGGAATAATTGTCTATAATTAAATCTGGGTGTACATCTCAAGATTCAAGAAATGGGAGTGTCATTTTCCAAATTATACCATTTCTTCCAATATTTCTGAATGGCATTTGATGCCGCCTCAGCTGAAACAGGGTGAAAGGCCCCCCCTCTAATAGTAAATAAAATGAAATCAGTTGTAAATAGTAGTAAACTAGCTATTTATTGATTCCATCAACTGTGGCAATTGCAGAACGGTCCCTGTAAAACAACCATTAGGAGTTATGACGAACTGTGGGAGATAAATACAGAATCCATTTTGTTTACAGGTAATGAGATGCTTTTTATTATGACCCCAGTTATACTGATAAGATAGCAATTATACATTAGTGCATGAGCTCCTGTCATGAATCAACTATTGTTTGAGTCTCGTGGGAGCACACAATAAATAAAACATGTCTCTGGCTCTGCATATAATGCAATTCCTCCAACTACCTTTTCTTAAAGGATGATTAATCAAACATTGGGGTGAGTTTTTGTTTGTATATTATGTTTTATGTTGATGTCAGTGCTGTCTTCAAATGATTAGGCACTACCCATGAAAGAGAATCTGTTTTTTTGGACTCGTGGTTCCTGATGGAACACCAGGTGGAGCTTGGCTTGAAGTGACTTTGTCTAACTTTGATTGCTGTTTCTGTAACAATCTCATCTGGTGTAGGAGGACCGAATTACAACCACTCATGCCCTGAGAAACCATCTTATTGGACCACTGCAATGCCCTTTATCTGGCAATGCCAATAGCTGTGCAATGGCCCACACGCTTAACAGTTTCTGGCACTGAGATCCATGCACTTGTTCTGCAGGCTCTGCACTACTTGTTGATTGGTTCCTTGGTTTCATTTACAGTGCATGCTTTGACCTATCAATCCCTTTGTAGCTTACTACCTAAATTCCATCTGCTCCAGTAAAAAGCGACCCCAACCTTATAGATCTTGTAGTGTGCATCCTTTTATATTTGGAAAGGGTAGGGACTGATAGAGGACAAAACTAGAAGCAGCTGCTTTTTTGTGCTTTGCTGTGAAGATTTTTTTTTTTTGCTGGCCTTCAGGAAACTATAGAAAACAAGCGATATTCTTTTAACTTAAGCCTTGTCGTATCTTTTTTTTTATTTACTTGTTTGTTTTAATTGTTCTTGTATGTTATTCTTAGGCCTTCCTTGGAGGTTTTATGATGCTACTATTATTTGTATTTTTGTTGTACCATGATGTTTAAAGTGTCATTATACATATATATGTATGTATGCTCTCACCCATATTTGGGTAGACCAGGTTGTTAAGTTACCCCACTTAATCTTTCCCCTGGTACAGCTGACAAAGAGAGGAGAACCTGTGGCTTACAGGTTAATACATCTGTCTAATATGCAAGCAAGCCCAGGTTCAAATCCCAGGAGGGTATGGCTAGTAATCAATTTGCAATGGGGTGTAAGAATAGAATAGAATAGAATAGAATTTTTATTGGCCAAGTGTGATTGGACACACAAGGAATTTGTCTTGATGCATATGCTCTCAGTGTACATAAAAGAAAAGATACGTGCTAAAGTGAAAAATAGTATGGTAAAATACAAAATGGCTTTAATCTATCACTTCTAGCTCCTTTGGATTACTTAAACTGGTTTGAACTTCTCTCATTCCCAAGTTGTCTGCTGCCGTGTTAAATATCGACTGCTTAACGAACTCCTATATTTACTTCTCACCATATCTGAAAGCAGCCTTTAACATTCACCTCTCGTTGGAGTGAAAGAAACCTGTATTTGCAGCTGAAGAACTGAAGCAAAAATACTAAGAACTAGATGGGGGATTTGCCCTTTAAAAGCCTATGCCTAGTTTGACAAGAGAAACTCAAGAGATGCATGGAATAGAATTTCAATCACTTGGACTATACGTCACAATACCAGGCTGCTTTTATCCTCATTTTTTAAAAAAAACCTGAAATGGGGCTGTGGGGGACAAGGAAAGAAACAGAGAGAACTTAAAGCCTATACAAAATTCACTGGATTAAGCTATAATTATGTAACTTGCATCTTTTATCTTGCTTCTCAACCGGTGTCTTTCATGTGTCATCAGTCTGATTTCTGCTGTCCTATCAATCACCAGGTGCTGTCTTGATAAAAAAAATATTGGGATTTTTTTTCCTTTGTTTTTATATCTTATGAAAGAAATTCTTCAGGATGCCAAGTTCTGATGCTTTTTATTTGCTTATTTCAAACAATGGATACTTTCAGAGAGATAGGCACCTGCCAATTTAGTTTTGTTACGATGTAATGTGACCTTCAGGTGAAGAAGCAGTTGCACAGTGACAGAACAGTTTGCCTGCTTCCTGTCCTTAAAAACAATCTTTTGACTAAAAACCCTGAGGATCTGGACCAAGCATTCAGAAGATTATCAGGAGATATTGTCTTCAGTATCTCTCTTACTCTCTCTTCTATTCATTACTATCTCTATGTTTCCTTTTGCTTTCCTCTGAAAGACTTCTGATGGAAGTGGATTAGAAAAAAAATCCATGAATTAGTGAACAAGAAAGTTCTCCTTTACCCCACACAACTCCTGAATGAATTCTGTAAATGAGACAGGTTTCCTGAATCTCCAAGAATACTTCCTGCTATTTGTTTCCAGTATAAAATAGAGACCTGAATTATAATTCAGTTTCTTCTTGCAAACAGTAGTAGATGTGCTACACTGAGAAGTGGACCAGTCTCCTAACACAGATACACTTTTCAGAAAAGATAAACATATATAATCCCTTTTTGTGGTCAGAAAGTTGACCTATAAAGATGTCTCATTTTGAAGGAAATAGGGGCATGTCCACCAGAGCTATTGGTTATTGACTATTGGAATTACTCTTATTAGATTTTTTTTTAAAGATTGTTCTTGCCTTCTGATGGTCAGTCAGTCTCAAGGAATATTAGTTACCGTACTTTTTGGCGTATAAGATGCATTCCACCCCCACTAAAAGGGGGTGAAAATTGTAGTGTGTCTTATACACTGAATGTTGCTGAAGCCCCACCCACCGGCCCCACTCTACGGCCATTTTCGGCCTACGCACACTCCATTTTAGACCCATTCCAGGATGTGGGGGTCACCACAGCACATTGCTGCTGATTGTCGCCTCCGCATGCCATGTTTTTGGCCTATGCGCGTCGCATTTTTGAATGGTTCCAGGTGGCAGGGATCGATGGCCGAATCCCTGCCGAAAATGTGATACACGGAGACCAAAAATGGGGCATGCGGAGACCAAAAACACGCCATGCAAAGGCTGAAAATGCGACGTGCAGAGGCGGCGATCCGAGATGATGTGCTGTGATGATTCCAGCAGCCTGGAACAGCTGATTGGTGGTATTCTGGGAGACCAATCCAACTGCTAATCAGTTGCTCATGCTGAGTCAGGCTACGATAGTATGCTGAAGCTGACCAGGCTGTTTGCTGCAAGGATGCTAGCCAGATGAATACCAATAGATGCTGGTAGGTAGAAGCAGATTTTTTTTCTTGTTTTCCTTCTCAAAAACTAACGTGCATCTGATACTCTGGAGTGTCTTATACTCCGAAAAATATGGTACTTTGTCTTGGTTTAGTTAGTTTAGTTCTTAAACTTTGAGGAATAATAATGAGGAATACTGTCTTAATAATTAGGCTGTTCCTTGTTATTATTTTATTTGTTTCAGCCTATCTTCTGTCCCAGAGCTGGCTGAAGAAATATCTTTGGACTTCTTGACTAAAAGCAAGAGACCTTCTGTTTGGACAAATTAATAAAAAAACCTCAAATCTATCCATTCTGCAACTGTGATGAAGAAAATAATAATACAGAAATGAAGATGTGGATTCCTTTGTAAATACAGCAGTCTTTCAGTCATCTTGTTCTCCCTTTCCACAATTCCCTGTATAATTGAAAACATCAAGAAATGAGCTACATCACAGAAAGATGGAGGGAAAGAGGGAAGCCAAGCAGGGCAGATAAAACAAAGATAAGAAAAAAATTGAAATAAATACAATTTATGAAACTTTGGAAGAAGCATTAGCCAAAAGTGAAGAAAGGAGCCTGGGAAGAGAAAAAAGTCAGCAGTCTGATAAAATAGCATTATAAAGAAAAACATATCAGTTCATGGGCCAAGTTGAAAGCTAGAGGAAATAAGACTAGAAGATATTAAAATAACCCTCTTCTGCATATTTATTAGTCCACATTGTTTTACAATGTCCAAATTTTTGTAAAATAGAATCAGTAGTCAGTAAATGCCAAATGTATAAATAATTCATCTCAATTCTTCTATCATTTCTGTATTATAGCAAACAGTATTTTGAGATCCATTCAGCACTATCATTTACCCTGATGCATCAGATTCTGATCTAATACCATTTGTCACCAGTTGGTTTCTAGGTCCTTTCCCAATTTGGTGTGGACAATATTCCTGGAACCAATTCTTGCTATGTCTAGAACAGGTTGAAGACTCATTTAAACAACAATAACGAGGATAAAAGCATTAGCTAGCCATTTACTCAGTTATAGGTAGCTATACTGGGAGATTTCTTTTTGATTAATATTTTCATAATTAGTCAGGCCATTTCAGTAACAATAACATACCTTAAATATTTGTAGGAAGTTAGAATAGTATCTCGGTTCATTTACTACAGATTTGCTGAAATGATTCATCCAAAATATTCATTAATTGAGCTGATAATATCAATGCCATTGACCTGAGTTTGTTATTCATGGTGGTTATCTGTTTATTTATTTAATCTATCAAATTTACATAAGGCTGCCTGACTCCAACAGACTCCACAAGAAACTATGCTTTATTGATAGTAACAGAATCTTAAAAGCTAGACTGTATTTTCCCCTTCTTTTCTCTTATACCCCAGGGAGTTAGGATGGAAACTAGTCTGAGTTTCTTTTCAACACTTTCCTTTTTTTCTTAGGCTTAAATTGTGTTTTTTCGAAAACTGTTACTGCACAGTTTCTCCAAGGTTTTCTCAGGGCTCTCTGCACACCTTTAGCTGGTATAGAGAACCAGGAAGGCAACCTCAAAACAAATATTCAAAAAACATTGCAAAAAGGGCAACAGCATCCTTAAAATCTTGAGAAAGTAGACACTCAGACATTTTCTGAGTGTCTCAGAAAGTAGACACTCAGAGACTCAGACTGACTCTCTCCTAAATCCCTGGATGTATGAGACAGTGGAGGAAAGACACAGTCCTATTTGAAAGATTGAGGAAGGTCAGATAAGGAAATATATTCTACAGGAAGACCAGAATCATACTTTATTGAGATAGTTCAGAAGTATTAAACTCAAGGCCCAGTGGCCGGATCCGGCCCACAGGTCCCACCTGGAAACAGCAAAGGACTGACCTGTGGTACTCTGCCAGCAAAAATGGGTTCCTGAACTCCATTTTCAGCTACCAGAGCCTCCTGCAACCCTCTGCCAGTGAAAACGGAGTTCAGGAGGGAGCTCCGTTTTCACTGGCAGAGGGTTGCAGGAGGCCCTGGCAGCCGAAAATAGCTCTGGAGCCTGTTTTTGCCAGCAGAGTGCTTGGGCCACCACAGGTGCCCGCTGACAGGAGTGATGTCGAGCTGGCCACGCCCACCCTGGCCATGCCTACCCTGGTCCCCTGAGGTCAAACACGACCCCAATGCAGCCCTCAATGAAATCGAGTTTGACATCCCTGAGATAGACTATAATAACAGAATCTTGCAAGTCTAATTCTGCTCCTCCTCACAATTGGCCTACAAGATGAGGAGGCTCTCTTGGTTGTAGCTGCCACTTGCTCTTTCATCAGAGCTGCAAGTCCAGGAAAACCAAAGTGCACACCAGTTCCAAATGGGGAAGTGCAACTCACCAAGACAAGGTGGAAAAATCACTGTGATCAGGTAGCCCAGCTACTTAGTCTTGGCAAGCTAGAATCTGAATTTGTTTCTCCACATCCAGACCCTGACAATCTCCACACATGGGGACAAGACTTTGAAAGCCTCATTTAGAACTTGAAATGTAGAGCTAGGTATCATCATACAGCATATTGAGAATGCCTCATACATGCCATCGGATGACCTCTACCAGTGACCTCATATAGATGTTAAACAGGAGAAATGAGATCTGTTGCAGCTTCATCCCTTACATTGGTAGAAGATGTTGTGTCTCGCCCGCCCCCCTCTCCGCAGCTGGGTCCATCTCATCTCCTATTATCTGAGCCAGAGACTGATAGTAAAGAAGAATGGCCTGGCATGCCTCCAACCCCCAGCCCTGGCACCATGCCCTGACAGACTGAGCAAATAAACCTCCCTCCCACAGCGTGTGAGCAAGAAGCCACCCACGAGCTAGAATTGCCAGCAGCTGAGCAGGAGGACAAAACGTGGACAGATCCCTGCTTCCGGAGAATGGAGAGGCGATGTCAGCAAAAGGAAGGGAGGGGCAGGCCTGGATAAGTGCTGAGTCATGGAGCCACACCCCATGGCCTATATAAAGGATCTGCTTTTTGGCATTCCTTGAGTCAGGCAAAGTCTCATCTGGTTGCTGAAGTCACACCTTGGATTCCTGCCTGCCGTGAGAACTCTGACAGGAATTTGGCAAAGCTGCAGAGGCTTCGTGGTCACGCTGGATACAGACTTCCCAGACCCGGCCGTCAGAGGAGGAGTGGGACATGACAGAAGATCTCACTGCTAGAGTTTACTTTCTAACAATTATCATTTCTTTTACAGCTAATGATTTTTTAAAAAAATGTAAATTATAAATAACTTACAAACGTATAGAGAAGAGAGGGAGCAACTTTGCTTTGTCTCTGCTTCTTTGATGCAAAAAGAGTGGAGTCCATTTTTGTGTGGAATTAACTGGCCTATTTCCTTCTCATATTGATGAGCAGATAGCAAAATCAGTATGAGTGAAAGTAGTTCATAAGCTGGTTATCTTTTCAAAGAGCAGAGAAGAAAAAAATGTAATTTAAGGAGCCATACAGAGGATATGTAAGAAATACATCATGAAATAACAAAGATCTTGTATCAGGCCTTTTTTTAAAACAATGTATCTAATATCCTTTAAAAAGCTGTTGAAGTTGTACAATTTATGCTAATAAATCCTGAAGTTTAACTATGCGCCATGTGAAAAAGTTCTTCCATTATTGTGTATTCTGAATCTTCCAACATTCTCTGTAGCGAAGCCTGTGAGTGATAGAATTAATAGAATGTGACAAAAAATTGTTTCCATCTATTTTGTCAAAAATGTGTCATTTTTATGCAGATGTGGGTAGTAACTTGAATGGTTTTAAACAGGAAAAACTAATTAAGGATATATAATAGCTCTGAATGGTCCATATATAACAGAAGGGTTGGATACAATATTTATGTAAAGCTAAAATTATATTTATTTCTTGATATATGCTTATCAATTGGAGTGGTTTGGAAATATGACTGGGAGGGCATTTGTCGCCATCATATTTCTCCTGGGCTTTCCATAAGCATTTTCCTGGTCACTATAGGAACAAAATACTTTAGTCCTTCAGCACTGTTCTTACATTCTTGTGACTGTAGCTGTTGCTTCAGCAACTAGAGATTACATGCTCCAATGGAGCTGTCAGTGTGCAGTCAAGGCCTCCACGATCCCTATCTGACCAGGCTTTCTTCAGCCAGGAGACAGATCTCCTTTGGCACTGGAATGCATTTGTCAGCCAGAGAAATCAGCAATTCTTCTTATTTATTTATTTATTTTATTTATTTAATCATATTTGTATACCGCCCTATCTCCCGAAGGACTCAGGGCGGTTCACAGGCATATAAAAAAGAACATATAAATACAAATTAAGAACACAAGTAAAAAACTTATTCTAACAGCCGAATTATTAAAACTAATATAAATACTAAGACCAATTAAAATCGATATAAATTTAAAATTTAAAAATTTAAAAATTTAAAAATCTAGTCCAGTCCTGCGCACATAAATAGGTGTGTTTTAAGCTCCCGACGGAAGGTTCAAAGGTCCGAGAGTTGACGAAGTCCTGGGGGGAGCTCGTTCCAGAGGGCGGAAGCCCCCACAGAGAAGGCCCTTCTCCTGGGTGTCGCCAGACGACACTGCCTAGCTGACGGCACCCTGAGGAGTCCCTCTCTGTGAGAGCGCACGGGTCGGTGAGAGGTATTTGGTAGCAGAAGGCGGTCCCGTAAGTATGCCATGGAGCGCTTTAAAGATGGTCACCAAAACCTTGAAGTGCACCCGGAAGACCACAGGTAGCCAGTGCAGTCTGCGCAGGATAGGTGTCACACGGGAGCCACGAGGGGCTCCTTCTATCACCCGCGCAGCCGCATTCTGAACTAACTGCAGTCTCCAGATGCCCTTCAAGGGGAGCCCCATGTAGAGAGCATTGCAGTAATCCAGGCGGGACATCACGAGGGCGTGAGTGACCGTGCATAGGGCATCCCGGTCTAGAAAGGGGCGCAACTGGCGCACCAGGCGAACCTGGTAAAAAGCTCTCCTGGAGACGGCCGTCAAATGATCTTCAAAGGACAGCCGTTCATCCAGGAGGACGCCCAAGTTGCACACCCTCTCCATCGGGGCCAGTGACTCGCCCCCAACAGTCAGCCGCGGACTCAGCTGACTGTACCGGGATGCCGGCATCCACAGCCACTCTGTCTTGCAGGGATTGAGCTTGAGCCTGTTTCTCCCCATCCAGACCCGTACGGCTTCCAGACACCGGGACAGCACTTCAATGGCTTCATTGGGGTGGCCCGGTGTGGAAAAGTACAGCTGGATGTCATCAGCGTACAGCTGGTACCTCACACCGAAGCCACTGATGATCTCACCCAGCGGCTTCATATAGATGTTGAACAGAAGGGGCGATAGAATCGACCCCTGCGGCACCCCACAAGTGAGGCGCCTTGGAGCCGACCTCTGCCCCCCCGTCAACACCGTCTGCGACCGATCTTGGACTCTTTTCTGGGAACAAATCTCTTTTTTGAGGTGGGGGTTTATATAGAGTTCCCAAAGTTCATACCTGGACTTGCTGAAGAACTCTGGGCCTCTAACAGCCACAGTGCAGGTAGAGAAAGTGAAGAAATATTGATTTTGACTAGGCTAAATTTTAAGTCTTTAAACTAAATAATTCATAGCCAGTTCTGTGATCAATGCAGAATCTTTTTAAGTGTCCTTCTCCCAGCAGCATCTGTGGGATTGCAAATGTATAAGTATGCAAAAGTCTTATAGTATTTCTTTTCCTTTTTTTTTAAGGGAGTCTCTACTTTTTCCCCTCCGTTTTCTATACTTAAGAAGATTCTGGCAAAGGGATAGCAACATCAAGAAAGATCAATGACTTTTCTTTGTTATGACTTCTCAAGATCTAGCTAGAAATCAGTTCTGTGAACAACATACTGACTTGTAGCCCATCATTAGCCCAGTCATATTATCTTTCTGTAAATATTGTTTATATTTTAACTCTTTTCTTGTCAGGTAAAATCCCAAGACAAAAGTCAAATGCTATTTCATATTAACGGGCGAAGAGGAAGTTTGTATGTGTATACAGTATTTACACATATGCACCCATATGTACACACACTCATATGAGGGTCAGGAATTTTCAGTCATGCCTATTTTCTGTTTCACTCTCCGATTACCATGTATTATGGGAGAAGCAAGTCTTTTTACCTTTGATTTTCAGCATAACATTTTGTGTTGGCTACAGTTTCTTTTCTGAATTTGATAACAGGTTGTTAAAAAAGCACAAGCAGAATGATTCGGCTCTACTTCAATGGTTGGGGGATAGAATGATTGTCTGAATGTGAAAGGTAATTGCAATACAATCCTGAAATTAGTAGATGGCTTTTATTAACTCTGCTAAGATTTGATCCAACAAGTCATAATATTTCTTCCAATATTTACAAGTGGCAAATCTTCTGCTGTGAAGTACTTTGTAGGGTAGCTATCAATGCAAGTCTAAAGCTGATTATTTAAAAATTTCCCAGTATCATCAAACATACTTTTATCAATTTGGTTAGAGGTATAAGCTTTGCTTATTTATTAATATGCCATCAAAATGCATACATACAGAAATGATAACAATTGCATTGTGTATCTCAGGGGTGTCAAACTGGAAGCCCGCTGGCAGGATGCATCATGCGCAGGCCATGCCCACCCCCGCTTAGCAAAGGCAAAACAGTTGTGATACATCACGTGATGTCATGTGACATGATCGAGTTTGACACCCGTGGTGTATGTGTTTGAATAATTTTTCTGGTATCAAAAATTAAAAAAATAATAATTTTGTTTATACTGGTCTCAATACTATATTTGATAAACCAGTTTTACAAACATTTCCACAAAACCTAATATTTCTTTCTTTCATCCTTATGACAGTTTCATAATAAAAAACTCCATGGATGGTGGTGTTGTAGGGAAAAACAATGTTCACTATAAAATATAATCAAATAGAAGGAAATTTTAAAAAGAAATTATGCAAGCTAGATCAAAACATAATTAAATTACAGATTCCAAGCAGCAAACAAGAAACCTGGCATATGAAATGCCTTTTTAAATAGATGTTTTTGTTGCTTGCCAGCAAGCCATCAACAAATAAACCTGATAAATTTCTCTCAGCAGGGCATCCAAATGAAGCTGCTGAAAAGGTCTTATTAAGTTCCCATTAAATGTTCATCAAGTTATAAGATTAATCCCTATCATGCTTGTCCAGAAGTTATATATAATCCTCAATTAGTTTGGTTTCAGATCTGCAGTAGTCTAAATGGAGACCAGCTAACAGTAGCCTCAAAGTATTAATTGATTAGTTAGCCATTAAAAATAATAATAATAGGGGCCATCCATGCTAAGCCATCTATGTTGGGCCAAATGTAATATAAACTATCTCCTACATTTCACTTAAAACAATCTGAGTCAAATCATGATTCAAAATATTTATTTTATTTATTTATTTATTTTATTAGATTTTTATACCGCCCTTCTCCCGAAGGACTCAGGGCGGTGTACAGCCAAAATAAAATACAGAATATATACAATTAAAAGAAATTAAAAGAAACTATTAATAAATGGCCGATAATTTAAAAATTTACAAATATTTAAAATCTCTAAAACCCCAATTTAAAATCAACTATTTATGCCAGTCCTGCTTGAGTGAATAAGTATGTTTTTAGCTCACGACGAAAGGTCTGAAGATCAGGCACTTGACGTAAGCCAGGGGGGAGTTCGTTCCAGAGCGTCGGTGCTCCCACAGAGAAGGCCCTACCCCTGGGAGCCGCCAGCCGACATTGTTTGGTGGACGGCACCCTGAGAAGGCCCTCTCTGTGAGAGCGTACGGGTCGATGGGAGGCATACGGTAACAGCAGGCGGTCCCGTAAGTACCCGGGTCCTAAGCCATGGAGCGCTTTAAAGGTGGTAACCAAGATCTTGAAAATAGTTCAAGTCAAGGCACAAGGCACAAGGCACAAGGCACAAGGCACATACAAACCCACTTAGAAATCTGGAGACATTAATTCCAGATGTTGAGATTAGTTGCTAGAATAGAATAGAATAGAATAGAATAGAATAGAATAGAATAGAATAGAATAGAATAGAATAGAATAGAATAGAATAGAATTCTTTATTGGCCAAGTGTGACTGGACACACAACGAATTTGTCTTTGGTGCATAGGCTCTCAGTGTACAAAAAAAGGCAAGATACACTCATCAAGAATAGTGAATGTTTGCATTAGTGTAAAAAAAAACCCAACCCAAATGAGAAAATATATAATTTGTAGAGAGGTTTTAAGTCTTGAAGAAAGCATCTACATGAATCTGCTCTGAAAATACAACTGTTTAATTGCTTTGCCTGTATCATATTGTTCCAGCTCCCTTCTCTGGCACATTCAGTAACTGGAAGTGATAATCTCTGTATTGCCTTCGTTGCACAAAATACACTGTGAATTTCAGAAATTCTTTTAGAAAATAAAAATGATGCTAATTTCAGCCAGTTGCTGGCTCAGTAATTCTGGGGTTGAAGTCCACAAGTCATAAAGGGGCCATAGTTCTCCACAACTGATCTAGCTAGTAAAAAAAAACCACTAAGTTAAGCAGAAGTAGGAAGGAGACTCCTGTGGACTGAATGGTCTAGATCAGGGGTGTCAAACTCGTGTTGTCATGGCAGCATCAGGTGACATATCAGGTTCTCCCCCCCCCTTCGCTAAACTGGATGTGGCCATGGTCAGCGCGTGACTAGATGTTATGACTGATTCATTCTGATGACTAGGCACTTTATTGATGGTTATATTCCATGTAGCTGCCATTTTGTGAATGGGCAAGTTGCCCGAGAAGAGCACCTCCAGCATATTCTGAAAATTTCAAACACATCCATTAAACAAAAAACAGATTGGGGCTCTCTGGTGTATGAGATATAAATTAAAAGGCATTTTAACACTGCAAAATCAATCTAACGAAACTGTCTTATGAGACCAAGTAATAGCAGCAGAGGTCAGCCCAAAAAACATTTCAGTTGGATTGTCAGCCTTTGCTTATGTTTCTTAATTGTTGCCTTTAAATTCTTCAGGCTCTGGTGGATAAATCATTGACCTGAATTTGTAGTTATTTTTAGAACGGTGTAGAGTCTTCTGTTGTTGTTGTTAATTCTTGTATTTCATATAATCATAATCATTATCTCATATATATTATCTCATAATATTATCTCATAATATTTCATATTATCATAATCATTAATAAAAATAAGGACTATGTACTATGATGCAGTTGTTTTAACTTTAATTTCTGATTGGATTAATTTAACAGAGGAAAGGATTTTGAATATAGAAGGTTATGGTTTGTTATATGGATGGCACGCATATGTAATATATGACAAGAAAATTGATAAGACATTTAAGAATAATATGGTCAGAAGTGCGTTGTTGAGGATTTGGAAAAAATATCAATATAAGTTAGATGGAAAGATACCAATATGGACCATCCCCAGACATATGATAGAGAATATAAATATATTACAAAAAATGGAAGTTATCACTTACAAAGAGCTTTTGACTATGGAAAAGAATTACAGTTGAAATCTAGGAGAAATTGAGGATGAAGGAAGAAATTATACATGGTTCCAGTATGGACAATTGCAATCTAGATGGAAAATAGATCAGAAAATTGGTATAAGGCAAAGTGATGATAATCTGGTAAAACAAATAAAAGATCAAGGTCAACAGCATATAAAGAGATTATATAATGTATTGGTTGAAATTGATTCAGAAATGGAGTTGGTTAAAGATTGTATGGTAAAATGGGCACAAAATTTTCAACAACCTATAATGTTAGAAACATGGGAAAAATTTGGGTGAGGAATGTTAAATTCACGCAAGCACAAAATTTAAGAGAAAATTTTTATAAAATGTTTTATAGATGGCATTTAGATCCTAAAAAACTGTCATGTATGTATCCAAATGTGAAAGCAAAATGTTGGAGATGTGATTGTGAGGATGCTACCTATTATCATATATGGTGGACTTGCAAAAAAGTTAAAGCCTTTTGGATTAAAATATGGTGGATTATGCAGAACATTTTGAAAAAGAAGATCAAGTTTGTTCCACAGTTCTTTTTATTAGGAATAATCTCAGATTGCACTGTTATAGAGACAAAACTGATTCTGAATTTAATAACTGCTGCAAGATTATTGATTGCACAATATTGGAAGAAAGAAGACTTACCTACAATTGGAGAATGGATTAGTAAAGTATCAAATTTAGCAGAAATGGCAAAAATTTCTGCCTACTTGAAAGACTGTACACAAGAAAAATATATATTGGAATGGAGGAAGTGGATTGATTATATTCAAAATCAGTATCAGATTAAAAATATCAATTAGTTTTTGAGTGAAGTTAGGAATTATTATGTATTAGTTTAAGAAAGAAGGGAATTGATAGTGTGATGGTGTGAAATGGAATATGTTTTATGTTATATTTTAGATTATGTTTGTTTGTTACAATACCCTGTATTCTGTTCTGGGAAGTCTCGGGGAAGGAGGCGGGAAGGGAAGACTATAAATTGATTGGTTGCCATTGTACAGGAATAATGGTAGAATTAAACAAGTTGGAATGGTGTAATGTCGGGACTGCTCGCAAACACTCCCGAAGGGAAAGGGTAAGGAAAGAGGAGTAAAGAAGGAAGAAAGTAGGTAGGTAGGTGGGTAGGGAGGAAAGAAGGAGGAGAAGAAAGGATAGGAGGAGGAGGAGAAGGAGAAGATAGAGGGTTAGAAAGGATGGTAGTGAGAAGTGGGAAAGAGGAGGGGAAGTAGGAAAGCGAGGAGAAGGTGGTGGGGGAAGTTTAAGAAGGATGAGAAGGGAAGAAAGGATTAAAGGGGGGAGTGGCAGTCGAGCAGCCCTGACTGAGTATAATTTGAGTATAGGACTGATTGTTGGATAAGTGATTGTATTGTACACTGGTCAAATTGTGGGAATTATTATGGAAAAATAAAAAAATTTTGCAAAAATAAATAAATAAATAAAAATAAAAATAAGGACTAGGGGAGACATGATAGCAGTGTTCCAATATCTTAGGGGTTGCCACAAAGAAGAGGGAGTCAAACTATTCTCCAAAGCACCTGAGGGTAGCACAAGAAGCAATGGGTGGAAACTGATCAAGGAAAGAAGCAACTTAGAATTAAGGAGAAATTTCCTGACAGTTAGAACAATTAATAAGTGGAACGACTTGACTGCAGAAGTTGTGAATGCTCCAACACTGGAAATTTTTAAGAAAATGTTGGATAACCATCTGACTGAGATGGTGTAGAGTTTCCTGCCTGGGCAGGGGGTTGGACTAGAAGGTCTCCAAGGTCCCTTCCAACTCTGTTGTTATATTATATTATTATATCTGGGAGCAAGCTTTGTATGTCTCTGGAATCTTAAGAAAAATGTGATGAAAATTAAATCTTCCTGCAAGCAATGGGGACTGTTCTTTGCTATTTCTTCAAAAGATATACATAGTAAAAATAGCACTGCTATACAATGAATGTCTATTGAAGCCAATTGGGTGGGGGGGGGAGGAAATAAATGTATGTCTATTGATCTTTTCTTTGAAAAGGTATAAATAACTTTTATAAAAAAGTTTATATGTCAAAATCTTAAACCAATTGAATTTACAATCCCAAAGGCGATTTCCAAAATACAACTGGATTTTGTTTTAGAATAGAATAGAATAGAACAGAACAGAACAGAACAGAACAGAACAGAACAGAACAGAATAGAATAGAATTTTTTATTGGCCAAGTGTGATTGAACACACAAGGAATTTGTCTTGGTGCATATGCTCTCAGTGTACATAAAAGAAAAGTTACGTTCATCAAGAATCATAAGGAATAACACTTAATAATAGTCATAGGGTACAAATAAGCAATCAGGAAACAATATCAATATAAATCATAAGAATACAAGCAACAAAGTTACAGTCATACAGTCGTAAGTGGAAAAGGTGGGTGATGGGAACGATGAGAAGATTAATAATAGTGCCGACTTAGTAAATAGTTTGACAGTGTTGAGGGAATTATTTGTTTAGCAGAGTGATGTTCTTGTGTCTAGTTGTTCTGGTGTGCAATGCTCTATAGTTTCATTTTGAGGGTAGGAGTTGAAACAGTATATGTCCAGGAGGTGAGGGGTCTGTAAATATTTTCACAGCCCTCCTTTTCCCTTGAAGACATTTTGTTTCTCATCCAAGAAGCTTTTTCAATTCTTGGATGAGACATGAAACATATTCAAGGAAAAAAACAAAGTCCAGTTGCCTTTTGGGAAGCACCTTTGGGACAATCATGACCTGGATGACTGAGAATCTCCATAGACATTTGAATTTATACTCTTATTTCAACAAATTTATTGACCCAATTTAATGAACACAATCCATATGTCAACTCGCGAAGCATTCCTGACCTGCTCTTGAGTTGCCATAGGCAGGGGGATGGGGAACTGCGCCCTGCAACTGCAGTGAGGGAATTGCACTTCAGTCAAAACAAAAGCACATTCCAGCCATCTCTATGTCAAGGTCATCTCCACAGTGACCCAGAGTGGCTGGAGGGAGGGACTTCGACAACCCACAAAATTGCTTTGTTGGGTAATGTGACTGATGACACACCTTGGGAGAGAGGGGAACATGGTCAGAGCTGGGGCATGAATTAAGTGAGGTCAGAGTTCACAACTTAAAACCATCGCTTTCTATTGGACCTGATGGACTATGTGCATATTTCTTTAAAAAACTTTCCATTAATATAGCTGAACCCCTAAGTATTATCTTTGATAAAGCTTTCACTACCAGTTCTCTTCCCAAACTATGGTCACTAGCCACAGTCATCCCCATCTTCAAAAAAGGAGACCCCAGCTTAGTCGAAAATTACAGACCGATCTCCCTTTGCTGCGTCACCTGCAAAGTCATGGAATCTATCATCAACCAATCCATTACCTCACACTTAGAAACTAACAACCTACTCTCCAACAAACAATTTGGTTTCAGGAAACAGTTATCATGTAACTTACAACTTCTCCACTGCAAAAACATATGGACTTCAAATCTAGATCAAGGCAAATCAATAGATGCAATCTACATAGACTTCTGCAAAGCTTTTGACTCAGTAGTACACGATAAACTTCTCCTTAAACTAACATCCTATGGCATCTCAGGACTCCTCCACAAATGGATATCTGCTTTTCTGTCTAACAGACAACAAGTGGTCAAAATCGGCAATGCTTTATCAAATCCTGTTCCTGTCAAGAGTGGCGTTCCTCAAGGCAGCGTCCTTGGACCAACACTCTTTATTCTATACATTAATGATCTTTGTGACCATATCTCAAGTAATTGTGTTCTCTTTGCTGATGATGTCAAACTATTTAACACCACAGATAACACTTCTATAATTCAAAACGACCTTGACCATCTAACCGCTTGGTCTAAAAATTGGCAGCTCCAAATTTCAACCAGCAAATGCTCAGTCTTACATATAGGAAAAAAGAACCCTAAAACTAAGTACATACTAGATGGACATTACCTTACAGACGACCCCCATCCCGTTAAAGACCTTGGAGTCTTCATGTCAAATGATCTAAGTGCCAAAGCCCACTGCAACTACATAGCAAAAAAAGCTCTAAGAGTTGTAAACCTAATTTTGCGTAGCTTCTTTTCCAAAAACACCACACTACTAACCAGAGCATATAAAACATTTGCTAGACCAATTCTAGAATACAGCTCACCTGTTTGGAACCCTCACCACATCTCTGACATCAATACAATTGAACGTGCCCAGAAATATTTTACAAGAAGAGTTCTCCATTCCTCTGAAAACAACAAAATACCTTATCCCACTAGACTTGAAATCCTAGGCTTAGAAAACTTGGAACTCCGTCGCCTTCGACAAGACCTAAGTTTAACTCACAGAATCATCTATTGTAATGTCCTTCCTGTCAAAGACTACTTCAACTTTAATTGCAATAATACAAGGGCAACCAATAGATTTAAACTTAATGTAAACCGCTTTAATCTAGATTGCAGAAAATATGACTTCTGCAACAGAATCATCAGTGCTTGGAATACTTTACCTGACTCTGTGGTCTCTTCCCATAATCCTAAAAGCTTTAACCAAAAACTTTCTACTATTGACCTCACCCCATTCCTAAGAGGACCATAAGGGGCGTGCATAAGCGCACAAACGTGCCTACCGTTCCTGTCCTATTGTTTTTCTTTTCTTCTTCCTATATATGTTTATATGTGTATATACTATATAATCTTTTTGTATGATGTTGTGACAAAATAAATAAAATAAAATAAATAAATAAGAGTTGACTTGCTGTCAGGGTTCCAACCGATGCCCTAATTAAATCATGAACCTCGAGCCAAGCTTCAAAAGAAATCCAGTTATTTATTAGGAGCTTCATGTTGGCATGTTCCAACTGAAGCCAAGTGACACCATGTATGTATCAAAATTAATTGAGTGTAGTGTTAACTGTTAGGACTTTTCTGTATATGGTAATTCCTGTGCATGGGAGAATTAAGCAGGAATGTATCTTTGCCCCCTATTTAATGTGTACATAAATTCATTGGGTAAGGGACTTTCAGAACCAAACCATTGATTTGGAATTGCAAATGTAAATTTTCTGCTATACCTTTATGCAGATGATGCAACCATTATTTCTAGAACCCCAGCTGGCCTTAAGTATGCTCTTAACACCTTAGTTTGCTACTGTGGGGAACATCAGCTTGTGATAAACTACTAGGAGACCAAAATAATGGTCTTCACTATCACATTCTGGGTGCACCAGTAGGTAATAGAGGAGCCAGAGAGTTAAGGACTTTTAATTATTTAGATGAGATCATTAAAGACATAGGGTTATTGAGTGCAAATGTCTCTATGGTCTGCAGCCATTTTAAAGTGTTTTCACACAACAATGTGTTGCTACGGCTTTAAAAAACTGTTCACAGCTAATTCCCTGGCTCAGCTGCTTTATAGTTCCCAGTTAAGTTTCCCAAATTATAAGTAAATTTATAACAGCATTGCCACATGCCTTAAAATGTATTTCCAACATAATCTAAAGCCTTGGGACTAGCCAAAAGAGGGTCAGGCTAAGAGTTTGGCTATTAATTATTAATTACTAACTTAAGTGCCACCATTTCCCAACTGGACCGATTCCACCCATCCTGTCTGATACATTTCAATCTTCATGGTAACAAGTAGTTCTATATAATCCCTTCTAGTGGCCTTTCTTTTGACTCTTGACTTTGCTGAATTCATCCATGTTGATGATCAGAAAGAGACAAGTCTTATTCCCAAATCTATTTCAGCATGGTTAAAATCCCAGATGGAAATCAGATAATTATATCAAACCATTAATCTCCCCATCATAATTAAGATTCTTCTTAGGGGCAGTTTCATCACTCCCATTTCCTAAGTTTCATTTCAAATTTCCTAAGTCAAATTTGCTGTTATGGTGGGGTTCACCAACATCCACCCTTCATATATTGTTATATTATCTTATAAATTAATATAGTATAACAATATCCAAAGAAGTCTAATTTTGCTCTGTTGTCACGTATTCCAGGTAAACCTGAAGTATTTTTTTAAAAAACAAGTTTTTTTATTTTTTAAAAATAAAATAAAACATACAAATCTTTGTTGAAAAAGATATCAGTCGGGTACATGTTCAAACGTATCTCAAATTTCAAATCTGAATTTGAACCCAAACACTAAGTACATACTTCATAGACATTACCTTACAGATGACCCCCATCCCGTTAAAGACCTTGGAGTTTTCATGTCAAATGATCTAAGTGCCAAAGCCCACTGTAACTACATAGCAAAAAAGGCTCTAAGAGTTGTAAACCTAATCTTGCGTAGCTTCTTTTCCAAAAACACTACACTACTAACCAGAACATATAAAACATTTGCTAGACCAATTCTAGAACACAGCTCGCCTGTTTGGAACCCTCACCACATCTCTGACATCAATACAATTGAACGTGTCCAGAAATATTTTACAAGAAGAGTTCTCCACTCCTCTGAAAACAACAAAATACCTTATCCCACCAGACTTGAAATCCTAGGCTTAGAAAACTTGGAACTCTGTCGCCTTCGACAAGACCTAAGTTTAACTCATAGAATCATCTATTGTAATGTCCTTCCTGTTAAAGACTACTTCAGCTTTAATTGCAATAATACAAGAGCAACCAATAGATTTAAACTTAATGTTAATCGCTTTAATCTAGATTGCAGAAAATATGACTTCTGTAACAGAATCATCAGTGCTTGGAATATTTTACCTGACTCTGTGGTCTCTTCCCATAATCCTAAAAGCTTTAACCAAAAACTTTCTAGTATTGACCTCACCCCATTCCTAAGAGGACCATAAGGGGCGTGAATAAGAGCACAAACGTGCCTACCATTCCTGTCCTATTGTTTTTCTTTTCTTCTTCATATATATATATATATATATATATATATATATATATGTATATGTATATGTATATGTATATGTATATGTATATGTATATGTATATGTATATGTATATGTATATGTATATGTATATGTATATGTATATATATGCTTATGCTTCCTAATATTTACTCATATATATGTTTATATACTATATAATCTTTTTGTATGATACTTACATATATTGTTGTGACAAAATAAATAAATAAATAAATAAATAAATAAATAAATAATATCATTTATCCATTATTTTCCCCTTTTCAAATGTTGTGATAGCCCTTTTCTTTTAAAATCTATTCCATTCCTTTATCCTGGAAAATATCTAGTCCCAAAATATCTCTAAAAATTTTCATATAGTCATCATCTATATTTTACATAAATTCCATTTTCTCTTTAAAACATTTAGTATAAATCTAAAGGCAGTCATTATTATCCTTTCTTAGAGCGGTCATGCCATCACATCAACCTATCCATCTACATGGGAATAATCCTGAGATAAAGACTATTCATTTCCTGCTATCATCCTCTGCCTCTAGAAATCATAAGTAACATTATTTCTTTTAATCAAAAATAATTTTCTATAGTCTTTCCCTCATTCCCTGAAGTATCCTTAAAAATTCTATAGTTGTCATTCATATTTTGCGTAATTATACAATTATCTCTTAAAACCTTTGATATAGATCTGAAGACAGCCTTTTAACGTCTTTTCTAAGGCGGTCGTGCAATCACATCAACCTATCCATCTACGTGGGAATAATCCTGAAATAAGAACTATTCAATTCCTGCTATCTTCCTCTGTCTCTAGAGATCCCGATCTAATAAAATTGCAAATCAAAAATAACAGTATTTCTTTTGAAATTTCAAATCATCAAAAACAATTTCCCACAGTCTCCATCATTCCCCAAAATATCCTTAAAAATTCTATAATTCTCATTTGTATTTTACATACCGTATATACTCGAGTATAAGCCGAGTTTTTCAGCACGTTTTTTGTGCTGAAAAACGTCCTAAACTTATACTCGGTCTATAACTTATACTCAGTTTTTTTTTTAAGCCCTCGCTTATACTCAGTATATACGGCTTATACTCGAGTTTTTTTTCTTTTTCACATTTTACCGGACGGCTGGGAAGCCCTGCCGGTGCAGTGAGAGGCGGGCGGGGGCCGCCAGCCTTCTCAGCAGAGGCAGGAAGGGTTTCCCCAACCGGTAGGTGCCTCATTTCCCACCCTCGGCTTATACTCGAGTCCCCAGTTTACCCCAGTTTTTGGGGTAAAATTGGGGACCTCGGCTTATACTCGGATCGGCTTATATTCGAGTATATACGGTAAATCTTTTAAAACCTTTAATATGAATCTACAGACAGCCTTTTAACATCCTTTCTTATGGCAGTGGTGCAATCACATCAACTTATCCATCTATGTAGGAGTAGTCCTAAGGTCAAGACTACTCAGTTCCTGCTATCTTCCTCTGCCTCTAAAATCATTATTTAGTATAATTACAAAACATAAGTAACAAATATTTTTTAAGTTTCAAGACATCAAAAACAACTTTCTCCTTATTATTCTATTTAAATTTAAAATGAAAAAGTCTTTCCTTGGGGATTGCTCTAATTCTTTAAGTATCAGCCTTTATAACAATTACAGTCCACAGTTATTATCCAGTCTTTTATTTCAGATCATTTCAATTTCTTGCTTCTGCATTTCCTCTTTTGCCTTTAGGTGTCAATCTTTACACTGCAGTTGCCATCCACAGTTAACAAAATCCCTTTTAAGGTCAAATCATTTGTTTCTGCCTTCTTTCTTCTGCCTTTAGGTGTCAACCTTTATACTGTAGCAAAATGATAAAGTAGCAAACTCCTTTGTTTCAGTTTAATTCAATTTCTTATAATCCTTTATTTTCAAAATTTTATAAAAATCAAAGAATAAAAACACAATCCATTAAAGCATTTTTAAAGTCCTGATCTAATCTGCTCTTTCTTTTTCTTTTTCTTTCCAATTTAAAGCCATGATCCTTTGTCCCTTTTATAGTATAATTAGGTAAAATAGTACAGTAGCCATTTTGAAGCCAAGTTTCCTTTGTTTCAAGTTGTTAGAATTTATAACTTTCTTTCAGTCCCATGGTTAGTTACATTGTAATCCTTTGTAGTCAAACTTGTGCAAAGTGGGGAGGATAAGATGAAATCAATCTAAGTCCATTTTTAAAGCTTTAAAATCATAATCAAGTCCAATTTTTTTCCTTCCTTCACCACATTTTGTCCAAAATCAGTTGCAGTTTTTATTTATTTATTTATTTATTTATTTATTGTGTCACACAGTATATATAAGCATAAGCATGAAATAATTATACAATATATAAGCATATATATGAGTATGAGTATGTAATAACTATATTAATTGGATATAATGAAAGGAAACAATAGGACAGGAATGGTAGGCACGTTTGTGCTCTTATGCACGCCCCTTACAGACCTCTTAGGAATGGGGTGAGGTCAATGGTAGATAGTTTTTGGTTGAAGCTTTGGGGATTTTGGGAAGAGACCACAGAGTCAGGTAGTGTATTCCAAGCATTAACAACTCTGTTACTGAAGTCATATTTTCTGCAGTCAAGATTGGAGCAGTTAACATTAAGCTTAAATCTATTGTGTGCTCGTGTATTGTTGCAATTGAAGCTGAAGTAGTCTTTAACAGGAAGGACATTGTAATAGATGATTCTATGAGTTAAACTCAGGTCATGTCGAAGGCAGCGTAGTTCTAAATTTTCTAAACCCAGGATTTTAAATTAAATTAAATTAAATTAAATTAAAACCCAGGATTTGAAATTAAATATTTCAACCCAGTTGAAATATTTAATTTGAAAAGATCTCCAAAATTAATTAAAACCCTTGAGATAGGTTCCAGACTCTCATTCCAGGTTTTAGGTGAATATAATGTTCTTTAATTGTTTCCTTCCGTTTTCTTTTCCTGTTTCAATTAGCCACTATTCATGTTTTTTCTTAACCTGCTTTTGCCAAATTTGTTTTCCATGCCTCCCATGAGCGGATGATTACTGACCCGGCTTTGGTATCTCTTTCAAAAAAATTGTGCTTCCTCTCCTGCCCGATCCTTATATATATATATATATATTAAAAAAAGAAGTGGTGGCTTGGTCAGTGATATAAATTCATTTTATTCTAATTTATAAAATAAATTTTACAATTTATTTATTTTAAAATAAATAAATTTTAATTTATAAAATAAAATGGTATAGATGCCTATAGATGTATAGATATATTTTTAATATAATATATTTTTAATATATATATATATATTAAAAAAAGAAGTGGTGGCTTGGTCAGTGATATAAATTCATTTTATTCTAATTTATAAAATAAAATGGTATAGATGCCTCGATCGGCGCTGACAGCAGTGTAACCTGTCTTGTTGGTGGATAAGAATTGCCCTCCTGTGTGGGGCATACATCTTCCCCTCTGAATTCACAATTCCTAACAGCTGTTAAAAAGCCTTAAAAAGGTTGCCATGACAGATTGGTAGCAGTGAGTCACAAAAGATATTCCCGCAGAAGATACAATGTGGGCATTGTAATACCAGCTGTCAGTTCATCTCCATTTTCCTGTCCTGAAGGCAAGAATCAAAGAGACTTCCATGAAAGCACTTTGCCATTTGAGCAAATGGATATTTGCCAAGGAACAATGTTCGTGCATTAGGTGCAAGTTATGAGATCATGATTCCCGGCCGAGAACAAGAAGAAGGCATCCAGGTTTTTTTGTTTTTTTTGCTTAGCAAGCTTCCACTCAAATGGTACGGCATTCTTAATTAAGGCTGAGCTACTTCTTCTTTTAAGGGGAAACATTTTAACATTTTATGTGGCAGCCTTTATAACGGTTCCAGAACACTTAAGATTCCTTAAAGTGGTTCATATGATTGCCTTCCTGGTCCTCTTTCCAGTAAGAATTTGAATTATTTCCTTGGGAATATGTTTTATTTCTTATTGCTGTAACAATCTTAAAATAGGGCAAGGCAGGCAAATTATTATACTGTGGGTTTGGGACTATCATTTACCCCCCCCCCCATCCTATTGTCAAATGGTGAATTTTTTATGGCGTTGGTGGTTTGAGGGTTTTAAGAGGGAACTTTTCCCTCCAGAAGCCTTGCATTTTTATATTGACCCCTAAAAAGCCCTTTTGCACTTCATGTTTTGGCATCATGGTCTAGTGGTGCTTCAAGAAGCATGAATTCAATGTTGGGTAAAAAGGTAAATATAAAGATTCCCCCACATATGCGTGCTAGTTGTTTCAGGCTCTAGGGTTGGTACTCACCTCCATTTCTAAGCCGAGGAGCCAGCACTGTCCGAAAACATCTCCATCGTCATGTGGCCAGCATGACTAAACATGGAGCGGTGTTATCTTCCCACCAAAGTGGTCCCTATTTTTCTACTTGCATTTTTTACATGCTTTCAAACTGCTAGGTTGGCAGAACTTGGGACAAATAGCGGGAACTCACTCCATTATGTGGCGCTAGGGATTCGAACCACTGAACTGCCAACTGTCTGATCAACAAGGTCAGCATCTTAGCCACTGAGCCACCACTTCCCATGTTGGGTAATGTTGGATAACGTTGGGTAGTGATATTAATTTGGAAGCTTATGAAGTGATCTCTATTATGGCAGTGATACTATTAGCAATAGCAATAGCACTTAGATTTATATATTACTTCACAGTGCTTTACAGGTTCTTTCTAAGTCAGCATATTGCCCCCAACAATTTGGTCCTCATTTCATTGACTTTGGAAGGATGGAAGGCTGAGTCAAAAGTGAGCCGATGCGAATCGAACTGCTGGCAGTCGGCCGAATTAGCCTGCAATACTGCATTCTAACCACTAACCACTATCTTAACTTCACCAAAGTGTTATATTCAACCTAATTGCCTCCTCTGAGTCATTCTTCTATTGTGCCCAGTATCCAGAAAAGTCACTTTGCTTTTAACGTTAGTTTCTGATATTTTTTACAATAGCAGCTTTACAAAATATCTGACTGTTAGGATGGAGCAGTGGTTAGAATGCAGCTTGAAAGATATACTTCAGATTGCACAGGAGTATTAGGGAAATATCTGTCTGGGACTTGTTAAAACAACTATAGCATTTGTTAGGCTCACATACTTTCTGAACGGAGACTTCTGCTTCATCTTTCCCTGCCCCAGTTTCTCTGATTTTTTGTAAAATGATAAGCACTCAATCATGACACTTGTACACTTTTCAGTTCCAGAAGTTTTATTTGGAAGAATGAACATTAGAAAGTTATCTAAAGATTAGATGAAGTTTTAAAACAGAAATAGAGAAAAGTACAATGGATCCCAAGAGCATATCTAAACCAATTCATGAAATAACTCGGTGTTTGCTTTTTCCTCCATTCTGATGCTGGATGAATGGCATCAGATAGCAACCTGGGGATGGTAACTACAATTAGAAAACCTCTTTCCAATATTAGAGATATAGCTACACTGCCAGGTTCTCCTGTCATGACTGTGGAAACCAACCAATTCTGGAGAGTAGAAATGGACAATTGTATTTGTGGGAAGAAATATCCATCTGGTTCAGTTCCAAGCTAAGAGAAGGACATCTGAAACATGGAGGCTGATTGGAAAGATGGTTTATTGATGAAGCAGAACCACATGGGTTTGTGGATTGGGGCAGCTGAAAAAATGGAGTTGGAAGTGGTTTTTTTTTATACCTTCTCTTGGGCTTTGCACTTTAGCTTCCTGTTTCTGTGCAAGAACATGTATTCTATTGGCTGTTGTCAGACTCCCTTGGGGCCGTGTAGAGGTTATGTAGGGGTCAGAGTTGGCTCTATAGGCAAAGTACAAATCCTGGGTGTTTGTCTGAGATAAGTTTGGTTGTAGTTTGGACTGCTCTGAGGGTGATGCAATGAAGGGGCTTGTGTTTGGAAAGGGTGGTGGGTAATTCCTATTGTGGCTTAATGGCTTTTGTCCTGTTTTGGCTCTTGGGTGAGGGTATTTGCTTATGAATAGAGCTGTTTGGATACTTGTCTTCTTTCAATAATCACTTTATTTCTTCAGTGCTTACATCTGCTGTGGGCTATTAAGGAAGTGGGGTTGCTTTCTGCCTCTAAAAACATGTTTCTCTATTTCTTCTTTTGGGAAATATAATAATCTGCCTTTTTAAATATTTCTCAAAATATTTCATTCTTCTAGGAGGGGGGTGGCTTCCCAATCATTTCCACTCTACTTTGAATATGACCTCTCTATGTATTTACTGTTCGCCATTAAAAGTAGTACTTTCCAGTTTCTACCATCTCAAGCATTATTGTCCATTTTGCCTGCTGTACTTTACTTTTTCTGTAGGTGATTCCCTGGATTTTAATTCACAATTGCATGTATTGACAGGAAAATACTTGTGAGCGACTGGTTCAACTCTCTACAATCTGCTGCAACTACTGTTTATGTTATTCTAGTAGCTATAACATTTGCCTAAAATGCAAAAGGACACTGCTTTGAAACTAACAGAAAAACATTTCTTTCCTTTTGTTAACTAGTTTTCTATCTCTGAGCTACCCACATCATGACTGGGCTTTTAATAAGTGTACAAGTCCACTGCTAAAATGCTAGAATTTCTTTTTTCTTTTTTACCTAACTCCCAAATAGCTTATCTATTTGGGCAGTTTGGAACTGAAATACCTTTAACTTAAAGGACAGAAATAAATATGAAACGTGTTCTATTGAATCTATGAAAGAGAGAGACAAAGCAAGAGACTGAAGGGGAAGAAAAGGAAGAGGAGGAGAAGAGCAGTTTGTGGAAAAAGAAATAATGATAAAAGAAGTTTTAGGAGGTTTGACCAGGTGATATTCTGCATATCAGCTAACTCTTTTAATGATTAAACTACTGAAAATTTCCCATAACAATAGGGGCAGCAGAGAGTATTGATCCACATTTGAAAAAAAAATGCAAATACAAATTTTATCATTTTAAAGCTGTTTGTGCCTGTAGGCATTTTGATGTTTAAGTTTTGCATATAAATATAATTTTGTACACAATCATTCAAGACTCAAGTAAGTCCCAGAGACAGAAAGGGAATCATTTATCATAAAAAATTGAGAGGGCACAACAGCAAAGAGGTTCTCCAGTGAGGGCTGCAAAAGCTGGCAACCCAGACAGCATATCAGGAAAGACACTGCCAAAATGAGCCAATTTACAGATAGAATTGTCTTAGGATGGATTATGATGTCCAGCTGTCATCAGCACAGGAGAGAAGCACTTAAGGATACAATGAAGATATCTCTAGTTCTCAGTTGTGAATGCCCGACAGAAAGAATGCCTGAACACATATTCAATCTTTTTCCTATCACATAATAAGCTACTCATCCCTATCAAGCCACATGAGAAGCAAAGATAAGGGTTTCTGAGCTGTGATTTAGCTTCCATTCACTTTCTAGTACAGGAGTCCCCAACTGCCAGTCCATGGACCGGCATTGGTCCACAGCATGCCAACAACCTGGCCTCACAAACAAGCGAAGCCCCAACTATGGGATGTAAGCAGCACAGGAAACCACACCCAGTCCGTGGATAAACCTCTCTCTTTGGAACAGGTCCGTAGTGCCCCAAAACATTGCGGGCCATTGATCTAGTACACAAAATGTCATATAAGAATATTTGAGATATTTTTATATCATATTATTACAAGTTGTACATAATTGCAATTATGCAGAATATTCTTAAAGGTATCTAATGTACGGAAGCTGATCCACTAGAGGTCCATCCCACCATTAATCAATTTCAACATGGGTTGTTTTTTATTTTAGTTCCAAGGGCATCACAATTCGTTTCTATTCCAAAATGGTAGTTGAAGTGTATGAAACACCGAAGCATCAATTTTCTATCTAATCTTCCCTTTCTCAAAATTGCCTGATGTTGCAAAGAATAAATAACAATCATAAACACTGTTTAGATGCCTTTGGAGTTCTTGGGCTTAAAAAAAATAAGAAATGTGTCTTAATTCATGTGTGTCTATGAATTACATCAAAGCAATTCCTACAGCTGAAGAGTTGAACTTGAAGAAGTCTGCCAGCTACTTAATCGCCCGTTATTCTCTTGAGATAGTGTACTCCTCTATCCAGCTACTCTAAGTGCAGGAAGACCTTGAGAAAAGGGGAGATACTTATAATGGATAATATACTAATAATTTTGCATGGCCTCACTTAAGTCATACTGAAGCAGTTTTCAAAACTGCAGATCTTTCCAAGGCAAATTGAAACCAGCAATTGTCAAAACAGAATGTCTTTTTGCTTCTGACTCTTTGTGATTGTCACGTATCTTACTAAGGTAAGTTTGCTCAAGTCCTCATGCAAGCATTTGTCAGGGGCAAAGAAATATGTAGTACAGCCAGCGAAAGGAATAACTGAGAGTTGAAAACTGGTTCTAATACAATCAGACTTGAATTAGAAAACACATACCCTATCTCTCCGTGCTTTCATAAATAAATATGCTAATTCCAAAAATTAAAATCCCTTGAAAATTCTTAACAGTGATACAAAAGTATCTCATGCTTTCATCAAAGCTGTAGCATGTTTGTCCTATAAATAACACTTGTTATTGTGATTACATCAATGCAAATTACTTTTGGTGGGCGGTGGGTGGGATCTGGATTCTTTTAGTATTTTAAATTTTTATCCTAAATCAGGAGAAGGAAACATTTTGGTGGCTTAAAGCAGCTTTTAACTTATTTGAAATGGATAAAGACTACAATGGAAACTGGGTGGGACCGTCCCATCTCCCCAAACTACAGTACAAATTTTATTTGTTTTCCAAATTGCACCACTTTTTGAAAGCATAGACTACTGTAAAATTATATCGAGTATGGACTACACTATTTTTACAAAAGAGTATGACATGTTAATAATCATAGTTGGAAGAAGTTCGGTCCCCTCAAAGATTATGTTGATTATCATACTATACATACTGTAAATGACCTTTGCGATCAATTTATAAGCAACTGTGTTTTCTTTGCCGATGATGTAAAAATATCACCACCAACAATACTGCTACCCTTCAAAAAGACCTTGACTTTGTGTCGGAATGGTCAAACAATTGGCAACTCCAAATCTCAACCAACAAATAGTTGACAAACAAACAAACTAACACATTGGCAAAAAGAATCAGAACACAAAATACAAGCTATGTGGACATGACCTTGTAGACGACCCTCACTCTGCCAAGGACCTTGGAGTACTCATATTAAATTATCTAAGTGCCAAAGCCCACTGTAACAACATTGGCAATAAGGCATTAAGAGTTGTAAACCTAATCTTGCGTAGCTTCTTCTCCGGTAATATCACACTACTAACCAGAACATAAAAAATATTTGCTAGACCAATTCTCGAATACAGCTCATCTGTCTGGAACCCATACTGCATATTGGACATTAATACAATTGAATGTGTCCAGAAATATTTCATAAGAAGAGTCCTCCACTCCTCTGCTTGCAACAAAATACCTTATGCCACCAGACTAGAAATTCTGGGCCTAGAAAACTTAGAACTACGCTGTCTTTGGTATGACCTAAGCGTAGTTCATAAAATTATCTGCTACAATGTCCTACCTGTCAATGATTACTTCAGGTTCAACCACAACAATACATGAGCACACAATAGATACAAACTTAAAGTGAACCGTTCTAAACTCGATTGAAGAAAATATGACTTCAGCAACAGAGTGGTCAATGCCTGTAATGCACTACCTGACTGTGGTTTCATCCTAAAAATCTCAAAATTTTAACCTAAAATTGTTGACCTCACCCCATTCCTAAAAGGTCTGTAAGGGGCATGCATAAGAGCACCAGCATGCCAACCATTCCTGTCCTAGTGTTTCCTCTACTTGTATCTATTTTATGTATTCAATTCACGCTTATAATTATATAAATTACCTAATACGTTCTTGACAAATAAATAAATAGAAAAATAAAATAAAAGTGTTATCGCTGCTATTTTAACTTTTAGCTCTTTCTAAAATGACAGCAAATCTTCTGAACTAGTTCTGAGAGGTCCATGCTAAAGACCTGAAACACAAGAAAAGCTGATGTCTGCAATAAATCCTGAATTTTAAATGGAAGCAAATTATTAATAAAATATGAAAGGAGTAAAAATCAACTGGAATCCATTGAAATTCAAATCCGCGGCTATATTTCTAGAAAACATCTTACTTAGGGAATTTCTCTTACTCATTTTTTTAATAAATGAACTAAAAAGAAAAAGATTTGTGCATTTTGCCTCTTGAATACCATATTCAGCTTCCTTTAAATTATATGTCCTCCATTCCCCCCACCCTTGAGTATTTAATGAAAATTAGTTTCATACCAATGATAATATATCACAACTGATCTCCATCTCCTTTGTATCCAAGCACTTTGTTTAGTGAAAAAGAGGTTTCATTGCAGAGGTTTCCTTTCAATATTCAGAGGTTGATAAAGTAGTGGCAGTAGGGCAGAATAGTATATTTGTCCTCATTATTCCTGACCCCCCCTTCCTCCATTACTATTTCCCTAAAGCAGAATAGGAAAGTAGCACGTCCAAATCTATATTCATATGTTCTAAGTGGGGAATATGCCTACCAGACAACATATGTGCTTTTATTCTAGCTAGTAGCTGCTTAAAGGTCATTCAAAGGACTACGGTAAATCAGGAGGTATGGTAAAGTTTGAGTAAAATGGGATATAACAAAGTGATAGGGAGGTAACCAGCAAATATCTATTAATTCAGAAGGGATGGAGAAAGGAACTTGGAGTTTAAATTCTAGAACAGAGAATTATGCTTGTATCTTAGATGGGTGTTTTTTTTTTTCTGAATTAAGCAATCACTTGTTATACTAGAGACTGGCTACATTCTAGTTGTACTAAAGTTTCTAATTTAATCTAAGGGTGAGATGGGTGGTAGCTAAATTTGATAGATATATAAACCAAATTTTATCTAGCCACATATAGGAATCTTCCACTGAACCTATCAAAGAGTGAGCTAAGGTTTAAACATCTGAAGATCAGTGATTTACTGTTGAAGGCTGATGCGAAGCACAAGAACGTAATTGCTTATTCCTACTGTGATTATATCATTATAGAATGTAAACCACCATCTGGGAACCATAGATTAGCATAATGGCTATAGATTCACTAGCAACTCTGGTAATCATTGAGAAAATGTCTTGCTCCGGTATCAAAAACAAATGGCTACTGAGAGATTGGTTAAACCTTAAAACTAGATGATGAATCACCCAGACCAGTAAACAAGACAGAACTTATTACAGTGTGCCTGACCCAAGACCCTGAAGCTGTTTCTAGAGCACCTGTGGTATTTTCAGACTTCCAACATTATCTTGCCTGGTTAATATGATGGGAATCTAAAGAAATTTACTGAGTTCCTCACTCAGTGTAAAATATACATTAAATTATATCTCTACCAGCCCAATTCATATAGGATTTATAGTGAGCCTAATAACAGAGACACCTATAAAATTGATAGTTTTCTGTCTGATTTGGAATAACCCACATTTGGATAATTATATGAGTTTTGTGGAGTTCCCTAAGTCTACATTGGGGGTCAAACAAGTGACTGTCACCCAGAAAATATACCGCTAATGATGAGATAAGTGTTGGACGATTTTGTGCAGGAATATGCTTCTGGTTTTCAAATGCTAGCTCAGGATACAGGCTGAAATTTAACTTGGTCAGTTCAGAGAGGGATTATCCAAAGACACAGGCTAATTTATCAAGTTGCCTCATTGGTTATTAATAGAAGACTCAAGGAACTATTGGCAGAGCATAACAATGGAAGATACCAGTATTCTTTTCATTTCCCTTCTTTTTCCTTATGTCCACAAATAAAAACCTCCCCACAGGTTGCTGGGGAGGTTACATGCAACCACATGTTTCCTGGACCCGTGTCCCTCCTGGTTAGTACTGGCTACTCAGGAGGTGACACGAGGCTGGCTCCAGGGAATTATAAATGCTTCTTTGGTGGAAGGGGTTTTCCCCGCTGCCTTGAAAGAGGCGGTGGTGAGACCCCTCCTCAAGAAGCCTTCCCTGGATCCAGCTATTTTGGGGAATTACCGTCCAGTCTCCAACCTTCGCTTTGTGGTGAAGGTTGTAGAGAGTGTGGTTGCATGGCAGCTTCCCCAGTACCTGGATGAAGCCGTCTATCTAGACCCGTTCCAGTCCGGCTTCCGGCCCGGTCATAGTACAGAGACAGCTTTGGTCGCATTGGTGGATGACCTCTGGAGGGCCAGGGATAGGGGTTGTTCCTCTGCCCTGGTCCTATTAGATCTCTCAGCGGCTTTCAATACCATCGACCATGGTATCTTGCTGCACCGGTTGGGGGGTTTGGGAGTGGGAGGCACCGTTTATTGGTGGTTCTCCTCCTATCTCTCCGACCGGTCGCAGATGGTGTTGACAGGGGGGCAGAGATCAACCGCGAGGTGCCTCACTTGTGGGGTGCCGCAGGGGTCGATTCTCTCGCCTCTCCTGTTCAACATCTACATGAAGCCGTTGGGTGAGGTCATCAGTGGTTTTGGGGTGAGTTACCACCTGTACGCTGATGATACGCAGCTGTACTTTACCACCCCGGACCACCCCAACGAAGCTGTCGAAGTGCTGTCCTTGTGTCTGGAGGCCATACGGGTCTGGATGGGGAGAAACAGACTCAAGCTCAATCCCTCCAAGACGGAGTGGCTGTGGATGCCGGCACCCCGGTACAGCCAGCTGCAGTCTGCGGCTTGCTGTCGGGGGTGAGTTATTAGCCCCAATGGAAAGGGTGCGCAACTTGGGCGTCCTCCTGGATGGGCGGCTGTTGTTTGACGATCATTTGGCGGCCGTCTCCAGGAGGGCTTTTCACCAAGTACGCTTGGTTCACCAGTTGCGCCCCTTCCTTGACCGGGATGCCTTATGCACGGTCACTCACACTCTTGTCACTTCCCGTTTGGATTATTGCAATGCTCTCTACATGGGGCTCCCCTTGAAGTGCACCCGGAGGCTGCAGTTAGTCCAGAATGCAGCTGCGCGGGTAATAGTGGGAGCAACTCGCTGCTCCCAGGTAACACCGATCCTGCGCGGCTTGCACTGGCTTCCTGTGGTCTTTTGGGTGCGCTTCAAGATTTTGGTTACCACCTTCAAAGCGCTCCATGGCTTAGGGCCTGGGTACTTACGGGACCGCCTGCTGTTACCTCATGCCTCCCACCGACCTGTATGCTCACACAGAGAGGGTCTTCTCAGGGTGCCGTCCGCCAAACAATGTCGGCTGGCGGCCCCCAGGGGCAGGGCCTTCTCTGTGGGAGCTCCTACTCTCTGGAACGAACTTCCCCCTGGATTACGTCAATTGCCTGATCTTCGGACCTTTCGCCATGAGCTGAAAACGCATTTATTTATTCAAGCGGGACTGGCTTAATATTTTTAAATTTTTTAATCTGAGTTTTATTATTTTAGGGTTTGTAATTTTAAATTTTAAATCTTTTAATTGGCCATTTTTCTAATATGCTTGGTTTTAAACTGTTGTTTTAATTGTATATTTTTTGATGTTTTTTATCTTTTGGCTGTACACCGCCCTGAGTCCCTTGGGAGAAGGGTGGTATAAAAATTTAATAAATAAATAAATAAATAATAAATTAAAAAAAAACACTGGGAGCTAGTGGATCTCCATTACATGCTTGACAGAAGTTGTGCTGATGCACACATAGCCTGTATTTATATTGGGGACAATGTGACTACTTGGCATGTGAGGGTTTTGCAAAGTTCTTCTCTTTGGAAATGATCAACAAATGGCAGGACTTGTTGGATATTTTGCAAGGAAATGACCTATACACTTCGGATCTGACATGTAGCAAAATAACAGAAGTTCAGAAGTTATGATGAAGAGAAATTAAGGGCAGTCTAGCCTGTTTCCCCCAAAATAAGACATCCCCTGATAATAAGCCTAATCGGGCTTTTGAGCGCATGGCAACAAGGCCAAGCACTTATTTCAGGGTTCAAAAAAATATAAGACAGGGTCTTATTTTTGGGGAAACACAGTACACATCAATATTCAATCACTCTTACCATCTAGACTGTCTCTGAAATGGAACCCAGAGTCACGCAGGGCAGGCCACAAATTAAAAGACAGGAGTGAGTGGGTTTTGTAAATAGAATGGAAATCAGAGATTACAGTTGCATGTTCAAAAAATATCCTGTCTTGGATGATAAAGATTCAGTTAGCTTTTTCTGCAAGCCAGGAATAAAAGAAGTAATGAATAGAATAGAAAAGAATAGAATTTTTTATTGGCCAAATGTGATTGGACACACATAAGGAATTTGTCTTGGTGCATATGTCATCAGCATACATAAAAGAAAAGATACATTCATCAAGAACCATAAGGTACAACAGTTAATGAAATTCATTGTTTTAGAATACACCCCAAACCTTCTGAATTCAGTTTAAAATGCACTGCTCAATATTTACATTGTTGTTGTTTTTAAAAAATAATTTTGAGATTTGCACATTGAATTATTGTTGCTCTGTATTTCGGAGTTTAGTCTCGTGTTCTCAATTGGGCTGCTTTTTAAAGACAATATGACAACAGTTCTGCATTTGGTCTCCTTCTGCCAACATAATGCTTTGGAGGTTTCTAGCTGCTGGAGTAAGACAAGAATTTTCAAGTGAAAGGCACCAATATTTATTATTATTATTATTAAAGTGCTTTTGCAGCCTTGAAGTGACATGCATGTACTTATGTACGTACAGTATGTTTGTAGGAAGGTACAGGCTGTCCTCAGTTTATGACCACAATTGAGCCCAATATTTCTGTTGCTAGTGAGACAGCTATTACCCCATTTTACAATTTTGCTTGCCACAGTTAGAATAAAATAGAATAGAATTTTTATATTGGCCAAGTGTGATTGGACACACAAGGAATTTGTCTTGGTACATATGCTCTCAGTGTACATAAAAGAAAAGATACCTGCATCAAGAATCATAAGGTACAACACTTAATGATAGTCATAGGGTATAAATAAGCAATCAGGAAACAATCAATATCAATAAAAATCGTAAGGATACAAGCAACAAAGTTACAGTCTTTGGAAGGAGATGGGTGATGGGAACAGTGAGAAGATTAATAGTAATGCAGATTAAGTAACTAGTTTGACAGTGTTGAGGGAATTAGTTGTTTAGCAGAGTGATGGCGTTCGGGAAAAACCTGTTCTTGTGTCTAGTTGTTCCGGTGTGCAGTGCTCTATAGTGTCGTTTTGAAGGTAGGAGTTGAAACAGTTTATGTCCAGGATGTGAGGGGTCTGTAAATATTTTCACAGGCCTCTTTTTGACTTGTGCAGTATACAGGTTCTCAATGGAAGGTAGGCTGGTAGCGAATCACAGTTGGTAAGTGAATCACTACAGTTCTTGCATTAGTAATAAGATTGCTAAGTGAATCTGGCTTCCCATTGACTCTGTCAGAAGGTTGCAAAAGGTGATCACATGAACCAGAGATGGGTTTCAGCAGGTTCTGACCAGTTCTGGAGAACCGGTAGCAGAAATTTTGAGTAGTTCGGAGAACCGGTAGTAAATATTCTGCCCCCATCTATTCTCTGCCTCCCAAGTCCCAGCTGATCAGGAGGAAATGGGAATTTTGCAGTAATCTTCCCTTGGATTGGGATGGGAATGGATATTTTACAGTATCCTTCCCCTGCCATGCCCACCAAGCCACACCCACAGAACTGATAGTAAAAAAATTTGAAACCCACCACTGACATGAACCCGGTGTCAGCATTCCAGAAAACCCTCCTTGCAGAAAAGAAACAAACATCTTTCAAAGTTCTTTTACTAGCATAGGTAAGCTAGCACATTTGGTGGAAATCCAAATTTAGGGATCCGGGTTCCTCCCTCAGTAAATCAAACTCCAAAATCGCCACCCTCATGACCCCTCTGCTGATCCATGCTCCAATCTGCAACCGTCCCATCTCGAGACATCACTCTGACCACTCCTTCTCCAGATGCGAGCCCAGCCTGACCTTGACTGGCAGGAAGAATGTTGTTATGTCTAACAATCCCTTGTACCACCCCCCTCCCCTACTTTCCCACACAGGAGAAAGTGGCAGTGTGTGGAAGCCTTCGGCTTAGTATGGCTTCCAAAGCTGACACCCGGGACACGGCAGCCATCATAAATATGAGTTGGTTGCCAAGCATCTAAATTTTGACCCCGTGACAATGGGGATGTTGCAGCTGCCTTAAGTGTGAAAATAGCAATAGCAATAACGGTTAGAGGCCGTGGTAGCTCAGGCTGTAGAAGCCTGTTATTAAAACACAGCAGCCTGCAATTACTGCAGGTTCAAGCCCGGCCCAAGGTTGACTCAGCCTTCCATCCTTTATAAGGTAGGTAAAATGAGGACCCAGATTGTTGGGGGGGCAATAAGTTGACTTTGTAAAAATATACAAATAGAATGAGACCAGGGTGTTCCCCTGGTTGAACTGTGCCCACCAGGTTTCCGTGCATTTCATCAGCCGAGGGCCCAAGGTAGGGGTGGCGGGGGTGGCGGTTGTGATTAAGGAAAGCCTAGAGCCGAGGGAGTCCACTGTGTCTCAGATAGCTGGGTGTGAATCCCTCCTTGTGAAGTGGGGCCATAGGAATCAGATGGGTTTGTTGATCACGTACCTGGCTCCTTGCTACGTGACTACAGCCCTACCTGAGCTGCTGGAGGTGCTTGCCGGGGTGGCAGTTGAGATTCCCAGACTTTTGGTCATGGGGGATTTCAACCTGCCATCGGCCGGCTTGTCGTCGACGGTAGCGCAGGAGTTCCTGGCTTCCATGATGGCCATGGACCTGATTCAAGTAACTGATGGCCCTACACACACGGGGGGAGGCACACTAGACTTGATTTTTATCTCTGGACAGTGGATTAATGATCTGGAATTAGGAGATTTAGTGACGGAACCGGTGTCATGGTCAGATCATTTTTTCTTTCGCCTAGACTTTCGGACCGCCGCTCACCATCGCAGGGAGACGGAGCCAATGCGTTGGTTCTGTCCCAGGCACCTGATGGACCCTGAGAGGTTCCGGATGGAGCTTGGGCCGTTCCCTGAGGATCTTGCCCACGGCACGACTGAAGAACTAGTTGCGGCCTGGGAACGGGCCGCGGCTGGGGCTTTGGACCTTGTCGTGCCTTTGCGGCCTCTGACCCAGCGTAGATCTCAGTTGGCTCCTTGGTTCTCTGAGGAGCTGAGGGAGATGAAACGCCGGAGAAGACGCCTAGAGAGCACCTGGAGGTCTAGCCGTTCCGAGGCTGATTGGACACTAGTGAGGTCCTTTACTAAGACCTACCTAGTGGCAATGAGGGAGGTGAAACGTTCCACCCTCATTGCATCGGCAGATAACCGCCCAGCCGCCCTGTTCCGGGTGACTCGCTCCCTCCTTCATCAGGAGGGGCGGGATGACCTCTACAGGGACGTGCTGAGGAGTTTAACGGTTATCTATACGATAAAATCGTTCAGCTTCGGGATAGTTTAAACCAAAATTGCGATGATCCAAGTGGATGGCGGAGGCACGTCTTGTTGAGGTTGTTTGGGATGAGTTTGAGACTGTGACTTTCGAGGACGTGGACAGGTTGCTGGGAAGGTTACATGCAACCACATGTTTACTGGACCCGTGTCCTTCCTGGCTGGTGCTGGCTGCTCAGGAAGTGACATGAGGCTGGCTCCAGGGAATTATAAATGCTTCATTGTTGGAGGGGGTTTTCCCTGCTGCCTTGAAAGAGGCGGTGGTGAGACCCCTCCTCAAGAAGCCTTTCCTGGACCCAGCTATTTTGGGTAATTATTGTCCAGTCTCCAACCTTCGCTTTGTGGCGAAGGTTGTAGAGAGTGTGGTTGCATGGCAGCTTCCCCAGTACCTGGATGAAGCTGTCTATCTAGACCCGTTCCAGTCCGGCTTCCGGTCCGGTCACAGTACGGAGACGGCTTTGGTCGCGTTGGTGGGTGACCTCTGGAGGGCCAGGGCCAGGGGCTATTCCTCTGCCCTGGTCCTATTAGATCTCTCAGCGGCTTTCGATACCATCGACCATGGTATCCTGCTGCACCGGTTGGAGGGTCTGGGAGTGGGAGGCACCGTTTATCGGTGGTTCTCCTCCTATCTCTCCGACCGGTCGCAGACGGTGTTGACAGGGGGGCAGAGGTCGACCGCGAGGCGCCTTACTTGTGGGGTGCCTCAGGGGTCGATTCTCTCACCCCTCCTGTTCAACATCTACATGAAGCCGCTGGGCGAGGTCATCAGTGGTTTCGGGGTGAGTTATCATCTGTACGCTGATGATACGCAGCTGTACTTTTCCACCCCGGACCACCCCAACGAAGCTGTCGAAGTGCTGTCTGGAAGCCGTACGGGTCTGGATGGGGAGAAACAGACTCAAGCTCAATCCCTCCAAGACGGAGTGGCTGTGGATGCCGGCACCCCGGTTCAGTCAGCTGCAGCCGCAGCTGGCTGTGGGGGGCGAGTTATTGGCCCCAACGGAGAGGGTGCGCAACTTGGGTGTCATCTTGGATGGGCGGCTGTCGTTTGATGATCATTTGGCGGCCGTCTCCAGGAGGGCTTTTTACCAAGTATGCTTGGTCCGCCAGTTGCGCCCCTTCCTTGACCGGGATGCCTTATGCACAGTCACTCACGCTCTTGTCACTTCCCGTTTGGATTATTGCAATGCTCTCTACATGGGGCTGCCCTTGAAGTGCACCCGGAGGCTGCAGCTAGTCCAGAATGCAGCTGCGCGGGTAATAGTGGGAGCAACTCGTTGCTCCCATGTAACACCAATCCTGCGCGGCTTGCACTGGCTTCCTGTGGTCTTTTGGGTGCGCTTTAAGATTTTGGTCACCACCTTCAAAGCGCTCCATGGCTTAGGGCCCAGGTACTTACGGGACCGCCTGCTGTTATCGCATGCCTCCCACCGACCCGTACGCTCTCACAGAGAGAGTCTTCTCAGGGTGCCGTCCACCAAACAATGTCGGCTGGTGGCCCCCAGGGGAAGGGCCTTCTCTGTGGGAGCTTCTACGCTCTGGAATGAACTTCCTCCTGGACTACGTCAAGTGCCTGATCTTCAGACCTTTCGCCGTGAGCTGAAAACGCATTTATTTATTCAAGCGGGACTGGCATAATATTTATAACATTTTTAATATTTTTAATATTTTAAATTTTAACTGGGGTTTTATTATTATATGGTTTATAATTTTAAATTTTAAACTTTTAAATGTGGCCATTTTTTTTTTCTAATATGCTCGGTTTTAAATTGTCGTTTTAATTGTACATTTTTGTGTTTTTTATCTTTTGGCTGTACACCGCCCTGAGTCCTTTGGGAGAAGGGCGGTATAAAAATTTAATAAATAAATAAATTACTGTTATTCGCATTTCCAAAGATAAAAACATTAAGACGTGAAGGTCACATGTTATTTCAAAGTGTATTTAAAGGAAAAGGTTATAATTCAGTGGTTATGTCAGCCAGACAAAAGAAGAAAAAAAGAGTCTCAAATTCTGAAGAACGGTTTCCAGCCAGTATGATGAACAGGTATTTTGATTCCATATAAGGAAATACTGTACGATGACATAAGTTTCAAAAACTCACATTTTCATTCTATTTAACATTACACAATATGCCACTTTTCCAGCCCTATTTTGAATTTTTTTCTGAGACTAACCGTAACCTGTATCTAAAGTATCAAAGCCTATTCATGCGTAAAAAACAACAACAACAACCCACAATGCCAAATTTGTGCTTTGCACAGTTCGTATCACTTATTCCTTTTCTCCTCATTATCACTTCAGCTTTTAATGCCCAATGTTGAATAACTGGATCCTGATTTCACATACAGACAACAAAGCTTCAGTATAACAGAAGGGTCTAATGATGGAATGAAGAGGAAGAAATATGAGAAAAGTTAGCAGTCTTTCAACATGTAAACTCATAGACAACTTAGTTCTTTTTAAGAGATTTTCTCAAAGGGATTATTTTATTTTATTGTTCACTTTCCTTGAAACATGTCAAGAGAAGTGCCTTATAGTCAGTGACAAGTAGAAAGTCTATTATTTGAAGCCCACCATCTAAGTGCATTTCATGGCACCATTTTGCCATCACAAGATGCTTTCTAAACATCAACTTATGACAGAAAAAAAAAACAAGTTGCTGGGACGGTATCTTAGCTCTTCTTCCTTTGAGAATTGCTTCTTTCAGAAAGTTGTGGAAGTTAAAATTCAAAGGGTCATATGGGCAAAGAAAAATGGCATTCTTCCAACATCACACAGACTGTACACTACATAATTATTGCTATGGTCATTCTGCAAAAAGAGAAAAGAGTGAGAAGGGTCCTTTCTCCTTAAAATGAGTATAGGAATTGAGATTAAACAATGCAGGTTTTGGTAGATTCTACTGTAGCCCAGAGAGTTGCAGAAAAGTTGGAGAAATCAATAAATCTAATATAGATTGGTACAGGTTCATCATAACATAACATAACATAACATAACATAACATAACATAACATAACATAACATAACATAACATAACATAACATAACATAACATAACATAACATAACATAACATAACATAACATAACATAACATAACATAACATAACATAACATAACATAACAACAACAGAGTTGGAAGGGACCTTGGAGGCCTTCTAGTCCAACCCCCTGCCCAGGCAGGAAACCCTACACCATCTCAGACAGATGGTTATCCAATATTTTCTTAAAAATTTCCAGTGTTGGAGCATTCACAACTTCTGAAGGCAAGTCGTTCCACTTATTAATTGTTCTAACTGTCAGGAAATTTCTCCTTAGTTCTAAGTTGCTTCTTTCCTTGATCAGTTTCCACCCATTGCTTCTTGTTCTACCCTCAGGTGCTTTGGAGAACAGCCCGACTCCCTCTTCTTTGTGGCAGCCCCTGAGATATTGGAACACAGCTACCATGTCTCCCCTAGTCCTTCTTTTTGTTAAACTAGACATACCCAGTTCCTGCAACTGTTCTTTATATGTTTTAGCCTCCAGTCCCCTAATCATCTTTGTTGCTCTTCTCTGCACTCTTTCTAGAGACTCAACATCTTTTTTACATCGTGGCGACCAAAACTGGATGCAATATTCCATCCGTTTTGGTCGCCACGATGTAAAAAAGATGTAAAAAAGATATAAAAAAGATCATGAAAAGCTAGGGAATAGGTGCTAAGAATCTGAGTGAACAGATTCTTAGGGCTCTGCCCACCAGAACAACTAGACACAAGGACAGTTTTTTGCCAAATGCCATCACTTTGCTAAACAACTAATTCCCACAACACTGTCAAATTATTTACTAAGATTGTATTACTATTCTTCTTCTCATCCTTCCTAGTATCTAGCTCTTCCCACTTATGGCTATAACCATGTCACTTGTATCTTTACACTTTATATTGTTTTATTGTTTCCTAGCATGATTTGATTGCTTATTAGTATCCTATGACTATCATTAAGTGTACCTTACGATTCTTGATGAATATATATATTTTTTTATTTTTATTTTTATTTTTTTTTAATCATATCAAACAGCTCATCCAATGTACAGTTATATACAATTAGTCGGGCTTGCCCATATTTTATTTTTTCTTTATGTACACTGTGAGACATAAAGAAAATTCCTTGTGTGTCCTATCACACTTGGCAATAAAGAATTCTATTCTATTCTATTCTATTCTATTCTATTCTATTCTATTCTATTCTATTCTATTCTATTCTATTCTATTCTATTCTATTCTGAAGGAGTCCAAAGTAAAAGAAAGTGCTTCTTCTTGGATGCTAAGGAAGAAGCAAAGGTAAAGAGATGACACAAAAGATGCAACCAATTTCTTAGCAAACTGTGGGTCCTACAAGGAGTCCAGAATTGGTAACCTTGCAAAGGGAAGGGATCACCCACAAAAATTTACAGAAAATAAAGTTGAGAATATGTAAAAGAATATACAGTAAAAGATTTGGTTACCAGGGACCAGGAGAGGATACAGAAAGATGCACAGGTGACAAAACGAGAGAAGCAAAAGTTATCTTGGAAAGAAAAAGAGAAATGATGAGCCCACAGTAAAAGGCAACTTAAGGAGATAAAGGAGAGTCCAAACTTTCAAGAGAGTAAGAAAGGTTGCACAAGAGAGAAAAGAGGCAGTGGTTTCAAGAAAAAGGAGTAACAGAAAGCCCACTTATGAAAAAGAAATAAAGGAAAAAAAGGCATAAGAACTTTCATAGCCAATGTGGAACACAAGGGCTATATTTGGCTATAGGAGGATAAGGCCAAGAAGAGGCCCCAGAATAGGTTGGTTGGGTGAGAATGGTGGATGACGGAGCCAAAAAAAGAGAGGGGGTAAATGTTGGAGAAGTGGGGATTGAATATAAGAAGTTTAACTGTTATCTAGTGTGGTGTTCTCAATGTTCTCTGAGCTGGGTTGTTTTCTTGCAGACGTTTCATTACCAAACTAGGTAATATCATCAATGATAATGCATGACTCCTGCAAGAAAACAGACCAAGATCAAAGAGCATCACTGACTCCAAAGTCCAACCCTGAGCTACAAATATTCTCTTCTATCCAGTTTAGTGCTTAAGGCACCAGGCTAGAAAGCAGGGAGTGATGAGGTCTAGTCCAGGCAAGTCATCTGGGAAAATAAGAAGAGAAGGTGCATTGGATATACTTTCTTACGTTGGGCGATTGAGGAGGCAGGAGACAACAGCTCTTTAGTGTATGGTGTGAACCCAGCAATTTATTGTATGGTACAATTGAACCATAGGAGAAGCTCTCCTTATATACTATTCTGGCTGAGGCACCAGCCAATCATTAACAAGTATTTTCCTTCCAAAAGTTCCCTCCAAAATAAAAGATACATTACATACTTGCTGTCTTATTTGTAAAAATTATAAAGGCAGGATACAAATAAACAAGCAAATAAACCAATAAAGAGCTTGAAAGAAGCAATTAAGAAATTAGCGGGCTGTATTTTTCAAGCTGGCTATGGGACATTTTGAACCATTTGATTGTGTACAATGCTTTTGAACTGCACAGCCCCTTAAAGAAGCCCTTGTGGCTGAAGTGCCTCTGTACGTGAGAGATACCTGTGTCTGAGTCAGGACTGATGGTTGCAAACAATTGGTTAAAAAGCTGCTGTTTAAAGCAAAGCTGTTCTTGTCAGCTCATAATTAGCAATAGCAATAGCACTTAGACTAATATAACACTTCACAGTGCTTTCCAGCACTTTCTAAGCAGTTTACAGAGTCAGCATATTGGCCCCAGCAATCTGGGCCCTCATTTTACCAACCTCAGAAGGATGGAAGGCTGAGTCAACCTTGAGCTGGTGAGACTCGAACTGCCAAACTGCAGGCAACCAGCAGTCAGCAGAAGGATCCGGCAGTACTGCATTCTAACCAGTGGTGGGTTGCCCCCGGTTCGAACCGGCGGGAGGCTCTGCCCACTGACCCAAATGTCATCAAAACTGTTCTGCTCATGCACACGGGCACGATGCAAACTGGTAGTAAAGCTAAGTAGAACCCACCCCTGATTCTAACCACCGTGCCACTGTAGCTCATTAGACATTTTTCTTCCGGGATCTGGGGTGGAAGTTCTTTTGAATCCCAAATGATGGAAGGCTTGGAATGAGGTTTGGTTAGAGGGATTTAAATACAAATTAAAGGAAGCCTGCTTGGGAGATACCCTGGAGCAGGGCTGGGCAACTATGGCCCCTTTATGACCTATGGACTTCAACTCCCAGAATTCCTGAGCCAGCATGCTGGCTCAGGAATTCTGGGAGTTGAAGTCCATAGGTCATAAAGGGGCCATAGTTGCCCAGCCCTACCCTGGAGGATCATCTTCTCATATTCAGGACTAGCTATTGTGTAAAACATGGGGCTAGGACACCTTAAAGAAGATTTGACACAAGCGTGGCAAGCTTCTACCCTGTTTTCCCCAAAATAAGACATCCCCTGATAATAAGCCCAATCGGGCTTTTTAGCGCATGGCAATAAGGCCAAGTGCTTATTTCAGGGTTCAAAAAAAATATATAAGACAGAGTCTTATTTTCTGGGAAACAGGGCAGCTTCAATGCTCTTTTAAAACAATCTGAAAAACAAGCAAACATGGATGACCTTATTAAGCCCTGGTAATCATTTGATAACAAATTGTACGAAGTTGCTGAATGCTTAGGTTAATATTCCCTTTTCTGGGTAATGCATACAAAGCATGCCATATGTAAAAAAAAAAAGGGGGGGGAGGCAAGGGGAACAGATGAAAGCAGTTCTGACAAATGCCTAAATCCTCCAGGGGAAATAAACGTTGCATCAGAGAATAATGGTTAGGCATGGCCCACAAATTTTTCCCCCTACAGGGTTTGGCCTTGGAAGTCCATGCAGTCCTGGACTTCCCGTCTTTTTTCTACCTTCCTTCTATTCCTTTTGCTTCTTCTCTCTTCCAACTACTTGATCCCTTATCTCTTTTTTCATTCTGCTACCTTTCTCTAAGGGCTTCATCTAATCCTTCCCCATTGTATTTCTGTCCTCTGATCTGCTTCTTCCTTTTCTTCCCCTTCTCATTACTTTCCCCAGCTGCTCAACCCTTCAACATTGAAGTTTTGACTGTTTCCATGAATCTATGGCTCTGGGCTGCTGTCGTAACCGCAGTAGCAACAAAGAGATCATTCAATCATACTGAAACTTTATCTTTTAATTTGCCCATGGCTAGATTGCCTTTGCCTTTTTTGCAATTCTCCTTGAATTGTATATCCCTTTAATGAGGAACTAAAATGAGTACAGTATTGTGAACTTCGCCAGATGTTGTTTAATAATTTCATCCTTCCCAGTCTTTTTGGGAAATTGAATGATCAGGTTTTGCTTTGGTGTTTGTTATGGCAATTCTTTAGTGGGTAAGCATTTTGTAAGTTCCGCTTCTGCAGATACCCTGCTGAAGAAAATTATATGCACTTACATATTCCTTTCCTTTCGATCACAAAGGCTATAAATATAGTCATAAGCACTGGCTTCATCAAGAGTGCTGATTCTAATTCCTCTGTTAATAACCCTTAAAGTTAAATCTGTTTAAGAAACAGTAGCTTTTATAGTAGTCACTGACCCGTACAAGACATTGTTTTACAACTAAAGTTGTAACTCAAAAATCGTAACAAATGACAGTAAAAAAATACAAATACATAGTAATAGTAAGTTGCTAAGAATAGAATAGAATAGAATAGAATAGAATAGAATAGAATAGAATAGAATAGAATAGAATAGAATAGAATTCATTATTGGCCAAGTGTGATTGGACACACAAGGAATTTGTCTTGGTGCATATGCTATTGGAGTACATAAAAGAAAAGATATGTTCATCAAGAATCATAAGGTACAATACTTAATGATAGTCATAGGAAAACAGTCAATATAAATCTTAAGGATACCAGCAACAAGGTTACAGTCATACAGTCATAAGTGGGAGGAGATGGGTGATAGGAACGATGAGGAGATTAATAGTAGTGCAGATTTAGTAAATAGCTTGAGAGTGTTGAGAGAATTATTTGTTTAGCAGAGTAATGGCGTTTGGGAAAAACTGTTCTTGTGTCTAGTTGTTCTGATGTGCAGCATTGTTCTATAGCATTGTTTTGAGGGTAGGAGTTGAAACAGTTTATGTCCAGGATGTGAGGGGTCTGTACATATTTTCACAGCCCTCTTTTTGACTAGTGCAGATCCTCAATGAAAGGCACGTTGGTAATAATTGTTTTTTCTGCAGTTCTAATTATCCTCTGAAGTCTGTGTTTGTCTTGTTAGGTTGCGGAACCAAACCTGATAAAAGAAAACAAGGACCATACAAAATTTCAAAGCATTGCTTCCAATCAGTGAAGCTTCCACAAAATCACTCTCATGAAGCAGTCTTGCAAATTGAAGTGAGGACCTGCTTTGAAGCGTTGAATCAAAGCAGATGGCTTCAAAGAGCTTTCTTGGCTTTTTAAACTGTTACGCAGAGTCCATGGCTTTCCCTCTGCTTTGGAGTTGTTATGTACAATATGCAACAATGCCCTTTCAGTCCTAAATTTGAAAGGAGTTGAAAGTGGGGTTTTCTTCATTGGACGCGAATAGCCAGTTTAAGACTTCCTTAAATTTTGTGCCTCATAGAGCTGTTTTGAGGCTAACATGGCTTTGGGCATCATTCACTTTCTCAGCTCTCTGCTTCTTGAATGTGACCAGCTATAAAATGCTAACTTTTGTATCTCTCGTGCTAATGGGCTATTATGCTTCTGTGCTGGTCTTATCATCTAGAAACTCAGCTTAGCTCTCAACCTTCTAAAGATGAGCTTAAGGCTACCATTACTTTTAATTCTGCACACTGGTGCAGGTTTAAGTCTCTTGACAATGAGTTAATGGAAATTAATAGGTTACAGGCACTGGGCCTAGCTTTTACTGCTTTAAAAATAGGTGTGAGATGGAAAGATTGCAAATGCCACATTTTATATGCCCATCCTTTTCTCTGGGGCATTGTATCTTATAGTGCTAGCATGGTTCTCTTTCCTCTGCTAATTAATTAGTACAAAAAACTAATAGAAAGCCAGTGGCTATTTCCAGAAATTGGCAATTTTGACAAGTTATACCAGAATAACAGAGTTGGAAGGGACATTGGAGGTCTTCTAATCCAACCCTATATGTTTCCAGACTGGCTGGTCCAATCTCTTCTTAAAAACCTCCAGCGACGGAGCACCCACAACTTCTGGAGGCAAGCCATTCCGCTGATTAATTGACAGGAAACTTGTCCTGAATTCTAGGTTGGAACTTTCTTTGATATTATTTTGTCCATTACTTCTTGTCCTGCCCTCAGGATGTTTTGGAGACTAGGTTGACTGTTTGTAACAACCACTCAAATACTGGAGATACCAAATCTTCTACAGCCCCTGAAAACCCAGTTATTATCAGCAGTGAAGTTATTGCACATATAAAAAGAAGTCAGTGTCACTAAAGTATTATGACATATCTGGAAGCGCAGAAAAAGAAATGGAAAAGTTTTTTTTAAAAAAAAAAGACTTTTGAAAGTTTGTATTTTGAAAACGAAATAGGTCATTTTCTGCATTGGCTTAACCAATTTATACATTTGAATTATATGAGTGCCCATCTCATTTAAACAATTCTTGGCTTAGGCTGTTTGGTAGACAATTTGAAGGCAATGGTATCATCCTTTCCTCCTCCAGGCTATCTAAAAGAAGTATGGGGAGATATTGCAAAACAATATTGTATAAAACCTTCTTTTGAGGTATCCAAAAGAAACTTGTCTAGTTTAATACCATCTCTGTTATTTTTATTTCATTTGCCAAACAATCAACCAAGGTCAGACATATTGAAGTTTCCCCATTATAGCTTATGGACATATTTAACTCATAAACACAGGAACAAAGTAACTCAAATCGAACTGTATTGTCCTCAAATATTGGGTCACAGATCAAATCATGAATCCCTTTTCAACTGTGAACTGAATTGGGGCACAGTTGCATAGGCTGTCATTTCTTCATGTTATTAATGCGCCTCAGGGAGGAGCATAAGAAAGAACTTCATAAAAGACAAGTTTTAATGGCTAGGTGGGCTGCAAAGAGGCTTAGTTTGCTTCCTTGGAACTCACATTTTCTGATTGCAACTATCAGTTGATAGACCATTAAAAGCAATAGATATAGAAACTGCAGCAGAGGAATCCTCCATCTTTATATCCTTTCCTTTTCTAAAATATTTACCTACTTTGGAGATGGCTGTGTAATATGCCTTGCATGAGTCTGTTCCAGGGCTTCCATCACTTCCTCTCTCAATTCAGTCTTCTATTTCTTCTGAGTCTGACTTGTTCAACTGTGTGACTTACCTCACTCACTTTCTCTGTAATGGGGAAGCATATTACAGGTTCTTAGGTTGGCTTAAAGGGATGTGTTGTCTCAGTGGCTAAGACTCTGAGCTTGTCGATCAAAAGGTCGGTAGTTCAGCGGTTTGAATCCCTAGTACTGCGTAACAGGGTGAGCTCCCGTTACTTGTCCCAGCTTCTGCCAACCTAGCAGTTCAAAAGCACATAAAAATGCAAGTAGAAAAAATAGGGACCACCTTTGGTGGGAAGGTAACAGCGTTCCGTGAGTCTTTGGCGTTTAGCCATGCTGGCCACAGCACTTCGGACAGCGCTGGCTCTTTGGCTTTGAAACAGAGATGAGCACCGCACCTAGAGTCAAGAACGACTAGCACATACTTGCGAGGGGAACCTTTACTTTTACCTTTAAGTCAACTTAAATAACTTTTCTATTACCATGCTATTTCATAAATAAGGATAAATTTCCTAAATAAGGAGAAATAAAAAAAAAATCTTAAAACTTTAAAAATGGGTTTCCCCCCCCCAATAAAAGTAATACTCCTAACATAGGTATTTCTCTCTCCACATTTCCTCCACTGTATATCCAGCAGTGTTCCGCATGTGATGCAAACCTTTCACGTAGCTTTAAAATTTATATCTAAAGAAAAGAAAAACCATGGGAATTTCATGAGCACTAATGACAGACAAATGCCTGAGCTGGAAAAAGACGGTGTGATGGTAACATTAATAAGAACAACAACAATAACACCAGCCGCCCTTCAACACATAAGCACTGGTCCCAGTGTTTTAGGTCTCAAGAAAGGAACCATGGAAGCAGTGATGATGTGCAAAAAAAAAAAGAAAAAGAAAAAGAAAAAAAAGAAAAGAAAAGAAAGAAAGAAAAAGAAAAAAGAAAAGCAAAGACAAATAAAAAGACAAGAGGACTATACAAATGGCAACACATCTCACTTGTTCACTTTGGTTCTCCACGTTGCTCGGTGCATGCTGGTGAAGCTAAAGGATGGTTTTAAGGGAATATATGCAGTGGTGGGCTGCAACTGGTTTAACAACCAGTTCTGTTAGCATGTGCTTTGCACGTACGTGTGGGCTTTGCACACACGCAGGCCTAACGCCCACAGCATTCAAAATACAGCAATTTGAAGCTCAGCTGCTAACCCTCTAAAGCAGTTCCGGTAAGTAGAATAGCGGAGGTGCAGAAATCAGCTGTGCCACGTGAATCAGCTGAGCCAGAAAGAAGGAAATGTAGGACAGGATAGGGCAGGGGTGGGTGGGCGGGGCCAGCTGATCATCAGAACTACCGGTTTGCCCGAACCAGTGGTGAAATCCAATTTTTTTTTTACTACTGGTTCTTTGGGCGTGGCTTGATGGGGCATGGTGGGCGTAGCAGGAGAAGGATACTGCAAAATCCCCATTCCCACCCCACTCCTGGGGGAAGGATATTGCAAAATCTCCATTCCCACCCCACTCTGGGACCAGCCAGAGGTGGTATTTGCCAGTTCTCCGAACTACTCAAAATTTCTGCTACCGGTTTTCCAGAACCTGTCAGAACCTGCTGGATTTCAACCTCTAGTCCGAATCGGCAGCAGCCTACCACTAAATATATGGCAAGAGAGTCAGTTTGGTGTAATAATTAAGATATTAGGTCAGAAATCAGGATACTGTGAGTTCTACTCCTGCCTCAGGTTTAAAGGCAGTTGTGTGACCTGAGGCCAGTCACTCTCTCAGTCCTAGACAGAAGGCGGCAGTGGTAAACCACTTCTGAAACCTTGCTAGGAAAACTACAGGGGCTCATCCCGGCAACATGGAATCCCAAAACTGACTCAAATACTGAAAAAAAAAGGAAACAAACAGTCATTTTAGAGATTAGTATTTATGCTGAGGATGCATAATCAACTGACAATTCCCAAATAAACATCATGACATGGCAGGATTTCTGGTAATTTAGTTCAGTCTAAATGTCCTTTACAAGAGAATCAACCTGACTTGCATTTCCTGGGCAAAAATGCAAAAACGCACTGTTATTCTTCAGTTTTGCAACCTTCCTTGTTCTTCAAAAGTTGTATCAAAATAATGCAGACATTGCGTATTTTACAGAAAGTGTACATTACAAGTGCATGTTTGCCCCCCAAAAATATATATGTCAAAACAAGGGCAACTAACCTAATTACTATCTGTCAAAGTTGCCGGTGAATTTCAAAGTGAACTTTGAAGGTAGTTACCTGCATTTCTGATTTTAGTTCACTAGAGGGCAGTGGTGCTCAGAACAGAAGCAAAAGCTGCTCTGGATAGACTGATTATTATTTTACCTATTAAAAGAATATCATTAAAAGTTTGGCCCTGGTGTTTGATTGTGAAATTACTTATCTGTTGAAATACTAAGCCTCTTTAATTTGACACTAATAATTTATTTACAGATAGAAAGTAATGTTTCAATTTCTTCTGGAACTTGTGGATATCCAGCCAATGAGCACAAGAGCAGTAAACACTGAAATAATTCTGGCTTCTTCCCCATATTTACATATTGAATTGCCGAGGGAAATTTGCACAAGAAGACCTATTTGTTTCATTGGTATAACCGTGCACTGAAAGGTCTTTGAAATTAAGTAGAGTCTTTCAAGTCAGGCTTAATTCCTGATGACTTTATAGACATCCAGAGAGAGTTCCTGGCAATGGTACGACAATAATTTGACATTTCAATCTTACAGGATACATTGTTGACACCCCTCCTCCCATCTACAGCCTTGATATTTTCTAGCCAGTTCCTATCTGATTATTAACTGGGTCAGATCTTGCTTTCTGAGATCAGCCACCTCTCCAGCAATTCTTTATTAAAATACTGAATCAAGCACAAGGGCAGGTTGCATTGTACTATTTTCCCTCTCTGCCCAAAAATGACTGCATTCAAATGAATATCTACATGCCTTACAATAGTGGGTTTCAAATCTCGTCACTATCGGTTCACTCGTGGCGCTCACTCGCTCGCATGCATGACACTTCTGCGCATGCACAGAGACGTTCAGGTGGGTGGGCGGAGACTCCCGCCACCACTACCGGTTCACCTGAACTGGTGACAGTTCACTTCTGACTGCTCTTGATTTAATGCTCTCATATGTTAATCTCTTTTGGGTCATAGGCCTTGCTTGATGGGGTAGAAACACAATTTCTCGATATATATTTATTATGCTTTATTCTGCTTTTCATTTATGCACTTAGAGGCAATATTATATCTTGTTTTCATTCTAACTTTCATCCTCATCAGGCAAGCTGAGAGCCAAGGCTGTGCACTGAACATGATTAACAACAAGACAGACACAGACTTCAAAGGATAATTAGAACTGCAAAAAAAACAATTGCTACCAACTTGCCTTCCATTGAGGACCCTGAATACTGCATGAGTCAAAAAGACGGCTGTGAAAATATTTACAGACCCCTCGCATTCTGGACATATACTGTTTCAACTCCTACCCTCAAAACCACAATATAGAGCACTGCACCCCAGAACAACTAGACACAAGAACAGATTTTCCCCGAATGCCATCACTCTGCTAAACAAATAATTCCCTCTGTTAAGTTCGGGAAGTAACGAGGCTGGAGACCAGGGTAGTGACAACAGCTCTTTAATATATGGTGAACCCAGCAACCAGGCTGGGGAAAAACCTCTCCTTATATACAGTTCAACCGGCGGCTTTAACCAATCAGCAACGTGCTTGTTTCCCGCCAAAATCATTTAAACATACATTACACTCCTTCCCCCCAGAAAACACTTTACCCATATTTACATGATATTTACATATTATTTTTCAACGTAATCACGCAAATAGACTGGGCGTCTCCTGATTCTTTCGGACCTGCGCAGTACATTCCCTGGGAGTGGGTCTAGCTGACTGGAGGGGCTGTTTGCTCCTCTCAGCTCCTTCTCTAGGCCATCCGGCCCTGGATTATTAGCAGAGTCGTCCCTGCTGTTTTCTACTGGAACCTGTGGGCGTCGCTGGACCTCCGGAATTTCAGATAAGTCCTGCGAGTTCTCCGGGTTTGAGTCAGCTGTGGAATCAAACATTGTGTAGTCAGGGCCCGTTTCTATTAATTCAGATTGTTCGGCTATTCGTTTTCGTATTTGGTCTATGTGGCGCCTCCATACTCGGCCGTCCTTTAACTCCACCAAGTATGACTTTGGACCTGTTCTGTTTAGGATTTGTCCTGCTATCCAGGTTGGGCCTTCACCGTAGTTGTGTGCCCACACTCGGTCGCCTATGTCCATTTCTCTTGTTTTTCCTATTTCCCCCTTGTAACCCTCCGGCGTATAGTTTGGATTTAGACGGTCTAGGGGGCACCTGAGCTTTCGGCCCATTAATAATTCGGCTGGGCTTCTGCCGGTTGTGACACAGGGGGTTCTGTGTTGGACGGCCAGGAAAACATCGATTTTTGTTTGCCAGTCGCCTGGCTTAAGTCTGGACAATGCCTCTTTTGCGCTCCGGACGGAACGCTCTGCAAGGCCATTCGTCGCAGGGTGGAAAGACGCCGAGAGGGCATGTCGGATGCCCTCTTCTGCCAAGTACTCCTCAAATTGGGTCGCCGTGAATTGCGGGCCGTTATCGGAAACTAGCGTGTCGGGCAACCCATGGGTTACAAATAGGTGCCGTAGGACTGAGATCATGGCCTCGGCTGTCATGGATCTCATGAGAATGATTTCCAGCCATTTGGAGTAGGCATCTACTACGACCAGGAAGGTTTGGCCGTGGAAGGGGCCGGCAAAATCAATGTGTATTCTAGACCAGGGGCCCTGGGGTTTCTCCCATTCCTGAACCGGGGCCGTTGGGGGTAGTGGTCTGGACTCCTGGCAGGCCTGGCATTTCCCTACCCTTTCAGCAATTTCTGAGTCCATTAAGGGCCACCACACATAGCTTCTCGCTAGGCCCTTCATCCTAACGATCCCTGGGTGACCCTTGTGGAGGAGATCCAACACCCTTTTCCTCAATTTTTCTGGGATCACCACTCTATCCCCCCATAGCAGGCACCCCCCTTGAGCCGAAAGTTCCCCACGTTTTTTTACAAATTCTTTAAAATGCTCGCCCGGCGCAGCGGGCCACCCTCTTTGTACCCAACCGAGTACAGTTCTCAAAGTAATGTCCCGGTATGACGCCCGAGCCACCTCCTTAGATGTGACTGGGCCAGAGTCCAGAGAGTCAATTAGCAGGATGGGCGTCCCCGGAGTGGGGTCTTTGATTGCCCCTGGTAGTGGGCATCTGCTTAAAGCGTCCGCATGCCCCAACTCTTTTCCGGGCCGATGCTGCAGTTTGTAGGAATAGGCGGCTAAGAAGATAGTCCATCGGGTCAATCGTGGCGAAAGTGCCACAGGCGTTGGGCGGTCGCCAGCCAGTATCCCTAACAGTGGTCTATGGTCTGTAACAATTTCAAAGTTTCTACCAAAAACGTATTCGTGAAACTTTTTTACCCCTGACACAATGGCTAGCGCTTCCTTATCCAACTGGCTATAGTTCCTCTCTGTCGAGGACATCGTTCTGGAGTAAAAGGCTATTGGGGCTTCTGTGCCATTTGGAAGTCTGTGGCTGAGCACAGCCCCCACCCCGTAAGGGGAAGCATCGCAAACCAATAATAATGGCAATGAGCTATGATACTGAATCAGTAAGCTATCGCTCGAGAGTAGGTTTTTTACTGCTTCGAAAGCCCTAGCTTCCGACTTTCCCCAAGACCAAGCAGTATTCTTTCCCAGTAGCTTATGTAGCGGCTCGGCAACGGTCGCCTTATTCTTTAAAAAGACCGCGTAAAAATTCACTAGACCCAGGAATGCCTGTAGCTCTGTTTTGTTTTTGGGCGCTGGAGCCTTTCGTATTGCCTTGACCTTGCTTTCAGTGGGGTGAATTCCCTCCTTGTCTATTCTGTAGCCCAAGAACTCTACGGATTCTACCCCTATCTGGCATTTGTTCACTTTAACCTTTAGACCGGCTGACCGGAAAATGCCCAGAACTTTTCTCAAACGCTCCCCCAATTCTTCTAAATTTTCGGCTGATATCAATACATCATCGAAATAGGGGACTACCCCCGGGAGCCCTTGCAGAAGTCGCTCCATTAAATTTTGGAATAGACCAGGTGCCACACTCACCCCAAACTGTAACCGGGTACACTTGAAAGCACCTCGGTGGGTCACAATCGTTTGGGCTTCGGCTGTGTTGGCGTCTACGGGCAGTTGTTGATAGGCTTGAGCCAAATCTAACTTGGCAAAAACGTGCCCTTGCCCCAGCGAGTGCAGCAAGTGTTGCACCACGGGGACCGGGTAAGCGCTTTTCTGCAAGGCTTTGTTTAACGTCGCCTTGTAGTCAGCGCAGATTCTAACTGACCCATCTGGTTTCACTGGGGTGACGATTGGCGTCTCCCACTTTGCGTGATCGACTGGCACCAGAATCCCCTGACTGATGAGCTTGTCTATCTCCTTGTCAATCTTGGGTTTAAGGGCAAAAGGGACTCTCCTTGCCTTTAACCTAATGGGGGCTACCTGGGGGTCTAAATTGAAGGAAATAGGGGTCCCCTTGTACTTGCCCAGGCAGTCCTTGAAGACATCTTCGAACTCGTTCATGAGTGTGTCTTTTAGGTTAAAGTCACTTCTGTAGATGCCAGTCACTCCCATGCCCAATGCACGGAACCAGTCTAGTCCCAACAGACTTGGCAGGGTCCCTTCGACTATCGTGATGGGCAGGGTCTTCTTGTGTGGTCCGTACTCGACGCGGACGGAGGTGGTCCCTCGAACAGGGATGCGATTCCCTTGGTAGTCGTGCACTCGTAACCGTTGTGTTTGCAGTTTGCGTTTGGCGATTCTCGGCAAAGCTTTCGCAAAAGTGTCCCAGGACATGATTGTGATCGCTGACCCTGTGTCCACTTCTAGTCGGCACGGCACTCCTTCAATTTTGGGTTTAGTGAAGATTTTCTTCTCGACGCGGGTTGCTGCACAGCCTATGATCACGGTCATTCGATTTGAATTCGCGCCCTTTTTGTTTTGACCAATCGCGGGTCGCCTTGCCGATCCTGCGCTCTGATTGGTCGGTTTGAATTTTCGGCGGGAAGGTTGGGGTGCTCGACAGACTTGAGCCAGGTGCCCCTTCTTCTCGCACCGCCGACATGTAGCGTCCTTGAACTTGCATCGTTGACGCTGGTGTTGCCCTCCGCAACTTCCGCATTCATCCCGGTCTTCTTTGCCCCTTCTCTCGGTGAGGCAAACTCCTTCCTCATCCTCGCCGTCTGATTCGGTCTGGATTTCTTCGTTGTGGACCGGGGCTGATTTCGCACTCGCCGTTGGCGTGAGTGGCTTTTGTAGGGTTTCCGCCGCTTGGGTGGACATCTCATGAGCTCTGGCTTCGTCCAGAGCGTTTGCCAGCGTTAGATTGCTTTTTGATAGCAGCCGCCTCCGCAAACGCATGTCTCTGACCCCACGGATGAGTTGCTCTAACAGCTCCTCGTCCAAATCTCGGTACCCACAATCTTTGGAGGCTTTCCTCAGGGCGGCCATGTACTCGCTGATGGATTCGCCCTCTTGCTGTCTGCGCTCTCCAAATTCAAAACGCCGTACGTACTTGGACGGTGTAGGCGCGAAATGGTTCTTTAATAGATTTTGCAGAGTTTGCCACGATACCGATTGTACCGGCGTTGGCTCTGCCAGGGCTTCCGCGATGTCGATGACCTCGGGACCGCAGTGGCTCAGGAAATATGCCCTTTTGCGGTTGTCTGGAACTCCTTGCAGTTCGTTTGCCTCTAGGAAACTTTCGAAACGGGTCATGTACGTTCCCCATTTCTCCCTGGCTGGGTCAAACGGCGCGGGCGGAGTGTAGCTGGCCATCTCCGCGTTTCTGCCCTGAGTTGCTGGGTTCGGTTCTTCCGTGCGTTCAGCTCGTTCTGGTGCTCTTTAGCCTCGAGATCCCACCTTCGTCGCCAGTGTTAAGTTCGGGAAGTAACGAGGCTGGAGACCAGGGTAGTGACAACAGCTCTTTAATATATGGTGAACCCAGCAACCAGGCTGGGGAAAAACCTCTCCTTATATACAGTTCAACCGGCGGCTTTAACCAATCAGCAACGTGCTTGTTTCCCGCCAAAATCATTTAAAGATACATTACACCCTCAACACTGTCAAACTTGTTACTAAATCTGCACTATTATTAACCTTCTCATTGTCCCCATTACCCATCTCCTTCCACTTACGACTGTATGACTGTAACTTTGTTACTTGTATCCTTACCATTTATATTGATATTGTTTCCTGATTGCTTATTTGTACCCTATGACTATCATTAAGTGTTATAAGTGTTGTACATTGATGAACTTATCTTTTCTGTAATGTACACTGAGAGCATATGCACTAAGACAAATTCCTTGTGTGTCCAATCACACTTGGCCAATAAAAAAATTCTATTCTATTCTACTCTACTCTACTCTACTCTACTCTACTCTACTCTACTCTACTCTACTCTACTCTACTCTACTCTACTCTACTCTACTCTACTCTACTCCTGTTCTGTTCTTTTCTTTTCTTTTCTGTTCTGTTCTATTCTATGATGCCTCTAAATGGGGAGCTACTACAGAAAGAACATAACATCAGCCCAGTCCAAAGCCTGCCCTTTAATATTTTGCTTCTCTTAATGGCCAACCAGATTTCAACTATATGAAAAACCTACACAAAAAAACCAGGGGCAGAAATATCATCTTCTTGCTTGCATTCCCCAACTGTAAGTTCACACTACCAGAAAGAAACTTTGGATCAAGACTAGCACACGTTTTTAGTAATTTATCTATCTATAGTTGCAGAATTTTAGGCATCTTCCCTCTAATTGTAGGTTTTCATTAATGGCTGCTTGAGTGGAAATTGCTATAATCTTCAATGGTGCAAAGTTGTAAGGTGGCAGTTTTTTGAAAATTTGAATGCAATAGTTATGTGGAGTTGTTTACAGATTCAAAAGAATACAGGATACAGAATACAGGAATTTTTAGAACATAGATATGATTGCAGAGCTAGTATTTTGTCGCACAGGAATTGGCCAACTTGCCAACATTTCCTATCCGAGTAGTTTAGAGCCTTTCTGTTCCTGTTATGGGGATTTTTTTTCCTCCATTCTTCCTTATGGAAATCTTATAGCTCATTGTCTTTGCCTTGCAAGTTTCAGCTCTCCTCACAGTTTTCAAATAACATTCAAGTCTGAGGATTTTGAAGATCATTCCAGAACATTTATCTTTCTTTCTTGTTAAGTATTTCAGGATTAATTTGGAAGCATGTTTTGCATCATTGTTTTCTTAAAATAATGAACCTTTTCCCAGCTTCAGTTTCATTGACTATGGAACATTAGCTTCTAGGATACATTGATATTTAGTTGTTACTCCCCAGCAATATTCTGTAAAAATAAAAGCAACAGAAGGTTGCAAGCTTATGATTTATTTTGAAAAAGGGCCTTGGAATAATGTCACGTTAATACAGGAATCCAAGCTGAGGACAAAAGTTACAGGAACTGATTTCAGCAGATATATTCATAATCACTTGTACATAAAAATTAAAAGCAGGCAGAACAAAGAATTAATGTTCAAATACATTTTATGGCTACTCTGTTGAATTTAAAGCTGAAGAATAAATACATAGCAATTTTCTATTAGAGGATGACCTACTGCATGTGACAAATATTGACATGTAGCAAGACCGCAGAACAATATTTGTTTTGAATTGCAAACTTCATTCAGTAGCTACAGTCTGCAATTTGTAATCCAGATTGAGTCACTGGACTGGTTTGCTGCTTGTTGCAGCTGGTTTGCAAACTCAAATTTGTGACAGAGCAGACTCACTAAATTGTGTCAAGTTTCTTTCCATTGGCTGCTGCTTTGGCTGCTTCACTTCATGCCTCTCTTTGTAATATGGTGGTGATAGAGAGAGGGAGGGAAGGAGAGAGAGATTCAGCATACCAGTTGCTGAAAATGTATGCAAATATTAAAAATGTGACTAAATTCAAAATATATGCCTCTTCCCACAGCCAAGTCCTCCACGAAAATTCCTACTGCTATAGTGATTTGTGAGTGTCCTGCTAAACCTACTGATTAATATTATATAAATAAAAGCAGAACATGAAAAGGACTTGATTTTCTTTGCAAAGTGATGCGGCAAGTAATGAATATTATCACAACTCACCTGATATTAATTGCACTTTTCAATTTGCAACTAATCACAAAAACTTATTTTGTACAGTACAATTCACAGCAATTATATGGAAAGGGAGATTTTACTAACAAAGCCTGTGATTTCCTTTAAACGCAGACTTCTGATTGCACGCATTACCTAGACAAGAGTGTTGTGGGATTGTTGAGCCAAAATAGGTGTCTTCAGGAAGTTGAATAACCTGATTATGTAGAGACATTTGACTATTTGAAACCTATGGGCAAAGCTTCAAGGATGTGCACTTAGCTTCATTAGCATAGTGAAGCAATATGACCCAATCATCATCTCCCTTCTAAGAATGAAAAAGTGCAGGGACCTCGCTTGGTATCTGTATTTTGTTTTTTTCTCCCACTGCTTCCTGTGGCCTCTTTCCAGCCTCCTCCAACATTTGCAGGAGTCTGAAGAAGCAGCTGTACCTGTTCAGGACCCTCTTCCAGCATTTATAGGAAGGAAGAGGCAGTGCCACAAATCTGATAAGTGTAAGAAGCATTTCCTTTAAAAAAAGCAAATGGGTCAATATTGATTCATTTCCCCATCCTAGCTGCTCCTGAATTTGAATCAGAATTTGTTTGTTCCTCATAAAGCAGGAAGGAAAAAAAATCCGTTTATAGTAAGGAATGCCTCCTGCAAAAGCCAAAAGGCTTGATTTGGCCTGGTCCAGGGGTGAAACCCAGCAGTGTGATGTCCCACCATATTCACCACTGAGGGGCCTCCGAAATTATCCCTCCTTCGTCGCCAGTGTTATATTGTGGGTTCAGGTGCCGGCAAGGTGTAGGCAGGACTCTGGATAACAGGTAATTTAATTTATTAACCTTAACATAGCTAACAGCAGTGACAAATACAAATGAACAAAAACTGTCTCCCTCTCTGTTGACAGCCCTTTTATACCAGCTGTCAACTGGCTTAGCCAATCAACACAGAGAAGTACTATCCTCGTTCTCCACTAGGGGAATGGACCCCGGAGGGGGGGGAAAGAACTTAGAACACTACAATTCTGACAGGTTCTGGAGAAGTAGTAGTGGAAATTTTGACTAGTTCGGAGAACCGGCAAATAACACTTCTGTTTGGCCCTAGAGTGGGGTGGGAATGGAGATTTTGCAATATCCTTCCCCCAGGAGTGGGGAGGGAATGGGGATTTTGCAGTATCCTTCCCCTGCCATGCCCACCAAGCCAACACCCACCAAGCCGGAATCGGTACTAAAAAAATTGGATTGCACCACTGCCCTAGTCCTAATAAAAAGTTAGATTAGAAGGGAAGAGACCAAATAGGCAGGTCCAAGCTTGTTCTGTCCCCCTCCCCACACTCCCAAGAAAGTCAGTCAAAGGCCTTCTGCCAACAGTTTATTTACACTTGGCTGGATTCCTTTTGGCACAGAAATGTTCTGGCCACGATTCCCCACACGCCTGCCAAAATCTCTGAAACGGTCTGTTACCGAGGTAATCAGGAAATTACAGATAAAGCAAAAATCACTCACAAAGAGATTCTTCCATCCATGAAACAGATTGTCCGTGCAATTCGCAGCTTTGTCCAACACAAAGAGCCAAGAAGCTCCTCCTCCTGCTTTTATCCCCTGTGGGTGTCGCTCCGTGACTCAGCATTCCCTGGGCCTGCCCCACTGTTTCCTCTGCTGTGTGTGCCAATCACGTCTTCACAGTCTCGCATCGAGCAAGGTTGGTCTTGGGCATTGCCAAATCGGAAGAAGGCCCGGGGGAATCAGGCCTTGCCAGCCCCTCCTCCTCCTGGGGCGGTGCCAGGGAGGAAGAGGGCCCAGGGGAAGCAGGCCTTTCCAGCTCCTCCTCCTCACTCTCTGATTCATCCTCCTCCAGGAGACTGAGTCCGGGGACCTGGGTCACAACAAAGCTTATGCAGAGTAAAGAAGGTAAATATTCTCTTCTTTCCCCTTTCAAAGCAAGATCCTTTCACCAACTTCACAATGTACTTGGATTCATTTTCCATTACTTTAGTAGAGATATGATAATGGGGAAAATTGGCCATCTTGCTAGGTTTGTTGAGATACACCAGAATCTTATGAAATGTACCTTTGTGCCAATGGTTTGGTATTCTTTTGGTAATCCTAAAGAAGAACCCAGATCAAATGAGAAGATACAAATATTTCATGGTTCTGAGTGGTCAGATTATGTACAGGATTTAAAATATGAACAAATAAGTTACAAATGCATATAGAATACCAATAGTATCAAAGTTTTGCAAATACGTTTTAAATTGACAATGGAAAAAGGATTTCTGATTAAATGGACAAGATATAACTGCTAACTGTAAAGATTGCTGTCAAACAAAACCTTCACTAATAAGCCCATCATTCTTTCACTCTACTAAAGACTGAAAATAAATGCTTATTCTTTAAGAATAAGTTCCTTATAGATTTGAGATCAACCTGGCTAGGGTTGCTATAGTTACGGAATGTGCAGGTGTTGATGCTACTCCATGATAGTCATTCCAACTAATTGAGTCAGAAGTTAATCTTATTTTGAATATGAAGTTCCTGTAATAAGTCCAAACCTGGTTTGTGTGTTTGATCGATTGCCTCCTATTGCTGTTCGAGTAACCATGGCAACCCTTATCCCAAAATAGACAGTAAAACATGTAGTTTTCAGTCTGTTGATGGGCATCCATACATTTCAAATGAACACCCAGAATTAATGCTTGCTACACCACACTTGCCATTTCTGAATAGAACTCAGCTAAGGTTCAGGAAGGTATGGCTAATTTGTCAGTAGGCTTTCAGTTTTGATCATATCTGAATCAGCTAGCCTTTTACATGAGAAATCAAAATAAAAAGAAATATAAACATAGTTCTGTGATCTGATGAGAGTAGGTTTAACTGGATTATTAACAAATCAGTGCCACCTTGTGTTTTGCTCAGGGTCTTCTGATTTGTAGAGATGCCATCCATATTTAGCAGCATATATGTCTTTACAATTGAATGTTTTCCACGTGAATCTTTACAGTTCCAAGGGAAGGCAAATATTCTCTTCTTTCCCCTTCAAAATCAAGGTTATTTTTCATTTTTCTTTGAGTAGCTAATCATATCCCAAAAGAAGAAGAGGGAGTTAATTTCTGTACTCAAATGCCTCCTGCTAGGCCAGGAGGTGGTGCCTATAGAATTTTATTTTAATAATTTCCCTATTACACACCAAGAAGGCCCTCAGCTAATGGGATCCTTATGCTCCTCTGGTAATGAGATACCTATCTGTCCCTCACCGACAGGGAATATGGTGGCTGAAGTAGCTAACAAACTGCTGCAACCTTTAAAGAGAGTGGTCCTAAAAATTGGACAGTTCCAAAGGACTTCTGAGAGAAGAGGTGGTTCCACCCCAACATGTCATCCTACACAGCCAGCCTCATTTTGCTACAAAAGCCAATGAAAACCAATCACACATCTTCTGTTTTATCCTATGTTATGGAATTATGGATACTTTGTATTGTGAGAATAATCATACATGTCACTTCCCACAGCACCCTTACCGGTGTTTCATACATGCACCTAAAACAGATCCAGCTTTATGATATTGGAGATGGGTGGATCGGAAGGGGGAGAAAAGATTCATACGGTATATTGCATGCACACATGGGGCTCTGTGGCTACAGCCACTAAGACATGACTGAACTTGCAGGTGTAAACATCCGTTCCATTAAATATATGTTACAAGAAGCAAGGAAAACATATTACCCTGACAGTAGCACCATCCCTTCCAGTCAATTTTCTCATGCATTTTTAAATTTCTCCCCTTGATGCCTGTCCCCTAGCCTCCCATCACAATACATGTTTTTATTACAGTGGGTTTTGAAACGATTCTCTCCTTTCTCACTTCCTTTGGGCTGTGGCATAGATCTATTTCTCAGACACTTCAAGGATTATTATTGACTACCAACTCACTGTTTCCATGTCAGTGAAGAAAACGCGCAGATGCTACATAGTATTTGGATTTCTGTGTATGTCTTTGAAGACAGATCTCTTTAGAATATGCAGATCTGATGCCTCAGTGTTAGCCCAACGTTGGAAATCACCTTTCTACTTATTCTTCCAGCCATTAAGTCATTATTCTACATAATTCTCATATAGATTGCATCTTTTTTTAAAAAAAAAAATCCATCAAACTCTTTTTTTTTTTCCAGAAAGCAAATTGAATAAATCATACCTGTTTGCAAAAATTCAAACAACCTAGAGAGAAATAAAAGCAAAGTTTGCTGTATCAATTTAGTGCGGGTTTTTTTTTCATTATTCAAACTGTATGAAACTGTGTCCCCCCCCCAATTATCTAACTATAAGACAGAAAAGGGTGTCTTGTTCCAATGCATACTAGGCTAAACTGGTAGAATTGGGACAAACGAAGCAGGAAATACGTTTTTCATATCCTATTTTGGATAGATAAGTTGCTACCTATAAAGCCCTTCATAATGCAATTGGTTGGAGACTTAATTTTGAAAGTTTACTCTGTAAACTAGATTGCCTTCATTCCTATCTTCCTTAGAAATGAAAACTGATTGAGTTTAACTTTAGACTCAGTGAACCCACAGACATTTTTCTAGTAGAAGTACCCTGCTATTCAACTATAACACTACTTAGGTTTGTGTCTTTCTTTCCACTTTCTTAGATTAATAAAAAAAACCATTTATCTTCCAACTTGAATCTTTATAGTATAATTGGACTGCAGCTCTCTCATGGCTATGATTTTCAGTGCAGAAAAATCAGGCCATTCCTTTAAATAAACTTTAAAGAACTACAACAATTCAATATTAAACTCTTCTGCTGCCTGATGCATTGTATATTTCCACTTGTCACTTCAACTCGCCTTTACATAATGTTTTCGAATGACATTATCTTTTAGGGGCATCTTGACTTTTATGAATAGCATCATTTCATCTCCTCTGTTGTATGATATTGGCTTCATTGCTTTGATTTCCTCAAACACAAAAACACTTTAATGTCACACATCATTACTTAACATCAATCCATTTGCTCCATCATCTTCAGTTGGGTGAACAGAGTAAGCTAGATGACCTTATTTGTGAAAGCGATTTCTGACTGTATCCAAGAGAAAGAGATATAAGATAGAGATATTAAAGCACTACCAGACAAAACACTTTGTATTCAATTGTTTTTTCTTAATTCTTTCTCTCTTTCTCCCTGTTCTTTACCCGCATTAATAAAATAAAATTTAAAAAAACCACCATTAGCACCTTCCCAAAAATTCCAGGAATTAAGCACTTTTCTTTTTTTCTTTTTAAAAGTAAGCCAATACTCTACTATTCATACTTGCTTGGATGGATAGAACCGTTGTCTCATTTCATCAAATCTTAAAACACCACTCCAATGCAAAACAGAATGCATCAATATGCCTAGAGAAATGGCTCTTTGTGTTTGTTTCTTAGAGGGTGAGGAGATAATTCTCCCCAAATCTCAATTCTATGAGATTCAGAGAGAAATAAAGGTCCAAAGTCATCTGGAGAGTTAGGGCTGAAGGTGAACTTCAATCATACCAATCCAGTCCTCCTACTTATATATTGTATATGTATGTGTGTTTGTGTGTGTGTGTGTATACATACATACATACATACATACATACATACATACATATACAGTGGTGGGATTTAGCCAGTTCGCACCACTTTGGTTCGAACCAAACTGTTAAATGTTAGTTAACTGAAAGTTAACTGTTGTTAACTTTTTGAGCAGTTTAGTGAACTGGTTGTTGGAAGAAATCATTAAGGCAGAGAACCAGTTGTTAAATTATTTGAATCCCACCACTGTACATATATAAACATAAATACACACAAGCACACATATACACAATTTTAATGAAAACATGAACAAAAGAGTTTTCAAAAAGCTTATTGAAACATGATCATCAGTAGTGAAAAGAGATTTATTTAAGAAAGGCGAAATGCCTGCCCTCTTGAACAGTCATTCTGTTGCAGATCCATTTGCATATTGACCAACAGTAAACTCCTTCTCGGTCTACTCTAGGTATTCCTTAGAAACTTCAATAAGAAAATCCATGCACAAAAGTGCACAGTCCAAATTTGCATATTTACAAAACAAAGTTCAGGAAATCATCCTCTAAATCAGCAGAATCCCAAACCCCAGTGAACGATTCAGACTGAATATGGAATGCTTAGAGCCTACTGGCTGAGGAAATGGAGAACCAGGGTATGACAGAGCAATTGAATGGCCCATCTTGAAAGAATGTGTGTGTGTGTGTGTGTGTGTGTGTGTGTGTGTGTGTGTGTGTATTTGTTTTCTGAGGTTTTCCCGGGTGTTTGTATGTAGGTCTTTGGTTGTTTGGGTTTTCTCCTGTGTAAAATTGGAAGTGTCTTGGCGACGTTTCGACGAAGTCTCATTCGTCATCTTCAGGCTTCAGCTTCGTGCTTCTGGGAGCAATGTGTGATCGCAGCTGTTTCCAATTTTACACACTTCCAATTTTACACGGGAGAAAACCCGAACAACCAAAGACATATATATATACATACATACATACATACATACATAAATACATATCCGTAGAATTGTAATCCTGCAAGAGAACCTTCTACCCTTTAGCATTTTATTACACAAATGTTAAAGTACAGCCATCTCAGTTTATTCATACAGATCTACTTAAGACCCAAATATACAGTATACTCTTATCCTTGCAGCAGTATCAACCACAAACATATGCCAGTTATCAAAGGGCAGGAATTGTGCTGGTTGGAGATAAGGTTTTTTTTTTGGGTTGGAGATAAGGTAATTTTTTGGGGGTAAATCATGCATTGCAAGATTCTCTTCCATCAGTAATTCTGAGTCATTTTTCCAACAGGATCTTGGGAGCGTGACTTAGTATTTCCAAATCATCAGCCCAGCTGCATTGAGAACTTAGTCCTCATTTGCCACCTTAGCAATGCCTGAATCCTAGAATTGCTCGAAACTATAATTGTGTGTATTGTGGAGGGGGAGAAATGGCTTCCAGCACTAAAATCAATCTACTGTAGCAGTATAATGGTCCCTCTTCCTTTAACCTCTCCAGAGAGATTTACAGAAGTTGCATTTTGTCATGCCCCTGTATAGAAGGTTTTACTTGACTTTTACCATCTCTCTTGGAAGCGGTGCACTGGTAAATGTCTGTGAATTCAGTTTTGGATAACGGATTCAAATCAGGGGTGAAATCCAGCAGGTTCTGACAGGTTCTGGAGAACCAGCAGTGGAAATTTTAAGTAGTTCGGAGAACTGGCAAATACCACCTCTGGCTAGCCCCAGAGTGGGGTGGGGAGGAGTGGGGTGGGAATGGGGATTTTGCAGTATCCTTCCCCTGGAAGTGGGGTGGGAATGGAGATTTTGCAGTATCCTTCCCCTGCCACGCCTATCAAGCCACACAATGCCCACCAAGCCACACCCACAGAACTGGTAGTAAAAAAATTTGGATTTCACCACTGATTCAGATCCTCTAGGATAAGATCTGGCTATGTATGTGTAACAATTCTTAATGAGGATGAAACCAATTGATGCATTGCCTCCTGCCGGCCAATATGACCAACATGTTAAGTGAGTGAGGCAAATTTAAATATCAGCTCAAATCTGGTAGAAGCCAGCCTCTAGTATTAATGTACAGGAATGAAATATAGAGGCCTCTAAAGCTGCAACTGAGACCATTTAGTTAAATTGTAATTATTTTATTCTTGTTTATAACACTTTATTATAATATTTATTTATATACGGTTTTCATGCTTGCATGGCTGTCCAGAGTCACTCTGCGAAGAAGATGGATGGTTCCTAAGTATGATAAATATATTAAACAAACAAATTAATGTTTAGTATTAAAGCATTATATATTCCAGTATGTTTTTAATGTGGCAGAGTGCTTCCTCTGGGCCCCCCGTGTGTTTACTGAATTTTTAATCTTCAGTGGGGGGAGATGGGGTTTGCTGCTTTACAAGCCACCCAAGGTTGTGGCTGCGATGCAGCGGACTATATAAGTTTAAATAAATAAATAAATTGTGTGATTTAACTAGTGAACTGCCAGAAAAAAAATTTCTGCATGGTAGAGTTGTAATAATGTACAGGATCTCATACAGTATTCAGAAGGATTCTACCTACTCGTAAAAGCAAAATGCAGAACCAAAATAACTCTTATGGAACTTGATGGGGCGAATGTGGAAAGAAGGAATCCCACACTTGACCTAAAAGGAAAATTTCCTCCTTTGCTGTATTTGGACTACAGTGATGTGTGCCATATATCAGTAGAGATGAGGTGAAGATTTTGCAATTTTTTTATTTATTTCATTCGTTTATCAAATTCATAGAGCTGCCCATCTCACGGGTGTGACTCTGGGCAGTGTACAGTAAAACAAATCAATAAAAATGTATCTTAAATAACTATTAATAAGACCATGGGAAAGTGTTTCAAACACACACACACACACACACACACGTGCTACCTCATAGGCTCACCGTTTCTACTTAGCCTGCTGGAAAAACCACATTTTAAGAGATTTCAATATGGCTGACTCTAATTTTACTTGAGGGGAGAGATGATGTTTCATAGGGCAGGTGCCACAACAAAAAAGGCTGATCTTTTTTTTTTTTATTGAAAAAGTTTTAGAACAACAATTAAATTTTTCCCCCTCCCCCACCTTCCCCCCTCCCTCCAAAACCCTCTCCCCCCCCCGACTTCCCGGAGCAAACACAAGGTATAGTTCATTAAACAAACAGTCATACATTAAATTTTTAAAATCTAACACAATTATAATCCTTCTCTCCCACATAACCTGACTTCTTCCATTAAAATCAAAAACAACATCCTTCATTCAAAGGCAATCCGAAATTTCTTAATCTGATATCTATTTTGAATATAATCAATCCAGTTCTTCCATTCATTTAAATATTTTTCTTGAGTACTGTCTTTCAAGAAGGCTGAAATTTTAGCCATCTCAGCCAAATTGGAAACTTTCAATATCCATTCTTCTATTGTGGGTAATTCTTTTTTCTTCCAATATTGTCCAATCAACAGTCTTGCTGCTGTTATTAAGTTCAAAATCAACTTAGTCTCAATCACTGTACAGTCCGTTGTTATTCCCAAAAGAAAAAATTAAGGTAGGAACTTTATCTTCTTCTTCAGAACATTCTGCATAATCCACCAGATTCTTATCCAGAAAGACTTAATTTTCTTACAAGTCCACCATACATGAAAATATGTAGCATCATCACAATTACATCTCCAACATTTTGCTTGCATATCTGGATACATACATGATAATTTCTTAGGATCTAAATGCCATCTATAAAACATCTTATAAAAATTTTCCCTTAAATTCTGCGCTTGCGTAAATTTAACATTTCTAACCCAAATTTTTTCCCATGTTTCCAACATTATTGGTTCTTGAATATTCTGTGCCCATTTTATCATACAATCCTTTATTAAATCTCTTTCAGAATCTATTTCTATCAACACAGTATACAATCTCTTTATATGCCCCTGGGTTTGATTTCTAATTTGTTTAACCAAATTTTCTTCATTTTGAATAATACCAATTTTCTGATCTTCTTTCCATCTAGCCTTTAACTGTCCATATTGAAACCAAGTATAATTCCTCCCTTCTTCTTTTAATGTATCCAAAGATTTTAATTGTAGATTTCCCCTCTCATTGTATAAAAGATCTTTATAAGTAATCATTTCTTGTTCCTGTTCTATATTTATATTCTCTACTGCGTGCGAGGACTTGCCCATATAGGAATTTTATAATTTAACTTATAATAATATTTTTTCCAGACACGCAGAAGAGAAATTCTCAACACATGATTCTTAAAAGCTTTATCTACTTTCTTATCATACAATAAATATGCATGCCAACTATATAATAAATCATAACCTTCTATATTCAAAATCCTTTCCTCCGTCAAATTAAACCAATCACTTATTACCGAAAGAACAACTGCTTCATAATACAGTTTTAAATTAGGCATTTTAATCCTCCTCTTTCCGTGTATCTTGCATTATTTTCATTTTGACTCTCGCTTTTTCCTTCCCATATAAATTTATTAATTCCAATCTGCCATTCTTCCAAATTTTGTCTTTCTTAATTATTGGTATCATCTGAAACAAGAACAAGAATTTAGGCAAAACATTCATTTTATAGCTGCTATTCTCCCAACAAAGATAATTGTAATTTTTCCAAGTATTCATTTCCTTCTGAATTTTTTCCATAACACATCATAATTATTCTTATACAATTTTACATTTGATGACGTAAGAAAGACTCCTAAATATTCAACTTTTTTTACAATTTCAAATCCTGTTCCTTCCTCTAGTTTTTCTTTCTGATTCTTAATCATATCTTTGGTTAACACATTTGATTTATTTTGATTCACTTTAAACCCTGAGACCCTTCCATATTGATTAATTACTTCCAACAAATATACACTGAATTTATAGGCTGAGTCAACATAACAACCAAATCATCTGCAAACGCTCTAACTTTGTATTCATGTCTTCAAATTCTATTACCCACTATCTCCTTAAACTCTCTTATCTTATCCAATAAAGGTTCCAAAGACAAAATAAACAATAAAGGTGATAAAGGACACCCCTGCCTTGTTCCTTTCGCAATTTTAAAACTATCTGTCAAACTACCATTAATTATTATCTGAGCTGTTTGCTCTCCATAAATTGCCCTAAGTATTCGTATAAAACCATTTCCAAATTGCATTTTGTCTGTTAATTTAAATAAAATTCCCAATGCAAACGATCAAAAGCTTTCTCTGCATCCAAGAATATAAACGCTGCCGGAATCTGATTTTTCTTTTCCAAATATTCCAATAAATTCACTATCTGCCTAACGTTATTCCTCATTTGTCTCCCTTTTATAAAACCAGACTGGTCAGTATGAATCCTTTGTTGTACAATTTCCATTAACCTATTTGCCATTATTTTGCAAAATCTTATAATCATTATTCAAGAGTGAAATCGGTCTATAATTCCCAGGCTTAGTACAATCCTGATCCTCTTTTGGTATCAATGAAATAAAAGTAGTCCTCCATGATGGTGGCACTCCTCCTCCCATCAGTATCTGATTAAATAACTCCATAAGTGGACCAACTATCTCATCCTGTAACTTTTTATAATATATTGCTGTAAGTCCATCTGTGCCCGGGATTTCCTATTTTTAATTGCTTTATTACCAAAATAATTTCCTCAGAAGTTATAGGCCGATTCAACTCTTCCCTTTGTTCATTAGTTAAACCTTTAACCTTATATTCTTTCAAATATTTATCAATATCCATATTCAATATTGTATCTCTGGCATATAAATTTGTATAATATTCCAAGAAAGCTTTTTTAATTTTATCCTGTTGAAATCGCACTTTACCCTTGTATTCAATTCTTTCAATAGTACATGCTTTCTGTCTTTTCCTTAACATATAAGCCAACCACCTCCCTGATTTATTGGCATTACAAAAAGTATTATGTTTAGCATATGGTATATTGGTTGCCACCTGATCTGCCATTAACATATTAAATTGACTCTGTAATATCTTTATCGCCTCAGTAGTTTTTAAATCATGTGGATTATATACCAATAATTGTTGTTTCCTCTGAATTTCCTCTTCTAAATCCCTATGCTGTTTTTGTAATTTTCTCCTCTGTCTACTATTAATATATATCAAATTTCCTCTCATAAAGGCCTTGCTAGTGTCCCACACCATTTCTATCGAAGTTCCCTTACCCAAATTATAATCAAAAAATTCTTTCATTTGTTTTTTACATTGATTTACATTATCCTCATATCTAAACAAATTTTCACTTATTCTCCATGATCTTCTTCCACCTTCATATTGCAACTCCATCTATGATCAGTTAAATACCTTGGAAATATCTTTGTTTTCCTAACCCTAGAAAGCAAATCATTGGTAATTAATATAAAATCAATACGTGAAAAAGATTGATGCCTATCCGAAAAATAAGTATAATCTCTATCATCAAAATTCTGCCTTCTCCATATATCTTTCAACTCAGTATCAATTCAATAGCAATATATCTTCCTTGAATGTCCGTTTCAATTAATCAAATATTTCTGATCTGATAATTTTATATGTGTCTCTTGCAAACATATCACATCATTTTAAATTGTTTCAAATAATGGAATATTTTTCTTCTTTTCTGTGCTGAATTTAAACCATTAACATTCCATGTCAAAATTTATTTGCCATCACTGGCCTCTTGAAGCTTCTGAGCAATTAGCTGAAGACTCTCACTCTTGACTTGGCTCCTCCCACAGCTTCAGTAGTAGAATCCATTCCTGTCTTTGAAGTCGTTCCTCTATCTCCTTACGCCTAATAGCTCCCTTGTCACTCTTTGTTCTTGAGGTACTGACATCACAGGTGCAGTTTCAACTTCCCACTCTGTTTCTCTTGAAGACTTTTATCCACTGTTTCTACATCCACTTTCAATACATTAAAAGAAAATCTTTTGCTTTCAACTCAGTATCAATTCAATAGCAATATATCTTCCTTGAATGTCCGTTTCAATTAATTTAGCTGATATATTTTTCTTCAAATATATAACTATACCATTTTTCTTATTCGAGCAGAAGAAACAAAATGTTTACCTAATTTCAATTAATCAAATATTTATCAATATCCATATTCAATATTGTATCTCTGGCATATAAATTTGTATAATATTCCAAGAAAGCTTTTTAATTTTATCCTGTTGAAATCTCACTTTACCCTTGTATTCAATTCTTTCAATAGTACATGCTTTCTGTCTTTTCCTTAACATATAAGCCAACCACCTCCTGATTTATTGGCATTACAAAAGTATTATGTTTAGCATATTGTATATTGGTTGCCACCTGATCTGCCATTAACATATTAAATTGACTCTGTAATATCTTTATCACCTCAGTAGTTTTTAAATCATGTGGATTATATACCAATAATTGTTGTTTCCTCTGAATTTCCTCTTCTAAATCCCTATGCTGTTTTTTGTAATTTTCTCCTCTGTCTACTATTAATATATATCAAATTTCCTCTCATAAAGGCCTTGCTAGCGTCCCACACCATTTCTATCGAAGTTCCCTTACCCAAATTATAATCAAAAAATTCTTTCATTTGTTTTTACATTGATTTACATTATCCTCATATCTAAACAAATTTTCATTTATTCTCCATGATCTTCTTCCACCTTCATATTGCAACTCCATCCATACCAGACTATGATCAGTTAAACACCTTGGAAATATCTTTGTTTTCCTAACCCTAGAAAGCAAATCATTGGTAATTAATATAAAATCAATACGTGAAAAAGATTGATGCCTATCCGAAAAATAAGTATAATCTCTATCATCAAAATTCTGCCTTCTCCATATATCTTTCAACTCAGTATCAATTCAATAGCAATATATCTTCCTTGAATGTCCGTTTCAATTAATTTAGCTGATATATTTTTCTTCTTTTCTGTGCTGAATTTAAACCATTAACATTCCATGTCAAAATTTATTTGCCATCACTGGCCTCTTGAAGCTTCTGAGCAATTAGCTGAAGACTCTCACTCTTGACTTGGCTCCTCCCACAGCTTCAGTAGTAGAATCCCATTCCTGTCTTTGAAGTCGTTCCTCTATCTCCTTACGCCTAATAGCTCCCCTTGTCACTCTTTGTTCTTGAGGTTGTTCTTGAGGTACTGACATCACAGGTGCAGTTTCAACTTCCCCACTCTGTTTCTCTTGAAGACTTTTATCCACTGTTTCTACATCCACTTTCAATACATTAAAAAGAAAATCTTTTGCTTTCAACTCAGTATCAATTCGATATCTCCTGCCTTGAAAAAATACTGTTAAGCCAATTGGAACCTCCCATCTATATTGAATCTGATGCTTCTTAAGCTCTTGTGTAAAAAACCTAAAATCCCTTCTATCCTTTAACATTTTAGCAGGGATCTCTTTCAAAACCAACACCTCCTGTTCTGCTATTTGCAATTTCTTTTGGTATGTAGCTTGCAAAATCTGATTTCTTATTGTAGAAGTCAAAAAATAAATTACAATGTCTCTTGGGAGCTTTTTCTGCCTCGCTACCCAAGAATTAACCCTATATGCCTTATCAATTTGAAAATCAACTTCTCGAGGGTCCATTCCTAACATTTCAGCTAAGGCTTCTGATATAACTTTTTTAAGATCTTCTTCCTTCCGATCTTGAAGACCTCTAATTCTCAAAGCCTTCTCCAACGCTCTATATTGCAATACCACCACATGGTTCTCATTTTTATCCACTTTATTTTGGAGCTCTCCAACTTTATTATCCAAATACTGATTTGCTTGACTAATTACTTCCACTTTATCCTCCATTACTTCCAAATTTTTTGCCAAACCTTGAAAAACCATCAATAAATCTTCTCTAATTTTTTTATTAGTCTCTTTAATTTTTTCCCTAAGTTGATCCTTCACACCATGAATATTATTCATAATTTCTTTAAATCGCTCTTCAGAAACTCTGTTCTGTTCCTTTAACATATCTTCCAAGTTAGTTTCAGACCCCCTTCTCGTCATGGGAGCTTTTGGTGGCTTAAAAGCCATTTTAATTTAAGTAAAGTCTCTAATTAGAATTGTAAAATCTCAAAATCTCAAAAAGTCTCAAATTAAAATTGTAAAATAAAAACTTTCACCTTGCTTCCTATGGAGAGCTTCTATTCAGCCAAAATCCACAAAGACGAACTTCCTTTCTCTCACAATCAATCTCCAATCCACTTCCTCTCAGACGCCATTTCTTCCTTCACTAAGTTAAAGTGAAAAAAGTTTTCCCCCTTTTTAAAAAAGAAGTAGAAAATCAGCTCTCTTCTTGCTTCCCCAATAATCAATCACTTGTATTTGTCCCGTCTGCTTTTAGTTATTCAAAACGGAATCAATGGAGCAGAGGTGGGCGTCTTCCTCTTGTCCTGCCTAATTAGCAGGATCGAGCCGAGTCTGGAGTAGGGCTGGATTAAGCAGGCACCCCTCCGAGACTCTGCATAAGAAAGCAGAGCCCCTGGGCAATCTTCTGCTATCCAGCAACTCTTCGCTATCCTCTTTCACCCAGAGAAAAGCTTTGAAGCTGGCTAACAGCTGTTCTCCACTGTTTCACCAGCTTTTACAGAATCTCAGTTCGGGACGCCATTCCAGACGTCCTCCGGGGTGATCTTCTGAGCCCCATCAGATGGAACTCCTTAGCAGATGGGATCAGTGGTTGGATTCAAATAATTTAACAACCGGTTTTCTGCCCTGATGGCCAGCTGGGTGGCCGTGGCCATGGTATGACTGGCAGCACTTGGCCTCCTTCACCCCCCTGGGAGCAAAAACTGCCCCCCACATGCCCCATTTTGGGACTAGGAGGCCTCCCTGCACTTACCTGGGAGCCAAAATGGGGTGCGTGGGGACTACTGGAAGGAGCGGGGAGGGGAGGGGGAGGGCCAGCCAGCAATGTAACTACCGGTTTGCCCGAACTGGTCCAAACCGGCTGAATCTCACCACTGGATGGGATCCATAACATGCCCCTTCTGGCTGACCTGATGGGATAGGTAGAAAGAATTGGGGAGGGGAGGGAGGTGCTCCTTCTAACAAGTTGACCATTCTAACACTTTTCGATCAAGCTATTATTTGAATGTCCACATATCTACACAATCAGCTTATTCACATTTATTTATCTGCCATAATTTTAAACTAGTGAATATATGCACCTATTGGATGCTCTGCTGCTTGCAGTTCCCTGTGTACCACCGTCTGAGTCAGGAATACCCAAAGACAGACCAGTAAATCTACTAGTAAGCTCTGAGCTCTTGAATTTCAGATGAGGCTGGGTTAAGACTATCACACCATCGCAGGAATCTGAATTGGATGTGTTTTTTTTAAAAAACAAAAACAAAAACAAACAACCACCATGAATTTCATTACAGTCTACAAAAGATAATGACATCATGTAATCCACACATCCAGGTTAGATAAAGCATTCAAAGTGATAGCTATCTTATCACTTTGTAGCCTGAATTGGGTTTATTGGAATCCATTCATCATTTTCATTACCATCATTTTAATGAGAAAGGTGCTCTGCTCCACTTTTAATCTTCCCAGCCTATAATATACATCCCGGATATAAAGTAAGCAGCAGACATCATTGGGCACATTTTTTTATTTTTTTTTTTGTTTTGCTTTGCTTGCAGCAATCTTCAGATAATGAGAACCAAGAGGGCAAACAAAGATATGTAAGGGAGACAGTATCAGCACACTTCAGTCTGAAAATAAAAGTGTCTGGCTGAGTTGTAACATAGTTCAGAAATCCCAAGGGGATAATGTTTGTAACACGAAAGTGGAACGGTCTTACAATGTGTTAGCGATACATGCTAGCGAGAACGTGTATGTGTATTGATCAAATTAAAAAATCTGTAGTTATCGTAAGGTCTGCTTGTCTCATTACACTTTTGCAGTATGTTTGTAGTTCTGGTTGAATGGGCCAGAGATTACTAGTGAATTAAGTTTTCTTCTTTATGTTTTCCCGAGTGGAATTGTATACATCTATGGGCTTTGATAGAACAGAAGAGTAAAACTGAGACAAAATGACCTGAGCTCATCCCTTCCTAAATTTCAAGTTCTCATCTTCCCCACATTTTCCTCAGGAAGAAAATAGATGTCATTTAATAGGGGCTTTCATCAATCACCCAACATCATTTCCTCTTTTGTTTTCCTTTCTTAGCTTAACATTGTGCACTTCCATGAGCTCTAGCAATGTCTAGAGTTCCCCTTTCTCTGCTGCCAATAGCACAATATGACTTTATGAAGATAAAGTTGCCTCAGAGCAAGTGAGGCGGACCCATCAATCTGCTTAACCCAACACCGTTCATTTTGACTGACAACAGCTATTTACGTGTGAGGCAGGGGAGACCTGACCTAGCCCTTTTGCCTTCAAGCATTTAGCAACTGATGCTGAATAGTGAACTTGGAACCTTCTGATGTTTTGTACTATTGAGTTTTACCTTCCCCTCTTGTCCATGCTTCTCTTCCCTCAGCCTTTTCTTATTAATAGCTTTATTCTCCTTCCATCCCTCCATACCATCCTTAAAATATCCTCTTAGCCTTTTTCTTTTTTTCAGCTGTCACATCATCCACTTCTTTCTATTTCTCAGCAATTACTGACTGAACCCACATTTGTGCACCTCCTCTCTTCATGTCCTTGGCATCAGTCTTTTCTTGACAAGTTTTTTTTTCACACTTGTTTTGAACTGTTCTGCTCAATAGAACTGTTTTTCCCCATAGCTCCTGGAACTAGAAATTCCTTTTGGCAAACTCGAAACCTGCTTCTTCTTCTTCTTCTTTTTTTGATCCATTCATTTATTTCCAGTAAGGATGAGTATTACCATGTTTGCCTTTAATAAGATGGGGACAAAGTCATAGCATTGTAAGCTTGATGACATAACCATGGCCTCCCAGTCTTGTGTTCACAATAATTATGATTGACTGTGGTCTTCAAACCTAATCCTGAACAAAAATGATAGCTTTATACTGGACTAAAATGACCAGAAATTACAAGAATGGCTATCTGCAACAACATTCAATTCTTCTGACAGGTTCTGCAGTCTTCTTGAGATGTGATTGCTTTTTGTTCTGGACCACTTCAAATCTGATGGATTCTTTTATAGTGATTTATTTGTTCTACCCAAGTGCTACAAGAGGAATTTCTGACCTGGTGAAATGTGAGATAAAACATGGAAGATTGAATGAAGATGACTGTCTCTGCATAACATCTTCAACAATCATTGTGCTCAGCTAACTTTCAATCACATGGGTACATTATTCATCCCTTCTATGTGACCAACCTTGTTCTAACTGTAACAGAATAACAGAGTTGGAAGGGATTTTGGAGGTCTTTTAATCCAGCACCCTATTCAAGCAGGAAGCTGTATACCATTTCAGACAAATTGTTGTCCAATCTCTTCTCTTCAAGACAACCTTCAGTGTTGGAGCACCCACAACCACTGGAGGCAAGCCATTCCATTTATTAATTGTTCTAACTTTCAGGAAATTTCTCTTATTTCAAGATTCTCTCTTTGATTAGTTTCCATTCATTGCTCTAATTCCCTTCTCTGCCTTTGGGAGACAAAGTTGTCTGCTAGATTTGTCAGGAATCTGTTTGATCTTCTACTAAGTGTAGAGTTTGTCTCCCAGTTGATGTCAGGGTAGTTAAAGTCACCCATTACTATTATGCAGTACTTCCTACATACCTTAGTTAACTGACTAGTAACAAGTTCTTCTCTTTTCTCTGTTTAGTTTGGTAGTATACAGTTATGGCAATATCAATCTTTTTTCCTTTTATAGTGACTCAAATGCATTCAAGACAGTTTTCAACATTGTTCTGCTATATTTCTGGAGAGATATAGTTATTTCTTATATATATATATAGCACAACTCTTCCTTTTTTATTAACTCTGCTCCCTTTTAAGCAATTTAAATCCGTCTGGCTGTACTGTATATTTCATTCATGGGTTTCACCTGACTTAAGTTTCATTCCCACCGAACTTCGTCAGATTTTCTACAATTGAACGATCAGCTGGGGTGGATGAATCTGTTCAGAAACTGCAATTGTGTTGCTCTGAATGCTCACAACAAATGTATGCAACATACAACACACTGTTGCTGAGATACAATAGTTCCTTACAAGACATCAATTTATAAAGGTTTTTTTTGTTTATTGAAAAGATCAAAATAGTTTCTGCTAGTTCATTTTGTTTTATTATATGGGTAGGTCTATGCAAATCTTTGGAGAGTTGTATTTATTAAAAGCCCCTTCTAAACTGCTGCAGAAAGCAAGCCCCTTGTCTTTTTTAAAAAGAACATAAGCTACCATATTAGGTTTCTTTGCCTAACTCTGAAATTTTCCCTATGGTTTCTTTGACTGGAAGAGCTTTCTGTTCATATGTTGTGGATGACAGAAGCCCAGTCATTGAAACTATTGGATGATCCTTCAAACATACAAAATATTTTGACAAGAAATCCTGTTATCTCTGTGCATCAATGAAATGAATCAGTTGCCTTTGCACATCTATCTGGCACATTTAGTTCATGTAATACCTGCACCATGTTTGTGTATATTGGACTTTATGTATCCATATTTATTGCTTATAAGAGCCATGGTGGCGGCGCAGTGGTTAGAGTGCAGTACTGCAGGCTACTTCTGCTGCCTGTCAGCTGCCTGCAATTTGGCAGTTCAAATCTCATCAGGCTCAAGGTTGACTCAGCCGTCCATCTTTCCAAGGTTGGTAAAATGAGGACCCGGATTGTTGGGGGCAACATGCTAACTCTGTAAACTGCTTAGAGAGGATTGTAAAGCACTGTGAAGTGGTATATAAGTCTAAATGCTATTGCTATCATAAGAATGCTATTGCTATTGTAAGAATGCTATTAGTTAACTTACTTAGTGATTCTGAGATGATAAATTTAAACAACACCCAAGTGTAATACCCAAGTGTATTACATACATACATGATGATATATTCAGTTATGTTTAACTGAATCCTATTTATATAACTCCTGTGGTTTAACTTGCAATATTTCTGTACTTATCAGTTTTTATAATACCTCCAAATCTGGAATCATTGTGTATAGTAGCCTAGTTTTAAATATTGTATTAAAATGATCTCAGAACAATCCCAAAGGAGTTTCAGAGGTACATAACAATTTGTTTTTCAGCATTTTCCCATCTTATTTTCAGATTGCAATAATAGGTCTATTTTTCTATGATTAAGCCTGTTGAACAATGAAAATTGAGCAGACATGTAGAGTACATTACCCTTTTTGTGATCTTAAAACACATGACTTCTGTTTGACTCTTCAGTATCAGTTCAACACCTGAGACTACAATTATGCTTCTGCAATTTACTGCAAATATTGCTATTTATTAATAATTATTTTCTATGCACTGTAGAAAAGTACAGTGCCATATTATCCAATATTATCCATTACTAATGGTCAACTACCAGAAAGATGACTAACCTATTTATCAAAAAAAAAAAAAAAAAGTTCAATCCAGATCTTCTAGTGAGGATTGCCACCGGACAACAAACAATAAATAGATAATTTAATTATTTAAAATTTTAAAAAAGGAAAAAAGAATTAGATTTTCTAAAAGTAAATACAAAGCAGAGTCCAAATGAAATTCATTGTTGATGTAACGAACAGTTTATAAGGAAATAAATATTGTGTACTTTGCAAAACTTTCTGAACAGACAATTTGTCTTAGTAAGCAAAATTACCCTATAACCCTATAGCCAGCTATCAACACCTCAAACAACAGCTAAAAAGCCACACACAACAGGCATTATATAAATACCACAGACAAAATAGCCCAAAGCACACATTCTGTTAATTCCCTGAGGATGGGTTCTAGCACGAGTCCAAAAGCTCAGAAGACTAAACCTCTGGTCTTGGTAACCAACCCAGATCATACCCTGCAATGTTACCCTATCTTCCTATTATCACTATCAGAAACATCTATTTGCGTTAATGAAAATGCCCTTCTGTGTGAAACGTGGAAACTATCATAAAAATATCTGGTTAAGATGATGCAGATACTCATGAGAATTCCATAACAGAGGTGGGAAGCTTCAAATTTGTAATTTTAGACATATAGAATAGAATAGAATAGAATAGAATAGAATAGAATAGAATAGAATAGAATAGAATAGAATTTATTGGCCAAGTGTGGTTGGACACAAAAGGAATTTGTTTTGATGCATATGCTCTCAGTGTACATAAAAGAAAAGAAAAAGAAAGAAAGAAAGAAAAATACCTTCATCAAAGGTACAACATTTACAAAACAAATGATGGTCAGAGGTTGCAATTTAACCCTTAGTGATAGTAACAAAAAGTTACAGTCATACAGTCATAAGTGGAAAGAGATTGGTGATGAAAACGATGAGAAGATTAATAGTAGTGTAGATTTAGTAAATAGTTTGACATTGTTGAGGGAATTATTTGTTTAGCAGAGTGATGGCCTTTGGGAAAAAACTGTTCTTGTGTCTAGTTATTCTGATGTGCAGTGCTCTATAGTGTCGTTTTGATGGTAGGAGTTGAAACAGTTTATGTCCAGGATATGAGGGATCTGTAAATATTTTCACAGTCCTCTTCTTGATTCGTGCAGTATACAGGTCTTCAATGGAAGGCAGGTTGGTAGCAATTATTTTTTCTGCAGTTCTAATTATCCTCTGAAGTCTGTGTCTTTCTTGTTGGGTTGCAGAACCAAACCAGACAGTTATAAAGTGCAAATGACAGAGTCAATAATTCCTCTGTAGAACTGGATCAGTAGCTCCTTGGGCAGTTTGAGCTTTCTGAGTTGGCGCAGAAAGAACAGTCTTTGTTGTCCTTTTTTTATGATGTTTTTGATGTTAACTGTCCATTTTAGATCTCGTGATATGATAGAACCTAGAAATTTGAAGATTTCTACTGTTGATACTGTGTTGTCAAGTATTGTGAGAGGTGGAAGTATGGAAGGGTTTCTCCTAAAGTCTACCACCATTTCTACAGTTTTGAGTGTGTTCAGTTCCAGATTGTTACAGTCGCACCACAAGGCTAGTCGTTCAACCTCACATCTATATGCAGATTCGTCATTGTCTCGAATGAGACCAATCACTGTTGTGTCATCTGCGAACTTCAGTAGTTTAACAGATGGATCATTGGAGATGCAGTCATTGGTATGCAGAGAGAAGAGAAGTGGGGAGAGCACACAGCCTTGGGGGGCCCCTGTGCTAGTTGTACAGGTATCTGAAGTGATCCCACTTAGCTTTACCTGCTGCTTCCTGTTTGTTAGGAAGCTTGTGATCCACTTACAAGTCTGTTCAGGTACTTGTAGCTGGTTTAGCTTAGTTAGAAGAGTGTCTGGAATAATGGTATTGAATGCTGAACTAAAGTCTACAAAGAGGACCCTTACATAGGTCTTTGGAGATTCAAGATGTTGTAAGATGTAGTGCAGAGCCATATTAACAGCATCATCTGTTGATCTATTTGCTCGGTATGCAAATTGCAAGGGGTCTAAGAGCAGATCCGTGATGGTTTTCAAGTAGGAAAGCACTAGCCTTTCAAAGGCTTTCATGACTACAAATGTTAAAGCAACTGGTCTGTAGTCATTCAGTTCCTTGATAGTGGGCTTCTTCGGCACTGGGATGATGGTAGAGCATTTGAAGCAAGAAGAAACATAGCACATCTCTAGTGATTTATTGAAGATATGGGTGAAGATGGGGGCCAATTGGTCAGCACAGACTTTTAAGCAAGAAGGAGTTATCTTGTCCGGGCCTGGAGCTTTTCCTGCTTTTGTCTGTACAATAGGTCCTGCATTGCCTTTTCTGTGATCACTAGAGGTTATGAACCCAATGGGATGGGGTCAGTTGTAGGAGGCTTGGCTGTTGTTGGTGTGTCTGAGATGGGGGTTATGGAGATAGGTGGCTGTAGTTTCCTTTCAAACCTGCACGTTCAGGTCATCTGCCAGTTGTTGATTTCCTTCAGCCTGGGAGGGAGGTTTGCCGTAGCCAGTGATATTTTTAAGAGTTTTCCACAGGTTTGCTGGTTCATTTGCTGAAAACTGATTCTTTAGCTTTTCAGAGTAGCTTCTTTTTGCTGCTCTGATCTCCCTTGTTAGTACATTTCTGGCCTGATTATACAGCATTTTATCACTTTTCCTGTAGGCTTCCTCTTTGGAATGACGTAGCTGCTTAAGTTTAGATGTGAACCAAGGTTTGTTGTTACTGTATATTCGCAAGTTCTTTGTCGGTATACATAGGTCTTCACAGAAGCTGACATATGATGTTACAGTATCTGTGAGTTCATCCAGGTCTGCAGAAGTATCTTCAAAAATGTTCCAATCAGTGCAGTCAAAGCAGGCCTGCAGCTTTAATTTTGACTCCTCCGTCCAGATCTTCACTGATCTAATTGTTGGTTTTGTGGTTTTAAGTCTTTGCCTGTAAGCAGGTACAAGTTGAATCATGCAATGATTGTATTAGATACGGAAATCTTCATTTAAAGTCTATTGTAGTTTTCCTGGATCCAGTCAGTGATGAGGGAGACAGCCCATAATGGATCAGGCCAAGGGTCCAATTGCTTTTTCAATGAAAGGGTTGCCAGCGAAAGTGAAAGCGACCAAATATTTATTCTTCTAGATGTTTATTTCAACCAACGTTTAAATTGTCAGAGTCTTGGATCGGCATCAATACAGACACATTCAACCACCAACTGCACAAATTCATTTAGTGTTTATTGAAGGACATGTAAGATGGAGCAGTGGCTAGAATGCAGTAATGCAGGGTACTTCTGCTGACTGCTGGCTGCCTGCAGTTTGGCAGTTCAAATCTCACCAGGCTCAGCCTTCCATCCTTCCCAGGTGGGTAAAATGAAGACCCAAATTGTTGGGGGCAATATGCTGACTCTGTAAACCATTTAGAGAGGGCGGTAAAGCACTGTAAAGTAGAATATAAATCTAAGTGCTATTGCTATAAGTCTCAGAAATTTAGATTTAATGAGTTTCAAGGCAAATATTTATAGGTTTGGGAAATTTAAGACTATTGGTTTAAATATTTTGGCTGTTCAAGGAATATAATTGTTGCCCTTAAGGCTTGCAAATCTAGTGAAAATATTTGTGTGATTTTGCTAATCTGGTAAATCCAAGACATAGAAAAGTAAAAGAGGAAAAAAAGGTAGAGATATAACTTACCTTAGTATCTCTTCATCCATCATGTTTGCTATAATCACACATGATGAACCAATCCCCCTAATCTTAATCTATACTTTAATTGTGGTCATGGCAAAATAATTCATCAAGGAGATCTGCAAATTGGAAACAGCCCAATTATTGTCTGTTACCTCAAAGCTAGCTGTTTACACAAGTCTCTTGGACCCAAAGAAGTCACAAGGTTACATAGATCTTGTCAATCAAATATTGCATTTCACGGTGTGAGAACCTTATAGATTATTCCTTGAAATGCAACCCAACAGCTTTGATATACAACTTACACAAGGCTCTAATTGTTATTCTAATAAGCATTCCCTACATTTTGCTGCAGAAATGAGATAAGGAAGTGTCTTGAATCCTCTACTCCAGGCATAACTTTAATAATCTGTTATTAGGCACAGATTGGTACAATAACAAAACATATTCTTAAAGGTGTGACAAGAGTGATATAGCAAGGAATATATGAAGAAGAAATATACATAAAAACACGACATTAATATAAGTGAAGAGAGATTACGAAATTGATCCAACCAGAATTCTCATTCCAACCTACTATGGTATACATAGCTTTACTTCATCTACTAAAATGAAATCTTAAACTGGTACTTCTTTGGACTCCTTGGTGCTCTCTGAGCTTTCTTGAGACACTTCATTATCAAACTGGGTACCATTGTTTAACAATTTATCACAGTTCAACTCTGAACTACAAATATTCTCTTCTATCAGTACATCTTCATTTTCCCACATATTAACAGTATAGCGCAGTTCCAAAAAAAAAAAAAACAATCAATACTGAAAAGCATCATAAAACAAGCACAACTAAGTGACAAGGCAAAAAAAAAAAAATGTTACTACAAAATAATTTCCTGAAAATATAAGAGGTTTGTTTGCTTGTTTGTTTTATAAGGAAGTACTTACATGTGCTTCTGTATCTGCAAGCAAAAAGATATTCCCTTGGTACCATGGTAACAATCTCTGCTTCAGATTGTATAGAGGAATGAAAACGTATTTCCCCCTTTGAAATAGTTTTCTTTATTTTCTAGCTGCTAATTTTAAAAGGCAGCTCTGCTTCTGCCTCCTTTTGGACATTCTGTTTGGTTTTACGTATCACAGAGGCCCTCCTAGAAGGCATCTGTTGGCCATTTAGGGAAAAGAAGAAGACACAAGTGGCAGAAAAATTCTCTGGAATCCTCATTGCCTCAGATTGATACAAAAGGATCACAGGCAAAATAGCTGGAGGTGCTCTGCTGTGATAGTAAGGAGGATGTCCTAGAGGCTATATGCTGTTGGGATCTCCCTTTTTTATTCTTGGCAAGGAATATCCATCTATACAAGTTGTCTTCCCAAGGCTATGAAAAGTCCTGCATGCTATGCTATGTGGCCTTGGACTTCTGATATCAGAGGGGGGAAAAGAGAAGGTGTGTTTGAGTTTTGCACAGATGTGATTGTGAATGTATGGTCTGCTGCCTCAAGACACTTTCTTAATACTAAGTGGTTCACTTCATAAGATTCGTGTTCTTAAAATAAAAGTGTGGCAATACTTGTAACTTGGAAAATGTATCCAAAAGAATTTTTTCTTTTGAACAATTATACAGACCAGAGTTTACTTCCTTTTGTAGATCACTCCTTGGTGGTGTTTCGAGTCAATGTGTTTGTTGCAAGAATTTAATTTTTTAAGATCCAACCATTTCTAGTAATTCTGGTTTATATGCAGTGAATAAAAAGTAACAGTTTCTAGGCATGAACGTTGTGCCTCGGTAGAGGAAAGTTCAATAATTGTTTGTTTTCTGCAATAGGATCATCCCAAAAGATTCTATTCTAGAATCACAAATGGAATTATGGTTGGAAGATGCCTGCCCAGCTAACTCTGAGCCGAAGTGTGAAGCCAACAGTAACTTTAATTGCCCAATACACTATTTTTATTTTATTTTTTATTTTTTTATTTTTTATTTTTTTTTGTTTACATTTATACCCCGCCCTTCTCCGAAGACTCAGGGCGGCTTACAGTGTATAAGGCAATAGTCTCATTCTATTTGTATATTTTTACAAAGTCAACTTATTGCCCCCCCCAACAATCTGGGTCCTCATTTTACCTACCTTATAAAGGATGGAAGGCTGAGTCAACCTTGGGCCGGGCTCGAACCTGCAGTAATTGCAGGCTACTGTGTTCTTAATAACAGGCTTTTACCAGCGTGAGCTAAACCGGCCCTTTAAATTTGAATTTATATCCCGCCCTTCTCCGAAGACTCAGGGCGGCTTACAATGTGTTAAGCAATAGTCTTCATCCATTTGTATATTATATACAAAGTCAACTTAATTGCCCCCAACAATCTGGGTCCTCATTTTACCTACCTTATAAAGGATGGAAGGCTGAGTCAACCTTGGGCCTGGTGGGACTTGAACTTGCAGTAATTGCAAGCAGCTGTGTTAATAACAGACAGACTTAGTCCGTTGAGCCACCAGAGGCCCTATCATCCATCGGGCCAGTTTTCCTTCTACAAGTTATATTTGTTTCCCTTCCCCTTGCAACCTACATAAAAACTCTGGTTTTTATGTGGGTTGGCCTTCTCCTCCTTGGCTGACTCGTGGAATGGCCTGGCACTTTTCTGACAGAAGGAGGAACCACGAGAGCTGCAGATCATGAGGAAAACTGCATCCCCAGTCCTCATTCTGAAAGAGCCCCTTCTCTCCAAAGAGGAAGAGGACCTGCCTATTGATTGCTGGCACCATTCTGCCATCCCTACCTTGCTAGCAGGAATCCCACTTGTTCCACCATCCTTCCTCTCTACATGTAATATAATGCTATTTCCAGTGGTGGGTTTCAAATTTTTTTGCTACCGGTTCTTTGGGCATGGCTTGTTGGCCATGTCATGGCTTGTTGGGCGTGGCTTGGCTTGTTGGGCGTGGCTTATTGGGCATGGCAGGGGTAGGATACTGTAAAATCTCCATTCCCACCCATTCCAGGGGAAGGATACTGTATAAAATCTCCATTCCCTCCCCATCAGCTGGGACTTGGGAGGCAGAGAATAGATGAGAGTGGGGCCAGTCAGAATTTTTACTACCGGTTCTCTGAACTACTCAAAGTTTCTTCTAACGGTTCTCCAGAACTAGTCAGAACCTGCTGAAACCCACCTCTGACTATTTCCCCTTACCTTACAACTCTCAGAAGAGGGCAATAAAGCTTCCTCCTCCTCTTCTCCCCACACATCTGCCTGCCATTTTGCTGGGGAGAAGGGGGAACCAAAGGGACTGGTGGGCTATGAGGAAAACTACATCCCTCCTCTCTATTCCAGTATGTTCCCCAAGGCACCCTTCCCTCAATGGAGAAAGAGGGTTCACCCCATCACTGGTGCCCGGTAGCCAGCCATACCTCATCAGCTGGCATCCATGTCACACCCTTGTTTTTCTCTCACTAGCTACCATTATTAAGAGATTTAAAACTTTGGCCTTAGCTCAAAACCAGCCAATGATGGCTTGCCTATCATTGGTCTTGCCATTAGCCAATTGGGCACAGGGACAAAAAAAAAAGGTAGGAAAGAGGGTGGGCTATGCCCCTTCCACCTTCCCTTGCACTAAACAATCTACAGGTTTCTAGGAAGTATAGTCAGAAAGTCCAATGGTGCTGAACTGGCCACAACTTCCCTAAATTTCATTCCCATGAGAGTCATAGGTCCCAGCATTTGGTAAGTTTGCCCATGTGAATTACCTTGGTTCAATAACTGTTGTCCTATACCTTCCAATTCCATTCAAATGAAGGTTACAACAAATTGAAGCGAGAATTTAATAATATAGGTAGATCATCATCCCAGGCAGTCTTGAGTATATGTTTCATTTTTTTCCTGCAAAGTAGCTCAGTAATTATGATGTAATGTCTGGTCTGCTATATTTTACAACTTCCCAGTTGCTGATCATTTTCTTCTCTGAGATTGGTCATTGTTAGGTAAAGATCTGGCTTCTAGATCTTTAAATGGTCTTCTATGATAAGTATTTCATTTGTTTTACCTCTTTCAATCCTAGTGTATTCTACAGTTCTTGATATTCCATTTTTGACAAGGAGAAAGCTTCTCTACAGCCCAAGTACTGACATAAGATGTCATAATGCTCAAGGTCGTAGCCTAAAAGTTTTGGATACGTTTTGCGAACTTATAATTACCTCGTTCTTGTGCACATAATTGGCTTGTTCTTGTTCACAGCAGGCAGTAATATCCATGAAGATTAGGAGGTAAGCCAATTTGCCCTCTCTGCTTCTCTGGAGGAGCAACAAGGTCAGCCCTACTTAATATATCTCTGTCCTGTGAGCACTTGGTGAACCTTTCAATTTATCTGTTTTTCACATGGGACAGCTGATGTATCTAATGTAATACTGGGCTTTGTTCCATGCCATATTGCACCTAGAGTGGTTTCAATCACTTTTATTGATAATTGGTTCTGTAAGTACAAGACAGTCATAATTGCCACCCAAAGGGTTGTTTATGAGGTTTGCAAAACGGTTTCAGGAACCTGATTTGTGGAGGCGCTTAATTAAGTACAAGTGCTACTTGGCATCTTCACATGTCTGTGATATATATTATTATACTTAATTCCTCCCACTTTCGGACTTTATACTGTCTTCTGTCTGCTCTTTGAGATTTTTGTTCTAAACTAGGGATGAGACCTTGCCTGTTAGCTTTCTGACCTGTATTACAAAATGCTTAACTTTTGACTCTGAGAAACTGCGAGAGCCACTGTTCATTCAAACCTTCCCCTAGTGCTGATTTGTTTCGTACTTTTTCAATTCACTGAAATTGGTTGGAACAGTCCTGACTACTGATTGCTTTATTTTTTCCTGTCCCTCCTAATATTCCTCAGATCTACACCAGAATAAAAAATTGCCCGTACAGGAGCTGGTGTTCTTTAGATATTTATTATTTCCTTACTTAAAATATTGATATTTCATCCAGCATTCTATGTGGTTCATCACTATAGTGAAAACCTGCAAGCATGAAACAACAAATCAGCAGAAGAAACATAACAGCAGGAATAAAAGTATGAAAATTATTGAAATAGCAAGTTAATCAAAACAGCAAGACTGGAGGTTTTGTAGCAGAAAGAAAAAAAAAACCTCAATCCAAAACAACAACAAAAAAACCTTTGCATTTTCAGCAAGTTATTGAAGGAGAAAGATACAAGGCAATAGGAAAGAGAGGGACATTTTTCAAGGAAAGGCAGAAAACTAAAAACCAACAAACCAAATATTCAGGAGGGAGAAACAGATGTACATACCTCCCTTGATAGTACAAATCAGAAAGGCATAGGAAAAAGAGAGCTTCTCCATTTTCATTTCTTCCCATCCCTTCTTTATACAACTGCTCAGCCAATGCTGAAAATCCATTTGTGCATAAAGCTGGAATGGATAGAGCAATTTTTTCGTCCCTTACTAATAGGAAAAACAAATCTCAGGTACACATTTTATTGGAAATACCCTGTACCTCATATAAAATATACTTTGTGTTCAATCCATTACCCATTAATGCAGTGCTACGTGCTGAATAAGCTACAGTTCCAAACCTCGGATAATTAGCAGGTTAGCAGTTATGCTATTTACTGCCTTGAACGCAATCAAGGAGCAGCAACAGAGGGGTGACAAGCAATGATCTACCTATAGACCATGAACCTAATGATGTTACCATTCAGTAGGCAGGTTAAAACAGGCACCTTTTTACTCATGCTGTATTTAATATCACTAAGTGCCCTTTGCATAGAAAATCATGGCAACAACAACAACAACAACAACAACAACAATAATAATAATATCAGAGTTGGAAGGGACCTTGGAGGTCTCCTAGTCCAACCTCCTGCCCAGGCAGGAAACCCTACACCATTTCAGACAAATGGCTATCCAACATTTTCTTAAAAATTTCCAGTGTTGGAGCACTTACAACTTCTGCAGGCAAGTTGTTCCACTGATTAACTGTTCTAACTGTCAGGAAATTTCTCCTTAGTTCTAGGTTGCTTCTCTCTTTGATCAGTTTCCACCCATTGCCTCTTGTTGTACCCTCAGGTGCTTTGGAGAATAGTTTGACTCCCTCTTCTTTGTGGCAACCCCTGAGATATTGGAACACTGCTATCATGTCTCCTCTAGTCCTTCTTTTTATTAAATTAGACATACCCAGTTCCTGCAACCGTTCTTCATATGTTTTAGCCCCAGTCCCCTAATCATCTTTGTTGCTCTTCTCTGCACTCTTTCCAGAGCCTCAACATCCTTTTTACATCGTGGCAACCAAAAGTTGTTCGAGCATAGAGAGAAAAAGCTCATTGGTTTGCTTGGATACTCTAGCAGTCCATTTGCTGCTCCCCACCTCAATACTCCAAGGAAATTAAGCAAAACATGGACCAAAATCAGGGCCGGAACAGGTAGTTACAACAAAGGAAATCATTGCATTTTAATAACAGTATAATTTACTTTTGATCCAAAGTTCACGGTAACAGAGGCAGTAGCATTACACTTAACCTTAGAGGAACAAGTTAGGAAAAAGTTTTAAGCGTTTAGCTATAAGACAAGGCTGCAAAAGTTCTTTTTGAAAACTAAACATTTTATTACAGAGCATATATATATATATATATATATATATATATATATATATATATATATATATATATATATATATATATATATATATATATATATATATATATATATATATATATTTTCTAAGGTTTTCACGGTGTTTGTATGTAGGTCTTTGGTTGTTGGGTTTCTCCGTGTAAAATTAGAAGTGTCTTGGTGACGTTTCGAAGTCTCATTCGTCATCTTCAGGCTTCAGCTTTGCTCCCAGAAGCACGGCTGAAGCCTGAAGATGACGAATGTGACTTCGAAACGCCGCCAAGACACTTCTAATTTTATATATATATATATATATATATATATATATATATATATATATATATGTATAGATATATTAACACCAGTGGTGAAATCCAAATTTGTTTACTACTGGTTCTGGGGGTGTGGCTTGGTGGGTGTGGCAGGGGAAAGATACTGCAAAATCTCCATTCCCACCCCACTCTGGGGCCAGCCAGAGGTGGTATTTGCCAGTTCTCCAAACTACTCAAAATTCCTGCTACCAGTTCTCCGAACTGCTTAAAATTTCCTCTACTGGTTCTCCAGAACCTGTCAAAACCTGCTGGATTTCACCCCTGATTAAATCCTAAACTCTAAATCCAGCAGACATGCATTTTGTCTTGCTCAGAACCTAGGATTGTGCAAGAGTAATAGTAGCTTCTGAGTGATCATTATAACCATGGAGTACTTCCCTGCAACTTGGCACTCCTGTACATTTTCATTTGGGACTTTGGTTCAAAACTGCTGCTTCTTCCATGGCTTCAGTAATTATGGAAGAGAATTTAACCTGAAGCATGACGTCACAAGCTTGTGGGAGCTGGTTCTTCCTTGAATCTTGGCCATTGGATTTTAATAGTGTCTGTATTCCCACTTTAAGATAAGTGGGGTTGGCATTTTTGAATCTTTGTTTATTGGAGGATTAAGTGAGTTAATTTTAGCAAGGAAAATAGTTGCTTCAAGGATTGTAGAGAATTAAAGTATTTATGATATTTTTTCAATCTTTTTGAAAATCAAATTGATTTTTTTTACCATGGTGGGTTTTAAGATTATTATACTGTAATCACTCCCCAAATCCTCATTGCAATAGAGGCTTTATGTGTGTTTTTTTAAAAAAAGTATTTTTTTTATTGAAATGACCAGATACCTGACAAAGAAGAGAAGCAAGAATTTTTCCACAAAAAGAGAATATGAGGTTTTGGGATTAAGATAAATATTTGTTTTTTTTAAAAAAACCCTAATATTGTAATAAGTTAATTTGAATACATGACAGCATGACATTAAAAAAATCAAAATAATATTAATAAAAATTAGTGTGACATGCATAAAAACAAGTGTAACATGTGAAATTAATTTGAACTAAAAGCAGTACTATTATTTGGAGCTTAATGTTTTATTTCTGAATTTCAAGGAGAGCCTAAGAAAAGTGGGAATTAATAAATGGAGTCGTGCCCGTGGAAAGGTAATTCCATTGTCCTGCCTACAATCCCTGAAGCCTGTCTGTTACCAGAACTTTTTTCCCTTAATCACATGATGGATAGGACAGTAGAAGACCTAATGAATTATGTCCTCTATTTCAGGGGTCTCCAACCTTGGCAACTTTAAACATGGAGGACTTCAACTCCCAGAATTCCCCAGCCAGAAGAATTCTGGGAGTTGAAGTCCTCCAGGCTTAAAGTTGCCAAGGTTGGAGACCTCTGCTCTATCTGGCCAGTATGACAAAGGCAAAGATGCCTCTAGTAGGCATTTGCAAAATTTCCATCTGTAATCTGCTAAAGGCATAGACTGTAAACAGAGGCATGTAAAATTCTTTTTTATTAGACCACTGGTAATATTTTCGAGAGAATGGGAGAAGATTGTATGTTTCTGTTAACAAAGGTTGCAGAATGAAAACGTAGATGACCGTCACAATGGTATCTCTATATTGGCATCCCATTTGTGGAGTCATTGTTTAATATTTTCTGAACGACACTAAGTCCTCCCATGCGGTGGCCGAGGAGACAATTGTATGAGATAAATGTTTGGTCAGTTGATTTTCACTGGCAAAATGCAAATAAGGAAACTGAAGTAGGTATGGTTCTGGAAAGCTTTTTTTATTCCTTATAGCGATGGAAAAATCTTCTAACAGAGCCCAGAAGAGCCCTCCCTCCTCTACCCAGAATCTTCCTTAGAAAATTGTTCTGGACTATTGCCACTTATGAAATGCTAGTAATCCTTGTTTAACCACGATGCTTAAGTGGCAATTCTTAAGTGCTAAATGACAGTCATAAAGTTGCAACATCATGTGTTGAACCCTCCTGCTGGTTGTCCCAATGATTTTGTTCGACAGAAGTGGGCAGGCAAATGGACTTCAAGTGACCAAGCTTACTGTAACATCGTAATTGTGAGCTGGTTGCCAACCACCTGAGTAATGATCGTGTCACACCGCAACACCTGAAATTCTGTGTATCTGTCATAAGCCCCCCCTCATCAGCAGCAGCATCTTCAAATGGTCACTGAATGACTAGTAGTTCATTGAGGACTATCTGTTGGGCTTCACATTCCATCTCCAAATCTCAGACCCATTCAACTTCTGACCTACCACCTTGCCTTGAAATATTTTAAGTCCAGGACTACTAACTGCCCTCCTTTTGAATAAAAATCCCCTCCAGGATAGTCCCCTATGTACATTGGACAGTTACTCAAACCGTCGGTAAAAGTATCATCTCAGCCAGGGACTTGAAAAAAATGAAGAAGGAACATTGCTTTTTTGGGGAAGCATTGATTGAATCACCTGTGTTTAATGTTACTTATGCTAAAGATCAGTACTTGTGTTTTGTTACAGTCTATCTTCAGTTTTTCCTCTTCACAATAATCATTCAATCTGGTCAGCATTCTTCTCAAGCCAATGATTTTGGAGATAAGAGCCATGTTAGCAGCATACATTAGAATTGAAATTTTGCATATGTTTGTTGAATTTTAAAAAAAAGTGTAATTCCACGGCCACCACAGAATCATTAGTGTGATAAATAAAAAGGCAGTGAGTAAACAGGCTTGTTTAACACTGTTTCCATTGATACAGGACTTGTAAAACAAACAAACAAACAAACAAACAAACAAACAAACAAACAAACAAACACACTGTATAGCAGAATATGAACTTGAGTAACCTGATTGTATTTAATTTAGAGTTCATGCTTGATCTCCTGTTTGATTAAAGGTTCTACAGAGTATTGAACCAAAATTTAGTGAGATATAATAATTTGCTGTTCAGACTTTGTAGGGTTCAGAGAAAGAGACCTTGTGAGTAAAGATTTTAGTATTTTGATGACTGCCTCTCACTCCTGCTTCTGAAGCTATCCATCACTTTTATTTTAAACTATACAAAATTTATAGGCAATCACTTTGTTTAATTATCACATTAGAGTAGATGCTTAAATAATGTTGGAAATAAATGGTCCAAGTTAGATATGTACAAACTCGCAAGAATATTTGTGAAAAGCTCAGCTTTCATCCAGAACATTTGAAAGCTTAATATGGGCCAAAATCAAAGAAAATTTTTATCACCAATCTCTTGCCATGGCCTCCAGCCTTTTTCTTTAATGTTGGAAAATCTTCTCTGTAACCAAATGATTTAAGTTGCCACTGCTCAATTACACATCCAAGCAGATCTGGAAAGGAATAGAGTAGTTCATCATCATGGCTTGGTTACTCATAATGAGGTTACTTTTGTGGCAGCCCCTGTATCCCCTGCAGCTTAAGAAAGCTTCTTATATTCCAGATAATCCTTAAACCTTCCCATTAGACTTTTAGCTCCATTTGCTTGTGGGACTCCATTTGCGTTATTTGTCTGTCTTTATTTTGCATGTGAAAAAAATGATTATTGTTTGTCTTGGTGTTTTTTTTTAATATACTTTTATTTATACAATGTCCAGAGCATTGCGATTGGCACGGTTAACAAATATTGTAAATAAAGTAGGAGGCTTAAATACTATTGCCTAAAAGCATCTGTGCTGATTTCAGACACTCCATAATAACAGCCTTCTGGTATTGCTTTGACATGAATAAAACATAGATGCATGAAAGGACCTCTATAGTGTTTAAGCACATCGAACAAAAAATAACTTGGAAGTGGAACAGCTTTTTTTTAGATTATTAGTAGTGAAAAACCTTTCTAGATAAAGTTGCATCTTTAAGACAAATGAAATCAATGTATTTGTTTTTAATTGTGGATTTGTTTTAAGGAATGAAAAGTAAGTTAGCAATGATAAAAAGATAAAAATACAGATTTCAAAATGCTAACCTTTATGTGAGTAATCTTTACCCCAGAAGATCATATTAGACCAGGGGTCCTCAAACATTTTAAACAGGGGGCCAATTCACAGTCTTTCAGACTTTTGGGGGGGCAGACTGGCTGGGTGGGCCTGATTAGGTGGTCATGTGACTGGGTGGGCATGACCAATGTAGCAGTCCATTAAACAATACACACAAATTAAACTTTAATTTGTTATGCTCCTGGTGGTGGAAAGGTGGTTAATGAAGGGATGTGGCTGCCTTGGTGTGTGTGAGGGACTTCTGTTTCTGTGAGTGTGTGTGTGTCTGTCTCCCTCCCTCTCTCTCTGGAGGCTGGGGAGGCCAAAAACAGGGCCACTTTTGGCCTCCTGTGTCCCATTTTTGGCTTCCACGGCTTCCAGAAGGCTGGTGAAGGCTGGTAGGTAGGTGTGGTGTTGTGGGCAGGGCAGCCTTATGGTCCCATATGAGCCAGATTAATGGCTTCAGCGCACTGTATCTGGCTCACAGGCCATAGTTTGAGGACCTCTGTATTAGTCTATACTTTTTATTAGGTACCTAATCAGTTTCAAGTCCTCTCCAGAGCAGGCCTGTCTTCAATTCACACCCTGCTGATGGAGGCCCAGACACAATGGGCAGGCCATGTTGCAAGGATGTCAGACTGCTGCATCCCTAAACATCTCGTCTATGGTGAGCTGTCTCAAGGAAAACAATCGCACAGAGGACAAAGGAAGCAGTACAGAGACATGTTGAAAGCCTCCTTCAAGTCCCTGGATATCGACACCACCTCCTGGGAAACCTTGGCACAAGATTGATTGACATAGCGCATGCTGATCTGCCAAGGTTGCAAGACATCTGAGGACAGAAGAACAACCACAGCACAAGAGGAGCAAGCACTCCACAAAGCCAGAGCTGCAAATGCAACAATGGTGCCCACACATGTTTTCCTGACATGTGGCAGAACATTTCGTGCCCATTTAGGTTTTACTAGCTATCTGCTACTTACTACCCCACAACCTGTTAGATGTCAAGATCCTCATTGAACATGATGGACAAGCATCACATCAATCAGTTTCTTAATAGCATCTTCCTATATCTTACCAAGCTCTCATAAACTTTGCTCAAGTTATTGAAAAATTTAAAATGTGTAGATTTGGAAAAAAAAAAAAAAGCAAGAACCCATATTAGGAACTTCAGTCTTCTATTGGAGCTGCATCAGGGTGAAATCTAAAAATTTTCCCTACCGGTTCTGTGGGCATGGCTTAATTGGTGGGCATGGCTTAGTGGTCAGATGACTGGGTGGGCATGGCCAATAACAATAAATAATAAAAATAATAAATAAGGTATACAAAACAATAAGAGGTACCAAAAACCAACTTTCACACTTTACACACACACAGTACAACACAACTGACTCACACACAATGTAAAAGCAGCTGCACTTTACCCAAAATGGCCCCTGCAACAAGCAGGAACCTCACACTTTCACACTTTACACACAACACAACACACACACACACACACAATGCCACATACAGCTTTGTGAGATTTTGTGTGTTTGTGTAGTTAGTGAAACACTACAGAAACACACCAAATCTCAGAAAGCGGCACAAATATTTTATTTTATTTTATTATTTTATTTTATTGTGGACTTCAAATCCAGAGTTCCTCAGCCAGCAAAGCAGGAAGTCAAAGCAAGCTTTTTTTTTTTCTTCAGTAGCTGAAGAAAGCATGGCGTTGCCAGCCCGAAAGAGCAGTAATTATAGGTAAGTGAGGAGGGGAAATTGGCTGGGCATGGGTGGGGGCTCTTGTAAGTGGGGGCTGTTAAAAAGTGAGTTTAAAAGCCTGCTAGGATCAAGAAACTCCTCTGGGATTGCCAGAGGAGGCTTTTAAAACCTCGGGTTTTTTTCTTGTTTTTTTTCCCCTTCGGCTGAAGAGGGTTTTTTTAAAAAAAAACTTTTAAAGGGTTTTGATGATCTCTGCTCTGCTCAGCCCCGCGATCATCAGAGGTTTTTTTTTTTTTTTACTTTTCAAGGCATGTTTCGGCTGAAGAAAAACTTTTAAAAGTAAAAAAAAAAAACCTCTGCTGATGGTGCAGCTCAGCAGAGGCAGGGGTGGGTGGGGCCAGGGATTTTTGCTACCGGTCCTCCGAATGAGCAGCTGCCATCGCTACCTAATTGGGTGAGCCGGTGCGAACTGGGAGCATTTCACTCCTGAGCTGCATACTAACAAGAAAGTGAAGTTAATCATTTCTTGAAGCAGGACCTGCATTCATACATAGAGAATGAAAAATTTTCATATTTTCGAGGGTCTCATATGTAAAAACAGAAGAGAAGAACATTGAGTGAGATTAATCTTCATCAAGGAGCTGGACAAGCTAGAGAAATGATGAATTCTCAAGAGCTCCTTCTGTACTAAAAGGGACACTTGATAAAGGATAACATTTCTTCAAATTCTATGCATCTTTGCCAGGCCTTTGAAAGAAACAGACTGTAATGAGAGATTAGCTTACCTAGACAAAGCCAGTAAGAATTAACACAAGAAAGAGCTCATATGCTGAGAACTAAATCTGAACAATGAATAATGAAAGCCGTATTGCTTTATTTTGCAGTCAATTTCACTATGGTGCTTCTTGTATGAAACATTGCGGTTCTGTAGTCTTGTCTTCAACATTATTTCTCACTTTAATAAGCACCTGAACTACACAATTGTAGATGAAATCAGAAATGTAATAGCACTGTCCTGATTTTGAGTCAGAGCAAAATCTACTCAGTACTTCTTAGTATTTCTCACTACTTCAGTACTGTTACTACTACTATTACTACTAAACATCTGGTTGACTGTGCGATAAATCATAATTTAATAAACCTGCATATCAACTGATTTCCAGAGAATATAATATCTACCTTGAAATTCATTCTTGCACATCCCAAAGGTGTTTTTTCAAAAGGCAACTGGACTTTATTTTCCTTTGAAGACATTTCGCTTCTCATCCAAGAAGCGTCTCCAGAACTGAAGAAGAACCTGACACGATGCTTATATGAGATCTCTTATTTTCCTATTCAGAAGTCTCTTAGTTGATCATGTGAGACATTTTTCTTTCCATCTCTCCATATGACAATAAATTCATTAATAAAATGGAACCTAATATATTCTGTAGTCCTCTGGTTCATTATCAGTGCTGAAGTGCATTCATTTGTTAAGTGAAAAATAATTTACTATTAACTGCAATCCTCACCTTTAATAAAATTAGATCAAAAGAGTTTTACAGAAAAACATCATGTCATGACAGCAATTACACAGTTACAATTGTATAACACTGGAGATGTTGTATACATTTCATTGAAAATCTGAAAATTCCTTAAGAAGAACTGCAGAAAAAATAATTGCTACCAACCTGCCTTCCATTGAGGACCTGTATACTGCACGAATCAAGAAGAGGGCTATGAAAATATTTACAGATCCCTCACATCCAGGACATAAACTGTTTCAACTCCTACTCTCAAAACGACGCTATAGGCACTGCACAACAGAACAACTAGACACAAGAACAGTTTTTTGCCGAAGGCCATCACTCTGCTAAATAAATAATTCCCTCAACACTGTCAAACTATTTACTAAATCTGCACTACTATTAATCTTCTCATCGTTCCCATCACCAATCTCTTTCTACTTATGACTGTATGACTATAACTTTGTTGCTGGCAATCCTTATGATTTATATTGATATATTGACCATCAATTGTGTTGTAAATGTTGTACCTTGATGAATGTATCTTTTCTTTTATGTAGACTGAGAGCATATACAGCAAGACAAATTCCTTGTGTGTCCAATCACACTTGGCCAATAAAAAAATTCTATTCTATTCTATTCTATTCTATTCTATTCTATTCTATTCTATTCTATTCTATTCTATTCTATTCTATTCTATTCTGTTCCCACTAATTATAAAAAGCAACAAAGAATATACATAATCAATTGCTTAAAAGAAATGGTGTTTCTTATGCGAATCCAAAACCAAAATGGACTTTACTGTTATTGCAGGGGCACAATAACTACATGTAATTATTCTTGTTGCATTAGGACTTCAGAACCTTTTAATTTTTAGTTCATGAATACATTTTTCCCCATAAGAAAATTTACGAAGTCGATATTAAAGCTGTATTTTAACTGAAAAGGTTGGTTTTTTTGAAAAGGTTATTATTATTATTTTTTTTTAAATCCAGTTTGTGAAAGCTCCAGAATTTCTCAATAGTCAAAACAAAGACAAAGGCTAGAAGAGAGGCAGAAATTGAGGGTTACACAGCCAATTTTTAAAGAGGAAATGTGATTGGAGAACGTTCAGTTGAAGCTGTTTCAAATTTCAGGCCAACAGGCATAAGACTAAGAGTCACATATTGTGCTAAATCATTTACTTAATTATGGAATAAGCCACAGTTGGCTGGGCTCCTACAGTGTATTAATATATAAATTATGGTATATAAACCACAATGGTTTGATCCACATAACACATTAAATCAAAGCCAAACAAGGCTTATTATGGCTAAGTGTAATGCAGTGGTGAAATCCAAATTTTTTTTCTACCGGTTCTTTGCGTGTGGCTTGGTAGTAATCTCCATTACCACCCCACTCCAGGGGAAGGATACTGCAAAATCCCCATTCCCACCTCACTCCTGGGGGAAGGATATTGCAAAATCTCCATTCCCACCCCACTCTGGGGCCCGCCGAAGGTGGTATTTGCTGGTTCTCCAAACTACTCAAAATTTCCACTACCGATTCTCCAGAACCTATCAGAACCTGCTGAATAGCACCCCTGGTGTAATGTAACCCAGGCTTAAAGGAGCTGTAGAGTGATTTAAAACTCTTTTAGTACCTAGCAGAGTCAATCTAATGTATGTTCTATTTTTAAATGTTGACCATGCAGGTTTCGTCCCTAACCAAAAGGGGGTGGGGGAAGCAGCAGAGGACACTTTATCTGCCTCTGCTGCTTCCCTCTCTTTGCAGAAGAGCTTCGTTGATGAACAGATTTGGAGGTACTGAACTCTTGCATCATATCAGAGGTGGATTTCAGCAGGTTCTGACCAGTTCTGGAGAACTGGTGGCGGAAATTTTGAGTAGTTCAGAGTGGCTCTGCCACCATCTATTCTCTGTCTCCCAGGTCCCAGCTGGTCGGGAGGAAATGGGGATTTTGCAGTAACCTTCCCCTGGAGTAGGGAGGGAATGGAGATTTTACAGTATCCTTCCCCTGCCACACCCACCAAGCCACGCCCACCAAGCCATGTCACACCCACCAAGCCACACCTACAGAACTGGTAGTAAAAAGTTTTGAAACCCACCACTGCATCATACGCATGATCTTTGTTGTTGTGGTTTTAATCATTCAGGCATGCCTGACTCCTGGCAACGTTATAGGCAAGTGCTCTCCATGCTACTCTGTCAAGCGCAGCTTCTTTCAGTTGTTGGATGTTCATCTTTGTATCAGTTTTGATGTTATCAAGCTGGCATGTTCTTTGTTTGCCCCTTCTTCTTGTTAGCCTCATTGACTTCTCCAATGAATTTGCATGCACGGCATAGCCAAAGTAAATCAGATATAGTCTTATGATTTTAACTTCTAGTGAAGTGTCCAGTTTTATACGATTCAGATGTGTGACCTTTAAATTATAGGTAATGTGTTAATATAAAATTGGACATTTTTCCCTACTAATAAGGATTGTGAGAATATAAATCATTGACTGCATTTTAAACAATTGGAATAAGCTTAGCATACAAGCAGCTCATAGGAAATAGGTGCATAACTAATCTTCATTTATTAAACAGGAAATCAGAGGCCAAAACAGAGCCATGTTTTCTTGTATTTTCTTACAACCACCTTATGAAGCTGATTATGGTGAGAGATAGATAATGTAGTTCCCTGGACCATGTGGCAATACCCTCAAATTCGTAGCCATTGGAGAAAGAAGAACATAAAAGGAAAAGGCACCACATCATAGGGATTACTTGGTAGTCTATTTTGGAAAATCACACTTGGGATTTTTGACCTTTCTTTCTAAAATAGTTCTTCAGCATGAATAGCTTTTTATATACAGCTAAAATTACATTCCTCTGGCTCAAGCACATATCTGTGTAGCCGTAAATGTTTTCTTATAGTAGATGAGTGGACTGACTTCTTTTCCTGTCAAAAGCACAAATGTTTTGTTTGACTTTTTTAGGAAGATGAAGAACCACCTAAGAGGCCAATCATGCAACCAGGATCTATACTGAAATTATGGATCTCTTCAGAGGTGAAATCCAATTTTTTTTACTACTGGTTCTGTGGGTGTGGCTTGGTGGGCGTGGCTTGGTGGGCGTGGCAGGGGAAGTTTACTGCAAAATCCCCATTCCTACCCCACTCTGTGGCCAGCCAGAGGTGGCATTTGCCAGTTCTCCGAACTTCTCAAAATTTCTGCTACCGGTTCTCCAGAACCTGTCAGAACCTGCTGGATTTCACCCCTGGATCTCTTCCTGCAACACATCAAGACTTTCTCCCAGAGTTATATCTTTTTCCTTTGAGGTGCTAAAGTATCATGCATGGAGTTTCTGCATGCTTTGTATTTGATCGTCCATCTCCCCTCCAAGATATTTCAAAATGCCTTTCCAAAGTTCTAGTAACTGGTCTGTTTGGATTCAGTGGCTTGGTAAGCATCTTCTTCCTTTTACTGTTCAATTACTGCCACCTTAATAAAACTGCCAGCCGCTATTAGGACACCATTTATATCTCACAGTGTGACTGGTTTCTTTTTAGAACTGGATATATATTCGGGGTTACAAGGATAGCAATTGACTCAGAGAAACCAAGACAGTAAAGGCTTTTATATTTCTTTACTGTACAGCAAAACTATCTACAATAGGTATTTAAAGTAGGCATTTACAAGAAGATCCCAATGTTTGGTTTCTTCTTAGAAACCATCCCTCCAAAAACTGTTTTCCTCTAATTCTCCTCCTAATGCTTAACTTCTTTCCATTTCATTCTGTCTCCCTCCCCCATTTCTGTGCTTATCAAGAGAGAATGAAAGGAAGGAGTGTGCTGGATTTATAAATGAGGGTGCTCAGGGCTGCTCATCAAACTTCCTTGGAGAAAGAATCTATCTCAAGAGCTTTCTGCCCATCCTTCCCCATAGGCTAGGGCTTCAGCAAAGACTCTTGATTTTCCGTCTGTATCCAGCTGTCTCCCTCCTTCAGCTCCTCCCTCCAGCTGTCTTGAATCCTGGCTGAAGATAACAATATCTCTGGGATTTTGCTCCTCTTCCTCCAAGGAAGCTACACATGAACTTCTTCTTTCCAACCTGGGGACTGACAACTGCTCTGCATACCCACTCCAACTTTAATCTCCAACTTTTCTTTCCAGCTACTCGCTGCTATGAAAGTCTTCACAGTTTTCTCTCCTCCGTCTCTGTCTCCAGTTTTGGGTTAAACCACCAGCATGTCCCCCAGAAACTGAGGAGGCAGGTATTCCCTCCCGCTCCAGAGCTTTGGTTCCCAGCACCCATATACAAGACTGGACTAATGGGAATGCTGTCTATCTTTCCCCACAACAGCCCTGGCTAGCATCCAGGGGAACTCCTGAGCCTGTTGTGTCTCGTCCGATCTCACCACAGCCGGGGCCTTCATATCTGCTTCCGAACACGGAGGAATGTCCTAGTATGCCTCCCAGCCCCTGCCCTGGCTCCATGTCCAGACAGGCTGAAGAGGAGGAAGTATCTCCAGCCCCCAGCTCTGGCTCCATGCCCAGGCAAACGGAGCAACTAGACCCCTCCCCCTCCTCCACAGCATGTGAGCCTGAGGGAGGTCAATTGCCAACAGCTGCAGACTGGAGTGACCCTTGCGTCAGAAGACTTGATGACGGAGGCAACAGAAGGAAGGGAGGGGCAGGCCTGGATAAGTGCTGAGTCATGGAGCCACACCCCATGGCCTATATAAAGGACCTGCTTTCTGGCATTCTCTGAGTCAGGCAAAGTCTAAACATATCTTGCTGAAGTCACTTTCTGGTCTCCTGCCTGCCCTGAGGACTTTGCTAGGACTTTGGCAGAGCTGCAGAGGCACACCTGATTCGGATTTCCCTGACCCGGCTGTCAGCGGAGGAGTGGGACACAACAGAGCCCTAGTGGCAGTACACCTGCACTTTAGGACTATATTTGAACTTCTCCCCTTTTCTCTCTCCATTTGCTAACATGCCATCACAACAGAATCCATTCCAGGCCATTAAAACCATACACCACGACAATATCATACTTCCAGATGCTTTGGGCTACTATTCCCAGAAGCCCATGTTGCTCCAACTAAAGGTCAGGGAATTCTATAAATGTTAGTCAGAAAACTCTGGAGGGCAACAGGTTGCAGATTTTTTTTTTATTTTTTATTTTTGCAAATGTGCAACCTGCTGTGTCTTCTAATGGTCTCCTGTTTATTACCAACTGTACATTCATGAGAATGCATCAATGCATTTCTCAGCATACTGTAAAGATAGCAAAATAACCAGCTGGAAAATAATAGTTTTCTGTGGGAGGCTTTCAGCGCACAGTCGGCCAAGCTAAAAACATTCTGTTATGCCATGCCTCAAAGAAAAATAAAGATTTGATAGAATTTATTATGTTTGTTCAAAAATATGGTTCTTGGTTTGGAAATTTACAAAGTGCATTTCTTCTTTGTTTCTGACCTCACCGGTCAAACACATTTACATTTTGAAAACATTGCAAGCTCAGTCTTAGAATGGCAGTGATTTTGCTGAAAATAGACAAAGCCTGATGCTACTTTGAACTCGGAATGATTTCAGTAAAATAGCTCATTTCATATTATCCAGTACATCCCGGGAAAATCTTTGGCCTGAAAGCATGTGCCTTCTGATTTATTGATAAATTCAGTAAAACTTACTACATTATCAAGATATTTCTTGATAACAACATTTATTGCCAGGAGACATTTGTATGATGTATTGTGCTAAAATGCCACATTTGTTATAACTTAAATGCAGGAAAGCTTATAATATTAGCTAAGAACTGTTTCTTTGACCCATGTCCTCAAAACACTAATGCCAGTTCAGAAGCTTTTAACATATTTTTGTACCTAACTCTATTCTTAAAGTTTGCAATATCAAAAAATGAAGTTAGGTATGAAACTATGTAAAAACCAATTGCTAGTTGTTATATTTATAATCATTCAATGCTTTCTAGTTTATCACAGGGCAACAGTAAAAGGATAACTGGTACAACGATAAATGGCATTACAAAACTAAGAGAACATAAATGAGAAAAAATAATTAAAACACAGAGGAAAAACCTCAGACATTTAAAGTGGAAACACAAGTTAATACATATTAAATTAAATGTACAATAGAACTGCAATCTTAAAAACGACAATTTAAGTCCTCGTGCACATAATCCTATTGATCATTTCCCGCACATAGTATACATTTATTTTCCATCTATCTAGGATTTTAAGTAAGATAGGACCCATGGAGTGGAAGTGTCAAAATCATAAAGATGGCATTTGCAAAGAATCTGTCCATCACTATCCTTTCCAATAGCCCATGAGAAAAAAAGGCTTTTTTAAAAAAATAAATAAAGTGAAAGTGAACTTGGTAAGTAGTCTAATCTTGCTCTGTATTGAGCCTGGAAGGAGATCAAATATAGCACTGCTGTTTGGAAGAATATCCCATTTCACAAATTCTTCCTACGTTAGAACTCAACACAGCAATGGTAAATGTGGTATCCTCTCAAACTTGTGACAAGAGGAAAGTATATCATTATAAAAAAGGTTACTCTACAGCCGACCTTTAATGCCTCTCAGCGGTGAGGCTGGTATGCTGCTACCTTCAACAACTGCTGAGTTTCTGTCTGTCTTTTTCCTTCCTACCCAGCAGGAAAACCAAGAACTAGCTGCTATACTGAAGGACAATATTCAGAGTTTTCATTTTTCTTTACGCATTTTTGCATTATGTGCATGCTTATTATGTCAAAAAGGGAGACCATGGATGTCCAAATGGTTGGCTTGCTTGAGCTGCATTGAGTGGAAATAGATTGCCTTGGGCTGCATATAAAATATATAATAATTAAAACATATAAGAGCCAGGTGTTGCAGTGGTTAGAGTGCAGTACTGCAGGCTAGTTTGAGGCTCAAGGTTGACTCAGCCTTCTATCCTTCCAAAGTTGGTAAAATGAGGACTCAGATTGTTTGGGGCAATATGCCGACACTGTTAATTATTTAGAGAGGGATATATGATAGCTAGCTAGATATAGATAGATAGATAGATAGATAGATAGATAGATAGATAGATAGATAGATAGAAAGAAAGATAGATAGATGATTGATAGACAGAGATTATAACAAACTATATAACTAACTGTCCAGGATCACATGCAGCCCACAAGCTTCTGTTCTTATACAGTGTAATAATCATGAATTATCACTGGAGAGGTCAATATTCTTATAACTTGATTCTTCTATGGTTCTTTCAAGCCATGTCATATGTTGAGCAGTACCTTGGTACGTGAGTTATATAGATATTACTCTCCATTATCCCCACAACAGAAGCATGGATGGAAAAAGTGATGGGACTTAGCAGAGATGGCAAAATTTTAATTAGAGAAAAGAACATATCCAGCTTTGTTTCTATTTGGAAACTGCTTGTGGACTTTGTGTTCAAGAAAGAAATCTTCAAAAAAGGGGAAAAAAAACAGATTCAGGAAACTACAGATCTGTCAGCCTGATCTCAATACCGGGGAAGATTCTGGAAAAGATAATCTAGCAATGAATCATTAAACACCTAGTAGCAAACAAAGTAATAACCAAAAGCCACCATGGGTTTGTCAAAAATAGATCATGCCAGACTAATCTCATTGCATTCTTTGACAAAATGGCAAAATTAGTGGACCAGAGGACTGCTGTCGATATAATTTACTTGGACTTCAGTAAGGCATTTGATAAAGTAGACCATAACCTACTACTAGATAAAGTAGAAAAATGTGGGTTAGACAGCACCACCACCAGATGGATTCGTAATTGGCTAACCAACCACACTCAACGTGTAGTCCTCAATGAAACTACATCCATATGGAGGGAAGTATGCAGTGGAGTACCGCAAGGCTCTGTTTTAGGCACAGTACTCTTCAACATCTTCATCAATGACTTGGACAAGGGGATAGATGGGGAACTCATCAAATTTGCAGATGACACCAAGCTGGCAGGAATAGCCAACACTCCAGAAGATAGGCTCAGGATACAGAAGGATCTTGACAGACTTGAACATTGGGCGGTAACTAACAAAATGAAAATCAACAGTGAAAAAAGTAAGGTTCTACATTTAGGTCAAAAAACAAAATGCACAGGTACCGTATATGTGGTACCTTGCTCCATAGTAGTAACTGTGAGAGGGATCTTGGAGTCCTAGTGGATAACCATTTAGATATTAGCCAGCGGTGTGCAGCAGCTGCCAAAAAAGCCAACACAGTTCTGGGCTGCATAAACAGAGGGATAGAATCAAGTTCATGTGAAGTGTTAATACCACTTTATAATGCCTTGGTAAGGCCACACTTGGAATATTGCATTCAGTTTTGGTTGCCACGATGTAAAAAAGTTGTTGAGACTCTAGAAAAAGTGCAGAGAAGAGCAACAAAGATGATTAGGGGACTGGAGGCTAAAACATATGAAGAACGGTTGCAGGAACTTGGTATGTCTAGTTTAATGAAAAGAAGGACTGGGGAGACATGATAGCAGTGTTTCTATATCTCAGGGGATGCCACAAAGAAGAGGGAGTCAAACTATTCTCCAAAGCACCTGAGGGTAGTACAAGAAGCAATGGTGGAAACTAATCAAGGAGAGAAGCAACTTAGAACTAAGGAGAAATTTCCTGACAGTTAGAACAATCAATAAGTGGAACAACTTGCCTCCAGAAGTTGTGAATGCACCAATCCTGGAAATTTTTAAGAAAATGTTCGATAGCCATTTGTCTGAAATGGTGTAGGGTTTCCTGCCTGGGCAGGGGGTTGGACTAGAAGAACTCCAAGGTCCCTTCCAACTCTGTTATTATGTTATGTTATGTTATGTTAATATGTAAAGGGGAAGAAAAGGGAATTTTGACCTTGGCTTTTGCTGATTAAGTTAGATTATTGTTTCCTGATTGCTTAATTGTAGCCTATGACTTTCATTAAGTGTTGTATCATTAAGTGTTAAAATTGTACCCTATGACTATCATTAAGTGTTGTAAGTGTTATAACTTGATGAAGTTTTCTTTTATGTACACTGACAGCATATGCACCAAGACAAATTCCTTGTGTGTCCAATCACACTTGGCCAATAAAAAATCTACCTATCTATCTATAGTTATTATTACAGAAATGGCTAGTATTTGTTAAGTGGGTAAAGTAAAAAGTTGAGACTGCAATTCTACTTTCTATTGAAAAAGCTGGGTCAGTGCCTTTTGTTTTCTTCCCCCCTTTCTCCTACACTTCTCTTTTTTTTTTTTTTTTTTGTTTACATTTATACCCCGCCCTTCTCCGAAGACTCAGGGCGGCTTACAATGTATAGGGCAATAGTCTCATTCTATTTGTATATATTTACAAAGTCAACTTATTGCCCCCCCAACAATCTGGGTCCTCATTTTACCTACCTTATAAAGGATGGAAGGCTGAGTCAACCTTGGGCCGGGCTCGAACGTGCAGTAATTGCAGGCTTTGTGTTCTTAATAACAGGCCTTACCAGGCAGAGCTAAACCGGCCCCTTTCTTTTTTCTTTCCCTTTCCTATTTGCCTACTATCTTTATTTTTGTTTGTATTTTATATTATGAACAATCCTATTTTTTAAAACTAGGATTATTCACTTTATCACTCATCTGCCAGCAAGACAAAAAAGATACTGGGAAAAATCTTGCTTACTTTCTGATAGACCTATTACTTTCTTTCTGATTACTTTCTGATAGACCTATTTTCAGTAACACATGGTTGGGATTCAAAATCCTCTCCAAAAGAAAGGTTGAGCAAGTGAGGAATCCAGTCTATTTGGCAGCTACAGCTGAATTGCTTGTGAGGCTGCAGATCCAGTTGCCAGATGAAAGGGGTGATCTCAGAGAAGACATTCCATTTGTATCAGGGGTGAAATCCAGTAGGTTATGACAGGTTCTGGAGAACCAGTAGCGAACATTTTGAGCAATTCGGAGAACTGGCAAATACCATCTCTGGCTGGCCCCAGAGTGGGGTGGGAATGTGGATTTTGCGGTATCATTGCCCTGCCATGCCCACCAAGCCACGCCCACCAAGCCACACCATGCCCACCAAGCCATACCCACAGAACTGATAGTACAAAATTTTGGATTTCACCACTGATTTGTAGCCCAGATAGTTTACGGATTCTGCTACAACTCTCCTAGGTATTTTAGAATTTCCTCATGAGATGTTTTTTCCCCCCCATTTGTTGATTCATTTTTGTGATATGAGGAAAAATATTCCTTGCTGGGACATCTTAGACTGGCTTCAGTATACCTCAGCAGAAAGATGGTGATGAGATAGAGATTATGTTGCAAGGACAGGTCTTTAAGAGATGATGAATGGAGCACATTGTTATATCACCACAAGCAGAATACATTGAATGATCCCTTAGTAGCATGAGAAGATTCTACTGTTCCTCCACTAAGTGTCATGCTTCTCAAAGTATTGGAGGACAACAAGATTTCAGGAGTGGGAAATGTGAGTAATCATATAACTTAGTTTCCATAGAAAAAGGAAGCTAGGTCAAACAATGCTATGAAGAATGAGCAACTGATTTACATGGACTGAAAAGAGTTTACAGACTATGACTGAGATGGTGAACCTATGGCACACGTGCCACAGGTGGCATGCAGCGCCGTCTCTGTGGGCACACGAGCAGTCACCCCAGTTCAGTTCAGTTCCACCGTGCATGCGCATGCAGCTCCTACCAGCCAGCTGGTTTTTGGGTCTCTGCCTCACATACATGGGGGGTGGGGCACGTGCGGGAGTGGGCCGCATGTGCATGCATGGGGGTGGGATGCATGCAGGGCATGTGCACATGCAGGGGGCCACATGTGCATGCACGGGGCCATGTGCGCATTGCTTTTGGGGGGTTCGGGCGCGCACACGCGCATTCACATGCACACATGCACACTTTGGGCACTTGGTCTGGAAAAGATCTCATAGTCCATCACTCATAGTCCATCACTGGACTATGAGATACAAAAATCGCCTTAATCAGACCTCTTACAAAATAGAAATCTCCCTAACAAATAAATATTTGCTGGCCCGGTCTCATCATACAAAGAGCTCAGCTTACAGTTCTCAAGTATTGCAGATAACCAATGCTTTGGTTCAGTTCCTTGAGTCCTATGTTGGTTTGAAATCTCCTTTCTTAATGTTTGGGATTTTTTTGGTTTGAGACTTTGGTCTATTTCTGGATACTGCTTGTATAACTTGATGAAATGGAAGCTTATTGCTTTCGTGATTTTTCAGTACCTAACCCCATAATTTGTATTTTTGTTATCTGGATTAACCTTTTTGTAGTAAGTTTTTCCTAAATCTTAAAGCCATTATAAGACTATTGTAATATAGTACATGGCTGGGCAGATGGTGAATTTCTCCAGAACTACTCCTTCTAGATCTAATTGATCCATCCATTATGTTCCTCCTATCAAAAGCCATTGGTTGTTTCTCAATTTGGGAAGATGAGAGAGGCAGGTTCCCCAACTAGTATTTTTTGCTGATGTCATTTTCCTTATGAAATAGTATTCTCTGAGGTGCCAAATTGGCACTGACCTTGTGGTACTTTGAAAGCTGGTTAAAACTAATCTCTCTCAGAGAGCTATTCAAGGATGTGGGGGGGTTCCTTTTGATATTACTGGTCAGGTAGTTATTATTTCATTAGTTTGTATGCTTACTGTAATATTTTGTTGCTGTTGTGTCTTGCCCGCCCTCAGAGCAGCCGGGGCCTTCTTATCTGCTCCCGAACACGGAGGAATGTATGCCTCCTGGCCCCAGTCCTGGCTCCATGCCCAGACAAACTGCAGAAGAAGGAGCACCTCCCGGCCCCAGCCCTGACTCCATGCCCAGGCAAACGGAGCAGCTAGACCCCTCCCCCTCCTCCACAGCATGTGAGCCTGAGGAGGGTTTATTACCAACAGCTGATTGGAGTGACCCTCGCATCAGAAGATTGGATAGGCGGAGGCAACAGAAGGAAGGGAGGGGCAGGCCTTAATGAGTGCTGAGTCATGGAGCCACACCCCATGGCCTATATAAAGGATCTGCTTTCTGGCAGTCTCTGAGTCAGGCAAAAGTCGAACTTATCTTGCTGAAGTCACTTACTGGTCTCCTGCCTGCTCTGAGGACTTTGCTAGGACTTTGGGCAGAGCTGCAGAGGCAAGCCTGATTCGGATTTCCCTGACCCGGCCGTCAGCGGAGGAGTGGGACACGACAGTTGCTTTTTTAACTGCCAGAAGTCAGATTTTAGAGTCTGTGGTGATATACAAAAATGACATAGAAATAAATACATAAATACATTTAGCAATGTCAGAGTCTCCGTTTTACCTCAGCACAAATAGGAAAACATCCTTACTATCGTCTTTGTCAGAGGTAGACACCCTGATGCTTTCCATATGCTTTGAACTTCAAACACCTATTAACTTTCAGTAGCATAGCCAATGGCAAGGATTTCTTAGAATTATTATCCAAAATAATAGGAGGGCACCAGATTGCATACCTCTGCCTTGAGCCTAGTCACTCAAAGAACTTGAGGAGAAATAAATTATTTTCCCCCCAGCATCAAGAGGTATTTTTGTTGGACAAAATCTTAAATAAGATTCTCTCTGTGTAAGTAGTAATAATGCAGCAACATTTGTTTCTGGTATTAGCACTTCAAACCAACAAACAGAAGGAGGGATTGGTGCTATTGAATTCTCTCTTATTCCACCCTCCCCTGGAACTAGTCAGTAATAAATCCTGATAAAAATGTAATTCTCCATTAAATCTAAGAATTCAGAATGTTAAATATTCTTAGAATGAAACTAAGCATCCTAAGAAACATGGGCTATAGCCAAAACAGGAAGGCCCAAATTAAATTTGGAGCTTCCTGTCTGTACTCTTTGGTACAATTTGCTCTGCTCCCTAACTATACTGTGCTTTTTCTCAATCATACCAAGCAGTGATGTGGAGATGTCACTGAACTGTACTAGAGGAGAGAGAAGAACATGGCATTCGGACTCTTGTTTTCATTGGCAACTTTGCATGAGTGCCACATTTTGTTCTCACCCTGAAATGAATTGTTAGGGGGGGAAAAAACATAGACTAATTTGTGCCAAATTAGCGGCACCTCTATGGTGGACTATAGATGTCCCTCTTCTAGCTGAAGGGATATGTGTAACAAGTTATCATTACCTGAACATTGCTAATGAAAATATAATTCCAGATATATTGTAGATCCTATCAGTTTGCAAAAGTAAGTCTTAATGAACAAACTGTCTTTCGAAATGCAAAAACAGAAACAAGTTCCCTATCAAAAGTGTAAATCCCAACATTTATGGGATTTGTTTGTTTCCAGTTAGTGTAACTGTAGTGCAGTCCAGAGAAAACATATTCCTGTTGAACTGAGTTTCATTGTGTTGCAGCCAATCAGTTTTGTGACAGAGCTATTTCTGTTTATGATAAGTTTTATTTGGTCCCATATCTTTTTATGCCTCCTACCGTTTTGCTTCTATTTGCATTTTCACTTCTCTTGGGTACTGCAGTGAGAGTATTTAGTATTGCCTCCAAGTCTTCTGCCAGCTCCCACTTCTGCTCAATGTCTTGAAGCATATGGCCATTAAAGATACATTTCCTAATCTTGCTTTAATCCTGAGGCTCATTACCTTGCACTTCTCTGTTCTGAGTTAATTCATCTGCCCGTACTCCAAGTCAATTCAAGTCATTCCAAATTTGATTGTCTTCCTGTTTCGTATTGACTATTCTTATCATAGGCTCGGCAGCCAATTTAATCTCCTTTCTCTCATATGTAAAGCCAACAATTTCAGCACAAGCACTGGCCACTTTCTTTTATCCCAAGAGCTATTTAGGTCCTCTGCTTTTAGGTAGTTTTATTTTATGCCATTTGTTAACTCATATTTAGCTATTTTCTTCATGTGTTGTAAATCTATGTGCTAAACTAACTCTACCTCCCTCATCCCAAAGTTTACAGCTAATATGTCTTGCTATGCTATGCTATGCTATGCTATGCTATGCTATGCTATGCTATGCTATGCTATGCTATGCTATGCTATGCTCAGCAAAGCCTTATTATTTGCCCCATGCAGTTTTATTCTTAATTAAAATATATTTGTCTTTAAGTAGTTAATGAGGCAGTTTGGGATAGTAGTTAAGTCATCAGAGTGAAAACTCGGAGATTGGGAAGTTTAGTCCTATATTGGATGCAAAGCCAGCTGGGTGAATTTAGGAGAGATACTCTATCTCAACTCTGGGAAGCAGGCAATGGAAAAAATCTTGCCAAATAAACCACAGGGACTTGAGTCCAGGCAGTCAAAAGGAATAAAACAATAACAACAACTCGAGACTTCCGGTGGCTCCACCTCTTCGCTGAGCCCCTAATTAAAGGGGCTCCGCACTGAACATCGTAAAAGTCAGGAAAAGCCGGCTTTAATCTTTTTCCCTGGATGAAAGGGGAAAGATAAGAGCAGCAGGGAAATGTTGGTAGACCTCCCCAGAGGCTTTGTTTTAATTAAGCAGAGCCCCGAAGGGTCGACGGGTCCCATAAATATTCCTGCCATACTCCGACTTCAGTGCGTGCCTGCAAAAGCAGGAAAAGAAGAAAGTGTCCATCTCTGCTAATTGTCTTATCTTCATGGATCTCTTTAAGCAGACGGAATGAGTGCCAGCGGACAATTATTGGATTGCAAGTATTTTTGATTTCCTGACTTCTACCTTTTAAAAAAGAGAAATTTTTTTTCCTTTGTTTTAATTGACTCTTAAAGATGGCGCCTGAACGGGAGTGAAAGTGACGAAAGGAATTTCAAACAGTCTGTGCAACTAAGAAGATAAGAAATGTTATGTGTGGATTTTAATGAAGTGAACTGAGCTCTCCTATACTTAAAGGGGAAAAGAGAAGTTTCTAGACTTATATTTTGTGAATTTTAAAACTGAAATGGCTACTAAACCACCTAAGACTGGGGGCAGAAGGGGTTCTGAACCAGCTTTAGAAGATCTGATTAAAGAGCAAGGGAAAGTGTCTGAAGAAAGGTTTAAGGAGATTATGGATAATAATGAGAAAATAAGAGAAGAAATAAAAGAGAATAATAAAAAAATAAGAGAAGATATCTTGATGGCTTTTCAAGGTTTGGCAAAAAGACTGGAGGTGGTGGAGGAGGAGGTGCAAGAAATTGTTCAGTCAAATCAACAAATAGAAAATAGAATGGGGGGAATGCAAATCAAATTGGATAAAAATGAAGATCAAGTGGTGGTGATGCAGTATAGAATGATGGAAGGAGCTCTGAGAATTAGGGGTTTGAATGAGGAGAAAGGGGAAGATTTAAAAATTTTTTTATCAGAAGCTCTGGCTGAATTTATTGAACTTGATCCACAAGAGGTTGCTTATCAAATTGACAAAATTTATAGAGTTAATTCTTGGATTGCTAGGCAAAAGAAACTTCCTAGAGACATTGTGGTTTATTTTTTGAAAAGAACAGTGAGGAATCAAATTTTGCAAGTTGCTTTTCAGAAAAACTTGAAAATAGGGGAACAGGAGTTGAAGGTTTTGAAAGAGATTCCTCCCAAGATGTTAAGGGATAGAAAGGACTTTACATTTTTCACACAAGAACTTAAGAAATACCAGATTCAATTTAGATGGGAGGTTCCAGTTGGCTTGACAGTGTATTATCAAGGAAGGAGATATCGTATTGACACAGTGCTTAAGGCCAAAGATTTTCTTTCTACAGTGCTGAAATTTGAAATAGAAATAATAGAAAAAAGAATTCAAGAGACTCAAATGGGTGTGGAAGCTGAGGTGATTCCAGTGATGTTACCATCAGAGGAACAACCACAAGAACAAAGACTGACGAGGGGAGCCCTTAAGCGTAAAGAAAAGGAGCAACAAACTCAAAGTAAAGTTCAGGATTCTGCTACAGAAGCGGTGGGAGGAGCACGGCCGAAGATACAGGAGGACGATCTTCAGTTGATTGCTCAAAAGCTTCAGCAGCCCAGTAATGGCAAATAAAATTTTGACTTGGAATGTCAATGGTTTGAACTCAGCTCAGAAGAGAAGAAAAATATTTCATTATTTGAAACAATTTAAAAATGATGTTATTTGCTTACAAGAAACGCATATTAAATTATCAGATCAAAAGTACCTAATAAACTCAAAGTTAGGTAAACATTTTGTTGCTTCAGCTTTGGAGAAAAAACATGGCATAGTGGTTTATTTGAGAAAAGATATACCAGCCAAGTTAATAGAGGCAGATATTCACGGAAGATATATTGCTATTGAACTTACAATAGAAACAAAAGGACTCTCTTGCTTGGTATATATGCACCCAATCAGCAACAAGAAAAATTTATAGAATGTTATATGATAAGTTGATTCTATGGGATTATAAATCGTGCATTATATTGGGAGATTGGAATGGAGTAATAGATACACGAAAGGACAAGAGAATTTCTTCCAAGAAGATACCTGCACATGCAAAGCTGCCTAAATCCTTTTTTGATATGATAGAAGATTTTGAGTTAAGAGATGTATGGAGACTGCGGAATTTGGAGGAAAGAGACTATACTTTTTTCTCTGATAGGCATCAATCCTTCTCACGTATTGATTTTATTTTAATTTCTAATGATTTGCTTTTTAGGGTGAAGAAAACTAAGATATTTCCAAGATGTTTGTCTGATCATAGTCCTGTTTGGATGGAATTGCAATATGGAAAAGAGGGTAGAAGAACTTGGAGATTAAATGAAAATTTGTTTAGATATCAGGATAATGTAAATCAATGTAAAAAGCAGATGAAAGAATTTTTTGATTATAATTTGAATAATGAAACATCGATAGAAATGGTTTGGGACTCAGTAAAGCTTTTATGAGAGGTGTATTAATATATCTTAATAATAGACAGAGAAATAAGCAACAAAGACAGCGTAGGTATTTAGAAGAGGAAATTTATAAGAAACAACAATTATTAATACATAATCCACATGATCAAAAACTTAAAGATGCAATAAAGTTATTACAGAATCAATTTAATATGATAATGGCTGATCAGGTGGCAACAAATATACAATATGCCAAACATAATACTTTTTGTAATGCAAATAGACCTGGTAGGTGGTTAGCATACACTTTAAGGAAAAGACAAAAACAACGTACTATAGAAAAAATAGAATATAAAGGCAAAGAGAGATATCAACAGGATAAAATTAAAAAAGCTTTTTTAGAATATTATACAAATTTATATCTTAAAGATAATATATTGAATAGGGATATTGATAATTATTTGAAGGAATATAAGGTTAAAAATATAACTTTAGAACAAATGGATGAACTGAATCGGCCTATAACCTCGGAAGAAATTATTTTGGTAATTAAACAATTAAAAATGGGGAAAACTCCTGGTACGGATGGGCTCACAGTTAGTTATTATAGGAATTTACAGGATGAGATGTTAGGTCCACTTAAGAAATTATTTAATCAGATACAACTAGGAGAATTCCCCTCATGGAGAACCTCTTTTATTTCATTGATACCAAAGAGGAACAGGATTGTTCTAAACCTGGGAATTATAGGCCAATCTCACTTTTAAATAATGATTATAAGATTTTGTTAAGATAATAGCTAATAGATTAATGTTGATTCTGCAGCGAAGAATTCATAATGATCAATCTGGATTTATAAAAGGGAGACAGATGAGGAATAATGTTAGGCAGATTGTTAATTTACTGGAGTACTTAGAAAAGAAAAATTTTATTCCAGCAGCATTTATTTTCTCGATGCAGAGAAAGCTTTTGATCGATTGCATTGGGATTTTTATTTAAATTAATAGAAAAGATGCAATTTGGAGATGGTTTTTAAGAATAATTAGGGCAATTTATGGAGAGCAAACAGCACAGATTATAATCAATGGTAGCTTAACAGAACCTTTTAAGATTGCGAAAGGAACAAGACAGGGATGTCCTTTATCACCATTATTGTTTATTTTAGCTATACCTTGTGCTCGTTCCGGGAAGGGGAAAAAAAATTTGTAAAACTTTTTGAATAAAAAAAAAAAAATAACAACAACTCAAGACTAAACAAACAGACAAACAAACAAATAATCCCCCCATTCACCTCCAAGAATCTTGTCATGTTCTGCATCCTTAAAATGATCACCACAGAGAATCCTCAAAATTTTTTAAAGTATTTATTTGGTTCTTTTTCAAGAATAATATGTGAAGGCTCAGTGCATCCATTTTTTCCTCTGGTATTATCCATTATGAAATCTGTTACAGTGCCTTCTGTTACCTGCAGTTGATCCATTAATCAGTCATCACTGATTGCTTTTAAATTTTGAAAAATTGGACATCAGGTATTCTGTTAATGGCATTCAGGAATGATGCTTTCTATCATTTTTATAGTATTTTACAGGATTCAATAGTTCACAAATTCACAAGTTCTCAGTAACTCCTTTACTTAGAGTAGCCCAATAATATGCTGGTATGATCTCATACCCCAGTCTAGTGACTTTCCAGGCTTCTGATATTTAAGGATCCATTCAGTGGGCCCTTATCACTATTTGTGATGAATTGCTTATTTTAATGTAGTGCCAGAAATGTCTTCTGCACTTTTTCCTGCCATTCTCACTCAATATGATGAAACAAAAATGGCTTCTTTCCACACCCCCAACTCCTATTTTGTTTGTTTGTTTCAGATAAGAAGAAAATAAAGATCAAGGACAATGCTTTGTAGAGAATGCACAATCATGTATCTTTAATTGTTGTAATATCCAATGACAGGAGGCTCCAAAACTCATCTGTCTAAGTATCCATGATGATTACATAAGTGTCCAATCATGCCAGAATAGTTTCAGTGAAGCAGCATCCATAATTCCTTTACTAAGTAATTGATTCTATTGTCAAAGTGATATCCTTGCCCTTCTAATGTTCAGTAGAGATTACTTTTCTGGAGCTTAAGCCATCTTGGATAACATTGAATAAGGTTGCAATGTCTTCTGAGCAACTTTTTTTTTAGACCAAAGACTCTACTTTTTGAGTGGCATGTGAAGGACAGCATTATCCAAATTAGATGAGATGAGATTTGTTTTTAATGGATTGAAATTATGCCAGAGGCTGGCAAATAGTTATTAGATGTTAGGCTTTGGAAAAAGATTAAAACCTTCCTACATTTTCCTTTTTTCCCTTTCCTTTTCCCTTTCCCTTCCCTTCCTTTCCTTTCCTTTCCTTTCCTTTCCTTTCCTTTCCTTTCCTTTCCTTTCCTTTCCTTTCCTTCCCTTCCCTTCCCTTTCTTTTCCTTTCCTTCCCTTCCCTTCCCTTCCCTTCCCTTCTTCCTTTCCTTTCCTTTCCTTTCCTTTCCTTTCCTTTCCTTTCCTTTCCTTTCCTTTCCTTTCCTTTCCTTTCCTTTTCCATTCCTTCCCTTCCCTTCCCTTCCTTTCCTTTCCCTTCCCTTCCCTTCCCTTCCCTTCCCTTCCCTTCCCTTCTTCCTTTCCTTCCCTTCCCTTCCCTTTCCTTTCCTTTCCTTTCCTTCTTCCTTCCCTTCCCTTCCCTTCCCTTCCCTTCCCTTCCCTCACTGAAAAAAAAAATCTGGGAACTGATCAACAGTATCAAAGCAAAGTATACAATATATCTTGTTCTCACTGCTTATAAAACTGAGAAACCTCTCTGCTTCAAGAGTGAGAATGTATTGGAATCAAGTTATTAATATGGGGGCTTTGGAATGAGTATATGTTATAAGTGGTTTTGTCATTTTACTGAGTCTCAATACAAATTTGCTTATTTGGTTTAATAGAATTGGGTTTTTTTTCTGGTTCACTACCCAAAGATTCTTGGATTGATAGGAGCTATAAACATTGGAAATGAATGAAGAAAGAGAGAGGGGGGAGAGGGAGAGGGAGAGGGAGAGGGAGAAAGAAAGAAAGAAAGAAAGAAAGAAAAAGAAAGAAAGAAAGAAAGAAAGAAAGAAAGAAAGAAAGAAAGAAAGAAAGAAAGAAAGAAAGAAAGATCTAATACTAACTTAAAACTATGAACTTTGGAAGCATATAGAAAGCTTCAAATTTGGGAATATTTAGAATTTCCATTTTGAATATGGGAAATCTACCTATAAGAATCTTTTCTCCATCAGACATATCCATATTTGTCATAGACAGCCATGCATCACAACAAGCAAGTAGTACCCTATAGCAGCACATGGAAGACCAAAAACAATGTCAACACCGTCCATAGCATTCCGGGTTTCTTTTCAATTTCTACCAGCAAAGTGGGGATGGGACAGATATATTTCAAATTAACATGATGGGATTGTTCGATGAGAAGAGTGTAAAGAACAAATATACTATTCCAAAAAATGCAGTGACAGCAACCTGTTCCTCGGTTTAAGAACTTTCTCAAGCAGCCAGTTTCTTGCTGGCATCTACCTGATCAGTTTGCAGCAGCTATAGGACAAGAAGTAGTAATAATCATAACATTAAATGTGTAGAATATGTGTAAAAGCTATTTTTTTTTAATTTGAAGGAATTATTGACATTAACATTTCACTTTTGTCTATCAACTGACAGCATGTTAGCTTGCCATAATAAAGCTGATAGTTTTGAAAGTTTGTTGGATACAAATGATAGAAAGGTAAATGACTGCTATTTGGCCAATTTGAGATACCAGCATGAACCCTTAATAGTCCACTTAAAGATTAAATACGGCGTATCTTAAACTAAGACTCATGTGGAACATTTGGCAAATAAGCCTATTACCTAATCTTAGTTTTGACATCTTAAAGTGACATGAAGAAGTCACTTCTTTTCCACTGAAAGTTCCTTTCATTCAGTTGAAAACACCAGGTTTGCTTGAAAATATATAAAGTATAAATTGTGAATAATACACTTATAATGAAATATTTTATACGAAATATTTTATATTGAAATGCCTGGAACAAGAGATACTGTATGTCTTAAATGTTGTTATAAAAAGTAGAGAAGATGAGCAAGCAACTCAGCTTCAGAGCAAATATATTCCATCATTTGGGAGCAATGCAGGATAACATCTTTGCCTGTATGTCCGATAAATGGCAACTTCAAATGGATCTTCTTTAATGCTTTTTCGATTCTCCCTCCTACATAATCTCTTACATCTATTCCTATCATTACTGTAGGAATGTCCCCCAAACCAGAGGATCTTTTGCCTTCCATCCAGGGACAGAGGCAAAAAATGGAATTCACAGTGGCAATGCAACCTTAAAAACCATGCCCACTCCTCGTGGTAGCTATACTAGGTCTTCTTCTCCTGGGAACTAAAATGCTGTGAGACATGAAAAGAGCTTCTGTATTCTAGAAAAGTCATGAACTCACAATATCTAAGTTCTTCTTATCTCAGCCATACTGTAATATTAATAGGCAAAGTTGTATAGAGAGGGTCATAAGATGAGCCTTGCTGGATCAAGCCATAGACCCATCTAGTGCATTCTATATTGAACAGTGGACAAGTGGAAGCTTTAGGACATTGATCAATTGAAGTGAATAATCCCCCCCTTGATGCTTCTTATCAATCAATATGGTATGCTGCCTGATTCAGGAAGTAGTAAACAGTATAATTAATATCAGAAAGCATTAAAGGGTTGTTTATTTCTTTAATTTCAATAGGCAGAAATATTATTTTAAAAAAAGAAAGGGAACCCAAAAATGCAGATATTAGTTCCCCATTAATTTCTATCCCGCCTGCCAAATCTAACAGAATTTTGGACTGAGGCTTCTATCTTTTAAAATAAGTTCACAACAGAAGCCTAGCATTTAGTTTCAGCAAGGCCAGGGAGAAAATAACCATCTCCTGAATGATGCTAGAATTTGGAATGCTTCTGTAGGATTGGAATGAATGACTAGAATTATCAATTTGGCTGAACTTTAATTAGTGACACCTGGATTCTGGTCTTTTCATCCCTCCCTGAGATTCCACCTGTTACCTGACAATTTCCATTACAGTATGGATCTTTAGCTCTTCCCTTGTTGCTTTAGCATATGGTGGGTTTTTGTTGCTGGCATTTGATAACTTGGCATTGGCTTTTCCTCTTTTAATTCAGACTCTCCGTGTTCTCCTATTCAGCTCTGTGAAACAATTTCTATGCATTCGAGCTTGCTAAATATTGCCAGTCAACTAGTATCCTCTTACAGTACATTGCAGAAAGCTCCAAGTAATCACTTCTGACTAAATATTTGAAAGGGGTATGTGTGATAAGAAGGTCAAACTCAGTTTGGTGCATCTGAAAAATGATACGTTCATTTTTTTCCCTATCGTAATTGTGTTAAAGGTTACAATTTTCAACAATAAAAACTAATGCAAAGTTTGAAAAAATGAAAAATAAATGAAAAAGTAGAAAGTTCAGAAAAGAAATAGAAAAATAGAAAAGAAAGAAAAAAAAGAATATAGAAAGGAAAAAGAAAAGAAATATATTAATAAGTTATTTTCTCTTCAACACAAAAAGTAAAAATTTTACTAACTTATTACCTTCTCTTAAAATAAAAATGATCTGTTCTTCCCATATCTTGTCTCCTATCTACAAACAAATTCATAAACCCTTGCATTTCAGACCTGATGCCAGCAAAAGTTCATTAAGGGTTACCAAAGGTAATAAAATATCTACTTTAACTGTGATAAATAAACCAACCTTTTTTTTCTTCCTTTTACTTCTTGATCTTTAATTCTTTCAACTAATGTTATAGAATTTGATTTCTTTTCATTTTTTATTTGTCCCTTCTAATAAAATTCTTCAAAGCTTTAAGAAGCCTCTTCTGTGAATCCAATATAGGAAATTTATCCAGGTCATTTTCTTGGTTTTTATATCCCTTTTACTTATGAAGACATCAGCTGGTTTCTTTTTTTTTTTTTTTTTTTTTTTTTTTTTTTTTATTCAAAAAGTTTTTATTAGTCAAAAAAGGTTTATACAAATACATATCAGGTATGGTAAATTTTCATTTTTCTTATCTAAAATAAGAATTTTACTCAAATTTTTTAACACATACAACAGCCATAAGGCAAGCAGGTGACACGAAGTAGCTAAGTTTGCAAATTTTAAATACATAATAAAGAAGAGTCAAGAATAATCAGAATATCGTACAAAAGAGAATAAGGAAAACCAACACAATCCCAAATATCTTTATCACTTCCTAGTTTTGGATCTCAGAACTCTGGGTTCAGCCTGACCCAACTCCAGGGCCGCAACAGCGGCAGCCGCCTACCCCTTGATCTATAACCTCCCTTCTTCAATTCCTGGGTCATCTGATTCCAGGAAGGCTTTGTGTTCCTCCACATAGGCCGTAGCCTCCACAATTGTACTGATTTTTTCGTAATGCCCTCCCGGAAAATCATCAATCCCTCTGGCATCAGCCATCTGAAGCCCACTCCTTCTGGTACAATTTGCTTGACAAAAATAATATTTCTTTCTTTTTCACGTACCTGTCTGGGAATCTGCCTCAGAATGGCTATCTCCCTGCCCTGTAAATCAGTGCCCCACTCCTATGTTTTCTAAGAATTTCATCTCTCGTCTCTCTTCTCACAAATTTGACATGAACCTCTCTGGGAACTGCATGCGTGCGTGCATATTCAATTAACTCTATAAACTCGATCCACATCCCAATTCATGAAATCAACACCTCTCCCAAGAAATTCTCCCAACAATTTAGTCACAACATCTCTCAAGTCTTCTTGGTCCACTTCTTCCAAATTTTGAAACCTAAGGAAATAAGACATTTTATCCATCTGTGGTCCAAGCACAGCATTGCCTGTCGTCTCCTCTCTTTTCTGCACTGCCCATATCACCCTCCAGACCTTCCACTTTCTGCTTGTTTTCTGCTGAGACTTGTTGAGTATCCTTTAAATCCTTTTGGATAGTCACAATTTCTGCTCTTATTTCCGTTGGCCTCTTTGCAAATCATCCACTTTCTTGTCCATATTGGATAACTTTTCCAGAATTCTCTCCATCTCTCCAGCAGTTGGTCTCTGACCTTTTGCCATTTGAAAAAAAAAGTATTCAAAATCCTCAGGCAAGCACAGTATCCTTGTGATTTCCTCCGGATCCACCAGGGGGCACTCACAGGAGCAACGAGTCCAGAGTACAGTTAGTCAACCAGGAAGCCGAAGGGAAGTGATGTCATCAAAATTCTCATAGTGAAGGCGGAAGCTGGACGCCACCACTGTTCCCCAGAAGGAGGGGCCTCAAACCTTCCCTCCTAAATTTCTCCATCACCTCTTCTCTCCAGAGCTCCACAAAACCGTAATCTTCTTATTTTAAGTTCTCCTCTCCAGAATAACTCGTCTCTTCCAACCGCAGGAGAAAAAACCCCATCAGCACTCCACCACGTTTACCGATATTCCCTTCCTCTCCTCCTCAATTCTTCTCCGTTGCCCTGTTCACCACCAGGCTGCTGCAGTTATAAATCCAATGCCCGGTATCACAGGCGGCAAGCGGCGACCAAAATAATGGCGCGGCCTGTGGCCTCGAACCCCGCCAAGCCTAGGACGCGCCAGCATCGGTCCCCACAGTCCTGTATATCGGCTGGGAGACCCCTGGCGAGCCGTCCGTACGGCAGGTGTCCTTTTCGGAACACCTGGCCCCTGAGGGCCTCGGCGGCGGCCGGATTCGGGCGCTGGAGGCAGGAGAAACCTTCCAGACGTCCGTTGCCGCTGGATACCGGAAGTCGTCCTCCAGCTGGTTTCTTTTGTATGCCTAGTCCAGGGGTCAGCAACCTTAAACACTCAAAAAGCCACAAAGGTCCTAACTGGAGGCCCCCTGGGAAAGGCCCCTGTTCAATTCTGGAGACAACCGGAAGTCCGGTTCCCTCATTATAGTCTCCTCCTAGCACAGCGTCCTTTTTCCTCTACCTGTCCTAACTGAAAGCCCTATTAATTGTGGAGCTGACTAGCGACAGGGAGCCTCAGCAGATGGATGAAAGAGCCACATGCAGCTCCACAGCCGTGGGTTGCCGACCCCTGGTCTAGTCTAGTATAAGCATCTTTTTCCATGTCATTCTTGTTGCCTGTCATTTATAAATCCACTTTCATTTAGTCTCAATCATATCAGGTAATACCTCAATCTGTAGCATCCTTTAAACATAGTCTATCTGTAGATTAATTTCTAAGTCCTTCATTCAATACCTACCTATTTTTTTAAAAAAGAATTAAAAACAAAAGTATTTCCTCTGATTCTTTTAAACTAATTCCAAAATCTCATTTCAAATTTACCTAGAATTGTAACTTTCTAAAATCAAAATTTTAATTTCCCCTTTTTAGTTTATTTCAGAAAAAAAATTAAATCCTTACATTTATATCTAAAAGTGTACTAAGTTTAAAAGTTTACTAAGGATTGAAGGAAACTTATCTGGTGGTGTAAGTGTATCAATCCATGATTAGAACAGGAAAAATATGAACCCAGTGTCATAGCCTTTGAAGTTACTAGGCACCAAAAAATGTGAGTTACAACCAGCATCCACCTGGTCATATGATCAAAATTTGGATACTTGGCAACCAGAAATTCTGGTCCCAATTGTGGTCTTAAGCAGGGGTGGGATCCTACTGGTTTAACAACCGTTTCGCTGAGCGTGCATGCACAGTTTGCAGAAAACTCACTTTCCGCATTGCTGCCGGTGAGGAAAACACTGAGGCACGGCAATCCACTCTGCTGCCCCAATTAGGTGGGATTCGGACATGGAAATATAGGTGAGTATAATGCAGGGGCAGGTGGGTGGCCCCACTTCAAAGTCAGAGTGAACCGGTTCGCTCATGGCTGATAGTCAGAGCTAGAATCCCACCACTGGTCTTAAGTCAAGGACTATCTCTAATGCTCAGAGAAGAAATGCTTGTACTTCCACTTCTCTGCAGCCCTCATGAAAATCTGTTTCCCAGCTGCAATTTGCCTGAAATAGCAACAGCAATAGCACTTAGACTTATATACCACTTTACAGTGCTTTACAGCCCTCTCTAAGCGGTTTTCAGAGTCAGCATATTGCCCCCAGCAATCTGGGTCCTCCTGAAAAGCGAAACTGCGATGTGAACTTCCTTTACAAGAAAATGACTGCAGTAGAACACCAGGGGAAACTTTTCAGACCTCAGTGTGACCTTTTCATCATGTATCTCAATATCCCAAACTCCTCAAATTAGCATAGTCGTTATCAAATTGTTTAATGTTCTTCTTAAACAAAAAGACACAGAGAAACTGTGTCCTGAAACTGAACTGAAACCATATCTATCTATTGGACCTCATGGTCTATGTACATACTTCTTAAAAAAGCTTTCCATTAACTTAGCAGAACCCCTAAGCATAAACTTTGAAAAAGCTTTCACGACTAGCTCCCTTCCCAAACTTTGGTCACTAGCCACGGTCATCCCTGTCTTCAAAAAAGGAGATCCCAGCCTAGTTGAAAATTACAAACCAATCTCTTTATGCTGCGTCACCTGCAAAGTAATGGAATCAATCATCAACCAATCCATTACCCTCCACCTAGAAACAAACAACCTACTCTCTAACAAACAATTTGGTTTCAGAAAAAAATTATCCTGTAATTTACAACTTCTACACTGCAAAAACATATGGACTACAAATCTTGATCAGGGCAAAGCAATAGATGCAATTTACATAGACTTCTGTAAAGCTTTTGACTCTGTGGTATATGACAAACTTCTCCTAAAACTAAAATCCTATAGCATCTCCGGACTCCTCCACAATTGGATAACAGCGTTCCTGTCAATCAGACAACAAGTGGTCAAAATTGGCAATGCTCTATCAAATCCTGTTCCTGTCAATAGCGGTGTTCCCCAAGGCAGCGTTCTTGGACCAACACTCTTCATATTATACATTAATGATCTCTGTGACCATATTATAAGTAATTTGCTGATGATGTTAAACTATTTAACACTACCAACAATACAGCTACCCATCAAAAAGACTTTGACTTTGTGTCGGAATGGTCAAAAACTTGGCAATTCCAAATCTCAACCAGCAAATGCTCTGTCTTACACATTGGAAAAAATAATCTGAACACTAAATACAGGCTCAATGGACACTACCTTATAGATGACCCCCACCCTGTTAAAGACCTTGGAGTTTTCATATCAAACGATCTAAGTGCCAAAGCCCACTGCAACTACATTGCAAAAAAAGCTTTAAGAGTTGTAAACTTAATCTTGCGTAGCTTCTTCTCCAGAAACACTACACTGCTAACCAGAGCATATAAAACATTTGCTAGACCAATTCTTGAATACAGCTCTTCTGTCTGGAACCCATACCACATTTCAGACATTAATACAATTGAGCGTGTCCAGAAATATTTTACAAGAAGAGTTCTCCACTCCTCTGATTACAACAAAATACCTTATGCCACCAGACTTGAAATCCTGGGTTTAGAAAATTTAGAACTCCACCGCCTTCAACATGACCTGAGCTTAACTCATAGAATCATCTGTTACAACATCCTTCCTGTTGAAGACTACTTCAGCTTCAATCACAACAATACACAAGCACACAATAGATTTAAGCTTAATGTGAACCGCTCCAATTTTGATTGCAGAAAATATGACTTCTGTAACAGAGTTGTTAATGCCTGGAATGCACTATCAGACTCTGTGGTCTCTTCCCAAAATCCCCAAAGCTTTAACCAAAAACTATCTACTATTGACCTCACCCCATTCCTAAGAGGTCTGTAAGGGGCATGCATAAGAGCACCAACGTGCCTACCGTTCCTGTCCTAATGTTCCCTTTGATGGTATACAATTTCATATAGTTATTACATACTTATGGTTATATATATGCTTATATATCGTAGTTATTTCATGCTTATGCTTATATATAATGTTGTGACAAATAAAATAAATAAAATAAATAGAAGGGAAATAAATATTGAAACAGCTCTCCAGAATAGAATAGAATAGAATAGAATAGAATAGAATAGAATAGAATTTTATATTGGCCAAATGTGATTGGACACACAGGAATTTGTCTTGGTGCATATGCTCTCAGTGTACATAAAAGAAAAGAAAAGATACGTTCATCAAGAATTCTAAGGTACAACACTTAATGAAAGTCGTAGGGTACAAATAAGCAATCAGGAAACAATATCAATATAAATGGTAAGGATACAAGCAACAAAGTTACAGTCATACAGTCATAAGTGGAAGGAGATGGGTGATGGGAACGATGAGAAGATTAATAGTAGTGCAGATTTAGTAAATAGTTTGACATTGTTGAAGGAATTATTTGTTTAGCAGAGTGAGGTGTTCGGGAAGAAACTGTTCTTGTGTCTAGTTCCGGTGTGCAGTGCTAGTGTTCTGTAGCATCGTTTTGAGGGTAGGAATTGAAACAGTTTATGTCCAGGATGCGAGGGGTCAGTAAATATTTTCACAGCCCTCTTTTTGACTCGTGCAGTATACAGATCCTCAATGAGGGCAGGTTGGTAACAATTGTTTCTTTTGCAGTTCTAATTATCCTCTGAAGTCTGTGTCTGTCTTGTTGGGTTGCAGAACCAATCCAGACAGTTATAGAGGTGCAGATGACAGACTCAATAATTCCTTTGTAGAACTGGATCAGCAGCTCCTTGGGCAGTTTCTGAGTTGGCACAGAAAGTACATTCATTGTTGTGCTTTTTTGATGACGTTTTTGATGTTGGGTATCGATTTTAGATCTTGCGATATGGTAGAACCTATATATAATATCTGCATTTTCCCACTGTTTTCTCTTCTCCAATTGTTCTTCACCATTTTTCCCATTGAGCCCCATTATCAGCTTGACTGTTCTTTGGACCCACTCCAATTTGTCATTGCCCTTTCTAAAATGTTATGTGCAGAATTTAATACTATATTCTAAAATCAATCTGACCAATGCAGAATACAGAGAAAATGGACTGTACTTGATAATTCTGCTGATGCCGTAAAGGATTGTATTTGCTTTTTTAAAAAAAAAATCTGATAAAAAGAATGTTTAATTTGATATAAGGTAGTATCTTATGTTTAATCTGATATAAAGCAATATCTTATGTTTACATAAAGGTCTGACTTCAGTTATTAGCCTGGCAACATTTATCAAGACTAGCATGGAGACAGATCGTTAATGTTTTGAAAAGATTCCTTATCAGGGTTATTTCATTGCTATCCTTTTCATGAAACCAAAGATAATATTACAATTACCATCTTAAAGAGAGATTGAAGTGATAGAGTTGTAACTGTAGGAATTAAGTTGAGAAATAATTTTCCCTGAAATTTTTCTATTTTTGTTTTCTTCCTAACTTGTAACTGAATTCATTAAATAATCAGGGCAGATTTGTGCCAGCTCTGTCCTACATACATATAAAGAAAAGTTCATTTCCTTCATTACGGTGAAATTCTTACCACAAAGAATGCCACAATGATTCCCAGGCATCTGCAGCATTGTCTTACCTTGGCTAAAGTTCATGTTCATGATTCCACCATTAGAAAAGTACAGAGTAAAATTGGGATTTGTGGGAGATTAGCAAAATTCCAGCCATTGCTCAGTAAGAGCAAGACAATCACATCAGATTTGCCACAAAGCATTACATTTATTTTATTTATTATTAATCAAATGTATACATCACCCATCTCACTGTTGAATTGAATTTATGGTGTAGGGTCTCCTGCTTGAATGGGGGGGGGGTTGGATTAAATGACCTACAAGGTCCCTTACTATCCTGTTAATCTGTTAATACGTTAAAGGATAAAAAATACTTTAAAAATCCATACAAAAATAAAAAATTGAAAGAGAAAGTTAAAAGACAGAATTAAAAAGATGCAGGAACACCATTAAGACATCTGTTTTAAATCAAATTTAGACTTATTTTTATTTATTTATTTATTTTATTTCGTCAAGCATGTATTTTATGACAGATACAAGTATAAACATAATTATAAATATGTGTAAAGGATATGAATAAAATAAAACATTAGGACAGGGATGGTAGGCACGTTGGTGCTCTTATGCACACCCCTTACAGACCTCTTACAAATGGAGTGAGGTCTACAGTAGACAGTCTAAGGCTAAAGTTTTGGGGATTTGGGGAAGAAACCACAGAGTCAGGTAGTACATTCCTTCTTGAGGAATGTTCTTTGGACAGACAAATCAATAGTGAAAAGTTTCAAATAATGAGACTGTAATTACCATTGATAGAAAACAACTGCTCTACCTCATGCAAAGAACTTCATATCATTTGAGAGTCAGTTTGGTCTGATGGATAAAGCACCAGGCTAGAAATCAGGAATCTGTGAGGCATAAAAAGCCTTCTGGTGATTTTGTGCCAGCCACTGTGTCTCAGTCCATGCTGTCGGGTTCAGGAAGCAATCTGGTTGTTCAATTGCTATCTCAACCAGTGGATCAACATTCATTTGATCTGAAAAAAAGAAGATCCTGTACTTATGGAAAAATGTTAGGAAGAAAAAAATATATAGTCATGAATAACAGAGATAATAGCATCATGCTTTGCTCCCTCAGGACTCCAGGGCTTGCCATCATTAAAAAATCTGTGATTTTTTAAGGTGAAGCACATATTAGTCATGTAGCAATATAATAATGCCAAACATACCATACAACACAATTTACAGGTAAATAGATAAATATAAAGGCAATGTTTGGGGATGACCAAGACAGTGTCTAGAACTATATTCCATGGAAAAGTTGTGGCAGGACCTGAAACAAGCAGTCCATCCAGTGTTATTGAACTGAAGCAATTCATAATATAAACAGTGGATCAAGATTCATAGGACAGATGATCACCAATTGCAGGAGCATTTGGTTACAGATATTACAGCTAAAAGGGACATGGTGGCTTAGTGGGTAAGACGCTGAGCTTGTCGATCGAAAGGTTGGCAGTTCAGCGGTTCGAATCCCTAGTGCCGCGTAATGGGGTGAGCTCCCGTTACTTGTCCCAGCTTCTACCAACCTAGCAGTTCGAAAATGCAAGTAGAAGAATAGGGACCACCTTTGGTGGGAAGGTAACAGTGTTCTGGAGCCTTTGGTGTTGAGTCATGCCGGCCACATGACCACGGAGACATCTTCGGACAGCGCTGGCTCTTCAGCTTTGAAACAGAGATGAGAACTGCCCCCTAGAGTCGAGAATGACTAGCACATATGTGCGAGGGAAACCTGTACCTTTAGCTTTTATTACAGCTAAAGATGGTGCAATCAATCAATAAATTTGTGATTACTTTTTCACATGGGCACAATTCATATTGGATAACTTTATTTATGAAATAAATGAAAGAAACTTTTTGGTGCTATTTCTTCACTCATGCCACTAGGACATATGTTAAAGCTCAGTGGCAAGTATATGCAAAAAAATAAAAATAAAGGATCAAGTACTTTTTGGAACATGCAAAAGCTTTTCAAGAAAAAGAATCAGAATCAAAATACTTGTTCTTATACCTGCCAACACATATGCATAAGTTTAATTGTGTGTGAAGGTCTATGTGTGGTTCTGTGTTTTGCTATTCCAGTTTTCCATCCATCCATCATTTATTTATTTATTTATTTATTTATTTTATTAGATTTTTATACCGCCCTTCTCCCGAAGGACTCAGGGCGGTGTACAGCCAGAATAAAATACAGAATATATACAATTAAAAGAATTTAAAATAAACTATTACTAAACGGCCGATAATTTAAAAGATTTAAAAATTTAAAATATTACTAAAACCCCAATTTAAAATCAACTATTTATGCCAGTCCTGCTTGAATGAATAAATATGTTTTTAGCTCACGACGAAAGGTCCCCATGTAGAGAGCATTGCAATAATCCAGCCGATTCATTCATTCATTCATTCATTCATTCATTCATTCATTCATTCATTCATTCATTCATTCATTTATTTTATGTAATCAACCATCTCACATCTGTTACATTCATGACTCTGGGCAAATAAGATTTGACTTTCCTATCCAGCAAGGGAAAGGGGGAAAAATATAAATACTGAAAAAGTAAAAAGTGATAGCTGGAGATTTAAAGGCTAAACAAGGATGCTTGAGGAAATCAATCAAGATTTAGTCAAATTAGAACTCCACTCTAGAGGAAGCTGTGGAAAGAAAGAAAGAATATGCAGATAGTTTTTGGATCAACTGCCATATTCCACCTTACCCTTCTTCTGAGAGGCTCAGAAAAGACATTCATTTCACCATGATCCAAACAAGTAGATTACAGATCGTGATTAGACTTGGTCCAGCATGAGCTTCTCCACTAAGTGGAAACCACTGTCTACACCATTTAGGCTTTTTTACTTCCTTAATCAGCTTAAAACTATATAAGCAGCCTGGCTAACAAAATGAATGCTCATATCCTAAAAATAAACATGGGATATTCAGAATCATCACTAATCTAATGGTCTAATTTTTGTAGCATTTCATGGTTTGGTCATATTTCATTCCTTGCATCACATATATGTTATAGGGAAAGGTCTCTATTAAGTATGCAATTAATAAACCTACCAAGTAGGTTTGTTGGAGGACTGGCTGAAAATATAAGGATGTACTACTACTACTACTACTACTACTACTACCAACAACAACAACAACAACAACAACAACAACAACAACAACAGAGTTGGAAGGGACCTTGGAGGTCCAGGCAGGAAACCCTACACCATTTCAGACAAATGGTTATCCAACATTTTCTTAAAAATTTCCAGTGTTGGAGCATTCACAATTTCTGGAGGCAAGTTGTTCCACTGATTAATTGTTCTAACTTCATTTACTTCATAAACTATAGGTCATCCTTGGTTTACATCTGTTTGTTTATTGACCATTCAAAGTTACAATCACTGAAAAAAGTGACTTATGACCAATTTCACACTTATGAGCATTGCGGCATTCTTACAGTTACATAATCTAACTCTGGGTGCTTGGCAACCAAAATATATTTATGATGGTTGTACCATCCTGGGCTCCTATGTTTGTCATTTGCAACCTTCCTAGGGTGCCTCTGACAAGCAAAGTCAACGGGGGAAGGCAGATTCACTTAATGACTATATGGTTCACTGACCAACTCCAGTGATTCACTCAACAATCATGGCAAAAAAAGGACATAACATGGAGTGTGACTCACTTAAGAAGTATCTTACTTAGCAATGGAAATTTGGGGCTCAGGTTTGATCGTAAGTCAAGGACTGCCTGTACACAATGTGGTTTGTTTGGTATTTACTAAGTGTCATATAAAGCCAGCTGTTCTTTATAAGCCAAAGCTTGTTTGTTGAGCAAAAAATTCCAGATGTGATTGATGAAAAAGCAATCATATGGTCTATTATGAGGCTGGTCAACATAAGAGAGCATTTTATATTTGCATCAAAGTCACGTGGTTTCCTTCATTTCCAACTACATTTTTTTTTTTACAAAGAGGATCAATTATTCATATCAGGCATCCATTAAAACTGGATATTTTGGAAGCTATACAATATTGTTGATGTGTATGAGAAATACAATGGTGAAGGGATGCATGTTCTGCTACTGCGTGAAGAGCGTGTAAAACAATAAGGATTTTTATACATTTAAATAAACTTTCTTCAGTTCTGTGGTTTTTACAATTTATGCTGACACATCTGTCACTGATTTCATCTAGCTGTCATTAGCACAAGTTTTGTTATTAGGTTGTGTTGCATCTTCTCATTGTCTTATTTTCTTCATAAAAAAGATTGCTTCAAAATGGAATCCAGATCATTTGTTTCTCTTGCAGGAAAATCATTACAAAAAAACCCCACTAACCTACATACTATATCGCATCGAGCATTTAATAATTGACTTCCAGTTTTTAAGAGCAGTGCAATTTGAAGAAGCAACTAGTAAGAGCTCTCATTTTAAAATCTACCACATCATAATGAGTATTACAAGGTCTTCTGCAGCCACTTGGAATAATGGGATGGGCTATAACATTTGCATATAAAACATAATGGCATAGCATAAACATCCTTAAGATGAATTCATATTACTGAATCAACTCTCCATTACTAGAGAGAACTAAATAAATAGTCCACTATTAATTACTTAAAGACTAATTATTTAGGCTGAAATGTTGTGACTATTTCAAAGTAACAGATAACTGTCAACTTTAAGGATTATTACTCACTGTCCTTGAAAGCTAGAAAAGTAGAAAAGGAGTCTATATATGAATCTACATTTTTTTTTTCACTGTTAGAGGCATTAGATGGATGTCAACAGGCTGCCTCAGAATAGCATAAGAGGAAATTAACTGAAATAGAAAATTCCTCCACCTCACTGCTCTCTGTTTTTAAGATGTTTATGCCTGTGAGGACCACAAAATCATATGGGTGAAATCATATTATTCTCATAACAACTTTCTACATTCTTTAAAAGTCCATATCATGGAGTGCGTTTGGCTATATAATGAACATTATAGACTGAACATTGTGGACAGTAGGCTTAGAACTGCAACTAGGTTAAGGAGGCAAAATTTTAGTATAACCATAAATAAATATCCTTGGTATTTATGTACTGAACAATCTTTTAAAGAGACATACTCTGTTGACAGAGAATGGAGAAACACACACACACACACAGAGAGAAATGTTAAACTCTCTCAAATATAAAGCTATGTGTGTGTGTGTGTGTGTATACATATATACATACATATCTAGTCTCTATATTTATAGATATATGTGCGTGTGTGTGTATGTGCATATATATGTATATACATAAATACATACCCACAAATACACAAAAGAACCAGGGTGGAGCAGTGGGTAGAATACAGTATTGCAGGCTAATTCTGCCAATTGCCAGCAGTTTGATCTTGACCGGCTCAAGGTTGAGCCTTCCATCCTTCTGAGGTGATAAAATGAGGACCCATATTGTTAGGGGCAATATGCTGACTCTGTAAACTGCTCAGAGAGGACTGTAAAGTACTATGAAGCAGTATATAAGTCATATATATATATTTGTTTTCTGAGGTTTTCGCAGATGTTTGTATGTAGGTCTTTGGTTATTCGGGTTTTCTCGTACAACCAAGGACCAGAAGCCAGACCGCAGCTGCAACATTAGCCATTTCAAACCCCTCCAATCCATACATGCAGCAGACTGACACCCACCATGAAGATGTAGCACGTCCACGAACACGAAGCCAAACAACAGCAATGCAGCAGCTCACCAGCTCAAATCCCCCTGCAACTCAGACTAATCTGAACACAACCAAGCCCCCACCCAAACAGGACACACCTCCAGCCAATCAGAGCACAAAAAAACCCCCATCCAATCAGAGCACAGCCAAGCTCCCACCCAATCAGTTCAAACCCCCACTAGCAGTTAAAAGGAAGAAACAGCTGTGAACACACATTGCTTCTAGAAGAATGAAGCTGAAGCCTGAAGATGACGAATGAGACTTCGTCGAAACGTCGCCAAGACACGTGGGAGAAAAGCCGAATAACCAAAGACCTACATATATATATATATATATGTATGTATGTATGTATGTATGTATGTATGTATGTATGTATGTATGTAGGTCTTTGGCTATATATATATTGTGCGGTTTTCGCAGGTGCTTTTAAAAGTAAAAAAAAACCCTCTGCTGATTGTGCGGCTCAGCAGAGGTGGGGGGTGGGGTGGGGCCAGGGATTTTTGCTACCGGTCCTCCAAACCAGCAACCGCCATCGCTACCGGATCGCGCGAGCCGGTCCAAACTGGGAGCATTTCAGCCCTGCTTTTGACTCTACTGATAAACTTCTCCTAAACATGATAAACTTCTCCTAAAACTAAAATCCTACGGCGTCTCCGGACCCCTCCACAATTGGATAACAGCTTTCCTGTCAAACAGACAACAAGTGGTCAAAATTGGCAATGCTCTATCAAATCCTGTTCCTGTCAAAAGTGGCGTTCCCCAAGGCAGCGTTCTTGGACCAATGCTTTTCATATTATACATTAATGAACTCTGTGACCATATTATAAGTAATTGTGTTCTCTTTGCTGACGATGTTAAACTATTTAACACTACCAACAATACAGCTACCCTTCAAAAAGACCTTGACATTGTGTCAGAATGGTCAAAAACTTGGCAACTCCAAATCTTAACCAGCAAATGCTCTGTCTTACACATTGGAAAAAAGAATCTAAACACTAAATACAAGCTTGATGGACATTACCTTACAGATGACCCCCACCCTGTTAAAGACCTTGGAGTTTTCATATCAAATGATCTAAGTGCCAAAGCCCACTGCAACTACATCACAAAAAAGGCTTTAAGAGTTGTAAACCTAATCTTGTGTAGCTTCTTCTCCAGAAACACTACACTGCTAACCAGAGCATATAAAACATTTGCCGGACCAATTCTTGAATACAGCTCACCTGTCTGGAACCCATACCACATTTCAGACATCAATACAATTGAACGTGTCCAGAAATATTTTACAAGAAGAGTTCTTCACGCCTCTGAATACAACAAAATACCTTATGCCACCAGACTTGAAATCCTGGGTTTAGAAAACTTAGAATTCGGCCGCCTTCGACATGACCTGAGTTTAACTCATAGAATCATCTATTACAATGTCCTTCCTGTTGAAGACTACTTCAGCTTCAATCACAACAATACACAAGCACACAATAGATTTAAGCTTAATGTGAACCGCTCCAATCTTGATTGCAGAAAATATGACTTCAGTAACAGAGTTGTTAATACTTGGAATACACTACCAGACTCTGTGGTCTCTTCCCAAAATCCCCAAAGCTTTAACCAAAAACTGCAACTGCTACTACTATTGACCTCACCCCATTCCTAAGAGGTCTGTAAGGGGTGTGCATAAGAGCACAAGTGTGCCTACCGTTCCTGTCCTATTGTTTCCTTTCATTATATCCAACTAATATAGTTATTACATACTCATATATATGCTTATATATTGTATAGTTATTTCATGCTTATGCTTATATATACTGTGTGACAAATAAAATAAATAAATAAATAAATGATCTATGCGCAGATTGTTACTAATATAGATGCCTGGGCGTCAGCAACCATTCCAACTAAATGCAACATTCCCAATTCTTTGTCCAGTTATATCTTCTCAAATTACACTCATTACAACTTAATTAACTGCTTGATCACACTAGTCATTATTCTATGACTAAGTAGGCATTTTTCCAAATTATAAATTATTTTAAACATCTCTGTAATTTTGTAGTCTTAAAGAAAATGCAACTGTATTACTCAGTAAAGTCTGAAAACACTTTCCTTCTTTTCCATTGCTTGGGATTTTAATCCAACCTTTATCAGGACATCAGCAGCACCCTTAATGTAGTCTAACATCTAAAAAAAAATCAGCATCATTGGTCTGTCTTCATTCCTCAGAGTTATATTAATAATATTTTACAGCAATTACTATTTTTTGACATTTAGTTATCCTTTATGAATGGGTGTCAGAGTGCAACTTTTATCTATTAATAGATGACAAGTGATGAACTATTCTGTAGAATATTATGCAGAGCTACACAACAATAGCTTAGTAATTTGAATTTGTTCTTTATGTTTTTAATTCTTTAACTTTTTATCTGTCCCACTTTTGGTCTGAACTTCTAACAGGATTTCAATGTACATGATGAAGTTTTATGGCATATTGCTTTCCGGTTCAGCATTTTCATGACTAGCAAGCATATAAGCGTTTGACCTTGCTAGTAGCAGAGCATGAATGAAAGAGAAAATGATGGAATCAGTGGATCACTGTAATGTGAAGAGTTTGAAATAATTCAAGGACTTTTGTGTTAAGAAATTAAGTTGCACATTGTCCTAACATAAAATTGACCTTTTAAAATTTCTACTGAACTTATGTCAGCATGGTTTCTGTAATTGATCACCCAGTTTGTGTACTATGGTTTAATTAACCATGCTTTATCAAATAGGTCATAATTGGCTGGTTCCAGACAATTCAATATGGACAGTGACACACACACACACACACACACACACACACGTGTTAAGGCACTAAGACAAGACCCAACAAGCCACATCATGCCTTAGTGCAATACTAAGTAGTATATAATATGTTCAATTACCCAAGAAACAAATCTTGGAACACTACAGATTGTAGTAAGAAACACAGGGAAGGAAGAACCAGGTTGTCCTGTTTGAATTTCAAGCAGCTGTTCTCCCAGGAGATGGATCAATTATTGGGACACACTGAGATGAAATAATATAAAATCTAGCATTTAATTAATAGAATGTGATATAATCATTTAAACTGATTTTCAGATGCATAGAATCTGAAGTTACAAGCAGAGTCAATTGGAACATCAGCTATGAACAGTTATGATCCCAAGGCATGCTAAAGAAAGAGATACTGATATATTTCTTTATACTTCTAGTGCTCTAGTGCCAGATACATTGGGACTATAAGTACCAAAATTCCCAGCCAAATATGGGGAAACTATAATGTAAATGTCAATGGCTAGCAAAATGTTGGACCAATAAAATTATGGATTTTTGGAAATCCAAGGGAAAGGAATTTGGAGGAAGCAATCTCTCAGCTAATTTTGTTCTGACTCGGAATATTATATGATTGGCTACTTTTCACAGAATGAGGCATGAAATTGGTTCTTCATGGAACTGTGGACTTCAAGAGACCTGAAAATTACCTAGATCAGCTTCTTGCATTTACCGTGTGTTCATATACCTTATAGAGAATTGTTGATGAAAGACTAATGCACATGATTATCATTGAACTTATAATGGGTTTCACAGATAAGTTATTATCACAGGGACAAAACATGGAAGACCATCTAAATTCTCCAAAGATCTATAAAGTAGAGCAAATACTTTTTCTCTCTCTCTTCCTTCCTTCCTTCCTTCCTTCCTTCCTTCCTTCCTTCCTTCCTCCCTCCCTCCCTCCCTCCCTCCCTCCCTCCCTTCCCTTCCCTTCCCTTCCCTTCCCTTCCCTTTCCTTCCCTTTCCATTCTCCAGAATCTTTTCTTTAGAGTCTATGTGGCAGCTATTTGTTCCATAAATGTGAATGAATAGTCCATAAATTCCTAAACATCTATTTGATAAAATTATATTCTAGCAACATATCAATCTACCCCCCAAATTAGTAGTTATTTAATTTATTTATGGAAACACAACTCGTGTAATACTTCAACTAAAGTTATAGCTTATGATTGATGGATATACATACACACCCATGCATAACTTTATTGGATTTCAAAAAAGTATAAAATACAAAGTACATGGAAAAAGATTTAAAGGGAGAAGGTATGGAAAATAATAACTTCAGACTTTCTATGATACAGATAAAAGCAGAAATAAAAGAATCCTTTGAACTAGAATAAACCATAGCACACATTACTTCTGGACTAATAAACAGTTCTAAAACAGATCTAAAATGGACAGCTAACATCAAAAACATCATCAAAAAAGGACAACAAAGAAGGTTCTTTCTGCGCCAACTCAGTAAGCTCAAACTGCCCAAGGAGCTGCTGATTCAGTTCTACAGAGGAATTATTGAGTCTGTCATTTGCACCTCTATAACTGTCTGGTTCGGTTCTGTAACCCAACAAGAAAGACACAGACTTCAGAGGATAATTAGAACTGCAGAAAAAATAATTGCTACCAGCCTGCCTTCCATTGAGGACCTGTATACTGCACGAATCAAGAAGAGGGCCGTGAAAATATTTACAGATCCCTCACATCCAGGACATAAACTGTTTCAGCTCCTACCCTCAAAACGACGCTATAGAGCACTGCACAACAGAACAACTAGACACAAGAACAGTTTTTTCCCAAAGGCCATAACTCTGCTAAACAAATAATTCCCTCAACACTGTCAAACAATTTACTAAATCTGCACTACTATTAATCTTCTCATCGTTCCCATCACCAATCTCTTTCCACTTATGACTGTATGACTGTAACTTTGTTAGAATAGAATAGAATAGAATAGAATTTTATTGGCCAAGTGTGATTGGACACACAAGGAATTTGTCTTGGTGCATATGCTCTCAGTGTACATAAAAGAAAAGATACGTTCATCAAGGTACAACATTTACAACACAATTGATGATCAATATATCAATATAAATCATAAGGATTGCCAGCAACAAGTTATAGTCATACAGTCATAAGTTCCATGTAGATGTGAAATTATACAGTCACTTCTTTAATTAAAGCAATCCATTTTGCTATCTCCACAACTCCATAGCTGATGGATATTTTTAAGTCTACATGTGATTTGGTGAGGTAACATTGGTGTGAGATTCTAAATTAATTTTAAGATGGTTAACATATATAGTAGATATAAAAAATTCTGTATGTCTACTATGTCTAAATATACCATTGTCTGGAGGACTGCATTTTCTTTTATACTTGTCTTTTAAACAGCTATTTATCACAATGTGGACTTGTAATGTATCCTCTTCAGCTTTGAATGGTTGGATTTTTAATATTTAAAGTTATAAAAAGGGTTATATTTAGCTTCTTTGCATTTGTACCCTTTAAGTCAGAAATACAATGTAGGCTCTGAAAGAAACTCGGTGGAAAATGAATTTACAGCAACAAGGGTAAATTTCATCCAAGTACATTGAATGAATATGCTATATTATGACCCAGATTTTATATATTAACTTTGAGAAATTCAGGAAAAGGGTGAAATACTATATGACTAGAGGAGGGCAATTGCAACTAGAGGCAGGCAGGGAGGGAGGGAGGGATAGGGATAGGGATAGGGATAGGGATAGGGATAGGGATAGGGATAGGGATAGGGATAGGGATAGGGATAGGGATAGAGAGAGGGAGGGAGGGAGGGAAGGAGAAGGAGAGAGACAATTACACACCTCTGAATCTGATACTGATATCTGGGAAAATTCTGGAGCAGTTCATAAATTGTAATTTCTGATCATCTTCAAAACAATTTTCTATATTAACTTTCTTAGTAGATGTTTGAAATCTGTTATATCTTGATTTTTTTAAAAAAAAATTGACAAGTACTATGTGGCATTCTAATTATCATGCTTCTTAAATACGGGCTGGATGACTTGATAATTAAGTAGTATGTTATTGGTATGAAAATTGCAACTAAAATACACTCATCAATTATTCCTCATCAAACTGGTGATAGGTATTAAGTGATGAACCACAAGGATGAGTCCCAGTCACAGTTTTCAATAATTAATGACTTCTTAGATGAAGAACTTGAGTGAGTTACTATCATATTTGCAGGTGAACACTAAAATGAAATCTAATTAGTAATCAGATGACCAGAATTGGACCCTGTTTTCTAAGTGTGGCTTCACCAGAGCAGTATAAAGCGGTACTATCACAACTTGTGATTTTGATGCTACCCCCCTGTTGATGCAGCATAGGACTGTACTGGCTTTTTGGGTGGCTGTGGCACACTGCTGGCCATACTTAGCAGATATCCACTAGGATATCTAGATCTCTCTTACAGTTACTGCTATTGAACCACGTACTGCCTATTCTATACACATGCATTTGATTTTTCCGGTCTAATTGTAGGGTCTAACTTTTCTCACCACTGAACTACATCTTGTTAACTAACGCCCAATGCTCAAGTATGTCAAGATCCTTCTGAATCTTGAGTCTATCCTCCAAAGTGTTAGCAATTCCCCCTACTTTGATATCATCATCTGCAAATTTGATAGTTCTTCTAAAATACTGCATCCAGTTTTGGTTAAAGGTAAAGGTAAAAGTTCACCTCACACATATGTGCTAGTCGTTCCTGACTCTAGGGGGTGGTGCTCATCTCTGTTTCTGAGCCAAAAAGCCAGCACTGTCTGATGACGATTCTATGGTCATGTGGCCAGCATGACTAAATGCCGAAGGTGCATGGAGCACTGTTACTTTCCCACCGAAGTAGTACCTATTTTTCTACTTGCATTTTTTACATGCTTTCAAACTGCTAGGTTGGCAGAAACTGGGACAAGTAACAGGAGCTCACTCTGTTACATGGTGCTAGGGATTCAAACTGCTAGGGACTCTGATCGACAAGCTCAATGTCTTAGCCACTGAGCCACCACACCCCCCAGAACCAAAAAATTCTGGTTACAATGATACAAAAAAGATGCTGAGAATTTAGAAGGAGATCAGAGAAGCTGATGAGTGGTCTGCAGAATAAATTGTGTGAGGAATGGTTAAGGTATGCCTAGCCAAGGAAGAGAAAAAGTAGGGGTGACATGATATATGTCTTCTGATAGATAAGGGGCTGCCATAGAGATGTGGGGGTCAACTTAGTGCAGTGGTGAAATCTAATTTGTTTTACTACTGGTTCTGTGGGCATGGCGTGGGTTGGTGGGCATGGCTTGGTGGACATGGCAGGGGAAGGTTATTGCAAAATCCCCATTCCTTCCCCACTCCCGGGGGAAGGATATTGCAAAATCTCCATTCCCACCCCTCTCTGGGGCCAGCCAGAAGTGGTATTTGCTGGTTCTTTGAACTACTCAAAATTTCCACTACCAGTTCTCTGAACGACTCAAAAATTCCGCTACCAGTTCTCCAGAACCTGTCAGAACCTGCTCGATTTCACACCTGACTTAGTGTCTAAAGTTCTTGAGGATAGAACAAGAAACAATGGGTGCAAGCTCATTAAAGAGAGATTCAAACTGGAACTAAGGAGAAATTTCCTGGGAGAGAACAATTAACCAATGGAACAGTTGTCTCCTGAACTTGCAGGTGTACCTTTGCTGGAGGTTTCCAAGAAAAGATTGGACAACAATTTGAGTGATATAAGGTTTCCTGCAACAGGCAGGGGTTTGTAATAGAAGACCTTCAAGGTCCCTTCTAACCCTATGATTATATGAAATATCTATGGGATAAGTAAATAATATTCTAAATAAAAATTCAAACTCATCTTGGCAGAATAGAGTAATAGTATAATATAATATAATATTGTATATGAATAATATAATAATAAAATATTATCTTATAATAATAAATGATGCTGCACTTCAGTGCTTACATAGATGGCCTAGAAATTGTTATTTGAACATAGATCTTTTTAACATTTATATTTTATTGTGTTTTATTAATCTAGATCAAATGTTAATGTATATTGCTAATGCATGTATGATCTGCCATATACTAAATAAATAAACAGAGCAATAGTTCTCCAAATTTCAAAGTACTGTAACAGTTTAAAATGATAAAGTAATATGTAGTAAAATGCATCCCCTTGTAAAGAAAAGTAATTAATTTTAGGCTTTAGTGTTAGACAAAAAATATTATTTTAATCATTATATTCTGCAGTCCTCGGGTTTTGCAGTATGGCAACTGCCACACTGACAGGGTAATTGAAAGGCTAGATTGAGTTTTGATTGTTCACCTATCTTGCCCATCCAAGCTGGATCAGGATTGAAGAATAATGTAACCCTTTCTATGCTATCACATCCTTCTAGGGAATCCCATCCAAAAGTGAACCAAATCCCGGATTAGAGAAAGTGAATACAGTTTAACAGAGGCAAAGGCTGTAAAAGTTCTTCATTTAAGAAATAATAATTGGATACACAAAAATACAATGGAGAATATCTTATTTGGTAATTACACCTATGGAAAAACCTGTGACATAATAGTTGATTACAACTACACGGGTTGCAATTAAAACTGAGACCCCTCACATGCTGGACATAAATTGTTTCAACTTCTACCCTCAAAATGACGCTATAGGGCTCTGCACACCAGAACAACAAGTCCTGGTGTGCAAAGACACAAGCATAGTTTTTTCCCAAATGCCATCACTCTGCTAAACAACTAATTCCCACAATGCTATCAAATTAACTATTAAGACTGTATTACTCCATGGCATAGGGCCGGGCTACTTATGGGACCGTCTGCTGCCACTGAATGCCTCTCACCGACCCGTGCGCTCTCACAGAGAGGGACTCCTCAGGGTGCCGTCGGCCAGGCAGTGCCGACTGGCGACACCCAGGGGAAGGGCCTTTTCTGTGGGGGCCCCCACCCTCTGGAACGAGCTTCCCCCAGGACTTCGCCAACTTCCTGACCTTCGAGCCTTCCGCCGCGAGCTTAAGACACATCTATTTATCTGCGCAGGACTGGACTAGAATTTTAAATTTTAAATTTTATATGCTTCAATTTTAAATCTGGTTTTAAACGGGGTTTTATTAGTTATATCTCTATTTTAAATATTTGGCCTGTGTAATAAGTTTTTTAATTAATGTTTTACTTTGTATATATATGTGTTTTTATATGCCTGTAAACCGCCCTGAGTCCCTAGGGAGATAGGGCGGTATAAAAGTATGAATAATAAATAAATAAATAAATAAATAAATTACTATTATTCTTCTTGTCCTTATTAGTACCTATCTCTTCCCACTTATGGCTATATCCATGTTGCTTGTATCTTTACAACTTATATTGTTTTTGTTGTTTCCTGGTATGATTTGATCGCTTATTAGTATCCTATGACTATTGCTGAGTGTTGTATCTTATGATTCTTGATGAATATATTTTATTTTTTCTTTATGTACATTGAGAGCATATCCACCAAAGACAAATTCCTTGTGTGTCCAATCATACTTGGCCAATAAAGAATTCTATTCTATTCTGTTCTGTTCTGTTCTGTTTTGTTCTGTTCTATTCTATATGGATCAACAGTGTGATATGCGCTCAAAAGAGACAAATAAAGTTTTATGCTTCAGTAATAGAAATATTACTGCGATGAAGAAGAACCTCTGGGGGCTTGTAAATAGGTTTTTTAAAAAGGGTCTTTTAAGGGGGGGGGGAGGGAAGAGACGGGTGGGGGGAAAAACCCGTCGGGGAGGGAATGTCCAGTCCCTGGGCCTGTTCAACTTGCCATCGGCCGGCTTGTCATCAACGGTGGTCCAGGAGTTCCAGGCTTCCATGACGGCCTTGGGCCTGATTCAAGTAACTGATGGCCCTACACACATTGGGGGGGCCACACTGGACTTGATTTATATCTCTCGACAGTGGTTTAATGATCTGGTATTAGGAGATTTAGTGACGAAACCTGTGTCATGGTCAGATCATTTTCTCCTTCGCCTGGACTTTCAGACCGCCGCTCACCACCGCAAGGAGATGAAACCAATGCGTTGGTTCCGTCCCAGGCGCCTGATGGACCCCGAGAGGTTCCTGACGGAGCTTGGGTCGTTCCCTGAGGATCTTGCCCACGGCACGGCTGAAGAACTAGTTACGGCCTAGGAACAGGCCGCGGCTGGGGCTTTGGACCGTGTCGTGCCTTTGCAGCCTCTGACCTGGCGCAGATCTCAATTGGCCCTTTGGTTCTCTGAGGAGCTGAGAGAGATGAAACGCTGGAGAAGACGCCTAGAGAGTACCTGGAGGTCCAGCCGTTCCGAGGCTGATCGGACACTAGTTAAGTCTTTTTTGAAGACCTACCTAGTGGCACTGAGGGAGGCGAAACGTTCTTACGTTTCCACCCTCATTGCGTTGGCAGATAACCGCCCGGCTGCCCTGTTTCGGGTGACCCGCTCTCTCCTTCATCAGGAGGGGCGGGATGACCCCTTGCAGGGACGTGCCGAGGAGTTTAGTGGTTATCTATACGATAAAATCGTTCAGCTTCAGGATAGTTTGGACCAAAATTGCGATGATCCAAGTGAGATGACGGAGACGGGTCTTGTTGAGGTTGTTTGAGATGAGTTTGATTCTGTGGCTCTCGAGGACATGGACAGGCTACTGGGAAGGTTACATGCCACTACATGTTTACTGGACCCGTGTCCCTCCTGGCTGGTGCTGGCCACTCAGGAGGTGACACGAGGCTGGCTCCGGGGAATTATAAATGCTTCATTGTTGGAAGGGGTTTTCCCCGCTGCCTTGAAAGAGGCGGTGGTGAGACCCCTCCTCAAGAAGCCTTCCCTGGACCCAGCTATTTTGGGAAATTATCGTCCAGTCTCCAACCTTCGCTTTGTGGCGAAGGTTGTAGAGAGTGTGGTGGCATGGCAGCTTCCCCGGTACCTGGATGAAGCTGTCTATCTAGACCCGTTCCAGTCCGGCTTCCAGTCCGGATATAGTACGGACACAGCTTTGGTCGCATTGGTGGATGACCTCTGGAGGGCCAGGGATAGGGGTTGTTCCTCTGCCCTGGTCCTGTTAGATCTCTCAGCGGCTTTTGATACCATCGACCATGGTATCCTGCTGCACTGGTTGGAGAGCTTGGGAGTGGGAGGCACCGTTTATCGGTGGTTCTCCTCATATCTCTCTGACCGGTCGCAGACGGTGTTGACAAGAGATCGACCGCGAGGCGCCTTACTTGTGGGGTGCCTCAGGGGTCGATTCTCTTGCCTCTCCTGTTCAACATCTATATGAAACTGTTGGGCGAGGTCATCAGTGGCTTTGGGGTGAGTTACCAGCTGTACGCTGATGATACGCAGCTGTACTTTTCCACCCCGGGCCACCCCAACGAAGCTGTCGAAGTGCTGTCCCTGAAAGCTGTATGGGTCTGGATGGGGAGAAACAGACTCAAGCTCAATCCCTCCAAGACGGAGTGGCTGTGGATGCCGGCACCCCAGTACAGTCAGCTGCAACCGCAGCTGACTGTTGGGGGCGAGTCATTGGCCCCAACAGAACGGGTGCACAACTTGGGTGTTCTCCTGGATGGACAGCTGTCGTTTGAAGATCATTTGGTGGCCGTCTCCAGGAGAGCTTTTTACCAGGTGCACTTGGTTCGCCAGTTGCACCCCTTCCTTGACCGGGATGCCTTATGCATGGTCACTCACGCTATTGTCACTTCTCGTTTGGATTATTGCAATGCTCTCTACATGGGGCTACCCTTGAAGTGCACTCGGAGGCTTCAGTTAGTTCAGAATGCAGCTGCACGGGTGATCGAGGGAGCCACACGTTGCTCCCGTGTAACACCGCTCCTGCGCAGTCTGCACTGGCTACCTGTGGTCTTTCAGGTGTGCTTCAAGGTTTTGGTTACCACCTTTAAAGTGCTCCATGGCTTAGGGCCCGGGTACTTACGGGACCGCTTGCTGTTACCTTATGCCTCCCACCGACCCGTACGCTCACACAGAGAGGGTCTTCTCAGGGTGCCGTCCGCCAAGCAATGTCGGCTGTCGGCCCCCAGGGGAAGGGCCTTCTCTGTAGGAGCACCTACCCTCTGGAACGAACTTCCCCCTAGTTTGCGTCAACTACCTGACTTTCGGACCTTTCGCCGTGAATTGAAAACGCACTTATTTATTCAAGCGGGACTGGCCTAAATTTTTTAAACTTTTTGAATTTTAAATAATTTTAATTGGGGTATTTTTATGAATTTTATGGATTAAATTTGATGGTTTTATATTTTCGGCCATTTATAGAATATGTTATTTTAAGTTTCTGTTTTAATTTGTATATTGTATTGTTTTTATAATCTGGCTGTACACCGCCCTGAGTCCTTCGGGAGAAGGGCGGTATAAAAATCTAAATAATAAATAAATAAATAAATAAATAAAGTTTCCAAACAGCATGTAACTGTACCATTTAACTCTGCATTATTCAGACTCCGTCTCAAATTTTATGGCCTGTTATGGACATCATACTTTAAGCATTAAGATAGACTGGAACGAGGAAAGGCAACAGAGATGATTGGAGACTAGGAACTGAATCCAATGAAGACAGACTGAAGAAACTGAGAATGTTTAATCTTGGATGGGTTGGTCAGGTAATATCCCTGAAAAGATATTGCACGGAAAACATCCTGTCTCTCTATCATTCTAGAGTGCAGGTCATGGAAGACAGATTCCTGCTGAATGTTAGGGAACAAACTCCTGACAATCAAAAGAGTTTGCCAGTGAAATCAATTACTAAGGAAAAGGGAAAGTTCCACTTCACTGGATGCATGCAAGCAGAGGCTGGAGAAACATCTGTCATGGATTTTTCATCTACTTCCTACACTAAACAGAGGATTGGACCCAGTGACCTAAATAACCCCTTTCAATTCTTTGATTCTACAGTCTGCAGGGTCACAGAGTCTCCAGTCTTATGGTAGACCAAGTGCTGATGTGTCAAATTGAAATGCTATTGAATTTTTACATTTTCCCTGAAAGTATAAAGTATATATAAAGACATTATGCATTATAAAGATTTTCATTTCTGTATCTCCCACCAAGACTAATTGTACCGTGCACGGATATTCTTTCCTTCATTATTCAATTCCTCCATAAAATGTTCCACTTCTCTTTCTGAGTTTATCTAAAAGCCATTGCTAACACTCATTTTTGGGTTGGGGCTTGGGAGATGTCCTACTTTTAGTTTTGGCTCCTGTTGTGGAGAATGCTGTTCTATATATATATTTTATGAAGCTGGCTGCATATCAAATTGCCAGTCTGCAGCAACATATCAACAAAAGTGGGGGGGAGAAGAAAAAAAGCAGATGATGTTGTCTCTCAAGATTACTTTTAAGCTAGGCATCATAAAGTACTCAGTTGTAAAACATGCTTTAGATAGGGCTACGGTGATTCTGGTTTATCTTTTCCAACAGATTCAGTGTTTAATGTCTGCATTATAGTGGGGAATAATGTCAAGAAATGTTTTCTACTTACAAAACTCATTGTTTTTAGCCAATACTCTCCAGCCTGAATTCCAAACCTGTGTAGATGTTACAGGTCAATATGATAATATATTTCCTCTGACAAATGTAGAGGGTATCAGGCTTTTCCTTCTAAACCAGTTCAAAGGCTAGGCTATCCAAATTCTCATCTGAGAAATAATGTTATATGTTGGCTTTGTACAATGCAGGACTAGTTCATGATCTAATAAAGGAAAATATTTACCAGTATCAGATTAGCACTGATGATGATGTTACCTAGCGTTTGAAGAAATATCCTTCTGGTTTAGTTCCAAGTGGGGAGAAGGACACTGGAAACATGGAAGCTGTTTGGAAAGTGGGTTTAATGGTGAACAGAACTACCAAGCACATGGTCCTGGTGCAGTTGACCACATGGAGTGAAGAGAGTGAGGGTTATTTATACCCCCTCTTCGGCCTTGCCCTTGAGCTTCCTGTTCCTGGACAAGAAATGTATTCTATCAGCTGTAGTCAGAGTCCCATGAAGCCATGTGGGGTCAGTTTGTCTGAATCAAGTTTGGTTGAAGCCTGGAGGGTGATGCAATGTCTCCAGGTGATTTTGTAATGCAGTGAGCCCATCCTATTATGTCTTGGAAGGTCATGTCTTAATCCCATCACCTTGGAGCTGAAGCTCTTTTGTTTTATAGATAGGCTGGCCCAGTCCTTCTCAATGGGTACCAAATATCTGCTGGGGGCAGGGAACTGAAGCTCTGAGTTTCTATCTTTAGAAACATGTTTCTCCTTTAGGAAAATATAATATTCTGCCTTTTTAAATATTTCTCAAAATATTTCATTCTTCTAGGATAGGGGTCTCCAACCTTGGCAACTTTAAGACTTGTGGACTTCAACTCCCAGAATTCCGTCCACAAGTCTTAAAGTTGCCAAGGTTGGAGACCTCTGTTCTAGTTTGGGTAATGAAATATCTGCAAGAAAACAAGCAAGTTCAGAGAACACCAAGGATCCCTCAGTCATGCTGGTCTCACATAACTAATTTGTATTCACCTTTCCTCTAACATTTAAACACCTCTATGCTTAGTGGGCAACCCTAGATCAACTTTTCCATTTCAGATAGTACCAGGAAGATAAACTAGAAAATATCAGTGAAAGTGAAAAAGGGAAACACATGGCTTAAGTCCAACACAAGAAGGTATGCGCCTGCCACTCAGGCAGGCACCACCCTAATTCACATGAGTATTAAGGAGTGTGTGAGAAAGGGGAAATAAAACACAGTGAGGTATGCAAGATTCTGCTACTATTCATTAGTAATAAAAGTAGTTTTATCTTTCTTGTGGGGTTGATTTCTTGGTTTTGTCTACAGAGTGGGGCTTACAATTGCCACAGTCTCTTTGAAAGGATCTTAGCTAAAATTGTCAGGGATGGACTACTAGGCAAAAAGCTTAAAATCTACCAAAAATCTTTATCCTAGATGAGAGCTGAAATTTGTTATTTCTTTTCATAGTAGTTAATGCATCCTTTACTATTTCAATTTTCTAATCCAATTTTCTTTGGATTATAGCAGTTTTATTTCTCTAATTATTAATTTGTGGGGGAAATGCAAGGGAGCGTTCCAATGGAAGGGACCTCGGAGGTCATCTGGTCCAACCCCCCACTCACCCAGGAAGCCTGTACTAGGGATTCGAACCGCCGACCTTTCTGATTGACAAGCTCAGTGTCTTAGCCACTGAGCCACCTAGTCAGGCTGACTTGAATCTGTGATTGCCTAGTCCTAGTCAAAGAATTTATTTTGAATATTACACAGGGAAACATATAAGCCCTTAATAAAATAATAATGGGAGTGTATAACATATGTGTAATTATTTGGGTTTGATTGGCTCAGTCACCTAATGCTCTTCCTCTGATACTGTCCTGATTCAGACCCTAATTATGCACAAAGGTATAAACGGATCACTGTTACCTTTTGGAAAGGATAAAAGATTAGAACAACACATTTTTTCTCATGTGCTTTCTTCTCAAATTTGAACAGATAAAAGTGGATAATCTGGGCAGTCAATGACATTGTTGCCATTTGCCAATCAATTTAAGGACAGTACTTCACCTCACAGTGCTACTGCTTAATTTCAGCAGATTGCTTCCTTCATACCTTACAATGCTAAAGTGATTTATAATTAAGCACAGTTTTATCCATTTGGTAGTTCTTTTTTCAAAGTCATTAGATAGTCAAAAGGTTCACACAGCCAGTGCACAAGTGCAATGATACCAGTGGCTCCCATCCTTATGGACAGCTAAATTTACAAGCATTTTGTCCTGCCTTTCTACTGGCATTAATCTTCTCAGGCTGACTGGATGAATATAGTTTAATTTCATAACATGCTAGTTGCATTGCGCTAATTTGTTATGCATGCATCATTCTGTGCAATATCCATTCCTTCTGTCAGACTTCATCATATCAGACTCTCCTCAATCGTAGTCGGGAGTCTATTTTCTCCAAGGTAATTTCAGCAGTGTGGTCAGACGTTCTTCACATCACATCACCTCATCTCGTATCTGATGAGATCACTCCTAGGGATGAAACAGAACATTTGATGCATACCAAGCATATGTTCTACCAATGTACATATTGTACTCCTTTCTTATTAATGTCTCGCCGATCCATACTACTTACTTTGACATTTCAAAAGCCTTGTTTTATTTATGAGAGAGAATGTGTGCGAATGGAGTTTGTGAATTCAGTCTCAGAAGTAGAAACTTCTTAGTTGAAGTTACTAGAAATAGAAACTAATCTGGAGCTGATTATTATTTGACTTGTCTTGTTCTGGCTAATGATTAGAAGAAAATGTTTAGATGTTACTGTTAAGGATGAACTATAATTAAATGCTCACTTAAGAGTGACGTACAAGAATTCAGTGGCCTGCAAATAAGAGGCTTTGAACCATTTCTTCCCATCTAATCGTTATCACCACGTTATTGTCTGTTCTTTTCAGGTAAAATTGTCTCAGAGAATGAACAGATCTTAGAAGCAGTCTGGGTGGATGAAAAAGACAGAAACCAATAGGTAGAGCCCAAGTAAAGAACCCAGAGAACAAGAGTCCTGATTCAGGACATTTGAATTATGATACTGATCTAAGAGATGCAGACTAATAATACCCAAGAGGTCCCATGTTAGAGCACCTTCCCATGCCTCCATTCCACACTTTGATGGATGATCCCAATCCTAAATTTCTATGCCAGTTATGATATCAGAAATCACAAATGGACACCATCTTTTTTGTTATCTTTTCTGCATTTCCTTTGAATTCTGCATCCTTTAAGAAAACCTACAGCTCAAACTAAGATTACATGTGCCTTAAATAAAACTTTGTCAGCAATCTACTTTAAAATATTGCATCTATTCATCAGATGCAGCACTCAGTTAGTAGAAGCTACTAAGAAGACATCTTTTGCAATTACGATTTGAACAGCTAATAATTTTATTTTCTAGAATTTAATAATATAGACATTCCCATTGTCAGCAGTTTTTTTTAAAGCTCACATTTATTGATGAATGTTCAGTAGGTCATCAAAGAAAACCACAGCTTTCTCAATGATGTAAAAACCTAATTCTATTTCCAAGTAGTTTACTCTGAGGTACAATTGCCATTAATCCTACAGAATGATCAGTTTTCTATTTTTATTACTATTAGCAATTCCGGTCATAATTCAATGCTCATAAAGCATTATGATGCTTTTATAAATTGAAAAATCCGCCTTGATATTTTTCAATTTGACATACTTGGAACAGCTGGAGGTAGAAACCACCTTCCAAAAATAATTCAGTATGTTGTAAAGATAGCATATATTTTTTTTCAGTTGAAAATTACAGAATCTGGACTTTCAGGAGAGGTTTGGTGAACTGTAGACGGCTCATAAAAGTGGAAGAGATGGCTGTGGAAAAGTCCAAGGAACTGGTGAGGGAGACTGGTTGCCATCTGGAACCTCTCCAGATAAGGAAAAGAAAGGAACTCAAAGGTGCTTTTTCAAAAGGCAACTGGACTTTGAAAAAGCACCTTCGGGACAACCAATGCCTGGATGACTAAGAATCCCCACAGGCAAGAGAAATTGCCCACATGTGGTCCAGATAACTGCTCCTCATGAGGAGACAACAGGAGAGGAAATGATGCTAACAGCCATCTTGCTTGCAAATAGAGCACTAGAGATGATTAAAGATTTTAAACATAAGAAAAAAAATACAAGTCTGGTCTTGATGCCAATTAATACTGAATCTTACAAAATGACATAAAACATTACAACTTCCAAAATATAAAAAAAGATTTTTGAAGAATGGAGCCGTAAATCTGTAACTACGATGTCAACACTCTCAGTAATAATGTCTGCTTCTACTGTATGTATAGACCAGGGGTGTCAAACTGGCGGCCAGGGGGCTGGATAAGTCATGCACAGGCCACGCCCACCCCAACTCCACAAAAGGAAAAAAAATCACAAAATGTTATGTGGCGGCAATGTGATACTGCGAGTTTGACATTAACATCAAAAAGATGTTAATGAAGGATGACAAATGTGGAACAAAGACAAGGCAAAGAAACTGCCAAAAGAGGAACTACATATGACAGTCCAAGAAAATGATTTGGAGAAAGATATTCCAGAGGTGCTTTTTTCAAGAGGCATCTGTAGAAGGTTCTTTTTGGTTCTATAGGTGAGGCTTATTAAAGCCTTAAAGAATCTGGGCTATGACATAAAGGAGAATTAAAGAGAAATCCAATCATACAAAAATATTTGACTGAATTAAAGATTAAGATTGAATCATACATTTAGCAATGTTCTGGTAACATTTATGGATTTTTTTGCTGACACCAGGATTCAAAAATGGGTGTTTTATAGATTTGCTTATAAATAAGGGATGGGATGAAGTCATACCTGAAGACCTTACTAAGGATGAGTAATGAGTTACTTAATTTGCTTTTAGGTTGGAATAAACTTATACTTTTCTTTTTTCTTTGTTATATTCTTTGTTTTTTCTTCTTTCTTTCACTTTTTTTCCAGTACTCTTATCCTTTTTTAATTCTGTTTTCTTTCTGTAATTTTTGTATAAATTTTACTATTGTAATTAAAATTATTATAAAATTATATTTAAAACAAAGGTCCATGGTCTGGAGCATTAATACATATTGGCCTTCCCACATGCCCTTTTCAATCTATGTTGTGCAATTGATAAAAAAAATCACTTGATTTTTAAATAACTGCATTAAAATTTAAGCATGGATCAGCAATGGGAACTTTCAGCTTATGTGAAAAATATTTTGGTAATGGCCATACCTTCCTGGGGGAATCCTAATATAATTTCTCCTGCTTCTCATTCAAATGTATTATAACCTTGAAGAGTTACTTAAAGATAGCATTGCCCATCTGGTATATAAAGCTGTCTTTTTCTTATTTATCAAGGAATGAGATGCAACCTATCAAACTATTGAAATCAAATGTTATGGATTCCCATTAGCTTCAGACACAATATCAGAATGCTGCCTGGCACGGCATTGGTGGGATGCAGGAATATAAAGATATACGGTTCAGAGCAATGGTGAAATCCAAATTTTGTTACTTCCGGTTCTGTGAGCGTGGCTTGGTAGGCGTGGTGTGGCTTGGTGGGTGTGGCTTGGTGGGTGTGGCAAAGGAAGGATACTACAAAATCCCCATTCCCTCCCCACTCCAGGGGAAGAATATTTCAAAATCCTCATTCCCTCCCTATTTTGGGGCCAGCCAGAGGTGGTATTTGCTGGTTCTCTGAACTGCTTAAAATTTCCGCTACTGGTTCTCCAGAACCTGTCAGAACCTGCTGGATTTTCACCCCTGGTTCAGAGCTTATTCAGCTCTTTGACCCATATTCTGCGTTTTTCCAAAGCTGATCTGCTTCCATTCAACAGGACAATGTTCTTTCCGATGAATTCGAGGGTGAGGAAGATGAGGTGGGTCGCCTCCGAGTAGCCCCGGGAACCAAGCGGCCAACAGAGTGGAAACCACAGATGGCGCCTTGCTGGGGATGAATTACCCTTGCTCGTTGTGTCGCTTCAAAACTGCAGTCTGCCACAGATGTGGCAAACGGGGACACCTGACTAGAGTCTGCTGTTCCACCCCACGGGTCCTTGTCCGGCTAGACGGTTCCAGAGAGGTCCTCCTGTGTCCCAAGATGATTGCTTCACCATGAACCGAGGAAACACCAACCCTGCAGTGTCAATCAGCCAGGCTTTGACTGGCTCCAACAAGAAAATTTTTCTTACTATCAAGTTAGAGGGGGTGCCCTGTAGAATGGAGGTGGGCACAGGCTTCTCTAAATCTATTATTGCCTGGAACACCTTACAAAAGATAGCTCCAAACTTCACTAAAAGTCAATTGAATGCCTGCACCACCAGGCTATCAAGGGAACAATATTCCCATCCTTGGGGGTGCCCACCTCTGGGTGGAGAAAGGTGTTTTCTCTGGTCGCCTCCCACTGCTTGCAGTTAAGGGTAACTTACCTAGCTTATTGGGATTGGATTGATTCTCGGCATTGGGCCTCAATATCACAGGCATTCATTCTACCACCACAGATGGGTTCGAGGCCCTGATTTCTGAGTTTGCTGAGGTATTCAATGATTCCCTGGGTCAATATAAGGGCAACCCTATCTCTTGACACCTTGATCCCCAGGTGTCCCCTATCAGGCTTAAGCCTCGATGGGTGCTTTTTGCATTATGTCCTAAGGTGGACAAGGAACTGAATAAGTTGATTGCGCGAGGGGTGCTGGAGCCCACCGACCACTCTAAGTGGGAGACTCCTGTTGTCACTCCCATTAAGCCGGATGGTTCAGTACGTATCTGCGGTGATTTCAAATGCACATTGAACCGTGCTTTGCAGGCACACCCTTATCCAGTTCCTGTAGTCCAGCACCTTCTCCACTCTTTGGGCCAGGAGTCTATCTTTGCTAAGTTAGATATGGCACAAGCATATCAGCAGCTTCCTGTGGATGATGCCACGGCGACTGCACAAACCATTGTCACTCTCAGGGGCGCTTTTAAATGCCGCCGCCTGCAGTTTGGGATTAGTGTGGCCCCCGGGTTGTTTCCTTATGGAGCCTTATGGAGTGGCTCTTGCAGGGCATACCTGGAGTCGTTCCATATTTTGATGATGTGTTGGTCTCTGCCACCAGCCAGGTGATTCTCGGCATTGGGCCTCAATATCACAGGCATTCATTCTACCACCACAGATGGGTTCGAGGCCCTGATTTCTGAGTTTGCTGAGGTATTCAATGATTCCCTGGGTCAATATAAGGGCAACCCTATCTCTTGACACCTTGATCCCCAGGTGTCCCCTATCAGGCTTAAGCCTCGATGGGTGCTTTTTGCATTATGTCCTAAGGTGGACAAGGAACTGAATAAGTTGATTGCGCGAGGGGTGCTGGAGCCCACCGACCACTCTAAGTGGGTGCCTGTGACAGGTTCTTACCCGTTTCCAACAAACAGGCCTTAAGCTTAAAAAGTCTAAGTGTAAATTCGGGGTGCCTAGGGTTGAGTTCCTGGGGTTCCTAATTGATGCTAACGGGTTGCAGCCAACCCCATCGAAGGTGGAGGTGATAAAAAATGCCCCTACTCCTACATGCAAAGTGGGCTTGCAGGCTTTCTTGGGGCTCCTTAACTTTTATAGCATGTTCCTGCCCCATAAGGCTTCTGTGGTGGAGCCTCTTCATAGATTACTTGATTGTAGGACTCCTTGATCATGGGGCAAGGCCCAGGCCTCTGCTTTCACTGCTGTCAAGGCTCTTCTCACCTCGGATGCCATGTTGGTCCAATATAGCGACAGTGTCCCCCTTACTTTAGCTTGTGATGCCTCTCCATATGGCATAGGGGCTGTTTTGAGCCACCTACTATCAAATTGATCTGAGGCTCCAATTGCCTATTTTTCTCGGACTCTGTCATCGGCAGAGTGGAATTATAGTCAACTAGACAAGGAGGCTCTGGCCATTGTAGCTGCCGTTAAACGGTTTCATGACTACATTTATGGCCATTTTTTCCAATTGATCACTGATCATAAGCCTCTTTTGGGGTTGTTAGCCAGTGACAAACAGACCCCTCAGATTATGTTCCCTCGCCTATCTAGGTGGTCTATTTTCTTGGCAGCGTACAATTATCAGTTGATCTATTGCCCAGGGAAAGAGCTTTCCAATGCAGATGGACTTAGCCATTGTCCTCTCCCTCTGGGTGTCGAGGACCCTGCCCCTTCCTCATCAGTTTTCTTGGTGGATGAGCTTCCTGCCCTGATGACTGCAGCTGATATTGCATATCATTCCAAGCATGACCCTACTCTTGCGCAGGTTCTGGATTGGGTATGATGGGGGTGGCCATGGGACTGCTTGCCGGGGGAATTCCAACCCTACAAGACTAGACAGCATGAGCTGTCCGTCTTGAGGGGATGCTTACTGTGGGGCATTCGGGTAGTGGTCCCTCATCCCTTACGCACCTCTGTATTACAATACCTACACGAAGGACATCCTGGCATTGCCAGGATGAAAGCTCTAGGCCGCAGTAACGTTTGGTGGCCTAGATTGGATCAGGCAATCTCAGAATGGGTAGAGAATTGCCGGAGTTGCCAACTGTCCCAGGCAGTGCCACCCATGGCCACACCTATGAAGTGGGAGGCCCCCAGGAGCCCTTGGTCCCGGGTTCATATTGACCTGGCTGGCCCAGTCCATGGGCACAACTTCCTGATAGTGGTTGATGCATACTCTAACCGGGTGGAGGCAGTTCTCATGGCATCAACCACTTCTGAGGAGATCAATAGGATGCTGAGCAAACTGTTTGCCACCCATGGTTTGCCTGATGTGATAGTTTCAGATAATGGGCCACAGTTCACCTCAGCCATTTTCCAGATGTTCACGGCTAGTTTGGGCATCAGGCATGCCCAGGTTGTGCCCTACCATCCAACCAGCAATGGCTGGGCTGAACAAGCTGTCCGGTCTGTTAAGGATGCCCTGACCCAGTTCGGGTCGGGAACATGGCAGGAGAAACTAATGAAATACCTGTCACAACATACTACCCCATGCCTGACGACCAATCGCAGCCCAGCTGAGCTTCCCATGGGCCAGTGCCTGCGAACAGCCCTAGACAGGTTGCATCCCAATTATGCCTCTGATACCCCATTGGACTCGACCAGCCGTATCAGGATCTTTACTGAGGGGGAACGGGTTTTTGTCCAGAACCATGGGGGTGATCCCTTGTGGTTGCCAGGCTGAATTGTCCAAGTAATGGGGCCCCGTTCTTACAGGGTGGAGCTCGAGGATGGGCGGATTTGGCGGCATCATGTGGACCAGATTCGGGGATGTAAAGTCACTGCCCCTGTAATACCCCAAGATTCGCCGGGCCGGATTCCTGATGGATTACCTTCGGTTCCTACTCTTCAGCCAGTCGGCAATTTCAATGTTCCGCTACAAACAAATTTCCTGATGGCTAACTTACCGGATGGTTCAACTCTTCTGTTGGCCAGCCCTCCAGAGGTTCCGCCCTCCAGCCCTCCAGAGGTGTCACCTTCATCAGTCCCGGTTGTTTCTGCGGTTCTAGAGCTACCTCCTTCTGCTCAACCTGGCGGAAGCCCTGAACTGTGTCGATCGGGATGATTGCGTAGGCGCCCCACATATTTGCAGGATTATGCATGTGCCATCCAAGGGGGGAGGAGTGCAGCGTATGGTGCCATGCCTCTTTTTGGCAACAGAGAATCGTTGCCTATTGGCTGTGATGTTTCCCCTTAGCCAGAGGGAGAAATGAGCGGCCGTCATTGGCCAATAGTTGACTGCTGCTATTTAAATAGCAGCTGTGAAAGAAAGTTGCGTACTCTCAGTAATACTGCCTTTTTACTTGCCGTTCATTGTTCCTTTTGCCTGTTAGTCATTAATAATTAAGTTATAAAGTTATTGCTTTACCATCAAGCCTCTATTCCTTCCTTCATTCCTTGAATGAAGCATATACCTCAATTGTATTGTTTCCATATATTGTAGAACATCAGAGTTATAGAAGATACTTTCATGTTGTTAATACAAACCAAAATTTCCCTTTTAATTTAGGCATTGAATTTAGGCAAGCTGGTTATGAAATTTTCCAGACACATTGTCAAAATAATATTATAATGTGTGCTGTCCCATTGTCCCCTGGTTTCAAGTGAGATGAATTTAGTAGGTGTCAATTCCTACTAGTGGAGCAATATATAGTAACTGTCCTTAATGGATTTAGAATTATTGTGGATACTTGATCAATGTATGGCAGCAAAAAAGCTCATGCTCATATGATCCTTGTTGCTTACAAGTTACCATTTCAAATAAAGGAAAAATGTTACCTTTAGTAAATTAAGAAAAACTACAGAAAAAAAGCAGAAATTGACAAACCAGACTGACAATCCACTTTTAATCCAGTCCGTCCCTTTTGATCAAACAGTTGCTAATATCACTGGTCCACAAAGAGAAAGCGTCAGAAATGAAAGTAGATATATAAAAGTATGTCAAATGAATGCTGGAAGTGTAAAAGTAAAGAGGGGACCTTTATCATCTATGGTGGACATGAGATAAAGCAAAAAAAAAAAAAAAAAGGAGTATGATTCATATTTTAATTTTTTTTTTTAAAAAAAAGGAGATACAAATGAAACCAGAACTTTTCCTTTTGGGTTTAATGGAAAAAGAACTAGAGAAAACAATTGGAGAAAAAAAACACAAATAACTTTGTTATTATATATGTTGGCAGTATGCACAAAAATGGAAGGACACTTCGATTCCTACTATTGACAAATGGTTGCAGCAGTTGATGGAGTTGGCTGAAATGGCAAAATTGACCACTTTGATTAAAGAAAAGAACATAAGAACTTTTTTTCCCCACATGGAGGCCACTTCTGAACTTCGTGCTTGATGTGGAGAAGAATGAAACTCTGACTTTAGGTTTTACTGATTAGTGTTGTGGTCCGCCAGCAGCCTGCGGAGCTAGCAGCAGAGTTGGATGGTGAGGAGGCTGTGGAAGACAATGGGCCAGTCCTGGAGTCAGGGGAAGGTCCAGATGAGGGTTCTGCATCAGAGGCAAATGGGGCCAGGGCCATCTGGGAGCAATGTACGGACTCCAAAGCCTCCAAAGGCGGGCAGCAGAAAAGCAGAGGAACAGGGGGAGCATGTTCCTAGTTCATGCATGCGAAGAGCTTCCAGAAGGCAAGAGCAGCTAAAGCAAAAAGGATGACTCAGGAGTAAGGCCAGGAGATGATTGGCCCCTCCCATAAGGGTTAAAAGATCAGTAATGGCTCTTGGGCTCTTTGTAGGAAAGCAACATTGCTACATTTGTTTCTAGTTGGTGTCTCTTGTTTCTGAACTTCGTGGGGCTTTGCCAAGAAAAGCCTTTGGCAGGGTGCCAAAGAAGGCAAAGGTTTGTGATAAGGCCGAAGGATTTTTTCTGAAGGATTTGATTTATAAATTAATTTGGATTAAGTTGAGAATGAAGTAAATTCTCAGCTGTTCTAATAAAATATGTTTGTTTAGGACTGATTGTGTCTGGTAATAACTACTTGGGCATAGGTCACAACAATTAGATTAATAGATCTTTATAGAAATGGCTCGTTTGTATTATTATGAGAAAGCAAAAATTTGTGATTTGATGTTAATGCCTTATTTTACTGTAGCAGAGAGAATCAGAAGTCATTGCTTCTTTTTCTTTTTTTTAATCTTTCATCACCTCTCCTTCCCCTTTCCCTCCCCACTGCTTTCCTATTTACTTTGTATTTTGTATTTTACATTATAACTCAATAAAAATGTTAATTTATAGAAATGAAAATAGCTTAATGTTACCAGAGTTGGGTCACTAATAAAAGGAAAATTAAGTCCCGAGTATTAATTGGCTCCAGTTTTCAAGTTACAGCTTCAGGTCAAAACTGCATCAAAATAATTCAAAATTACGAGCGGGACATGCAATTATCCTCTATAACTTTTCTGCAAAATTTGATATAGCAATGAAAATGGTGCCACACCAATCATTATAAATTTATCTTTTTAGTGACACCAATAGCATAACTTTCCATTCATTTATTGGTTTTGCATGTAACATTTTCATGCTTTTTGCATGAAAAACTGACATGCACTAACATCAGATTAAATGACAAGGTTCCATCTAAACTGTGCTATTTGGCTTTTCTCTTTTGAACTGCAGTAGGATCATCCCTGGGGAGATTCCAGCAATAATTGGCAAGCATGGACGGACTTCATTTCCCTTGGTATCTTTTCTCCATGCGTGCGGTATCCTGGTGGCATCTCTCCCCATGCATATCACTCACTGCCTCACAGTTCAAAGGGAAATACTCTAAATGCAAGTGTAAGAAATGAATTTTCAGTGACACATATGCACCAAGTGCTTTATAGGACCTAAGCAAATTTTCCACACTGATTTCATAGTCATCTGCCTTGTTGTTCTCAAAGTGAAGGTACATTTATATACTTCCATGTGGTACCATTTTCAACAACTGTACTTTGTTGAGGTGTTACGAGGCATCGTGATCATTAGACACCTCTCTCCCTTGTAGGCAAATATACTCGCCTGTGTATAAATTCTTTATTGTGAAATATCTTGAAAATTTTAGCCAACCAGCATTTTTTATATCTGTTTTCTAATTCATCTAATCAAAATATGTAAAGTTAACACATTTTATCTCAGAAGTCGATAATTTCCCCAAATTTGTAGACACACGAATACTGTACATACTGATAAAAATATTCTTTTTTTTCCATTAGAGAAAGGTACCTAATTATTTAAAATGTGGTGGAATCATTGCTCTCTCTGTGTGTGTATGTGTGTGTGATCATTTAAACAACTGCTTTGCTTTGTATTTACAGCTGGAGCAACTCCCCCCCCCCATAGTTCTTCTCTCTTTTTTTTTTGTTAACCACTAGAGCTTTAACAACCTGCAGCACATGTATTGAATGGAATCACACTGAACAATTTTAATAGATTTTATATCATGAAATATATGTGACATAGGTCATTACTGTGTGCTGTGCAGGCTGCACTGAGCAATTTACTATCAAATGTGTAGATTGATATGGAAGGAGATAGCTCTAGTGATTCCCACTGAGCCTTTAACAGTCTCATTTTTTCTGTGAGATTTCCGAGACAGAAACTTGGTAAATGAAAATGGAAGTGACTAAGGCTGTGAATGAACTCATGCTGGGCACAGTTTGACCTTGATGCACTTTCTGTCATTTTATACAATACTCACAGACTGATCCAAGAAAGAGTTAAGATACTCCAAGTTTTCTTCTCCCATTGATTAGAACAGAGTTTGAATCCAAGCAGCGAAGCTTAAATGAATGGCACTACCAATATAATTGACATTTCTCTGAGGTAGGTTTGGTTTTGTGCATTACATCTCTTACTGGCAATTTACTATAGTTCTGCACCAATTCACTACCAGTGAGTTGAACACATTGCATGAAATCTAGAACTGGATAAATTTTATATGTATAAACTGATGTAAGAATGGCATTTCCTGAAGTGTATTCACATCAGTGGGAATGATCTGACGCCAAAATTAAGTTGCCAATGAGTAAGATAAACCAACTCATGAATGTACAACCAATCATGCATAAATGTCAGATATTGCAGCTTTAGTAAATTAAGATAAACCAGAAAAGAACCAAAAATTAGAAGACTCAAAGGTATTTCTGTTTCAAAGAGTTGAGAATTCGAGAAGGGGAGCATAGTCTTCTTTATGGAGACCAAAGCTTTGAACTATCTCTGCACAATATTATTGAACTAATTATATTTTTTTTGGGAAAATACTTTTTTTGGGGAAAAAGTATTAACTAGTGAAGTTAAGAGTAACTTTTTTTCCTTTAAATTTTTCACTTTTCTCTATCTCAGAGTCTCCTGTATTCTACTTAGTAAGAATCTTCTTGATCCTATCCTTCCTCTTAATCCATCCCCTCTACCTTTGTTTATTAAGAGTCAATCCTCATTCATCACTTTTGTGCTAATGTGTCAGTAATGTAGAAAGTTACTAGCAGTCATTAGCATACACTGGATAAAAAGCCATAAAACTTCTACATAGAAACACTTCAGACTGGAAAGGCAGTTTTACTTCTGTACAGTATCTTCAGCTCTCTTGTCACCTGAATCCAGACTTTAGTGGATCACTTTTATTTTTATTCCCTGACTAGTCACAGCAAGAGTAGTGGCTTCCCTCCTGAGCTACCTGAGGTGGTGGCTTGATTAGCAGTGGAGTTTCCTAATTATGTTGTACTTGGAGTCTTCAGTTTCATCTATCTGAATTCAAAATTCCATGTACCTGATCCAAGTCATTGTGGACCTCAAACATAATGGAACTGGTTTTGTCTTGTAGCAGTGGTGGGTTCTAACCGGTGTTACCACCAGTTCGCTACGCGCATGCGCTTTGTGCATGAGCGCATTGCACGCGATCACATTTGTGCCAGCACATCGAGTTGCTGAACAGCTGAGGCATAGTAATCTGCTCTGCTGCACCTTTCAGCTGGGCTATAAACAAAGGAATAAAGGTAGGTATAGCGCAGGGACAGGTGGGAGGGCCCAACTGACAGTCGGAGAGAACCTGTTCGCTCTCACATTAACATTTCCACTACCAGCTCTCCCGAACCAGGGAAAACCGGTAGCAATCCACCACTGTCTCGTATCAGTAGAACGTGATCTGGAATTGGAGTTTGTTTAGTATCTCTCCTTTGTCAATGATGGACTGAACAGTAGAGTTAAAGGAGAACATTTGTAGCTGAGATTTGAAACTAGGAGTCCTTGGTACTCTCTGAGCTTGGATATTTTCTTGTAGGAGTTTTATTATCATACTAGGTAACAAAATCAGTGTATTGATGTTGTTACCTAGTTTTGGTAATGAAATGTCTGCAAGTAAACAAGCAAGCTCAGTGAGCACCAAGGATCCCTCAGATTGAACAATCTCTTCTTATTCTTTGATTGTTTCAGAGTTTTCCACATTGGCTTCGTGTATTATGTTTCAGAGAGTGCTTGCATACGTTTCTGAGGATCTGATGCGTAAATCAGAATAACAGCGTTGGAAGGAACCTTGGGGGTCTTCTAGTCCAACTACTTGCCCAAGCAGGATTCAACCAGCGGTTCAACCAAAGTCTTAGTTTTCTTCTTGAAAGAGAGGGTGGTAGGGGGAAAAAAAAGAACTTTTGATTTATGGCTTTGATGATTAGACAGAGCAGATTATAGAAAGAAAAATATTAGTTGTAATATTACAGAGAAAGAAGTTAAAATACAATTGTACTTCTAACTTCTGTAAAGAATATTGGAAGCCACTTCTTTATATATTTTTTTTCGTTTTCTCTTTTTCTTCTATTTTTTTACTTGCACTGCTTTCCCTTTCCCTTCTTTCTTTCTCTTTTTCCCCTTATTGTAAAGAAAATCCTCGAGTTACAACCACAATTGAGCCCCAAATTTCTGTTGCTAAGCGAGACATTTGTTAAGTGAGTTTTGTCCCATTTTACTACCTTTCTTGCCACAGTTGTTAAGTGAATCACTGAAGCTGCTAAATTAGTAACTTGGTTGTTAAGTGAATCTGGCTTCCCCATTGACTTTGCTTTGTTAGAAGGTCGCAAAAGGGGATGACATGATCCTGGGACACTGCAATCGTCATAAATATGAGTCAGTTGCCAAGCATCTGAATTTTGATCACGTATCCATGGGGATGCTGCAACGGTCGTAAGTGTGAAAAATGATTATAAGTCACCTTTTTCAGTGCTGTTGTAACTTTGAACGGTCACTAAATGAACTCGTAAGTCCTCGTAAATGGAGGACTATCTGTACATTCTTTTGTATTATTTGTACTCGTTTTTATCTTCTTTTTTCTAAGAATTTCAGTAATAATAAACTTTTCAATGGTTTATTTATGTTTTTATATAAAAATGGTTTACTATTGTTATGTGTTTGTTTGAATTGTACATCATAATGACTTGTTTTGAAAAGGTTCCTATATAGATTGCTTCAATTAATTAAATAATCTGAATTCTTCCTCAAGCTTAATTGATTTTACAACCTGCCTTTATCACTTCTATCCGTCTGTGAAGTTCCATTACATTGTGCTATCATTACCTTGATAGATGCATAAATCCAGATGTATTTCCCTTTCTCCATGATACGCTTCTTCTATTTAGGATCTACACTGATGGAACTTGCTCAGCAATTCAAAGAATAAATTTGGATTTGGAAGGGCAGAGCTTTCTTTCATTACAATTTACCCTGTGATCAAGCAACAGCTCTAAGTCTTGGAGGGATGGTGTTTGATTGCAGGGAGGAAGGGGGAATAGAACTGGTTTGAACTGCAAGGACCACTTAGCATGCCAGGAAGATGAAACATTGAACACATCTGTGACTTTACATGTTGCTATTTTTTTAAAGTCCAAAATTGTTGTCAAGTATTCAGAAAGGATGAAGGATGACACAATTCAGACAGATAAATGCATTGGTTTTTTTATGCAGGAGCACAAAAGGAGCCTTGCCTTTTAGAAAGGAAAGCTGTCAGGGTTCCAAGTAACACCCCCAACGAAGGCTTGAGTTTCTTCAAAGCTAATTTTTATTAGAGATGTCATATTGGCATGTCTGGGAAAACCCAAATCTGACAGCTTCCGGGTTTTCCTCACCCAAAAGAAAGTTCAAGTCCTTGCCCTTGACCCACATGTCCATCACACAAACCAATCAAGTACCCTCTGGAAGAGAAGGTACCTCCTCATCCTTCTCAGCACAGCTGCAGGGCACAATGGCCTTGACTTTCTGGAAAGAATGTTATTTTGACTACATATCATCTTCACTCCATACAATCCCACCTCCCATTTTCCCACAGTAGAGTTTATGGCAGACCTGAAGGCTCAAAGGTAAAAGATGGCTTCCAGGGCTGACAAAAGCATTCTTTCTAAACTTTTTTTCTCTCTAGATGAAACCGCTACTCACATCATTAAGCTGTAGAGGAAGAAGTGGGACAGAAAGCAGCAATGGTAAGAGTAGTCCCCATCCCACTCTGGTTGTATTGCTTCTTCTTCTTCAGAGGAAGGTGGTGCGCAATATTTTCTATAATCTCACCAGAGTAAAGTAGTTGGAATAACTTGATTAAAGTTGGGGGCATTTTGTGCAACACTGCATCCCTTACCTGGAGACACTGAATCAGCAGCTGCCTTTGATTGAAAAGGAAACTGTTAGGTTCGGGAAGTAACGAGGCTGGAGACCAGGGTAGTGACAACAGCTCTTTAATATATGGTGAACCCAGCAACCAGGCTGGGGAAAAACAACCCTTTATATACTGTTTTAACCGGCGGCTTCAACCAATCAGCAACGTGCTTGTTTCCCGCCTAAATATTTAAAGATACATAACACTCCTCCCCTCCCAGAAAACACTTTACCACTATTTACATATTATTTACATGTTATTTTTCGACGTAGTCACGCAAATAACCTGGGCGTCTCCTAATTCTTTCGGACCTGCGCGGTTCAGTCCTGGGTGGTGTTTTGAGCTGGTCGGAGGGGCTTTTTTCTCCTCCCAGCTCTTTCTCTAGGCCATCGGGCCCTGGATTACTGGCAGTTTCTTTTTCTTGGCCCTCCGGCCTTGGATTACTTTTGGAGTTTTCCCTGCTGTTTCCATCGGGAACCTGATGGCGTCGCTGGACCTCCGGGACCTCAGCTAAGTCTTGCGCCTCCCCCGGGTTATGGTCAGCTGTGGGTTCAAATAAGGAGTGGTCATGATCTGTCTCATTTAGCTCGGGTTGTTCAGCTATTCGTTTCCTTATCTGATCTATGTGGCGCCTCCATACTCGGTTGTCTTGTAACTCGACCAAGTATGACTTTGGACCGGTTGCTTTTATGATTTGCCCTGCGAGCCAACTTGGGCCGTCCCCATAGTTGCGGGCCCACACTCGGTCGCCTATGCTCATTTCTCTCGTTTTTTCTAGTTCCCCCTTGTAACCCTCTGGTGTGTAATGGGGATTCAAACGGTCAAGTGGGCACCGGAGCTTCCGTCCCATCAATAATTCGGCTGGGCTTCTGCCTGTAGCAGTGCTTGGGGTTCTGTGTTGAACGGCCAGAAAGAAATCTATCTTTGTTTGCCAGTCACCTGGCTTGAGCCTGGACAATGCCTCCTTAGCGCTCCGGACGGAACTCTCTGCAAGGCCATTCGACGCAGGGTGGAAAGGCGCAGAGAGGGCATGTCGGATGCCCTCCTCTGCCAAGTATTCCTCAAACTGGGCTGCCGTGAATTGCGGGCCGTTGTCGGACACCAGAGTGTCAGGCAACCCGTGGGTTGTGAATAGGTGGCGCAGGGCTGCGATTACTGCCTCGGCCATAGTGGATTTCATGAGTATGATCTCCAACCATTTAGAGAATGCGTCGACAACCACTAGGAAGGTTTGGCCGTGGAAAGGGCCAGCAAAATCAATGTGGATTCTTGACCAGGGCCCTTGGGGTTTTTCCCATTCCCTGACTGGGGCCGTTGGGGGTAGAGGTCTGGACTCTTGGCAAGCCTGGCATTTCCCTACCCTCTCAGCAATCTCTGAGTCCATGAGTGGCCACCACACATAGCTTCTTGCTAGCCCCTTCATCCTTACGATCCCTGGGTGACCCTCGTGGAGGAGGTCCAATACCTTTCCCCTTAATTTATCCGGGATTACCACACGATCACCCCATAACAGGCACCCCCCTTGAGCCGAGAGCTCATCACGTTTTTTTACAAATTCCTTAAACCGTTCGCCCGGCGCAGCGGGCCACCCTCTTTGTACCCAACCGAGTACAGTCCTTAACATAATGTCCCAGTATGATGCCCGAGCCACTTCCTTAGATGTGACTGGGCCAGAGTCCAAAGAGTCAATAAGCAGGATGGGCGTCCCTGGAGTGGGATCTTCGATCGCCCCTGGTAATGGGCATCTGCTTAACGCGTCCGCATGCCCCACTTCTTTTCCTGGTCGATGCTGCAGCTTGTAAGAATAAGCGGCTAAGAAAATAGTCCATCGAGTCAATCGTGGCGAAAGTGCCACAGGCGTTGGGCGGTCACCAGCCAGTATTCCTAACAGCGGTCTGTGGTCGGTCACAATTTCAAAGTCTCGCCCAAAAACATATTCGTGAAATTTTTTCACCCCTGACACAATTGCTAGCGCTTCCTTATCTAACTGGCTATAGTTCCTCTCTGGGGAGGACATCGTTCTGGAGTAGAAGGCTATAGGGGCTTCTGTGCCGTTTGGTAGTCTATGGCTGAGTACAGCCCCCACCCCGTAAGGGGAGGCATCGCAAACCAGCACTAGTGGCAATGAGCTATGGTACTGGATGAGCAGGCTGTCGCTCGAGAGCAGGTTTTTTACTGCTTCGAAAGCCCTACTTTCCGACTTCCCCCAAGACCAAGCAGTATTTTTCCCTAGAAGCTTATGCAGCGGTTCAGCAACGGTCGCTTTGTTTTTTAAAAAAACCGCGTAAAAATTCACTAGCCCTAGGAATGCCTGTAGCTCTGTTTTGTTTTTGGGCGCTGGAGCCTTTCTGATTGCCTTGACCTTGCTCTCAGTGGGGTGAATTCCTTTCTTGTCTATTCGGTAGCCCAAGAATTCGACGGATTCTACCCCTATCTGGCATTTGTTTACTTTAACCTTTAGTCCGGCTGACCGGAAAATGCCCAGAACTTTTCTCAAACGCTCCCCCAATTCCTCTACGTTTTCGGCTGATATCAATACATCATCGAAGTAGGGAACTACCCCTGGGAGCCCTTGCAGAAGTCGTTCCATCAAATTTTGGAACAGCCCCGGTGCCACACTCACCCCAAATTGTAATCGGGTACACTTGAAGGCCCCCCTGTGAGTTACAATCGTTTGGGCTTCAGCTGTGTTGGCGTCTACGGGCAGTTGTTGGTAGGCTTGAGCCAAGTCTAACTTTGCAAAGACTTGCCCTTGCCCCAAGAGTGCAGCAAGTGTTGCACCAGGAACAGGGTAAGCGCTTTTCTGTAAGGCTTTGTTTAGCGTCGCCTTGTAGTCAGCGCAGATTCTAATTGACCCATCTGGTTTTACTGGGGTGACGATTGGCGTCTCCCACTTTGCGTGATCGACTGGCACCAAAATCCCCTGATTTATGAGCTTATCTAGCTCCTTGTCAATTTTTGGTTTAAGGGACTCTCCTTGCCTTTAACCTAATGGGAGCTACCTGGGGGTCTAAGTTGAAGGAAATAGGGGTCCCCTTGTACTTGCCCAGGCAGTCCTTGAAGACATCTTCGAACTCGTTCATGAGTATGTCTTTCAGGTTACAGTCACTTCTGTAGATGCCAGTCACTCCCATGCCCAGTGCACGAAACCAGTCTAGTCCCAACAAACTAGGCAGGGTCCCTTCGACGATCGTGATGGGCAGGGTCTTCTTGTGTGGTCCGTACTCGACTCGGACGGAGGTGGTCCCTCGAACAGGGATGCGATTCCCTTGGTAGTCGTGGACTCGTAGCCGTTGTGTTTGCAGGTGGCGCTTCGCGACTGATGGCAGTGACTTCGCCAAAGTGTCCCAGGACATGATGGTGATCGCTGACCCGGTGTCCACTTCGAGTCTGCACCGTACTCCCTCTATTTTGGGTTTGGTGAAGATCTTCTTCTCCACCCGGGTTGAGGCGCGGCCTATGACCACTGTCGTTTGGTTTGAATCCGCGCCTTTTTTGTTTGAGCCAATCGCGGGTCGCCTTGCCGATCCCGCGCTCTGATTGGCCGATTTGAATTTTCGGCGGGAAGGTTGGGGAGCTCGACAGACTTGAGCTAGGTGCCCTTTCTTCTCGCACCGCCGACATGTTGCGTCCTTGAACTTGCAGCGTTGGCGCTGGTGTTGACCCCCGCAACTTCCGCATTCGTCCCGGTTCTCTTGGCCCCGTTTCTCAGTTCGGCAAACCCCTTCCTCATCCTCACCGTCAGATTCGGTTTGGATCTCTTCTTGGTGCACCGGGGTTGACTTTGTGCTCGCCTTTGGTGTGAGAGGCTTTTGCAGTGTCTCCGCCGCTTGGGTGGACATTTCATGCGCTCTGGCTTCGTCCAGGGCGTTTGCCAGCGTCAGATTGCTTTTCGATAGCAGCCGCCTCCGCAAACGCATGTCTCGGACCCCCCTGATGAGTTGCTCCAGCAGCACCTCGTCCAGGTCTCGGTACCCACAGTCTTTGGAGGCTTTCCGTAGGGCGGCCATGTAGTCGCCGATGGATTCGCCCTCTAACTGTCGGCGCTCTCCAAATTCAAAACGCCGCACGTATTTGGACGGCGTTGGCGCGAAATGGTTTTTTAGAAGGGTTTGCAGAGTTTGCCACGATACCGATTGTATCGGCGTTGGCTCTGCCAGGGCTTCCGCGATGTCGATGACCTCGGGACCGCAGTGGCTCAAGAAGTATGCCCTTTTGCGGTTGTCTGGAACTCCTTGCAGTTCGTTGGCTTCTAGAAAGCTTTCGAAACGGGTCATATACGTTCCCCATTTCTCTTTAGCCGGGTCAAACGGTGCGGGCGGAGTGTAACTGGCCATCTCCGCTTTTCTGCCCTGTGTTTGCTGGGTTCGGTTCTTTTGTGCTTCAGCTCGGTTCTGGTGCTCTTTAGCCTCGAGATCCCATCCTCGTCGCCAGTGTTAGGTTCGGGAAGTAACGAGGCTGGAGACCAGGGTAGTGACAACAGCTCTTTAATATATGGTGAACCCAGCAACCAGGCTGGGGAAAAACAACCCTTTATATACTGTTTTAACCGGCGGCTTCAACCAATCAGCAACGTGCTTGTTTCCCGCCTAAATATTTAAAGATACATAACAGAAACAGTTAGTACAGATGATGGGTAAAGACATATCTCAGTTAGGCAAACCATTCCTGGAAACTGGAACTGCTGTAATTTCTATTTGAAGCCACACAGCTATAACCAGGCATTTATAAAATATAGGGAAAACAATGACTTACAACATCTGGTAAGTCTTTCAAAATGTCCATAATGTTCCTTTTTGTTTTGGAATAGCTCCCAAATCGTAATGAATGCACCAAGTTTAGTACTGTGTTTGGGATGTGTGAAATTTGTTGGTGAGTACCCTTAATATCTCAAGCTTATTGGTCAGTAACATCTAGAAGTAGACTGAATATAAGCTGTAAATGCTGGTCTGCTCACCATCTGCACCATAGTTATATTTGTAAATAAAGAGAAATTAAAACAGGCGTTTGAAATCTCCAGTGCAAAATCAACCTTGTTAAATGGCGCCCCTAAACTTCCAAAGTTGATTATGGGAAACTGCATGTGATATTCGCACGCATAGAATTAACCAAAGCTGGATAGAAGATCTGTCTTTCTAACTGTTTTCCATCAGCAAATTTCTACTTCATTCACAGTGTTTGAGCAGTCAAAGTAAATCAAGTTCATGTCTACATTACTTAATGAAGCTGGCAGAATAATCACGGCACACATACAACGACTAATAACCTACGAGCTCATTCTGAGTATTTTAAATGATGCTTTTCTTTTTAATGTAAAGAATTTGCGTAAAGCGATGGAAATTGTTTGGACAGATGACTAATGATAATAGGCCTTCCTCCCTTAACATCAAATTACTTGCCTATTAGAATAGCAGCAGGGGTTACGCTGGATGTAGGTATAGATTGCAACAATGGAAAATAACATCTTTGCATTCCTGAGAGGAACAGCTATCCCAAGTTGCACCTAAGAAGCAAAAAATGTAAAACCTACCTAAAACATTATTTTTGTCCAAAAGCAAATTAACATTTTTTCTCCTGCTCATGACAGTCAATCACCACATAACCTTTCTTTACAGACTTATACTTCCTCGAGGCTCAGCAATTAACTTTAAATGATAATTACATGGGATAGAAAAGCGGATGAACCATGAGACATATTTAGTAAACTACTCATTGCACATATTTGTGTTTTAACCCATTTGTAATGCACTCTTCTATTCCTTTATAAATTCACTTTTATCTAAAAACAAGGGGTGCCTGATCTATGTATTTCTTTCCTACAGTTTTTGTGTTTGGTTAATTGTTTTCAGTAAAGCTGCATGTGTATTTCCTTTGGATGATACATAGAGTGTATAGTTATTAGGTATCTTAAACAAGGGAGAAAGAATCTTTTCCATCAGAAAGTGGGTGTTAGGATGGCAAGAGACGACATCTTTTCCAAGCACTAGATAATAATTAGTATCAATTTTGGATCTTACTGACTCTGCTTCAAACAATGCCTAAAATTGATGGTTCAAATCTCAGTGAGCTCCCGTTACTTGCCCCAATTTCTGCCAACCTAGCAGTTCGAAAGCACATAAAAAATGCAAGTAGAAAAATAGGGACCACTTTTGGTGGGAAGGTAACAGTGTTCCGTGCGCCTTTGGTGTTTAGTCATGCCAGCCACATGACCACGGAGACATCTTCGGACAGCGCTGGCTCTTCGGCTTTGAAACGAAGATGAGTGCTGCCCCCTAGAGTCAGGAATGACTAGCATATATGTGCGAGGGGAACCTTTACCTTTACCTAAAATTAGTGGACAGGTTTGCTAATACAGTCCATTGTGTTTCATTTTTTGTTTCTTTCTCTGTTTCTGTGCTGCAGTGAGAATTGGTTAACGGTTACCATTAGTCCATTTTCAAAGGTATAGAGAAAAATTCATTGTTGATGCTTGTGGTAATACAACTTGAAGTCTATTTCATACCTGAAATATTCTCAGTTAATCATGCTTCTTAAACCTGACTGTCAGAAGAATAATTTGGGGTTCCAACTTGAGCCAGGGCTGCACAAGAATAAATAAAAATGATATCCAGACAGCTGTGAGGAAAGACAAAATTTTTATTCCTAAAGGTAAAACAGTTTGCCTTGAAGGGCAAGCCGCAGAGAAAATGGGGTATAGCAACAGATTTTTATAGGGGGAGCTTGTCTGGGATGAAGTGTCTATATGCTGATTCTAGGATGGCACTTGAGAGGTATTTCTCCCTCTCCCCCTCTCTCCCTCCCTCCTTCCCTCCTACCTTCTCTCTCTCTCTGTTTATTCCCGTGAATATGCAGTTCCTCTCGAAGATTTAATTTAATGAACTCTATTTTTGCAGACCTTAATCCTTTGATATGTGGATTAGGTCTGGGTAATTTATTTGGGGGTTGCTAATTTTAGCTGATTAACTTAGTTTCAGCTTAACTGTCAATTATCTAGTGGAGACATTGATTCTCAGACCATTGTGGATTCCGTTAGTATTTTAAGGGAAGACGGAAACAGTGTAAAGAATAAAATAAATGGATATAAAACTTTGCACATGACTTAAGATTTAGGAACTGCTATTTTTTTTACTCCTCTGTTATAACTCAGTTCCCCTGCCCACCCGAGTTTAATATTTGTCTGAAGAAAAATTCTACTGCATACAAAAGTTTGATTTTACATTTCACTTTATATCAATAAAATTATTGTCCCTTTTAGGGCTTTTGAAATTGGTTTTTTTTTTTAAATAGATCCAGCCAGAAATATCTCTTCTCTCCTATACTAGTAATCTGCCAATTACACTAGTTCTTGTGACCTAGAGATCTTGAAAAGAGAAATAATTAATGTGTATAATAATGGGTAGAGTGTATTTTCCATCCTAAAGTCTAGGGTTCAAAAGCCCCTCTTCGAGTCCTCCTTTAAACATCAAATATGAGCAAGATTACTTTGCTGAAATAACATTAAAATGAAAGACAATAACAAAGGAATTATATTGCTCCTTTGGAGCACTCTAATAAATTGAAATCACTGCTGGAGATGGGTAGCCATTCTGAAGAGTGTTTTTTGATCCTCTTTGGGTTTTTGCTCTGACACCTTCTCCCTAGCTCATTGTAGGACGTTTAAGATCCTCAACCATTCCAAGCTTTCTCTTTGCCCAACTTTTAGAGTTTTTCCAATGTCAGGAAATTCCATAGTTGGTAAAAGCAGGCAAGAAAGTTCTGCCAGATGATCATATTTAAGTTTAAATATACCAACCTTAACATTTGCTGCTGCCTTGCCAGTCAAACGCTTAGGAATAAGGTTGGAGATACCATTTTTTCCCCAAAATAAGACAGGGTCTTATTTTTTTTGACACCCCCCTTATTATCGGGGGTCTTATTATTTTGGGGGTGCAGGAGCCAGTGAACTGGACTGGATGTTCCGTCACTGCCATCGCCTCCCCTCCCTGTTCTTCATGCCAGCCAAGCAGCCCAACACGTCCCACCTCACTCCAATGGCAACAGCTGCTTCTCTTCCCCGCCGTTTCTTTATTGAGAGGGATGGCAGGTGGGGCAGTGGAGAAGTGAGGGGCAGGTCTTACCTTTCTAGCGCCATCGCTTTTCTCGCTGTTGTGTCCAAGGAAACACGCTATATAAGAAAACCTTCTCGCGAGTTCAAACTTTTTTTTAAATTTCATTTGTCACAACAGTATACACAAACATTGTCATAAAAAAACATATCATGAAGAATATATATATATATATATATGTTTTCTGAGGTTTTCACGGGTGTTTGTATATAGGTCTTTGGTTGTTCGGGTTTTCTCCCGTGTAAACTGAGTTAGTTGAGTTAGAAAATCAAGGAGTATATGAAATCCCATGCACCGCCTGCCCCACCACATACATTGGACAAACCAACAGAAGAATAAGTGCATGCATTGAAGAACACAAGAACTCATTCAAAAAAGAGGAACCAACTTCTTCCCTGGTCCAACACTTTAAAGTCACAGGACATGATATTGACTTTAAAAAGACCAGAACTATCGCCAAAACTGAACACTTTAACAACAGAATAATCAGAGAAGCCATTGAGATAGAAAAACGCCCACACAGCATGAACAAACGAGATGACACCTCCCGCCTACCAGCCATTTGGAAACCCGCCCTTATTGACAAACGAGTCCCTAACACGAGGAATGACACCAGACCCACACTCACAAGGTCCACACAGGATGTCACCACCGCACATCCACCCAGAAAGCAGACCCAAACCCACACTGATCATGAAGCACGACCAAGGACCAGAAGCCAGACCGCAGCTGCAACATTAGCCATTTCAAACCCCTCCAATCCATTCATGAAGCAGATTGACACCCACTATGAAGATGTAGCACGACCACAAAGCCAAACTAGCTAGATTTTAAATTATTGGTTTTAAATTGGGTTTTACTTGATATTTTAATTCTAAATTTACGGGCTTCTTAGAATCAGTTTTTTAATTGTTTTATATTGTATTTATATGTTTTTTAAATGCCTGTACACCGCCCTGAGTCCTTCGGGAGATAGGGCGGTATATAAATTTGAATAAATAAATAAATAAATAAATAAATAAACAACAGCTATGCAGCTCACCAGCTCAAATCCCCCTGCAGCACAGACTAGACTGAGACAACCAAGCCCCCACCAACACAGGACACACCCCCATCCAATCAGAGCACAGAAAACCCCCCATCCAATCAGAGCACAGCCAAGCTCCCACCCAATCAGTTCAAACCCCCACTAGCAGTTAAAAGGAAGAAACAGCTGCGATCACACATTGATCCCAGAAGCACAAAGCTGAAGCCTGAAGATGACGAATGAGACTTTGTCGAAATGTCGCCAAGACACTTCCAATTTTACACGGGAGAAAACCCGAACAACCAAAGACATATATACAAACACCCGTGAAAACCTCAGAAAACAAATATATATATATATATATATAAATATATATATATATATATAAGTAAAGAATATGCATCAGCAGCATTAATTTGATATAATGAAGGGACCAATAGGACAGGAACGGTAGGCACTTTTGTGCTCTTATGCACGCCCCTTCTTGAACTCACGATAAGGTTTTCTTTTACAGCATCCCTAAAGCTAAGCAAGGGGCAGGAGCCCTTTCATGCCCAGAGACCGGGGGGGGGGGAGAGAAGAGATAGCAAGGGGAGCCACATTTCGCTCCACTCATCTTGCTTCTCCCCAACCCCACCTGTGACCCCTCTCAATAAAGAAATGGTGGAAAAGGGAAACAGCCAGGGTGCTGTTGCCATTGGGGTGGCACACACACACACACACACACATGCACACCTATGTACAGGGGTGGGTTCAGAAATTTTAGCAACCGGTTCTCTTCCCAGTTGCTAGGTGGGTGTGGCCATGGTAGGTGTGGTCTACTCGGCCTCCTGCACCATGGTGGGGGAGTATTTTCACCCTCCCCAAACTCCGGAGGCTTTCTTTGAGCCTCCAGGAGAGTGAAAATGGCTTCCCCCAGGCTCCGGAGTCCCACCAGGCTCATTTTTGGACTTCCGGTACTTCCAGTAGGCCTGTTTTTCACCTTTCCAGAGCTTCTTTGTGTGGACCCTGCACTTACCTGGAATCCAAAATGGGCTGCATGGAGACTCCTGGGTGGGACGGGGTGGGCGGGGCCAGCCAATCCCTGCAACTACTGGTTCAGCGAACCAGATTAAAATTAACATTCGGTTCTCCTGAACCGGTCTGAACCGGCTGAATCTCACCCCATGTATGTATGTATGTATGTGTGTGTGTGTGTGTATGTATGTATGTGTGTGTGTGTGTGTGTGTTGTACGCACACACACACACACACACACCATTGTCCATTTTGAATACATAGTGGACAGAGGAGTTTTCTTATGGTTTCTTCTTGTTGCTGCTTCTGGCTCAGTCAAGTGCAGCCAATTAAGCTATTACTGAAACAGCCGGTCCGTCTGAATCATCTCTGTTGCTGCCAATAGATCATTGTCAGATCTGAGCAGTCAAATAAAATCAGGTTATGCATGAGCATTAGCTTTTAAAATCAAAATTAATCATTAATCAAAATTCAATATTCTAGAGACAAATTTCTTTTTAAATTCAAAGAATTCTATTACTTCTAATAGGAAAGAGTAAAATAGTCCCCAAAGAGAGAAAGCATTAAAAAGCTGCTCTACTGACCCCTACTACACTTTCCCACTCCTGGCTTGAAGAAAATTGCACATTAAAAAACAGCAAGGCAGGGAAAGTTGGAGGTTGTCTGAAATTTCTAATGGATGTTCGGCTTTTTCAGTGTCATTTTAGAAACCTACAGTCTTACAAACACTTAAACTTTTAACACAAGGTAAATTCTGTAAAGTCCATCTTTTGCTATTAGCCTTGTAGTCTGAAGCTGAAAATGTCTAGAGTTCCAGAGGTGCTTTTTCCAAAAGGCAACTGGGCTTTCTTGGTCTTTTTTTCCCTTTGAAAACATTTTGCCTCTCATCTTGTTGGATGAGTGGCGAAACGTTTTCATAGGAAACAAACAAACAAACAAACCAAGAAAGTCCAGTTGGCTCAGCCATGACCTGGATAATTGAGAATCTCCATCGACAAAATTTCTAGACGAAACTCAGCTGCCTAACCTTGTTTTAACTTGAACGGATTTAAGATGGCAGGTATGCTACAACTGTTCCCAGCAGGGCTTCTCTTGTTCCAAACTTGATGGATACCTATCAGTGGTGGGTTTCAAATTTTTCTACTACCAGTTTTATGGGTGTGGCTTGGTGGGCGAGGCATGGTTTGGTGGGCATGGCAGGGGAAGGATACTGTAAAATCTCCATTCCCTCCGCACTCCAGGAGAAGGTTACTGCAAAATCCCCATTTCCTCCTGATCAGCTGGGACTCAGGAGGCAGAGAATAGATGGGGCAGGGCCAGTGATATTTACCGGTTCTCTGAATTATTCAAAATTTCCACTACCAGTTCTCCAGAACTGGTCAGAACCTGCTGAAACCCACTTCTGATACCCATTTAATGCTTCCACCAGTCAAATATCTCAGCTACTTAGTTATGCTTCTATTAAACCAGAGCTGCATACAGTCACAAGTGTAATGAATTTTCTTTCTTTTTTTGTTTTGGAATAAGTGTTTATTTTATTTTATAACATACCAAAATTCCAATTTTCACAATCAATTTCAATTTCAATGATCTAAGTGAGCAAATTTAAAAGCCAGTGTACAAACATATACAGTGTTTCCATCATCAATTTTTTTAAAAAACAACAACCTAAAATCATGATCAGCAGAAGAATTCATTCTACATCAGCTCAATGTTTCCATGTTAACAGTTCTCCATCATTGCCAGACCCCACAGGCATTACTACTGCTAATGTTTCTATGGTATTTTTTGTCACTAACCATACACCAATATTTGTCGATTTGTTAAAATCCCAATAATAAAAAGCTTTACCTTAAATAGACTCTGAGTCTAACTTGTCAAATTTTGAGTTCCATTACATTGAAGATTAATTAATTATTAATTAATATATAATAATTAATATAGTTATTGCATACTTTTGCTCATATATATGCTTATATGATATGTAGTTATTTTACGTTGATGCTTGTGTATACTGTTGTGACAAAATTAAAAAAAAAAAAGATTCCTGAATACAACCCAAGTTTAATGGGGGTAAAAAAAGAGGTAGAAATTCTGTCAGCATTTGGTTGCTACATTTCTCAGCTTCAGTTCCATGAAAAGTAGTTTGACACAATTGTCATCTTGGCTTTGCAAGAAAACAATTTGTATTTTAAGGCTTTGATCCACAACTTCTTGCTATCATTTCTGTAGATGGTTGATAAAAGTGTTTCAAGTGTTTCAGTATGCACTTCCCAATATCACAAACATAGAAAGATATATAATTGAACTCAACTGCAACCACCACAAAGATGATGTTTCTTTGTGGAATAAGTCTTCATGTTGATAAAGTACTATTGTAAGTCATGGAAATTCATCTAAGAATGTTATGAATTTCTCTCTCTCCTTTGTTATTTTCTAGTAGTGGGTATTGAAAAGTTGGAAAACTTTTGTAGAAAGGCTACTAGATATGGGATTCAGACGGACTCCAGCTGGACAATAAATGGTAGCAAAGCATTTGTACTTTGCTATATGTTGAGCTGTTGTTTGGATTTCTGTAACTTTGTGTAATTTTCAGATGATAAATAAATAATAAAATTTTAATGTGTTTTATACACAAATAAATTATATCTGTTCCAGAGGTGATATTCAGCAGGTTCTGACCAATTCTGGAGAACTGGTAGCGAAAATTTTGAGTAGTTTGGAGAACTGATAAATACCCCTTCTGACTGGCCCCGTCCCCATCTTTCTCTGTCTCCTGAGTCCCAGCTGATCTGGAAGACATGGGGATTTGGCAGTAACCTTCCCCTGGAGTGGGATGGGAATGGAGATTTTACAGTATCCTTCCCCTGCCATGCCCACCAAGCCACGCTCACCCACAGAACTGGTAGTAAAAAAAATTGAAACCCACCACTGATCAGGTCCCTGGGGTTTGTTCTAGTATGAATGGCTGTGCTAAATCCTTATTGTTGTTGTTCAGTCACTAACTCCTGTCTGACTCTTTGCAACTCCATAGACCATAGTATGTCAGAGGTCCTCCACTAACTCCTGGAGTTTGACCAAATTCACATTCATTGTGTCATTCATTGTGTCAATCACAGTGTCTAACCATCTCATCCTCTGCTGTCCTCCTTTTGCCTTCCACTTTTACCAATATCTAGATCATTATTAGAATTTACCATCTTTAGGATTACAAAAGGCATATATTTATGTGGAATTCTATGAAAGTAACCTAGTTTCCAGCCTTTCATAAATAGTATATATACTACCCCAAACAATATATTATGGATGTATTAACAGGATATGTCAATACAGAACTAGGAATCCAGGAAATGTTACACTAAGTAAAAAAATAGCTGGTGCACCAAAGCTCTAATTTCAAATTTCTTTTCTGAAATTTGAAAGACCAGCTCTTGTAAATTAATTGATTAATTAATGCAAATTACAGATGAATTAGAAATTAAGGCAAGGTTTGAAACGAAATTTACATACCAAAAGTTAGTAAGACTAACTAGAATAAGACTGATTCTATCTATCTATCTATCTATCTATCTATCTATCTATCTATCTATCTATCTATCTATCTATCTATCTATCTATCTATCTATCTATCTATCTATCATCTATCTATCATCTATCTATCTATCTATCTATTGCTCCATTCTTAAAAGGCTGCTTGTCTTCCTCCACTGTTTTTGTCCAATTCCCCCCAAATAGTTACAACTATTAGTTTGTTGGTCTTGTTCAAAATACTTCCTTTCTTTGAAACATTAGTTAAAAACATTCCTTGTTTTTCCTGATTGATTTTATATTCACTTACTTCAAACAATATTTGAGACATATTTAGAATTTCCATGTATAGTTCAGATATTTTATGGGCTTAACTAGATGTTGACAGAAATTCTATATTATCCAATCATTCCAGGGAAGTTTAGAACTAGATATATCAACAGCTTAGAGAAACTCTACTTTGGTTTATATCCATAGTGTGTTTTTCATCACATATTAATTCTGCTGATGGTATAGCAATTTTTATTGTTTTCTTTACATCATGATCCTATAGTACCTTTATTTAATTTATTAGAAAGAAATAAAGGCAACATGAAACAATGGTTCAATGACAGATCCACAAATTCTATTGGAATACAAATCAATTTGACAATGGTCCCAATAGTGCAAATATGATTATTATTATTTTTAAAAATCCAAATTATTTCTGCTCTTGCTCCAAGCAAATACAATAAGCATTATTTCATCATGTAAATCCTTCCACAAATTTCTTTCACTGAGGTTTAAAGCAAAACAATTTCATTTTATGAATAATATTCCTTTATAGCTGAACAATATCTGTTGAATAATTTATTCATTGAATTGTACTGCATATTTCTAATAGCCAGCAATTGCTTATTCATCATAAACATGCTCATACTTAATAACTTAATATCACCGCATATGATTAAATATAAATAATGTATTTATGTTAGACGATATATTTCATACATTGTGTGGATTCCATATTTACTTTGGGTGACCATGAGACAAATACAGATTTAGAATGAATAATAAGCAATTTCTGTAAACAATTGTCCCCACATTTAAATACTTTTATAAAATGATTCATTTTTTAAAAAACAAATAATGGAAATATTGCTGTGTCTCTTGAAATTCATTACCCATTTACGCTACTAGAATAATAACCCAATAGGCAACAGTGATATAGATGTAGTTTTAGGTAACAATACTTAGAAAAAGGCTGGCAGATGGGACCTGAGACAAAATATGAAATAAGGCAGTGGGGTATGGAATACAGGTTGCCCAAAACTTGAACTCATAATCAACACTCTTTCTGAAGATCCACTGACAAATGGATCTTGGAATACAGTTGGGGTCCATTTCAGCCATTTATAAAACTATTTGGTTCATACAGGTGTGATTATGTATTTCCTTCCTTCAAACCATACTTGCATTCTTGGAGTCTCCGCATGTGGCACTCTTTTGATGTATTTATATTACATAAAATGGATAATGGTAAAATACTCACTTCAGATTCGTGAGGTCTCAGATTAAATAAGGGGTTTTTAATTAGAAAGGTTTTCAAAATTATTTACCTCAGTCCTTCTAAGCAGACCTATGTCTGTTTCCATCTTTCCAGATTACATAACCTTGAGCCACCTCTGATGGTGCTCTCTGGGTACCAGCAGCAACAGCCTTTCAAGCTGATCTGCTGTTACAGAGGCCAGCAGTCAGGGAGTAAGAGAAGCAGTCTGAACAACTTAGTCATGGCATTATATCTTCACTATAGGAAATGAAAATGGAAAAGCACAATGCAAAAAGGGCAAATAATTGAGAAATCGTAACATGGGGCTGGTTTAACAGGAAGTCCTCAATTTATAACAGTTCATTTAGTGACTGTTCAAAGTTACTGAAAAAAAGGTGACTTACGATTGTTTTTCACAGTTACAGCCTTTGTAGCCTCCCCATAGTCATGTGATCAAAAGTCAGATGCTTGGCAACTGACTCATACTCATGACCCTTGCTGTGTCCCAAGGTCACATGAACGCCTTTTGCAACCTTTTGACAAGCAAAATCAATGAGAAAACCAAATTCACTGTGTCACGAAAGGTCTAAAATGGGACAAAACTCACTTAACAAATGTCTCGCTTAACAACAGAAATTTTGGGCTCAGTTGTGGTCATAAATCAAGGACTACCAGTATTTTGGGAAAGTAGATTTGGTAGGATCTACCAAAACTCTATCACTTGTCAAAAGATGATATTGTGGCTGTTTTGTAAAGCTGCTGCTCTATAGACTATAGAGACTTAAAACAATCCAGGAAAGACTGGATATTATATGGTCCTAGCTCTTGAACAGAGTTAGCTTGTAGTGCAAAAGATACCCTGGTAATTAACATTATGTCAGGGTTCCAAGTAATAGTTCCGCATCAAGCAAAACTCCAAGGCAGGTAGCCAGTTGATAAGAAATTTTATATGCTTGCCTTTTCTGCTTTGACATCATTGTACCAATATGTACAATATGTACACTCCTCCAAGACCGAGTGGCTGTGGATGCCGGCACCCCAATTCAGTCAACTGCAGCCGCAGCTGACTCTCGGAGGCGAGTTATTGGCCCCAAAGGATAGGGTGCGCAACTTAGGTGTCCTCCTGGATGAATGGCTGTCGTTTGAAGATCATTTGACGGCCGTCTCCAGGAGGGCCTTCCACCAGGTTCGCCTGGTTCGGCAGTTGCGCCCCTTCCTTGATCGGGATGCCTTGTGCACAGTCACTCATGCGCTCGTTACCTCTCGCTTGGATTATTGTAATGCTCTCTACATGGGGCTCCCCTTGAAGTGCACTCGGAGGCTTCAGTTACTCCAGAATGCAGCTGCGCGGGTGATAGAGGGAGCTCCGCATAGCTCCCATATAACACCGCTCCTGCGCAGACTGCACTGGCTGCCTGTGGCCTTTCGAGTGCACTTTAAGGTGCTGGTTACGACCTTTAAAGCGCTCCATGGCTTAGGGCCTGGGTACTTACGGGACCGCCTGCTGTTACCACATGCCTCCCACCGACCCGTACGCTCTCACAGAGAGGGACTTCTCAGGGTGCCGACCGCCAAGCAATGTCGGCTGGCGGCCCCCAGGGGAAGGTCCTTCTCTGTGGGGGCTCCCACACTCTGGAACGAGCTTCCCCCGGGTTTATGCCAAATACCTGACCTTCGGACCTTTCGCCACGAACTGAAGACACATCTTTTCATTCGCGCGGGGCTGGCTTAAATTTTATCGATTTTTAATTTTCTATTACAAATTTTAATGGGGTTTTAGTTTTATATATTTTAAAGTTTTTTAGGCCAATTATAAAATAAGTTTTTTAATTTGAATTTTAAATTGTATATTGTATTGTTTGTTTTTTACTTTTTGGCTGTACACCGCCCTGAGTCCTTCGGGAGAAGGGCGGTATAAAAATCGAATTAAATAAATAAATAAATAAATGTAGCATCAGAAGGTACCATAGGTGGTGTCGGGGTGGCAGGCCCGGCAGTGCGGCAGGTGGCGGCAATGCCATACGCCCAGTGGTGCAGCAGTGTGTCAGGTGGCAGCAGATGGTGATGGTGCGGCAGGCCCGGCGGTGGTGCAGCAGGTCCAATGGTGGTGTGGCAGGTGGTGGCAGAGTGGTAGGTAGCGGTGGTGCGGCAGGCCCAGTGGTGGTACGGCAGGCCTGGCACTGGTGCAGCAGGCCTGGCAGCTGTGCAGCAGGCCCAGTGGGGCAGCAGGTAGTGGGAAAGCATGTGGCATCGGTGTGTCGGGCAGTGGCAGGGTGTCCTTGGTGAACTGCTCAATGAACAGGGCAGGCAGTGGTGGGGTCAGCCAATTCTTCACACTTTAACAAACAGTTCGGCTGAACTGGTTGAATCCCATCTCTCTGATTGACAGATCAGCCTCCCAGAATACCGCCAATTAGCTGCCTGTTGCCGTTGCCGCCGCCACACCAACTCCCTCTCCCCTCAGGTATGGCTGATGCAACATTTGGTATATAAGACGCACCACAATTTTCACTGACTTTTGGGTTCTTATACTCCGAAAAATATGGTAATTAAAAGTGAAAGTTTTTCCTTCAACCCCAAACAATCAGTCACATGGTCCAATCAAGGCCAGTCTGGTGACTCCTCCTTCTTCCGGCGAGATGTGAAAATGTCCTCATTTTATTTTGACTACAGAACCCCAGCTATCTCTAATCCCCCTTCCCATCCCTCAGCTCCAGTGTGGCAGCACTGAAGCTCCAAGATGGCTTCAGCCAGGCCAGCTTCAAGGGTTGACAGTTACTACTGCATCCATCCAGGTATGATTTAATTCTTAAACGTTCATCAGCTTTAAGGGTAAGGTATCTCTTGTGTCTATTTTGTTTCCTTAAAATCAACCAATGCTGTCAACAGTATATGTTGCTGCTTTGGTTCAGCAATTCTTCGTAAGTGAAAAAAAAAATCCATAGAACATTATTACAGATCTCTGGATTGGAGCAAATGAGTCTAAATTGACTTAAATGCAAGCTTTGGGGCTTAATCGGAATGTGCAACAGGTTAATAAGGCAATTAAATTTATTCAGAGCATCATTTTAATCCAGCTGCCCCCAAAGAAAGGATCCCTCAGAGGAATAAAGACATTGTTTGCTTGTTAGGGGCATGCTTCATTAAGTATAATCATTACTCTGTTAAATTGGCAGCTGGGAATGTTGCAGTTATTCGACCAAATCTGTTTTTTTTAAAAAAATAATAATATTTGGACCGAATTTTCTTCTAGGCTATAAATTCTGCTACTGCATGCTTTATACTTTGTACATTTATTCCAGTTCTTGAATGGATGAATACCCACACAGTTACATACCCTTGTCTCCATTGTCAACTATAAGACAAAAAAAAAAGCAATAGAGATATTAAATAAATGACCTCGAATAATATGTTGATTTGCTGCATTGGCAATGGGAGACTGACAGTCCAATATCCATCCTAACGTGAAATGGAGTGGCCATTGACACCATATACTGACATTGATGTATTCTCAGAGTCCAGTGGCTGTTTAATATAACATTCAAACATGTTTCCAATTAAATTTTAATCCTATCATTCCCCTATTAAAACAGATCAACTAAGAGGTTTTGGAATAAAAACTGTGTGTTACCACAACTGCTAGATAGAGACAATGTTCTCTATCTAAAACAAATTGTGATGTCACTATTCCTGGGTTATCGTAAATTATGCCTGAGACAAAAACGCAAAACAAAGTGGGAAATTGAAAATGTGCAGATATAATCACTTTTTTTGGGGGGGGGAAAAATAAAAATAAAACCCAGCTTCTACAGCTAGACATTTATTTTTAGGGAGGACATCCTATATGGAAATCTACATGATGGAGAAAAAAAATAAGGTGAAAAGATGAAATACTTGCTGGATCAAGAGACCTATGAACTATCTTCCGTTTTCCATTGCCTAGGGGTAACAATTGTAGCTCATGAAATTCTACTTTTCTTAGACTATTCCAACAACCATGGACACCATGTTGGAGACATCACCGCACATTCAAAGAAAATAGCATTCATCTGCATAAGTCTGCTTGGACATATCAGAAGACATATCAAAAGACAGAAATTCTATGAATCCCATCCTGGTTGGAAGAAAAATACCCCCAGTTCTACCTGACTGCAGATGGATTGGTGCAATTATATAGTCTATTTTTATTTCATGTTCCTTTGATAATACAATCCAATTCTTCACTATTTTTTCAGCCTGTAATTATCAGATTTTCTTATCTTGCATTCCTGCAGAATTCAGACTGATGACAAAATTGAAAATGAGTGAAATCTGCCATTTTATTTTATCAACTCTTTTTTTAAAAAGTGTTATTCCTTCAATTCTTAGAAGTAATTGCAGAACAGTAAAGATCAGTGTGAAATCTAACAAGCTTCAAATGTAAATGAGTAATTGCATAGGAGATGCATTGAGCAAGACAGCGATGATTTACTGCATTGTCTATTCTGACATAAAACTATACACTATAAAGAAAATAGACTGTAATATGTAGGTTCATGAGCAGGAGGAAATGAAGCATAACTTAGGATAAGAAAAAAGAACTAAAAGTACCTAAAGCAAAAAAATAAAAAATCATGCAACTACTAACATTAATTACATATATTGCTTATACATAAAAGTCAGAAGCATGATAAATAGTATTTGTAAGATATTAACTCTCATTGATTCTAAATGCAAGTCTGAATTTAATATATTGCTATTAAGGCTGAAGGAGAGAAATATGTTATTGCTATAGCATGCCTGGCCTTAAGGACAAAGCTGCAGAGTCAACATGGCACAATGGTACTACTGAATATTAACCAAATCCTGCTTCTTCACTAACACTGAAGGGGATTTGCTTCAAACTATACATAGTTTTCGACTTTTATATTCAATCTTAAAAATTTCAGAGAATGGGTAGAAATTAGGCAGGAAAAAAAATCATTTTGAAATGTGGTGTAAAACAGGGTTCTCCAAGTATTTTTTTTTTAATTTGAATTTATATCCCGCCCTTCTCCGAAGACTCAGGGCGGCTTACATTGTGTTAAGCAATAGTCTTCATCCATTTGTATATTATATACAAAGTCAACTTTTATTGCCCCTAACAATCTGGGTCCTCATTTTACCTACCTTATAAAGGATGGAAGGCTGAGTCAACCTTGGGCCTGGTGGGACTTGAACTTGCAGTAATTGCAAGCAGCTGTGTTAATAACAGACTGCTTAGTCTGTTGAGCCACCAGAGGCCCTATTTGAGGAAGCCTTTTGATTATTGATGTTGTTAGTTTAAACAGTATTTATTAGACTATTTGCATATAATTTTAATGGGTTGATGAACAATCTGCATCTTTACGTAGGGGTTAATAAGTTGAAGAGTTTGAGATCTCCTGGTATTCAAAGGGCTTCAATGGCCCTGAAGAACAGGAAGAAGAGCTGCTTCCAGGGCAACATTTTAAATGGGACTTGAGCCGAAGGCTAGAAAATAATTTGAGAAAAAGGCTCAGACAGTGTAAAGTATGTTGGAAAGACCTTAGAAAGCTAGGCCAAGAGATGCTGGCAAAGGAATGGTCAGATAATAGATAGCATAACATGCATCTGGACAGGGAGGGGAGCAAGAGGTTCAGAAAAGACTCTTGACCAGGCAGGATACAAAAATAGATGGGCTAACTCTATTTAATTGTAAAGCTACATTAACAGAATTTTGCAAGATCTGAAAGTACAGAGATGAGGTTCACTTACCTTCCCTACCGGTTTGCAAATGTGAGTGCATTATGTGTCCGGGCAGGTGGGCAGAGCCTTCCGAAGTTACCGCTACTGGTTCGTGCAATCTGGAAAGAACCTGCTGAATCCCACCACTGGTATAGTTCCTGCTGCTGTCTCCTTTATAGGCTTAGAAACAAAGAAGGACCACTTCTTAGTCTCTTGCCCCACCCACTATCCAGTTATAAGCTATGTTTTCTTTTATCTTGACCTTCCATTGGCAAACTTTCTTGGCTCGCTCTCCCAAGGTCTACCATACTATTGCAGACAAGACTCTCCCTTGTTTTTACAAAAATAAATTCAGACTTACAAGATACTGTTAGTCTAGCTGTTAGAATAAAAGTGATTCTGACTTATACGGCGTTGGTTTTTTTCATCTAACCTATCTTTTAAGGCTGATAATCAGCGAAGCTCCTGCTTACATACCCCATCACCACTTTAATTTTATGTAAAGATGTGTGCTGCTAGAATTTAGTCATGCTGACATCTAATCACTTTGATACGGTCTTGGGGAGATAGAGGTCAATAAAATGGGTATTACATTAGCCATCTCTACCACAATGCATTCTTTCAATTAATTTTTTTCCAGGGCAGACAGCGAGGAGGAAAACTTGCCAAATGGTTGGTTTGGTTTCTGGCTCATTTTAAATTATAATACCCTCACATTGCCTTGGGCCACATTAGCCATTTGGTGAACACAATGGGGAAATTCTGCAATTTATTTAGAAGTTAAGGAAGCTTATTCTCCAGTAACTCTGATTCAGATATCAATCTTAATACCATTTAGATGTTAAAAGACCATACTCTGTATCTTGCTCCTGATTGCTGCATACTTGCAATTGAGAGACTTCACAGTGTCTGTAGTTAGTGATAGTGATTTTTAGAACATTTGTAATTTACCCATTTCTCTCTTTCTTGGTAGTATCTAATTGCTCTTTAAACCAGAGAAGCATTTCATAGGGTGTCCCTGCCCCCCGCCCCAGTAACATAGTAATAGAACTCAACTGAGTTAACCTGAAACTTGACAAGTAATGGACCAGACTTTTTAGAAGAGATCATCTTAATTTATTCCCGGACAAGGCTTCTACCACACAAATGTAGATTTACAGCAGCATGCAGATGGAATGTAAAATAACATAGGAAGGCAAAACATCTAGATAATCCAAACTCTATGAATAAGAAACCAATGTATACACAACAGCAAAAAAAACTGGGTATCTGGAAGAACTGAACCTAAATATACCAAAGTAATGAGATACAAATTGAACGTTTTACAATCAGATTCTAAACATAGAGGCAGCCCTACTGAATTTAGTGTAATTTAAAATGTAAATTATACTTTAGTGTAACTTACTTTATAGTACCCAATGTATGTAGAATTATTAGAAGACATACTGGTATATATTGGAAATATAAGGTTATTTTTCCTAGATCAGTTTTTTTTAAAATAAAAAACTAATGTTGTGATCCACCAGCAGCCCGCGGAGCTAGCAGCCGAGTCAGACAGTGAGGAGGCTGGGGAGGACAATGGGCCAGTCCTGGAGTTAGGGAAAGGCCTGGACAAAAGCTCTGGGTCGGACACAGAGATGGGGCCAGGGCCATCTGGGAGCGATGCACGGACTTCGGAGCCTCCAGAGGTAGACAACAGAAAGGCAAAGGAAGAGGAGAAGCCTGTTTGTAGTACACGCATGTGAAGAGCTGCCAGAAGGCAAGAGCAGTTAAAGCAAAAAGGACGACTTGGGAGTAAAGCCAGGAGATGATTGGCCTCTCCCATTAGGTTTAAAAGAGCAGCAACGGCTCTTGGGCACTTTGTAGGAAAGCAATATTGCTATATTTGTTTCTAGTCGGCATCTCTTGTTTCTTCATGGGGCTTTGCCAAGAAGGTCTTTGTCAGGGTGCCAAAGAAGACAAAGGTTTGTGATAAAGCTGAAGGACTTTTTCTCGAGGATTTGTTTTGGAATTAATTTGGACTATGCTGAGAATGAAGTAAATTCTCAACTGTTGTAATAAAATATATTTGTTTAGAACTGATTGTGTCTGGTAATAACTACATGGGCCTAGGTCACAATTAAATACAGCTTTTAATATACAATAATAGCCATAGCATTTATACATATTTGCTTGAATTATTATTTTATCTATTTTCCATTCCACATGAAATAGTTCTATTTAAAACCACGGGTCAAAAAAAAATTGAAAACCTACTGCAATATAGACTTAAGGCAGTAGATAAAAAGTTGATATCTTCATCAATGAAGTCGGTGTTCAGTTATTATTTTCTTCTTTGCCATGTCATCCTCTCATTCTTCCTTCTGAAAGAACCAATATTAACAACCAAGAAAACGCAAGGTGTGTGGTTACAGACAGCATGATATAAGCAGGGCAGCTTTCCCCAACTTGATTCTACCCTTGTGTGTTGGAAGTCCACTCTAGCATATTTTACCAATCTGGAGAATTTCAGGTTATTAAAAGCTGCCATAGGGCACAACACTGTTGGCATGACAAGCTAGTTATACATTCTTGCCTCGAATGCTACTTTCTCTAAAAAAAAAATTTAAATAAAAATATGAAATATAGGCCTCAGTATCGATTAACCAACATCTAAATGGATCAGTAATTTGGACTCAGACAAAATTGATGCTATAATTCTCTATTGTGGAAGGTAATCGCCTTTCTGGGGGTCAATAAAACACAACTAGATAGTGCAATCACTAATGACTGGATCTCTCTATTCTTACCTTGCAGGAATTTGGACTCTTGTCAGAAATACGACATGACTACTGGTTCTCTTTGCACTGATGCCATTAATTCTCTTGCTACAATATCTTAATGTCTGTACATAAGGGTATGGATATAATAGCTTCTCATCCATAAAAAAATGTCGCATATGCCATATTATGAGTCTCTAATGTGACAGTCTACTTTTTATGCACTAAGTGAAATTCGTTTGCATTTGCATTTGATGTAAAGGGCCAATAATGTTGTGACAGTCAGTCAACTATCCATAGTTTTCCCCCCCTCATTTACTACTGGCTTTATTAGCAAATTTTTTTAGAGTGGGTGGTCTCTAAAGTGTGGATCTTTGAATAGAATAGAATAGAATATTTTATTGGCCAAGTGTGATTGGACACACAAGAAATTTGTCTCGGTGCATATGCTCTCAGTGTACATAAAAGAAAAGATACCTTCATCAAGAATCATAAGGTACAACACTTAATGATAGTCATAGGACACAAATAAGCAATCAGGGAACAATCAATATCAATATAAATGGTAAGGATACAAGCAACAAAGTTACAGTCATAAGTGGAAGGAGATGGGTGATGGGAACAATGAGAAGATTAATAGTAGTGCAGATTTAGTAAATAGTTTGACAGTGTTAAGGGAATGATTTGTTTAACAGAGTGATGGTGTTCTTGTGTCTAGTTGTTCTGGTGTCCAGTTCTGGTGTTCTGGTGTGTTGAGGGAATTATTTGTTTAGCGGAGTGATAGTGTTTGGAAAAAACTGCTCATGTGTCTAGTTTTTCTGATGTTCAGTGCTCTATAGCATCATTTTGAGGGCAAGAGTTGCCATAAATAAACACATATATATATGTATTCCTACCTTTTAGATCCTTCCAGAGTGATTATTCACTTTTTGTAAAGTATAGTGAACCATCTTGCATACATGGAAGTAATAGATTTAATGGGAATTACATCCAACTAAATTTGAATAGGGCAATTCATTTTATCCAGACTAGAATCATCTGACAGATCTAGCCTTCTGATCAAAGTGAGAATATTCAGAACTGTTAAGTATTTGATTAAAGAAGCCTAATCCCATTAAACTGTTCATTAAAATACTTGCCAGAGTAAAGCTACTGAATGTTTTAAAAACCTTGCACATAACTGTTGGTTTCAGTGATAACGTAAAATGAATGATTTTATATTTGCTATCTCCTTCTCTTGGGCAAGCTTATCTAATCTGAATGATCTGAATGAGACACTCAAAAAAATAATAATTTGATAGTGAAATCTGCATCTGCCATCACCCACTGTTCAGAACAGCACTCCAAAACAAATCACAAGTATCATAAGAAGCAGATCTGTAGTGCTCCTAATATTTTTCCTAGCTTCTTAAAGAAGTGATCTCTGAAATAAATGCTAACTCTATTTTCATCATAAAAAGATGTACTTGCCTCTGAGAGATAAATCTCTCTCCTTTTTGCAGTCATAAACAATGTCTCTGTTTCTGTTTGGGTATGATGTGTAAATCAAAAGCAACGATATTAATGGTTTGGGGTTAAGATAAAGATTGGGTCATGACCTAGGGCTACATCCTGAGAGTTAAGCAAGGGCTAGCAATTTTTACAAAAACATCCCGCAAGGCCGGCCTAAAAACACATTAGTGGTGAAAGGTTTTGAAATATACACAAGTAAAAGAAAAAAAAGAATTTCCGCTAAGAGAGGTTTCTGAAGCAGTCCTGTCAATAAGTATTTCTGTTTCACACTGGTATGTTTACCTAGACTAAAAAAAAGCTCTGTCTGTGTGTGTGTGTGTGTGTGTGTGTGTGTGTGTGTGAGAGAGAGAGAGAGAGAGAGAGAGAGAGAGAGAGAGACTGAATAACTTTAAAATGATCTCTCTCTCTGTATGTGTGTCTGTGTGAGAGAGAGAGAGAAATTGTAAAGATTCAAAAAGAACAAAACGTATTGTTAACTCCTTGATTCTGCTTATTAATTGTTTCAGCATGATACAGGACAACACAAATCAATAAGCACATTCCTTGCTTATTTTTTATAATAATAATAATAATAATAATAATAATAATAATAATAATAATAATAATAATAATAATAATAATAATAAGAATAAGAATAAGAATAAGAATAATAATAATAATAATAATAATAATAATAATAATAATAATAATAATAATAATAAGAAGAAGAAGAAGAAGAAGAAGAAGAAGAAGAAGAAGAAGAAGAAGAATTTAATTTGTATACCGCCCTTCTCCTGAAGGACTCAGGGCGGTTCAAAGCCAAATAAAATCATCAGTAAATAGGTACAATACAAGTAAAAACAGTAATAAAAAACTTACTAAATTTGGCCCATAATTAAAATACATAAAACCATAAAACCCCATTTAAAATACCAATGATAAAACTAATTTTATGCCAATCCTGTTATGTAGCAACAGTGATGGCTGCTGCTACATATAGTAACCCATGGTTACTATAGAGTTATGTACTTCCACATTCAAGCACTGATCTCACTAGGTGACTTTAGGCTTGTCACTCTTGTTCAGCCAAAGTTATTGTGACCGGGTTACTAGATATATAACTGGAAACCCTGGAAGTAAATAAGGTTACCCGTCATCACTATTGCTGTCACTGTCACAGCTCTTTATGAGGGCTGTGCATAAGTTTCAGCAGATGCTTCACTGACAAAACATCCTCCTTGAAGCACCTTGTCCAGACAGCAAGGTGTTCGGCTGTGAATCATCAAGGTGGAATGAAGAGGCTAGATCAATCCAGCTAAGAAACTGTCTTCAGGTCAAATGAATGAAATGCAAAGCATTACTGTGGGAGGAAGTTCTGACAAAGACAAGACAGGAAATACACAAGAAGGTAAATCAGGAGTGACTGGAAGACAAGAGGCTTTTACTTGTAAGAACATATAACAGCTGTATACCCATTTTTTATTTTAATGTGGTTGTTACATTTGAAAGAAGCAAAATAAATATGTAGCAGCCATATCAGAATATTTCATTACTTCAGCTTTTCCATAAATTAGAGAAAACAAATGACAAATGTTATTTCTTGCTATATTCAGGGAAGTTACACTTTCAAATAACAATAGTATTTTGATCAGCTAATCACAATTTTTTTACGTATACTTGTAATTTAACTTTATTCTACTTCCAAGCTTGGCAGAGGGACCAAACCAGCATTGCAATAATGATTGGAAGAGATATTGAGGAATCCAAATATTATGAATCAAACTACGGTTCTTCAACATTTATATGCATGTATTATTACTAACACAAAAGGTTAGTAATAATACATGCATATAAAACATTCTCTTTTGGATAAAAAAGGATGTTGACGCTCTAGAGAGATTGTAGAGAAGAGCAAAAGAGATAATTAGCGAGTGGCAACTAAACTTCAAGATTAGCGGTTGCAGAAAAAGGGAATGTCTAGTCTAATGAACAGAAAGACTAGAGCTGAGATGATATCAGTCTTGCAATATCTGAAGGATTGTCACAGAGAAGGGGTGGGGGGGTCAGCCTATTCTCTAAACCACCTGAGGGCATGGCAAGAAGTATGGAAGCTTAACAAAGAGAGATCCAACCTAGAATTAAGAAGAAATTTCCTGACAGTGAGAATAATTAATCATTGGAACAGTTTGTCTTCAAAAGTTGTGGATGCCCCATCAGAGGTTTTTAAGAAGAGATTGGACAGCCATTTCTCAGAATGGTATAGGGCCTCTTCCTTGAACAGGGGGCTGGACTAGAAGACCTCCAAAATCCCTTCTAACTCTGTTATTCTGTATTATACGTTGCACTCTGAATAAAACTAAAAGTTTTACAGATTCTTCTCTCTATTTAAGTATGAGCAACGGTGGCACAGTGGTTAGACTGCGGTACTGCAGGATCCTTCTGCTGGCTGCTGCCTGCCTGCAATTTGGCAGTTCAAATCTCACCAGGCTCAAGATTGACTCAGCCTTCTATCCTTCCAAGGTGGGTAAAATGAGGACCCAGAATTGTTGGGGGCAATATGCTGACTCTGTAAACCAGTTAGAGAGGGCTGTAAAGCGGTATATAAGTCTAAGTACTATTGCTATTACTATTTATAGTATACTCAGGTCATTCTTCTTACTTTAAGTTGTTTCCTTTTCTTGTTCACATACTAATCAACTCACTTTCAACAACTAGTGTTTGTTTCAGTGAACATAGCATTTTAGCTTTACCTTGGGCTGCTTCTCCTCCTCCTCCTCCTCCTCCTCCTCCTCCTCCTCCTCCTCCTCCTCCTCCTCCTCCTCCTCCTCCTCCTCCTCCTCCTCCTCCTCTGTCTTCATCTTCTCCTTCTCCTCCCCCTCCTCTGTCATCCTGCCTTTTTGCTTCTTATACAGGGACTCTGCCTCCTTTTATTTACTATTCAATCTCAGGTTTTTTTTTAAAAAAAACCACTTGTTCTTTATTTTCACACTACGTTGGCAACATACAATTCTTTTTTTTTTTTTACAATGCACAAATCCCAGAATGAATTGTAGTACTAAGAGTCAGCCATCAATATACTATTTGCAATCCAGAGACCCACCCTGGCATTCCAAGATTGTGTTATTGAGACTTGGCAATAAAATAACTCTGTATTGATGATACAATAATGTTCTATTTCCAAGTGTTAAGGTGCTTTTAAGGATCATAATGGGAAAGATTGAACTCTGGGAGAAATTTTGCTCCTATTACCACTGAAATAGTGCCCAGCTTTGAGTTGCACAATTAAGTAAGCTGTTATAGTACAACCCACTAACTATATTTCACCGCATTCTCTATGAAGTGAAATTGGGGCGGAAAAAGAAAGATTCGGACAATGTTTTCTGACTATGCGTGAACAGCATAACTCTTGTGCTCAGAAGCTGCTGCATAAACCAGGGAAATATGCTGGCTGCTTTAAAAAGTTGACAGCAATTCTGTTTTCTTACCTAGTAAAATGCAACACTTTTAGGAACTGAATCTGAACCACAGCATGGTTGTACTAAAAAGTCGGTGACGGAAATAACTGCATTTTTTTTATAGATCACATAGAATTCTTCTTTACCAGATAAACTGTAGTTTGGATTAGACCATGAATTGTGACAAAGAGCTTTTCAGTCAAACTATATACTATAATAACAGTGTGCCCTTATACTTTACTATAGATGGAGACATACTCTAGATGTACACACGTTAACATGAGCACACATTGTCTATGGAGATTCTCAGTCATCCAGGTCATAGTTGTCCCAAAGATGCTTTTTCAAGAGGCAACTGGACTTTCTGTTTTTTCTTTGAAGACGTTCTGCTTCTCATCCAAGAAGCTTCTTCACCCCCGCCTCTCTCTCTCTCTCGTCTCTCTCTCTCTCTTCTGCCTGTCTGTCTGTCTGTCTGTCTGTCTGTCTGTCTGTCTCTCTTATCTGAAGAGGAGAGACAGACTCCAAAAGTGTGCAGGTTCAACTATGCAATGAAAGCTCCCATCCTTTCAAATGTGCATATCACACATCACCTACTAATGTTAAAAGTGAGTTTCAACTATTTATTCATATTCACTCTCCTGACTTTTTGAACTTTCTATGCTCGTGTGTGTGTGTAGGAGCTTGAATTAATTATTAGTAATACAATTACATTATAAAATCACAATATTGTTATTATTAATAATATAGCAACATTGTTATTATAAATTAAAATTGTAGTATTACAATGATATATGATTATATCATTATTACACTAATTGCCTGCAAAATAAAGTGCTCATTTCAACATTTGATTCCCAACTGTTATATTACAATATACCCATAAATTGCCCATGTATAGAGAAACAGATAGACTCTTTATTCATTCCATTCTGGATCTTAGATGAAACTGAATTAAGACGAAAAATGTCCTATTCTTCTTACTGAATGTAAGATAGCAATAGTAATAGCACTTAGACTTATATACCGCTTCATAGTGCTTTACAACCCTCTCTAAACAATTTATACAGTCAGAATTTTGCCCCCAATAATCTGGGTCCTCATTTTATCAACTTCAAAAGAATGGAAGGCTGAGTCAACCTTGAGCCAATCGAACTCTATATTGTGGGCAGAGTTAGCCTGCAATACTGCATTCTAATCACTAGTGTGATATGATATGAATAAGGTTGAGGATTCTTTGCAGGAAAACCTCCATTTTTTTCTATTCTGTAAATAATATAAAATCTCAGTTTACAACTTTCATTTTGGAGACATGCCTAGAATCAAATAATAGACAATTTTACCTTAAGACTACTTAGGAAATAATACTTAAGTATTCCTAAGAATATTTACTCAGAATAATCTTCCTAACATAGCTTTTTAATACTGGAAATAGTTTAAACATATTATATGGTTTAGAATTATTTTAGGAGCCAGCTTAGTGTAATGATTAAGGCACTGGGATAGAAACTGAGAAACCATGAATTGTAGTCCCACCTTAAACTCAAAACCAGTTAGGTGATCTTGGCCCAGTTGCTTTCTCTCAGCCCTAAGAAAAAAGCAATGGCAAACCATGTCTGAAAAACCTTGCTAAGAAAACTGCAGGAGCTTCTCTAAGCAGTCTCGAAAAATTGGACAAGACTGAAGGGAAAAAGCAACCCCCCAGATTTTTAGGAGTGAATGTTTAGCCCCAATGGAAATTAATAAATTACTAACTTTGGAATTGTTGTCTCCCAAATCAAAGCATCCATTTTCCAAAAATAATATTGTATATCAAATGTATATCAAATATTAAAATGAGATTTGGTCTTGAAACTGATTTCTTTACCCAAACTTAGTTATTTACCACAAAAATTTTGCTACATTGCAAAATATACATGGCTTAATAGGGTTTTTAAATATGGATTTTATTGGGGTTTATTTTATATTTTGTATTGTATTTTAAATTTAGGCTATTGGAATAAGTTTTTTAAATATTGTTTTTATTGAAATGTATCGTTTTTATTTTATCTGCCTGTTCACCGCCCTGAGCCCTTCGGGAGAAGGGCGGTACACAAATTAAATAATAATAATAATAATAATAATAATAATAATAATAATAATAATAATAATAATAATAATTATTATTATTATTATTATTATTATTATTATTATTATTACATTTTCAAAATGAACCAGAAACTCAGGTTTTCTTTAAAAAAAACTTTGCTGTGTATTCAGAAGTTCACCTGCTTGCATAGGCATACATTTCTAAAGTTTTATTAAAGAATAACAGAGTTGGAAGAGATCTTGTAGGTCATCTAGTCCAACCCGCATCCAAGCAGAACACCCTATACCATTTGTGACAAGTGGATGTCCAGTCTCTTCTTGAAAGCCTCCAGTAATGAAGCTCCCACAACTTCTGAAGGCAAGCTGTTCTATTGGTTAATTGTTCTCACTGTCAGAAAATGTCTCCTTATTTCTAGCTTGAATCTCTCCTTGATCAGTTTCCATCCATTGTTCCTTGTCTGGCCTTCAGGTGCTTTGGAAAATAGATTGCCCCTCTCCTCTCAGTGACAGGTCCTCAAATATTGGAACACTGCTATGTCGCTCCTGGTCCTTCTCTTCACTAGACTATCCATGCCCAGTTCTTGCAACCATTCTTCATATGTTTTAACCTCTAGCCCCTAATCATCTTTGTTGCTCTTCTCTGATCTCCTTCTATAGTCTCAATATATGTTTTTTACCATGTAATGACCAAAACTGGACACACTATTCTAGATGTGGCCTTACTAAGGCTTTATCGTGTGGTACTAGTACCTCATGTGATCTTATTCAACCCCTCTGTTAATGCAATTTAGGATTGCATTTCTGGCTCATATTTAGTTGATTGTCCACTAGGACTTCAAGATCCCCTTAAGGTTATTATTATTAGGCCACGTTTCACTTAATATGTATGTGTACTTTTGGTTTTTCTGGCCTCAGTTCTGCAGATGGGGTAATTGTTAAAAAAACATAAATGATTCAGGGGTGAAATCTAAAAATTTTCCCTAACGGTTCTGTGGGTATGGCTTGGTGGTCATATTACTGGGTGGGTGTGGCCAATAACAATAAATAATAAAAATAATAAACAAAGTATAGAAAACAATAAGAGGTACCAAAAACCAACTTTTACACTTTACACACACACACACAACACAACACAACTAACTCACACACAATGTAAAAGCAGCTGCACTTCACCCAAAATGACCCCTGCAACAAGCAGGAACCTCACACAGCCACAAAAAGCTCAAAAAACAACTTTCACAGTTTACACACACACAACACAACACAACTGACTCTCTCTCTCACACACACAAAATACAGCTTTGTAAGATTTTGTGTGTTTGTGTAGTTAGAGTGAAACACTACAGAAACACATCAAATCTCAGAGAGCTGCACAAATATTTTATTTTATTATTTTATTTTATTTATATTTTTTAGATCAGGGGTCTCCAACCTTAGTATTTTTAAGGTTTGTGGACTTCAACTCCCAGAGTTCCTCAGCCAGCAAAGCAGACAGATTGAGTTGTTCACCGAGGAGATGGATTGCAGGCAGGCAAATTCAGTTGCTAACTGATGCAACTGATTGCAAGGCTTAGCAAGCCCAAAAGGAGCAGTAATTAGCTAAGTGGGGAGGGGTCTGTTGTAAGTGTCAGCTTTAGAAGCCATACTAGGCCAAATATTTCCACGCTGCCACTTTCTCCTGTGTGGAAAAATAGGAAAAGCAGGAGGTTTGGTACAAGGGACCATTAGACATAATAATATTTTTCCTGCTGGTCTACGTCAGGCCAAGACTGCATCTGGAGAAGGAGTGGTCAAAGTGATGCCTTGAGATGGGATGGTTGGTGATTGGAGCACGTGATCGGCAGGAGTCAAGAGGTAGTGGTGGTCTAGGGTTTTGTACTACTGAGGGAAAACCTGGATCTCCAGATTTGGAGTTTATCCAGCTGTTTCAGTTTATGCTAGTAAACTGGCTACTACCTATGTTAGTAAAAGAACTTTGAAAGATGTTTGCCTCAGAGTCTTTTCTGCAGGAGGGGGTTTTCTGGAACACTGACAGTAAGAGGTTGTTAAAAAGGTGATTTTAAAAGCCTGTGATGATGATGAAACTCAGCTGGGATTGTCAGAGGAGTCTTTTAAAACCTTTGTTTTTTTACAACTTCTTTGGTCCAAGAGGTTGTTAAAAAAAACAAACTTTTAAAGGGTTCTGATGATCCCAGCTGAGCCACGCAATCATCAAAGGCTTTTTTTTTTTTACTTTTAAAAGCCTTTTTTCGGCTGAAGAAAAAATGGTTTTAAAAGTAAAAAAACCCAAACCTCTCATGATGGCATGGCTCAGCAGGGGCAGGGGGCGGGGCCAGGGATTTTTGCTACCAGTTCTCTGAACCACCAGACACCACAGCTACCGGATCAGGTGAGCCGGTCCAAACCGGGAACATTTCACCCCTGAAATGATTGCACTTCATCATAACACTTAGCAATCAGAGGTGGTATTCAGCCAGTTCCGACTGATTCGGGTGAACCGGTAGCTCCAACGATCAGTTGGCCCCACCCACCTGCCCCCGCTCTATCCCATCCTTTATTTGCTGCTTTGTAACTCATCTCAATCACACGGCACAGCTGATTTTTTCCCCCTTTACTTACCGTTGCTGACTTGGAAGGTAAGCAGCTGATCTTCTAAATGCTCCATTTTCAGCGCTGTGTGCAAGCGCGCGTGTGCGTGCTAAACGCCCGCTCACTGAACTGGTTGTTAAGCTGGCAGCATCCCACCACTGTTAGCAATAGCTTCTTTGTGATGGTTAAGTCAAGAAAATGCTCAATGGAGAGTTTGCACATTCAAAAAGGCATTTACTAAGTGCATTGCCTTTCCCGCCCCGCCCCAAAGCCCTTAACTATTATTTGAATGCAACTTCAGTATGCCCTTTTGCCAGAAAATGACATTTCTTGGCAGAAGAACTAAACTTCTCTCCATTAACATTTCTTTGAGCAACTTCAGAGGCTTAGAAGACACCCAAGAGGTGTAGTTGAGAAGAAAACAGAGAAACATTTGTTGTAAAAAGTCTCTTCACCTTTCTCAGGTTACTCACCTTGCTCTTTTGATCCTCTGGCACACTTATCTATATTTCTTTTTAGCATCTTGGGGGTTTTTTTTCTTCTCAAATGATCCTGGCAGCATTGTTGAATGAATAATTAAATATACATAAATAAACATAAACAAAGAGGAGGCAAAGTAACAGTATTTGCATATTATTTGAGGTCTGGCCTTCCCTGAAGCCATCAGCAAATTTCAACAACCTGCAACCAAGTCAGGAATAATAATGTGCGGTGCGATTCTAAATATATTTTAAGTTCAGTAGGTTACCCTCCTAGTTCACGGCCGATGCTTTGCCATAAAGAAGCTGGCAGTTGCTGGCTTGCCGAAGTTCACTTATACTCAACTTTTTTTGTTTCATTTGGAAAAATATTATTATTATTTTTTACTTGGCTCCGTACTAAAAGCAGGGAATAAATAAAAGAAGAAGATGCCGTAGTTTCCTTTAGCCACCGATGGCAGAGTTGACTTTTGGGAATAAGATTAAAGCTGCTGAGGGTATTGTGACAAAATGGAATGTAGGACAAAGTCTGTGTTCTGTGTGAAAATCTCATCTGGGGAAATTTCAATCATTCTCAGCTCGGTCTGATCCCTCTTGCATTTCAATACAGAGCTCTCTATGGGAGCCTTTTGTTTTCCACCAGAACTGGTTCTGAATTTGAGAAACTGTCCTTTGAGGGAAACTGTCAAGTATACTATTCTTATTAGCTAAGTTTCCTAATTCCTTCCTAACATTTTAACAATTTGGGTGCCGGTTTTCTAACCAGCAGAGGCTTGCAAGCAGCCTTTCCTTTCACTTCCCCAGATCCAGTAAAGTCAAAACAGGCTTCCAATTACATTTATTTATTTATGTATTTATTTAGCTTCTATTCAAAGCAAAGAACATTTTTACATCAGGCAGTAAATGTACACGCCTACAGAAATATATATAGAGATACATTAGCACAAGAAGAACTTTCCACCAGGTTCGCCTGGTGCGCCAGTTGCGCCCCTTTCTAGACCGGGATGCCTTGTGCACAGTCACTCACGCCCTTGTGACGTCTCGTCTGGATTACTGCAATGCTCTCTACATGGGGCTCCCCTTGAGGGGCATCCGGAGGCTACAGTTAGTCCAGAATGCAGCTGCGCGGGTGATAGAGGGAGCCCCTCGTGGCTCCCGAGTGACACCTATCCTGCGCAGGCTGCACTGGCTGCCTGTGGCCTTCCGGGTGCGCTTCAAGGTGTTGGTGAACGTCTTTAAAGCGCTCCATGGCATAGGGCCGGGTTACTTACGGGACCGCCTGCTGCTACCGAATACCTCTCACCGACCGTGCGCTCTCACAGAGGGACTCCTCAGGGTGCCGTCGGTAGCGACAGTGTCGTCTGGCGACACCCAGGGGAAGGGCCTTCTCTGTGGGGGCTCCCGCCCTCTGGAACGAACTCCCCCCAGGACTTCGTCAACTTCCGGACCTCCGAACCTTTCGCCGCGAGCTTAAAACTTACTTATTTATCTGCGCTGGCCTGGGTTAGTTTTTAAGTTTATGGGTTTTTTAATGGGTTTTAGTCTCAAATTTTAATTGTGGCCAATTTTAATAAGTTTTTTAATTGTATTTTAATTGTATTTATATTGTATTGTCTATTTTACTTGGCTGTGAACCGCCCTGAGTCCTTCGGGAGAAGGGCGGTATACAAATTTAATAAATAAATAAATAAATAAATATAGCGATTGAACTCAAGGGCAATAAAGACGTTCATTCCCCCATCTCCTAAGAGGCTTGTTCAGACAATGTGGTTGGTCTTTTCCCCCTATGTATCAGCCAATAGCTAGGAAGTTGTATATTTTAAAGGCTAAACATATTTTTCACACAATCCCTCAGAGTTAGTTCCCTAGTTAGTCTCACGGAGCAGTTTCCACTCTCCATGTGGTTCTTTTTTTTGCTTCTTCTCTTTGGTGGTCCGGATCCAGCCCAGGTTGGCTGCTCATTCACTCTCTCATCCTGATCAATTTTCAATTGGCCCTCACCAGTACTCCTCTCTCCCTTGGATTCCCTCTTTCCCCAGCTGGCACATCAGGTGGAGTTTGTGGAGCTACCTTCCTTTGTACTCAAATTGCAGGTATGTGAATTAGAATAACAGCATGTCACAGGAAGAAAACTCCTGCATGTTCTCCTTTAACACTTGACTCATGGGAAAACTTTAAGGAACTGGAATTCTGTGCCTTTGATTTTCTTTTTGTTTTCTTATCCTATTTCTGACTAAGGGATGTTTTGGGTATTTTTTTTGGTTTTTGTTTTACTTTTAACACTTTGGTACCTTTCTCCATTTCTCTTGAATAGTTTTTCTGTCTGAATTCTTGTCAACTCCTCAGCTTGCTTAACTAAGCCATCCCCTGCTTTCACCTAGGTCAGGGGTGTCAAACTTGCGGTGTCACATTGTCATCACATGACATATCATGACTTTTCTTCTCCTTCACTAAAATGGGGATGGGCATGGCCAGCACGTGATACATCTGGCCCATGGGCTGTGAGTTTGACACCCCTGCCCTAGGTCAAGCTCCATCAAGAAGGGCCTCTGGTGGCTCAGACTGGAAAGACAGTCTGTTATTAACAGCAGCTGCTTGCAATTACTGCAGGTTCTAGTCCCACCAGGCCCAAGGTTGACTCAGCCTTCCATCCTTTATAAGGTAGGTAAAATGAGGACCCAGATTGTTGGGGGCAATAAGTTGACTTTGTATATAATATACAAATGGATGAAGACTATTGCTTGACATAGTGTAAGCCGCCCTGAGTCTTCGGAGAAGGGCGGGATATAAATGCAAATAAAAAAAATAAAATAAAATAAAAAAGTGAAGTCCCTGGACTGCTCTTGTCCCAAGTCTGTCATTTGCACCCTACAGATCCACATCTTTTATAGTTTGTTCAGTTCTTAAATTTTCAGTTCTTTAGAGGCACCTCTTCCCTCCATTCAGAAGATTCCCAAATGTGCTTCCCTTACAGACTGCACTCTGGTGAGATCTTTTTACAGCGTCATGTAATTTTTTTTATCTGTATTATCTTAATGTCCACTTTCCTCTATTCTTTACAAACTTTAAATCCAAACTTTAAATCTGTGCCTTTGATTTTCTTTTTGTTTTCTTATCCTATTTCTGACTAAGGGATGTTTTGGGTGTTTTTTTACTTTTAACACTTTGGTATCTTTCTCCATTTCTCTTGAATAATTTTTCTGTCTGAATTCTTGTCAAGGCATCCAAACCATTTTTTAACTTCTCATGGAAACCCTATACCAGTTTTCACCAACTCTAGTCAATCCACAAACCCTTTTTTCCCCCTGGGTTGTATGATTATCTGCAGGGAGCCATTTTCGGAAAGACTGTTATGCATAGTCATGCTACCACTGGACCGATATGCCTTCTAGTCTTCTGAATGAAATAAGAAGACACCAATTATAAAAGTGAAAAATGAAAACTATTCCAAAGGCAATGATAGATAAATGGGTATCTTGCTTACAGCACTGACAGCGAAAACATAGCCTGTTGCAACAGAAAATAAATACATGGAAAAACTGGCGTATTACCTCTTTATAAGTAAGCTTGTGAACAAAATATTCACACACCTGTTTTCATACTTTTCTCCAAAGTTTAAATTTATTTTTAAAAAAAATATTGATTTTTTTTTTAAAAAAAGCTTATGGTCTGAACTCTCTTACAAACTCTTCAAACTGCACAACTCATAAATGCAACTTTTTAAAAATTAAGGCTTTCTGTGCTTTGCCGGTGTCAGCATGGTGATGAAATAACATAACATATTCCATTAGTTTTTTTTTTTTAATCAAGCTGTTTTGAAGTTGACAAAATAATCATCCTTGTTTCAAAAATCTCTCCATTCATGGAAGCAAGCTAGGACAAGAAGAGGTTATGGTTGTTGGCGACATCTCCATGTTAATTCCTCTCTATTTCTAACAAGCAAGTAAAAATGAAAACTTTTTTCCTAGGAGTGTCCATTGGAATAGTCCTTTCTTATGTGCCTGACTAATGGATTTCTAAAAGTTAGACTTTCTACAAATGAAGGTCTCCTGTAGCTCTAAATGCCCAACTAGGGTAATTTTATTTATTTATTTGTCATATTAGGGAAGCAGCCCCTTTGATAGTCCTAAGAGGTCTCAGCCTTCAAAGATTAACATCTATATCTAAGTCAGTGTATATATCTGTATCTAAAAGCTAGTGGCAACTGGATGTGTGTTCCTTCTTGAGATACCAAAGGTCACATCATATAATATATGTCTACTAATATCTTGATCACTATAGTTACTCTGACTGAAAGCATTGGTGCCCCTTGAAAAAAATATATTTCCTTATTGATTTCCATTTACAAAATTGTTCAGCAGCTGTGCAAGAAAACGGCAATAAAATATAAATAGCTTTATTAAAAACTACTAAAATTAAAATCATGAATCCATCTTATGAGGCAGTAATGAACTAAATGACAGAGCAACTTAAATTCAACCAAATGCCTAGGTGAGCAGGAAGATCTTCAATGAGGTTGAAAGCTTGGATCAAACTGTTCTCCATAACATACTTGACTTAATCTGAGAAGTCACTACCATAAGAAGGCCCTGTCTCAGGTTGCCATATAGCAAATTTCTGGCCTTGTCAAAAGAGAAAGTATGTAAAAGAGAAACTGATTCATGATATATCCAGATCCCAAAGCATAATGGAATTTATATTTCAGAATCATCTCCCAGTGTAGTTTTTCTATCCAGAAAACACTGTAGTGATATCAAATAATACTATACATATGAATAGATCCTCAGATCAGTGCTGAATTTATGCATTTACATTCCAGTGTCTGATGCAATAATATGTCAACCTTTTGAGACTGTCCAGAGAAACCATGAGTATTAACACTCTAGGTATCTAACACTTAACACAGAATAGCAATAGCACTTAGACTTATAGACTACTTCACAGTGCTTTACAGCTCTCTCTAAGCAGTTTACAGTGTCAACATATTGCCCCCAACAATCTGGATCCTCATTTTACTGACCTTGGAAGTATGGAAAGCTGAGTCAACTTTGAGCCGTTCTGAATCGAACTGGAGTGAGCAGTGAATTAGCCTGTACTACTGCATTCTTACCACTGCGCCACCACAGCTCATACTTAACTATTTTTAACGGTTATTTTAATCACTTACTGTACACCACTCATAATCACGTTTCTGAGCTGGGAGGCTACATAAGTTTGATAAATAAAAATAAATAAATAATTTATTTTTAAGTTTATAGTACTGGAAACTTGCAAGCCTGAAAGCATTTATCCTTTCTTTATGTTTACTTTCCACAAAACTAGGGTGGATCCCCTCTGAGACTCTTCCGCACCTATTTTCCCTCTGAGTTGCCTTTTGTGCAACAATTGTCTTATCATGGCTCTTTTTCTTATCTCCCAGGGCCATTCCCACATGCCGTTATAATAAGTCATGGCTTTATACAATGACATCATCATACAAGTTGTAGCATTGTCCTCTTGCTTCTTTTACAAACACCCATGATTCCATCTTTTTCTCAACCAGTTCCTCAGAAGTATCATATTTTTCAGAGTATAAGACGCACTGGACTATAAGACATACCTATTTATTTTGGTGAGGAAAACAAGAAAAAGAAATTGGCCTCCCAGCAATTTTGCCTTGTTGCAGCAAACAGTCTGCTTTACTTTCGTTTTTGTTTTCAGCATAGCTTGATTAGCACAAGAAAAAAAATCTACTCCCAGCAATATACCTTCTTGCAGCAAGCAGCAGAGGCCCAGGCAGCAGTAGGCAATCCCTGCAGCCTGAAACAGCTGAGAGTCAGGGACAATCAACTTGTGCTAATTAGGCTGCGCTGAAGCTGAAATGGGCTGTTTCTTCTTGCTGCTTGCTGCATGGAGGTAAATTGCTGGGAGGCAGAGGCCAAAGGGTGGGGGCCAGTGGGTGAGTGGGGCTACATTCAGTGTATAAGATGCACCCAAATTTTCACCCCCTTTTAAGGGGGAAAAAGTCTTATACTCTGAAAAATATGGTACTTAAAACCGCAACACAACGCTGGCATAATAAATCACAAATATATAAAAGCACCCAAAGAAAATGACAGCCAATAAAATGTCTAGCAATAGGATGCCAACATGTGTACCTGCAGCTGCAAACCAATTTGCTACATTCATTGTTCATGATTAGAGATTACACCAGATTTTAAATTTGGTAAGGTGACTTCACTGCTGAAAATAAATTCACTTATTTCAAATCCACTTATTTCAACTTGGACATGACTTCAGGGTACTCTTGCTCCTTGCCTCTTCTATCATTCCTAGGACATCAGTGCTCTTTCCCCTAACCCTTTCTAAGCTAAAAGTAAGAACATAAATAAATAGTCAGAATAAATCCATAAATAAAATGTACCTTGGGAAAGATGGAGCAATCACTCCAGGACAATCATTTCTCCTTAGCTGTAAATATGTCAACCAGTGTTTCATTTCATGCTGACAATTAGGAATGAGGCTGGGAGCCATAGTCTTGCCCAAAGCATAAAAGAAAACTTCATCCCTGAGATTTACAATGGAGAAGACTTTTGTGGCCTTTCGTATTTGGAGATAAAATTCTGGCCTCCCCAAAAAGGAACTACAGGAAAACAAGACAAGAATTGAATTGCTTTTGTGTGTTTCTACTGCTCATCTAAAAATGACTTGAGTGTTTATCTGGAACATTTAGAGGGCTCCATGTGTTTTCTGTGAGAAGCAGAAAGAATTATTTGATCCATATTAATGCTGCATTAAGCATACTGTATTACTTTTAAGCAGTAAACCTAAGGCTTGGACAACTCAAATATTTCAGAGTCTTTACACAGCAAACACTTAAGAGACAGAAACGAGTCAAACCAAACAGACATTCTTGCCATGTTTTTTTTTAAATTCTCAAACCTCTTTATTTTCTTCTTCTTATTGCTTTTTTTGCAATAGTACGGTGCAAATGATCTGTACACATAATGTTTCTTCAAATAAAGGTCGTAGCCTATGAAGGCACTGGAACAAGGAACCTGGATTTTACATTAGACTTTAATAAAGAAAACAAATTTCAATACCTAGCAAGAATACAAGTATTGTTTACTCAGCTTAGAGTAAAATCTACCAGCAAATGTCTTTCTATCCTCTATTTAGAAACTTTCCCATTTTCCAAACAGAACTGATGAAGAAAGCTGGCTTAAGATGGTTTTTTAAAATAAATAAAACTTTTCGCCGTGAGCTGAAAACGCACCTATTTATTCAAGCGGGACTGGCTTAAAAGTTTTATTAAATTTTTAATTGGGGCTATTTATATTTTAGGGTTTTAAATTGTTTTAAATTCTGGCCGTCTCTGTAATATGTTCGGTTTTAATCTTGTTTTAATGTGTATATTGTGGGTTTTATTTGGCTGTACACCGCCCTGAGTCCTTCGGGAGAAGGGCGGTATAAAAATCTAATAAAATAAATAAATAAATAAATAAATAGATAAATTAAGATGTATTACTTTTTAATAAAATAATTAACTATTACTATGGTAAACATTAATTGTATGTTATTTTGAAATAATTGTGTTAAGACCTGGAAAAAAATTAAGGCGCTCATGTCAAAATGGGCTAAATTAAAATTGTCACTTTTAGGGAGAATTTCTGTAGTAAAAATGAATGCTTTGCTTAGAACGATGGTTTTGCTTCAGATAATACCTATTTTGACAATGGATGTATCTTTCATGCAATGACAAAAAGCTATATCTAAATTTAACGGCAAGGGAAAAATATGATTTAAATACAAAGAATGTTACAATGATGTTATAAATTGCAAGGAAAAAATGAGGATTGAGTTTACCAGATTTGAAATTAAGTTTATTGCTTGTTGTTTTGCTTAGATGAATAGGGGTTGTTGACAGGCAGATTTTTAGAGTTAGGAGAAAATGACCTGACATTTGGATGGCATAGGTATCTATAGTATAATAAAGTTAAAGTTAATATGGCTCTTAAAAACACTTTATTAGATGTACCATATTGAGAATATGGAATAAATATAAACCCGGACTTTACCTGAAACCACCTCTACAGATCTCCACAAAAGAAGCATTTTTATAGGAAAGAAATTTATAGAGAACAGAAGAGAAAACAGGAAAAGACAAATGGTTAACACACCAGGAATTATTGAAGAATCACCAAGGGTAAATATAAAATTAAATCAAGAGAGCAACTAAGATAAACCAGTTTGGTCTAGAGATTAAAATGGCAGGCTAGACACCAGGAGACATGAATTCTACTGTTGTTTTAGGCATAAAAGTTGGCTGGGTACCCTTGGGCCAGTCACTCTCAGTCAGCTCAATCCTGATGGGGAGCCATTATAAAGATTTAAACCAAAGCTGTCATAGCATTTTTGTTTGCAGATCTGTTGCTTCTCAGCCCAACTCACCTCACAGATTTGTTGCTATCGGGAAAATAGGAGAAGGAAGGAATATTAGATATGTTCTTTCATTAGTGAAAGGTCATTATTGACATTCACCAATGACTGGAAATCCCTTATGGATTTCTTTGGTAAAAAAGAAGTTGATTTTGTGACTGATTGTTTTGATAATTAGAACGAATATGTTATACATAGAAAGGAATTATAATGTACTCTTAAGAGAGAGAGATTTGATTAGAATTTTATGTATAACTGCTGAGACGATGATCAGAATCCATTTCTTTGTATTTCTTTTCATGTTTTTGGTTCTTTTGTTTTATCTTTCTTTTTTCTGTCCTTTTTTCTTTGTCTCTTTTCTTTTCCTTTCTTTTTTTCTCTTTCACATTTACTATATTTTTTTTCTTTGAATGTCTTTCTTATGCATGTAAAATCTTTTAATAACAACTATTTTTTTAAAAAAAGAAACTTTCCCATTTTCTGTTACTCTTACTTTGATTAAAGTGCTTCTGTCATAAATAAATGCTTTTTAAAAAAGAGATTTTGAAAATCTACCTCATACAGGAATTCTGATGTTCCAGTTCTATTTGTTTTCTCATAAAAAATTGAATGTTGAGGAACATCTTTGAATGTTGCTTATGCATAGAATATAGCAAAGTAAAAGGCATTTGTCTAGTAATTGAATGATATGGTGCCCTGAAATATTTATGATTTGCCAATAGAAGCAATAAATTCACATGCCTGAAATGGCTTAATCCAACCCATGTCTTATGGTCGATTGACTTGATCCTTGTTGAGACTTGGATCTAGATCAGGTCACTAAATTTGGGAAATCACGTTATAAATCTGAAATAAAAGATTGGTAAAAGTATAAAATATATGTTAGAGTTTCATACCCATTTAAAGGTTTATACTTTTTTTGAGACTTGTTATTATATTATATTCTAGAATTATCTACATTTAAGATCAGATGTGGGAATGTCTTATGGTTTTCTTGATATACACAGAGGAGCATTCCCTGATTCATATCTATGGAGATTCTCAGTCATGGTTGTCCCAAAGGTGCTTTTTCAAGAAGCAACTGGACTGCCTTGGGGTTTTTTGGGGTTTTTTTTGAAGATGTTTTACTTCCCATCCAACAAGCTTCTTCAGCTCTGACTGGATGATAGGGAATGGAAGTATTTATATTCCTTGCAAACAGCTGGTCATTTGTGTTCTTTTAGAGAGTAGCTGAGGCCACATAGATCTGTGTGAGAGGTTTGTCTGAGATAAACAACACAGACTCATCCCCAACAACCTGTGCCTATATTCAACAGTGAACAGTTCCTGCACTTTTTGCAGGATGTTTTGTGTTTTTCACACAGAAAAACCTCCAAGTGGCCTCAACTACTTTCTAAAAGAATGCAAGTGACCAGCTGTCGGCAAGGAATATAAATCCTTCAATTCCTCACCATCCATTCAGAGCGGAAGAAGCTTCTTGGATGAGAAGTGAAACATTTTCAAAGAAAAACAAGGAAGTCCAGTTGTCTCTTGAAAAAGTACCTTTGGGATTCCCTGATGCAATTTGTTCATATGCACAAATGTGTTTATATATCCAAATGATACAGTGATATATACACACCAGTTGAGTGTTGGACATTACTGTATATCATGTAATGTTTCTGGCTGGGTTTACATATTGAGCTATAACACAGTGGTCACCAATTGGTGGTCCGCAGGAAAATTTTGGTGGTCCATGGCACACCCAGGTGGAGGAGCTGCTCCGGGATGAGCAATGGCCAGTCCTGTGACTAGAGCTCTGGAATATGGGGCTGGCCAGGCAGCTCATGGTGGGGCTGTAAATCTCCGCCATTGAATGAGGTTTGTGCAACTTGCAAGTTTGCAGCGCAGCCCTCGCTGGCCAGAATGAGGTAATGGTGCAAGAGGGGAGGGTGGCGGTGCAGACGGGCTGAAGCAACGAGAGGCTGGAACCCCAGGCTATTTCTTCCCCTTACTGTAGCTTCCTTCGGCTGAATCCACCAGTGGTTGTCCCTGCCCCTTGTCCTCCCTTTCCAGTCACTCCTTGCCTAGCAAGGGACGGGGAGAGGGGATGGAGATTTGCTCCATATTCTAGAGTGGGAGCGAAGCTTCATCTCTTGCTGGATCTCAGGGCTATTTCTTCCAGCCATTGTTGGTGCTCCGCGAACCTTGGTCTCTCGGGGAGACGCTTGACTTCCTCTCAGCCCCAAGACACTGGCTGGCCGATGAGATGACAGAGAGAAAGAGAATGAGAGAGAGAGAGAATGAGAATGAGAGAGAAAGAAAGAGAGAGGGAATCAGAGAAAGAAAGAGAGAATGAGTGGGGGAGAGAGAAAGAGAGGGAATCAGAGAAAGAAAGAGAGAATGAGTGGGGAGAGAAAGAGAGAGGGAATCAGAGAAAGAAAGAGAGAATGAGTGGGGGAGAGAGAAAGAGAGAGGGGGAGAGAGAAAGAGTGTGTGAGAGAGAGAGGGGGGGGGAAGAGAAAGAGAGAGAGAGAGAGAGAGAGAGAGAGAGAGAGAAGGGACCCCATCCCATCACTGGGAGTCCAGGTGCTTCAGCAAATGGCACGCTGGATTTGTATTAGTGGCCTGCGGGATTTAAAATTATGAACTTGGTGGTCCCTGAGGTACAAAAGGTTGGGAACCCCTGCTATAACGGATTTGGTTTTGCCTTAGGATGATGCTTTAGACCAACTGTTGTATTTGTAAATCATACTTTACTCTTTTGTTATTAGTTATTTCAGTTGTATAAGGCCAACTGCCATAGCTGCGTTACACTTCACAGTGGTAAAGAAAGCATTGATATAATAATTACAGTAAAATATTCATAAAATAGTTAAAAGCATAAATAATTAAAATCTGGAGTTTTGTTTGACTGTTTCGTTTTAAATACTAATTTAAATTCTTTGAGATGAAGGACAGTTTCTTCAGTTCAACGGGGGACAGACTTAGATCAGGAGTGGCTAGTGAGAAAATTTCTTTAAATTGCCATCAGTTGAACAATGTCACTGGCAATCAGTGAAATTCTCTTAATACAGACATAATTATGAGAAGTGTTCTGGATATTACCTCAGTCTACAATATCAGAGCCTATCTGTTCTTTCTTGGGGAGTTTAAACCACCCATTATTTTCACCATGCCTGGATTACATTTCCTTCATTCCATTTATTATGGAATAATAGGCAGACCTTCAAAAGAATATTACTATTCCCCAAATGAGAAACAGAGAGATATATAGTGCAATTATCCTCATAGGTTTCCACAGTGGATTCATTTCGACATTAAAAAGCATTTTCCAGGTTGAATATTGCTTACCATCATCTGAAATCTATCTGTGAAGATTCTCTGTGTAACAGTTCTACTTTGCTGTCTCTCAAGAAATGGAAAAGAAACAAAAATCATTGATAGCTTAGAGACCAAGAAGTCCTCCAATATAATGTGCCTTTCTCTGACCCTCAATCAAAGCCTGACTCAAGTTGACCAAGGCAACCTCAGTGCTGCTGGCCACTCTGAAGCCAGATTGAAATAGTGTACGTCTGTCAAGCATAACAAGAACTCTGAGTTCAATGCTCACTCAAGCATTTTAAATTCCATTCAGCCAAATGCAATAACAAATTCAATGCAGTATTTTCCATCGGTTGAGAAAGTTGTGAAGGGAGTGGGGAGGGGGGAAAGGAGGGAGGGGGGGAAAGGGGGGAAAATTTTGTAAAACTTTTTCAATAAAAAAAAGACAAAGTTGAGGGCAGATGGTAGAGAGAAAAAGCACACGTATTTAAAGGATTAATAAGAATTTGCGCTACTGCGGCATAATTGCAACATCATAGTGATTTACCTACTCTTTGCAAAAAGCAAAATACATATATGCTTTCCTGTCTAGAAATTATCTATTAATTTAGTCGGTGACTTCATGCATCTCAGATATGGGCACCACAGTTAACCCACAATATATTTGTTGAACTTTGGATACCATTAATTTCTTCATAGTTTTATTAAATGGAAGAGAGCTTTGAAACCATGGGATGACTCTTAAAATACTTCCCTAGCTTACCATTTAAATATGTTATATTTATATAGCTAAAACCATAAAGAATGCTTATATAGCTAAAACCATAAAGAATGTTTTCCCCTAGAACAGGGGGTCTGCAAACTTGGCTCTTTTAAGACTTGTGGACTTCAACTCCCAGAGTTGAGCTGGCTGAGGAACTCTGGGAGTTGAAGTCCACAAGTCTTAAAAGAACCAAGTTTGCAGACCCCTGCCTTAGAACAAAGAGGTGAAAACAGGATGAAAAGGAGATCTCATAAGTACTGATCCTTGCATGAATAGGACATCCTAGAAAATAAATGAAGATATATCAGTTTTCAAGCTTAGGTAAATGGCAACTTCTTTCACTTTCCTGAGTGATTTTCATTTTTAATGAGCATGTTGAAATTGGTTTCATGAGAACTATTATTAAAACCATGCCATCAAAGCACATCCTTATCATTTTTGCTCAAATTGAACATGGCTTTACATGAATATTCATGGCAAAAGTGCTGTAATTTGCACTTTCTAAACCCTTGCTGGATAGTCAGAAGCTCAGCTTCCACCACAGTTCAGTGTCAAGGGCAATGCAGTTTTCTCTGAGCAAACCATCATGTTAAGCCAAGAAGATTCAGCTGTCACTTTCTAATGAGCAAGCTTTTTTTGATACTTGGTGTGTGTGGGTGGATAAGTGTGTATAACTGCACATATACCTCTATTTCTTCCTCTCCTGTTTCTATAGATGTGACATATGTTAAGATAAACGCTATTTGTGTGCTTAAATCATTCTTGTCAATTAAATGTTTCAGCTTGGTGTTTCTTTTTACTTGCCCATTTTTACATTTTAAGCTAAAAAAAAAAAGGCACAATACTTGCATTGCAGCCTGAAGAAAAAGAGAACAGCTCCCTTGCCAGTTTAACTGAGACTAAACATTTGTATTTCAATTTGCAGACAGTCCATGCTGATTATAACCTAAACTATAAAACCTAAAGAGCAGTGTTGAAATACACATTTCTTTACTACTGGTTCTGTGGGCGTGGCTTGGTGGGCATGCCAGGGGAAGGATACTGCAAAATCTCCATTCCCACCCCACTCCTGGGGGAAGGATACTGCAAAATCCCCATTCCCTCCCCACTCCTGGGGGAAGGATATTGCAAAATCTGCATTCCCACCCCACTCTGGGGCCAGCCGGAGGTGGTATTTGCCAGTTATCCGAACTGCTCAAAATTTCCGCTTCCGGTTCTCTAAAACCTGTCAGAACCTGCTGGATTTCACCCCTGCTAAAGAGCATGTATAGTAAAATTTCCTTTGACATAAGCTTGACTCAGATAACTTTATGGAAATGCCCATATAGCTTTCTTAGCAACATGAAGGTGATTTACCATTGCCTTTTCCCAGAGGGTTAATTTTTTTAACTTCTCAGTTCAGCCTTTAGTTCTGGGATTTTCTGATAATATCCCATCCAAATACTAACTAGGTCTGCTTAGCCTTTTAAGATCAGCCAGAGGTGCTGCCACCAGCTGTTGGGACTATCAATGGAGCGCTCCTGAGGTTCAGCCAACACCTAGAGATAAACAGGCATTGGAAGTCGAAATCTGGAATGCAAGGCCATGCAGGTAACCAATCCGTATACAAAATTCAATCAGGGTTGAGAATTAGTTTAATTGGAAATAGCAGCCTGATTCAAATGTCTTTAGCCTGGATCTAAAGATCAAAGAATCCCTTCCAGCAGTGAGAAGGCTAATCTCACGGAAAGGATTTTTTTGGAAGATTGATGCAGGTTTTCATAGCCAACATCAATCCAATGGTGTTGAGCTTCCAGGCTTATAGGCTATGGTCTACGTATTTGGTGTCCTGACATTTTGCCACCAACCGTGACTGGCATCTTCAGAAGGTAAAGTGGTCAGTTCTGTAGCATACATTTTGGCAACTTCTAGGCAGAAACAGTATGAATTCAGTAAACAAACCTCTTATAAAAATGCATATATAAAGAAGTGTATTTAAAAATGCAAAATGTGGTGATTTGATGTAATGGATTTGTGATTGAGAAAAGGACAACCTATAAATTATTCCAGGCACTTTTATCATCCCAAGAACTAGTTATGACTTGTAGTTTCTTTTCCCTTTGCAACAGAATTGATAGTCACATTTCACTAAAAAAAATATGGCTCTTTGAGGGATATGCCCTGTCAAACAAAAGCAATGCCCGGTTGCTGTTCACATTTCTTGAACAAAGCAAAGATAAATAACATTTTTAGAACCAAGTTAGCACACGCTGGGTACAAAGTAATTCTTCAAATGGAATTACTTTGTTTAACCTTGTAATAGAAACAAACTGTTCGTTTATCTTAGATGCCTGGCCTTGTATTGAGACTGTGTTTGGTTCAAGCCCAGTTCACAGAGGGTAATAATAATTTTAAAAGCTCATAGCAACACAATGTGTAGGGGAAGGAGAAATTAAAAATCGGGCTCAATTTAACAGGAGAACAAGAAAAAGAAATGCCATCAAACAGAATAGAGCTGGAAGGGACCTTGGAAGTTTTCTAGTCCAGCCCCCTGCTGAAGCAGGAGACCCTATATCATTTCAGTCAAGTGACTGTCCAGTCTCTTCTTAAAAGCCTCCAGTGATGAAGCACCCAAAACTTCTGAAGGCAATCTGTTCCACTGGTTAATTGTCCTCATTGTTAGGAAATTTCTCCTTAATTCCAGGTTGATTCACTCCTTGATTAGTTTCCATCCATTATTTCATGTTTCACTGACCTCTGGTGCTTTGGAAAATAACTTGACTCCTTCCTCTTTGTGGCAGCCCCTCAAATACCGGAACACTGCTATCATGTCCCCGCCCCGCCCCCATTACTTCTTTTGTCTGGACTACCCATACTCAATTCCTGCAACCATTCTTCATATGTTTTAGTCTCCAGGCCTTGCATGAATGCAGAGAAATTAATGCTCTTTAAACCTGTGGAAAGTTGAAAATGACTCCTTTGACTTGAGGAAGTTTTGATCAAATCACCCCATTGAATCACATCAAAATAAGAATCTGCTTGGGAGCAACAAATCAAATGACAATTCTTTTAAATGCTTCATAGCTTTTCTAAGCACTTCGCAGATGCAGTGACCTTTTTAAAAAATTTATGATGTTAATACAAGCAGTATGCAATATTACACCATATTTTCCATATCTGGAGTACGATGAGATGATCAAATTATATGATGGTTGGGCTTTCTGATTTTGAAGTAGTCAATGAGTGAGGTTTAACACCTCATTACATTAGCTGATTCCTTTGGAGAGATCTATGACAATTCGCCACAGCCAACTCACCATAGCCAACTTCCACAGCCCGCTTGTCACAGCCAACTGGCCCAATTTGCTGTGGGACAAGAGTTACACTAATATCAAAGAAATGGTGGGATAGAATCATTAATGAAAGGATGCAAAAGAGGGGACAGAATCAGGGGTGAAATGCTCCCGGTTTAGACTGGATGGCCTGATCCGGTAGTGATAGCGGTGGGTGGTTCGGAAAACCGGTAGCAAAAATCCCTGCCCCCCACCCTGCCATGGCCAACTGAGCCACACAATCATCAGAGGCTTTTTTCTTTTTACTTTTAAAAGCATTTTAAAGCCGAAAAAATGCTTTTAAAATTTTTTTTAAAAGCCTCTGATGATCACGTGCCTCAGCTGGGATCATCAGAACCCTTTAAAAGCATTTTTTTCTGCAACCTCTTTGGCCAAGAGGTTGTAAAAAAAAAGCTTTTAAAAGGCTTCTCTGGCGATCCAAGCTGAGTTGCCTGATTGCCAGAACCTTTTAAAAGCATTTTTTTACAGCCTCTTCGGTCAATGAGGTTGTAAAAAAAATACTTTTAAAAGGTTTTGGTGATCAGGCAACTCAGCTGGGATCGTCAGAACCCTTTAAAAGCTTTCTTTCCTCTGACGATCCCAGTTGAGTTGCCTGATCATCACAGGATTTTAAAAGCATGTTTTTTACAAGCTCTTCGGCCAAAGAGGTTGTAGAAAAAATGCTTTTAAAAGTAAAAAAACAAAAAAGTCCCCCCCCCCCCAAGCCATACCCACAGAACCAGTAGTAACAAATTTTACATTTCACCCCTGGAAAGAACGAAATGTGAATGACAAAATTTAAAATATTTTTTAATTTATTTTGAATAATTAAATTGAATTGTTCAATTGTCCTGTGGCGAGTTGGCCCATGGTGAGTTGGCCATGGCAAGTTGTCCCTCAGCAAGGTGGCTGTGGTGAGTTGGTTGCAATGAGTTGGTTGAAGCGACTTGGCTCTGGCAAGCTGTGCCATTCCGCCCTTGGGGTGGTGAGTCTAACATTGTTTTGGATTTATTCATTTTCTCAGCTCTCATTTCTTTTTACTGTGTCTAGACACAAGAATTAACTTTGTTCTTTACTGTGCTAATGAAATGTTGTGCTCCTCTGATGACTCTGTCAATACAACTAGGAGTTCAGTGCAGTTTTGAGCACTCTCTCTATTAGCTCAAGATGGACCAATCAAGTAGGCATCTTGAGTCAGACCTAATATATGGGTGAGGCAGGTTTTAGTCCCTCAGGCATGAGTAAATGGATGCCATTTTAACACCGACAAACACTGGTTCGACATTAACTGCTATTGCGTTAAGAATAGAAGACATCAAGTTATGAATGCCAGTTTCCTTCTCTGTAATCTTTGTATATATAATCATTATCAGCCGGTTTCTGATATTTTTATTAATCAGATAATGTCAGCAAGCTACAATCTTGACAAAATTATTAATTTGAAAGTACAGTATTTTTCAGAGTATAAGACACATTTCCCCCTCTCCTAAAAGTGGGTGAACATTTCGGTGTGTCTTATAGACTGAATATGGGCCTGTTTTTTGCCTCCCAAACCCTCCATGTGTCATGTTTTCACCCTCCCCATCTCCCAGAAGCACTCTGCAGGCCAAAAATGGGTGCATTTTTGGTTATAACAGGACGTGTGTAGGGTTCAAGAGGTCAAAAATGGCCTGTTTTTGGCCTGCAAAGTACTTCTGGGGGCCAGGGAGGGTAAAAACGGGACTCACAGAGGCCAAAAACTATTTTTTTTCTTGTTTTCTTGTTTTCTTCCTCTAAATCTAGATGTTTTCTTCCTCTAAATCTAGATGTGTCTTATAGTCCAAAAAATATGGTCTGCCCAGAAGGGGCCAAACTTCATAACCAGCTTTACCAACTTTTCCAGCATCCAGCAATCAGAAGCAACAAAAACAGCACCCCACCACATGGACATTTTTCAGATTCACAGAAAGCTTGTTTCACAGGAAAAAAGGAATGGATGATAAGAAGTTAAAATAATTTATGAAAAAATAAAGCAGTGCAAAAAGGTCCCTGAAGAAAGTCAAATGTATGGAAAAGGTTTAAAATGAACAAATCCTGGGGAAAAAAATATTGGTAGATCTGGCCAGTAGCAAGGAATGAATGTCAAAAGAACAGAAAATGGCTTTGAATAAGAGTAGGCTTTGCCCCTTTTGTCATGGAGAATGGAGAATTAAGTACATGAGGAGAAACATAAAAGTATGTTGACTGCACTGAGAATAGTGTATTTAAGAAGTGAGCACTATACAGGAAAACAAGAAGAAATTGAGTCCTGAGGGAAAAGATGCCGGGAATGAATGTGGATTGAATACAAAAAAGAATGACCAATACAAAATAAATACACTCAGCTGGTTTGGTTATGTAGTGAAAATGACTGAACAAATTCTAAAATAGATATAGGAAACAAAAATGGATGTACCGAGATAAAAGGAAGCACGGGAAATCAAGGTTGTGTGATGTTGATGAGAAAATACACAAGCAAATATTAACTATGAAAACATAATTTTTCTTTTCTACGTACTGTGTATAATTGCTTTTTCTTCAGTTTCTTATGCTTTCCCATGTTCAGGGCAGTGATCAGATGCCTAGGCAGCTTGGTTCTTTTGGATCCAAAGAGAACTAGCTTGGGGACCCAATGGGAAAGCTTCAAATTGGAGGAATTTAGCGAGTTAAAATTCAGTGTCACCCCTCCACCATCCCCAGTGTGTCCGGCTTCCTTCTTTGCCATCTTGTCTCCTTGTTTCTATCTGCTAATGTTTTTATTTCTGTGTTTTAATAACGATGATTTTGATGTTTTACATTGTAAGCTACCCAGAGTTGTTAATAATAATAATAATAATAATAATAATAATAATAATAATAATAATAATAATAATAATAATAATAATGATGATGTTGGATACAAGATGGGCGGCAAATAAACTTATTAAATAAATAATACAATAAATAGATTTTAAGCTTTATTAATAACTCAAGCAAACAGATTTAAAAGCGCAACATAAAAAGCATACATATACCAAGCAAGATGAACTCCAAATCTCTTACAAGCCTCGGAGGAGCTCTTTACAATAGGAAAGATACTCCCAAAATGACCAATTTCCACAGTACCCACTGCTAGGTTTTGTGCAGTAGTTCCCAACTTAAACTAGAGATGATGAGAATGATGATGATGATGATGATGACGACATTTATTCATTAGACATGAAAGCCAGTTAACTGAACATTCAGAAAGGCATCACAAATACTGGTACTGATGGTTGATTCAGCTTTCTGCCAGCGTCCTAGGTATCAACCAAGTACCTTCTTAGGATATATGATGTTCCAAGTAGCTCAGTTTTTTGCAGTTCTGCTGGTGTTATTGCAGGAAGCTGCAATTTATTGATGTATCTTATGAAATTTTTGTACATGGTACCAAGTGCCCCGATGACAATGGGTATCACTGTTACTTGTTTCATCCATAGCCGTGTAGTTACGATGGCCAGGTCGCGATATTTCATGATTTTTTCCATTTCTTTTTCTTCGACTCTGGCATCTCTTGGTACTGCGATGTCAATAAATTGTACATCATCAGTATTATTATATTGTTGTTGTTGTTGTTGTTGTTGTTGTTGTTGCTATTATTATTATTATTATTGTTATTGTTATTATTATTATTAAAACTTGACACCATGACTTCATGGACCTACATCTGTGGTCCAATATGAAAAACCTGACCTTGACTGGGTGGCACACGTTTCAGAAATCTCAGATCAGAAAAGCTTTTCAGCTGTGTGAACATCCCCTCTACCCTTTTCCTTTATTCAGCAAACGAAAGTGAAAAACAAGCAGGTTAGCTCAGAATGAGCTACAAACATTTAGACTTGTCTTAATGCGAAGGAGGAATCAAAACACGTTGCTAGACTCCTCAAAATAAAAATGGCCTCCCACATTACCGACACACCCTGGCTTGTTTCTAATGAAATCACCTTGTGCAAAATAGGATCAAGTATGAATCAACTGGAGAAAGTCAGATATTATCCCATTAAGATATTTCTTTGGGGTTTTCTCAGTGTGGTTCTTTTTCTAAGCAAAACAGAGAGCTGGAAGCCCATTTTGCTCATAGCATGTGATCTAAACAAACACACAATCCTAAGGCTGAACCAAATTATAATTACGTCCATGTTCCAAAGGCATGTCTCATAATAACACTTGAAAAGACAGAAAGATGAATTGGCACTGCAGGTTATGGCTGCCCAAATGCTTCCTTTCTGCAGGAAGTAACTATATCAACACGGCTCCCTAAGGAGCACTCTGTCCATTGACAATGTCTACTAATAAAGGAGCATGCAAGGGCTCCAATAAGCAGAGCTTCGGCACTGCAGAAAAGCCTCCTCGTTTATTGCTACAGAGAAAGTCACATCAAGTAGGACATCCCTAACCTTCACAAATGCCAGCTAAAATCGCAGGATCTGACAGAGAGAGAGAAGCAGCTTTTCATCTAAGCACCTCAAGCTGTCACAGAGCTATGAACAGTTAAACTTGGGAGTCTTCAGAGACATGTTCATGTTCAGCACAGTAAAGTCCGTTATTTATTTACTACCTACAAGACCCGATAACATACGCTATTCCAGATATTGGACCTCAACTCCCATTAATCTTAGTGGACCATTAACAAGGAAAGGTTGAATTGAAAAAAAAGCTGCCTATTGCTGATTTTGCCAGAGAACCTGAAGCAGAGTTGGAAATTTTCAGAAATTTCCTCTGGGGCTTCTCAAATTTTGTAAATACATCGTATTGTTGAAATAAATCAGCTACGATAGAGATATATGTGACTTTTGAGAAAAATGGAGAACCAAGGTAAATGCCTTTTATCTGGCTAAACTTCTGGTTTTCCCCGAATAAGTGGTGGAAGTGGTATGAGTGGCTATAAATAGAATACTTTTCAATGGGAAATAATAATAATAATAATAATAATAATAATAATAATAATAATAATAATAATAATAATAATAATAATAATAATAATAATAACAATAATATCAGAGTTGAAAGGGACCTTGGAGGTCTTCTAGTCCAACCCCCTGCCCAGGCAGGAAACCCTACACCATTTCAGACAAATGGCTATCCAACATTTTCTTAAAAATTTCCAGTGTTGGAGCATTTACAACTTCTGCAGGCAAGTTGTTCCACTGATTAATTGTTCTGTCAGGAAATTTCTCCTTAGTTCTAGGTTGCTTCTCTCCTTGATTAGTTTCCACCCATTGCTTCTTGTTTTACCCTCAGGTGCTTTGGAGAACAGCCCGACTCCCTCTTCTTTGTGACAACCCCTGAGATATTGGAACACTGCTATCATGTCTCCCCTAGTCCTTCTTTTTATTAAACTAGACATACCCAGTTCCTGCAGCCATTCTTCATATGTTTTAGCCTCCAGTCCCCGAATCATCTTTGTTGCTCTTCTCTGCACTCTTTCTAGAGTCTCAACATCCTTTTTACATCGTGGTGACCAAAACTGTATGCAAAATGTCTACCTTCTCCACCAGGACCAAGTGGTATTATTGGCTCCTCTTTTCTCCCTCTTTAAGCAACTACAGCAACAGTGACAAAGATCATCTATTGTTATTCTTTAGCTAAATTAGCTAACACCTTGGAAACCACTCTAGGCAACTAATACTTTGATTTTCCTATCAGGTCCAAAAGGCTGCTTTGTTCCATGGCATTTCAAAAAAAGGAGGATAATAATTAGTACCAGGCAGGGGTGAAATGTTCCCGGATCGGACCGGATTGTGCGATCCGGTAGCGATCGTGGCCGGTGGTTCGGCGATCAGGTAGCGATGGCGGAGCAAAGCTTCGCCCACCCACCCGGGTGTCATTATTTCCTGGTTTTAACCAGGAAGTAATGTGTTTTTTACTTTCTGTGCATGCACAGAAGGTTTTGCGCATGTGCAGAAGGTCTGCACGCACATGTGACATGCACGCACGAGCGAAGCAAGCCCACGCGCATGGCGCATGCACTTCCAAACCAGTAAGGAAGGTAAGCAGATTTCACCCCTGGTACCAGGGAAATTATTTTGATCCCACTTTCATTTTTTTTTTCCTCCACAATGCTGTGGACTAGAGGTCTCCAACCTTGGAAACTTTAAGACTTGTGGACTTCAACTCCCAGAATTCCTCAGCCAGCTTTGCTGGCTGAGGAACTCTGGGAGTTGAAGTCCACAAGTCTTAAAGTTGCCAAGGTTGGAGACTCCTGCTCTGGACAACACAGTCTCTGGATATTTTTAAGGGGCGGGGGATAAATTTCAACAGTCATCATAGGTATCAACTTCTCTTTTTTGTCACTGGAAAATTTTCTCAAGGAAAAAGAAAAATGTGTAACCTAAATTATATGGGTTAAACCCTACAAATTTTCAAGGCTATTTTCAAGTCTGTCAAGTTGGGTTTCAAACAGCTTCCATTTACAAACTAAAATGTGATTTCTTTTTAAATGTCAGCACAAAAATTCTTGTGCTTTATGTAGATTTCTCTCAGTATTCACATTAGTATATATGTTTCTCTATTATATTAGTTTTTCAATGCACTGTTCTGTAAAAGCAAATATTTATTGTGATAATGTCCTGAATATACTGTATATATTCACAGGTGTGTATTTTTGATACATATTTCCAGATGGAAAACTGCCCCACAATTTTCACAAAAGTGTAACTATTTATATGAAATTGTAAAGCTTTTATTTTTTCCCTCTCTCCTATGTATTTTTTTGCAATTGCATATCCACTTATTTGGGACATTCATGCTGAATTCAGCCGGACTTTCTGCTGTATAAACTTATTGGAAAAGAAAGTAACATTGGTATAACTCAAACTGGCTATGTAACGAATAATGACAGATGATCCATCTTACATCCCTCAGGCAAAATCAATAGGAAGCATTAATGGGTGAATCTGCAACTGTTCAACCTGCAATCTGAAGGGTTTATTGCTATCACAATTTACTACAAGTAAAATATCAGGGTTAGGAAAACAAATTATGGAAAAATAACACATGGCACTTAAGTACTAAAAAAATCCTTTATCATTTGGATGTTCCAAGAAATGTAAGTTAACAAAAGAAGTCAATTCCAGATACATGGAGTAGTGTGGCAGCAATTTCCAGAAGGATGAAATAAGAGCATAAAAGACATAAAACTAGCCAAACCTATTGAGCATACAAAACACGGGTTTTGAAATTCTTTCCAACTCATTTACAAGTTGTGGACATAAAGGGCATCTGTTTTTTCTTCCTGTGTAATGAAGTAACACAGAGAGACATTAGGCTATCCATAGTTGTTGGCTATGAGATGGGCAGCAAATTTATTTTTTATTTTTATTTATTTATTTTGTCACAACAGTATATATAAGCATAAGCATGAAATAACTATATGATATATAAACATATATACATATAAGCATAAGTATGTAATAACTATATGAATTGGATACAATGAAAGGGAGCATTAGGACAGGAATGGTAGGCAGGCTTGTGCTCTTATGCACGCCCCTTACAGACCTCTTAGGAATGGGGTGAGGTCAATAGTAGATAGTTTTTGGTTAAAGCTTTGAGGATTTTGGGAAGAGACCACAGAGTCTGGTAGTGTATTCCAAGTATTAACAACTCTGTTACTGAAGTCATATTTTCTGCAATCAAGATTGGAGCGGTTAACATTAAGCTTAAATCTATTGTGTGCTCATGTATTGTTGCAATTGAAGCGGAAGTAGTCTTCAACAAGAAGGACATTGTAATGGATGATTCTATGAGTTAAACTCAGGTCATGTCGAAGGCGGCGGAGTTCTAAGTTTTCTACACCCAGGATTTCAAATGGTGGCATAAGGTATTTTGTTGTTTTCAGAGGAGTGAAGAACTCTTCTTGTAAAATATTTCTGGACACGCTCAATTGTATTGATGGCTGAAATGCGGTATGGGTTCCAGATAGTCGAGCTGTATTCAAGAATTGGTCTAGCAAATGTTTTATATGCTCTGGTTCGTAATATAGTGTTTCTGGAGAAGAAGCTATGCAAGATTAAGTTTACAACTCTTAAAGCCTTTTTTGCGATGTAGTTGCAGTGGGCTTTGGCACTTAGATCATTTGATATGAAAACTCCAAGGTTTTTAACGATTATGAAAATAATTATGAAAATTATGAAAATAATTATGAAAATAATTTTCATAAATAGATAGATAGATAGATAGATAGATAGATAGATAGATAGATAGATAGATAGATAGATAGATAGATGTAGAGACATTGGAATAGAAAGTGGGAGCCTTGAATTTTAGTCCTGGCTTAGGCACAAAGCTAGCTAGATGACCTTGGATCAATCACCTAGGAAGAAGACCAGGGAAAGATGATACCAAGAAAATTGTTTGGAATTGCTCACGCAGTTACCAGGAATGAAAACTGTTGAAAACAAAATAAGATGGTGTATTTGCCTTCGGTATTTGCTGTCTCTCATATCTCCCTAGAGAACTGTTTTTCCAGAATGCGTTTCTTCAATGCGTTTCTAAGCCTCATTCAATCTATTCTAAACTTGCTTTTTCTGGATCTTTCACCAAACACAGTCCTCATCTAGTCACTTTTCAGAGTTATTCTGCTGACTATGAGCGGGACAGAGACCTTAGCTTCTGTATATAATTCCTTTCCAACTCTCTGTTATTTTTGTTGTTCTTGTTATAATGCAGATTTCTTAACAGCCATTCTGCTCCAAAAAATCCTCCCAGTGACTTTTAAGCTTTGTAAGGATAGCAAGAATAAAAAAGGAAATATAAAGCTCACTTCCACATCAGCCAAGATAATAATTGTATACCCAGTTGTCAGGTGTATTTTGGAAGTCATGGTTATAGGCAACCTATGCTTGCTGAATTCTTGTCTAGATCTCCACCCCTATGGAGATTAGAAATTGTGCTGGTGTGAGAAAATATAACAGGTTAAAGGATGCTTTATTTTTTTCTCTGCCAATGATAGTTCCTGCAAAGATGCTGAAAGTGGCATTTATTTACCAAGCTGACACATTTCCTGTAAATAACATTCAGATGATTTATCCCAGATTGCATTCTTGTCATACAGCAATCTGCTTCAGGGATTACACATGTATATGGCTCTGGCTGCTTACAAGTTAATAAAAATACTGGACAGCAAAGCTTCAGGAAGCTCTGGGCTTAAAAATGAAAATACCCATCCTTCTTTTCTTGCTCCAGGCATTTAGTGTGCAAAGTTATCATTGTTTATTCTAATACATAAATAATCCCATTATAAATTCATAAAGAGTAAAGCCTATTATAAATAAATAATTGTACATCTAATGCTGTAAGGTGATTTTAGCGTGCTTTTAACATTTATTTTGTTGATTTTAACTCAAAATCACTTAACTTTAATTGGGGCTTGATTTTAACTATACTATTGTGGGGTTTTATGATGATAGAAATGAATGAATGAATGAATGAATGAATGAATGAATGAATGAATGAAAGAAAGAAATAGCTAAAGGGAGACTCGGTCCTGACATTCTAATTCCGTTTTCCATACAGGCTTTTCATAAAGATATGTAGATCCCAGTTACCTCGCGGATAAGAGAGATACATATGGGTAGATAGATCTTGCTTTTCAGACTACGCTTCCTAACTGAGATCCTGAGTAAAAATAAATACATCTTTCCTTATATCTTTGCTCATTTTCATTTGAGTCAATTGGAACAGCAAGATGAAGATTTGGCATAATTGTTGCATGAATCATTATTTTAAAAACTAGAGAAAATCACAATCACAGAAGAAGGAAGATAAGGAGCAAATGAGTCATCATTATTTATCATCATGATTGTAAGTTTTTTTTCTGTCTCTGAATAGGTGATTGCAATACAAGAGTTGTCATAACCAATATGTTTTAGTAAAGCATACTTAAGTGGAAGTGTATAGAACTGGAGCAGTTTAATCCGGTTGGGACTCTCATTGGAAGGATAAATTCAAACAGTCATTTCTCCCCAGATGAGTTGGATTGCAATAGTCACAATGATTGGAAATTCTGGAAAAATCTATATTACCACTATGAAGGTAATGGTAAAAAAGTTGGAGGTGAGGGGAAAAATTATCTCAGAACAACTGGACCATGATTAACTGTAGCAAATCCTTAATTTATTAATTTAGCTAAGAACATCAATATAATAATCCACTAATCTTATTGATGAGAGTAATTTGCTATGTTCACTTTTACAATGAAGACTCGCGCTGTTGGTCCATCGTTCCATTTTTCCATTCTAGCCCTAAATTGAACTACCAATCTATTGAAGTAGTGCCAGAAAATCCAATTTCAACACTGTGGCCAAGGTTTTCAGCCCTGCTAAGTGAAGTTTTCTTTTATTAGGAGATGCCTAGAAAGGTATCTGAAACCTTCTGCTTATCAAGGATACATGGTGCTGTCTAAGACCCTCCAAACTAATAAGAAATCACATGAATATGATGAACATTCCACTGTAAATTTCTCTTGGGTTAGTCAGTGCAATCGAACTATGAAACCCATATCATTTCCATTTCACTGAATCACTTTTCCTAAAATTTCCATAATTTGGTTTTGTAATAGTTGGATGTTCTGGATACAAATAAATAGCTAATTAGATCTGCTCCTCTCCCCGCCCCATTCCCTTTTATTTGGTTTTTCCATGCACCTCTCTTCTTCTTGTTCCTTATTCACCGAAGACTTCTTTCTCTCAGTTATTTTCTATCTTTGAAGCTCCTAGGCTTTCTGGCTGCTTTGTCTGACCCAAGAAATGATTTTACTTAGAACTTGCACAACTCAATGAGAGTGGAAGACTGCTTTGTGATGCTCTATATCTTCCAAATTATGTCATGTATTTTGAAGTGACTTTGATTTCAAGACTCTGATGCCAATCTAATCCAGACTCACTCAGTTTATAAGAACTGAAAGAGCCATGGGTGACAGGAAAGTAGACAAACATTTAGTTGCTCTTAATTACTATTTATAATTCTACTGCCAGCAGTATCTTTGCACATTATAAATGACTTCAGGAACTATGTTAAGCAGGGTTGTGCATAACACTTGTTGGTCAATTACTTCATAAATTATGTATGCTAACTAAATTACAAAATCTTTAGTTTTCCATTCCGTGTAAGCTTCCAGTTTTAATATATACCAAATTCATTCACAATGGCTTCAGTTATTCATACAGAACAGCAGTATGTGGAGACATTCTTCTCCAGTCAGGGTTCATTTTGGCATACATATATAAATACCTACTATATTTCTCCAGGTACAAGATATTTCAATGCACATATGGATAAATTGATGGGGACTTTAATTCCAGTGCTGGAGTTGTCTGTGAGACAAATGTCTTTGTTCCACTAGGGCAAAAAAATCTGCATATTAATTAAAAGAGTAACAATACCGAATGAATACTGCGAAGTTAATGTTATCCTGGGGCTTAACTGTCAGAAAGTTTGGGAATTAACTTGGATAAAGTCAAGTTATTTGTGGTTTATTAGAATACGCTCTTAAACTTCCTAACTAGAATGCATAATGCTTCCTGCTTCTGGTACAGGTGAAACCATATGCATACTAAAATAGACCAACATCATGTATAGTGTGATTCTGCCAAATTCAGTTGTCACTAGATTAATTGTTAATATAGGAGAATCTACACAGTATTGGATCTACTGTAAATCTTGGAGAACCTCAAACATTTCCCTCTACTGTCTGTCAATCAACCTGATGGCCAAAATAAAGAGAAAAATACTAAAAATGAACAGGATTATTGGGAAAAAAAGAAAGGACTGCTATTTCATGCTTTTTTTTTTTCCAATGTAGGATACAAACTTTGTTAGTCTATTATAGTAAAAAATCAGGAATCTGGTGATATTGTTTGAGCTTAACCAATTTTATCAAAAAGGCATAAAGTTTTGAGAACTACTACTCAGAAGGCTGGTGGAGTGGGGAAAACAGGCTGATTATGCAGATGGAGATTACTTGTGAGACAGATTGAAAATAAAATATCCTCTGAATACAACAAAATAGCTTATGCCACCAGACTTGAAATCCTCGGTTTAGAAAATTTAAAACTACGCCGCCTTCGACACGACCTGAGTTTAACTCATAGAATCATCTATTACAATGTCTTTCCTGTTGAAGACTACTTCAGCTTCAATCACAACAATATACGAGCACACAATAGATTTAAACTTAATATTAACGGCTTCAATCTTGATTGCAGAAAATATGACTTCTGTAACAGAGTTACTAATACTTGGAATACACTACCTGACTCTGTGGTCTCTTCCCAAAATCTCCAAAGCTTCAACCAAAAACTGTCTACCACTGACCTCACCCCATTCCTAAGAGATCTGTAAGGGGCGTGCATAAGAGCACAAGCCTGCCTACCGTTCCTGTCCTATTGTTTCCTTTCATTATATCCAATTAATATAGTTATTACATACTCGTGCTTATATATATATGCTCATATATTGTATAGTTATTTCATGCTTATGCTTATATATACTGTTGTGACAAAATAAATAAATAATAAATAAATAAATAAATAAATATTTTATCAAGCAAATATATATGTCAACCCATTATGTTTGTTGAAATCTGAAATCTTTCAGATCTGAAATCTGAAACAGTCAGTTGCTCAATCAATAGTTCCTTTGTTGAGAGCTGTAATTTATTTATTTATTTTTATTTATTTAATTTTTATACCGCCCTTCTCCCGAAGGACTCAGCGCGGTGTACAGGCAAAAATAAAACAATACAATATACAGATTAAAATACCATTTAAAAAACTTATTTAAATTAGCCTGAGATTAAAAATTTTCATATTAAAAAAATCCCCATTTAAAATTAATAAAATTTCCCCTTAAAACTAATTTAAGCCAGCCCCGCGCGGATAAAGAGATGTGTTTTTAGTTCGCGACGAAATGTCCGAAGGTCAGGTATTTGACGTAGACCCGGGGGAAGCTCTTTCCAGAGTGTGGCGCCCCACAGAAGGCCCTTCCTGGGGCCGCCAGCCGGCATTGTTTGGCGGACGGCACCCTGAGAAGTCCCTCTCTATGGGAGCGCACGGGTCGGTGGGAGGCATGTGGTAGCAGCAGGCGGTCCCGTAAGTACCCAGGTCCTAAGCCATGGGCGCTTTAAAGGTCATAACCAACACCTTAAAGTGCACTCGAAAGCCACAGGCAGCCAGTGCAGTCTGCGCAGGATCGGTGTTACATGGGAGCTACGTGTAGCTCCTCTATAACCAGCGCAGCTGCATTCTGGACTAACTGAAGCCTCCGAGTGCACTTCAAGGGAGCCCCATGTAGAGAGCATTACAGTAATCCAAGCGAGAGGTAGCAGGCGCATGAGTGACCGTGCATAAGGCATCCCGATCAAGGAAGGCGCAACTGCGGACCAGGCGAACCTGGTGGAAGGCCCCCTGGAGGCGGCCGTCAAATGATCTTCAAGCGACAGCCGATCATCCAGGAGGACACCTAAGTTGCGCACCCTATCCTTTGGGGCCAATAACTGCCTCCAACAGCCAGCCGCGGCTGCAGCTGACTGAATCGGGTGCCGGCATCCACAGCCACTCCGTCTTGGAGGATTAAGCTTGAGCCTGTTTCTCCCCATCCAGACCCGTCGGCTTCCAAACACCGGGACAGCACTTCAACAACTTCATTGGGGTGGTCCGGGGTGGAAAAGTACAGCTGGGTGTCATCAGCGTACTGCTGGTATCTCACCCGAAACCACTGATGATCTCACCCAGCGGCTTCATGTAGATGTTGAACAGAAGGCGAGAGAATCGACCCTGAGGACCCCACAAGTGAGGCCCCTCGCGGTGACCTCTGCCCCCTGTCAACACCGTCTGCGACCGGTCGGAGAGATAGGAGGAGAACCACCGATATCGGTGCCTCCCACTCCCAATCCCCCAACCGGGCGCAGCAAGATACCATAGTCGATGGTATCGAGCGCCGCTGAGAGGTCTAATAGGACCAGGGCAGAGGAATAACCCCTGTCCCTGGCCCTCCAGAGATCATCCACCAATGCGACCAAAGCTGTCTCCGTGCTGTATCCGGGTCGGAAGCCGGACTGGAGCAGGTCTAGATAGACATCTTCATCCAGGTATTGGGGTACCTGTCGCGCCACGGCACTCTCTACAACCTTCGCAACAAAGCGAAGGTTGGAGACTGGACGATAATTACCCAAAATAGCTGGGTCCAGGGAGGGCTTCTTAAGGAGGGGTCTCACCACCGCCTCTTTCAAGGCGGCAGGAAACCCCTTCCAACAAAGCATTGAAAATCCTGTGGAGCCAGCCTCGTGTCACCTCCTGAGTGGCCAGTACCAGCCAGGAAGGGCACGGGTCCAGTAAACATGTCGTGCCGTGAAGCCTCCCCAACAACCTGTCCACGTCCTCGGGAGCCACAGGGTCAAACTCATCCCAAATGGACTCAACAAGACGTGCCTCCTCTCCCTCGCTTGGATCATCCCAAATTCGGTCCAGACCGTCCCTCAGCTGAGCGATTTTATCGTATAGATAACCGCTAAACTCCTCGGCTCGTCCTGCAAGGTCATCCGCACCTCGTGATGTAGGAGAGAGCGGGCCACCCGAAACAGGGCGGCCGGGCGGTTATCTGCCGACGCAATGAGGGTGGAGGCGTAGGAACGCCTCGCTTCCCTCATTGCCACTAGGTAGGTCCTAGAATAGGACCTAACTAGTGTCCGATCAGTTTCGGAGCGACTGGACCTCCAGGTGCTCTCCAGGCGTCTTCTCCGGCGTTTCATCTCCCTCCGCCCCTCGGAGAACCAAGGGCCGGTCGAGATCTACGCCGGGTCAGAGGCCGCAAAGGCGCGACACGGTCCAAGGCCCCGGCCGCGGCCTGTTCCCAGGCCACGACCAGTTCCTCAGTCGTGCCGTGGGCCAGTTCCTCAGGGAATGGCCCAAGCTCCGTCAGGAACCTCTCGGGGTCCATCAGGCGCCTGGGACGGAACCACCGTATACACAGGATGCACAGAAAGTTAAAATGCTTTGCTTACTTTGCCTTAGTTTGAGCCAGTTTGTCTATTTTCAATGGGTCCAGATGAATCAATGAATCTTACAATAACTAAAGGTGGAATTTCAGAGAATAAGAATTGAGAAAATATTGTTCTCGATCAGGAGTCTTCAACCTTGGCAACTTTAAAATTTGTGGACTTCAACTCCCAGAATTCCTCAGCCAGCAAACCTGGGCAAAGCTGGCTGAGGAATTCTGAGAGCTGAAGTCCACAAGTCTTCAAGTTGCCACGGTTGGAGACCCCTGCTCTAGATCAGACTTGAAGATACTGGCACATTATAGGAGTTCCAAGACAGCAATGGTGAACTAAAAATGAAGTCAGAAATTAGTAGCTGCAATATCAACTCTGTCAGTAATGAAATCTGCTTCTATGAACAGACTATGTTAAAAATATGTTAATGAAAGAAAGGCAGATGTGGAACAAATATTTGACAAGATGGAAAAAATATTGAAGGCTGAATGACAAATGACAGGCCAAGAGAATGATTTGGGAAAGGACACTTTACTGGATGCACAAAAGAAACTGGGTAAAGTTTATAAAATTAAAAGGGAAATACAAAATAAGAGAATGACCTGGAAAATGTCTTCTTATTGTTCTTCAAAAGAGGCTTGTTAAAGCCTGGAAGAAATCTGTGTGATGGGATAAAGAAATCCTATGGCAATTACTTGATTGGATTGCATTAAAGATTAAGAATTAGATGTGAAAGTAAGAAATATAATCCAGTTTATTTGATCTCTCTCTCTCTCTCTCTCTCTCTCTCTCTCTCTCTCTCTCTCTCTCTCTCTCTCCTCCTTCCTTCCCTCCCTCCCCCCCCCTCTCTTTCAGATCCTTTATGGACTTTTTGTTGACACCATTTTTGAAAAGTTTATGGATTTGCTTATAGATAAAGGATGAGATATGGAAAGAAGAGTTATTTTTTGCAATCCTATAAGGGGTGTGAAGAGTTATTACACGTGTTTATACTAATTGAAACAAAAGTTTTAAAATCACTTCTTTATATAATTCTTCTTTCTTGTACTTTTTCTTGTTTTTTATTTTCTTTATTTATTTTGTATTAGTTTTTACTACTACTATATTTGTTTTTACTATTGTAATTAAAATTCTGAATAAAATTTATACTCAATATATTAACACAATATGGAGCCATGCCTACATTCATGGCTATGCCAATGATTTCAGGAATATGCTGTTGCCAGATAACACAGATCTACAAATGGCTCAACAAACCATCAGATATCTGATTCCTTCCAACAATTCTGTTTGTGATCAAGAATATCTTGTTGCCCTCAGCATCAGGAGAACTGCAATCAGGCTGTAGCAGCACTGGAGGGAGGAAGTGATAAATAGTGTGTTGTGCACGCTGTGGTCACAATTATCTAAGGGAACATCTCTTCCATTATGAATCTATCCAGATATTTATCTACAAGAAAATATGGGTCAAAAGGTGCTTGAATCTTAGTTATTAGAATTACCAGTTGCAAGAAGAATATTACTCCTATTGGGGCGGTGTCTCAAAGAGATGGATGAGTCATATAAATCAGCTGTGTTAATGTCTCCTATAATAATGAAAATGCTATACTGTAGTAGAAAGCATGGGAAAGGAAATTCTAAGCTTCAAAATATACCATGCGGTTGTACCTATGGCCACACTTTGTGTGCTTAGTTAGGATGGTTGAAAATTAAATGTAATATAGCACACCTTATTTTTTTTAAAGAACTGGGGTTTTGTATCATTCATAATATATGATGAAAGAAGGCTGGAATAAAGCTAAAAATAGATTAGATAGAATTCACCCACGTGGAAAGAAGAGAAAGCCATGCCGTATCAGTTGTCTAGGCTCTAATCCTCTTTCAAACACTTTCTTCTCAGCCATTCAATCATGTGTTAGATACACAAGAACTTTTTGTCACTAATTTGTGTGTCAATCCATCAGTGTGCTAGTTAATGTATGATTTAAATCAGCTTCATCCAGCAATCCCTCTTTCCTCTTGCAGTGTCAAGCAAACTACATGCATCAGCAAATATTCTGACATCTGGTCAATGCTATGAACATAATAAGCTACAGTGGAAATCTTCTACTTTATATTTCTTTCTTCTGTTTTATATTCTGGCTTCTTTATTCCTCAGGGCAGGGTGGGGAAAGAGCATGTTAAATCAGTGATCATAGATACAAAATGTTGGTCCTTTTCATAATCATTTTAATAAATTACATAACGCTGTATCATTCCACAGAAGAAACTTTAAAAAATATATATATATTATAGGATGTGTCTTTTGTTAGTTTTATTCTTCTTAATATTCTTGGACAACACTAGGCAAACTATTCTTTTTAATTAACTGTATTAGTTCTGAGTAATGTGTAAAATTATTTGAATTCTTAAAGCTATATTCTAATTGTCCAAACAATTTCATTCTAAGATAATTGCAATAATTGGATGTGCAACCATGAGGTTAGAAAATGTGACAGCATTAATGAAGGCTGCAAGAATTAGCATTTGCTTGGTGCCTATCAACCAATATGGCTGCCTCCAATATAGGCAAGCTTTCTCCTTTCTGGCTTCTTCAATAACTACCAGATTTCAGTTTCCAGAATTATGATTTATTAGTAGAAAAAGTTGAAGGACTCAGTCATGGCAAACTAATATGGATGATGGGTGACAGTTTGAATTTTAATTATTGCATTACAAGTACCATTATAAGTAAAATAGATTATTTGATATCATTGTATAGAGAATTTATGAGAATTCATGTTTCTACTACAGCCCATGGAACAGATAACCAGATAAAATTAATGAATATCATTGATTAACAAGGTCTGATATCAATATCCCAATGGGAATATACCATGAGCACTGTGTAGCAACAGAAGTCATTGTGTCTCTTTTACATTATCACTTCTTTGCTTATTGGGCAAGAACTTTCATCTGCAGTGGCCTGAAAGTTGGAAAAGGTAACTGATGAGAGAAGCAACCCAGCCAACATTATTTTCTGATTGGAAAAGAAAGGATTAAAGCTGCTGCACAGAAAATAAAATAAAACTAAAAATACATTAATTTTCAACTATATAACTATGGCAGTTTATACAACTTTAGGATAGTGAAACAATGACCCTCTAGAGCTATAATTCCCAGCAATCTTTGTCAGCTTGGGCAGTGACGAAGGATGAGGGATGTCATCCAACAATATATAATGGCATATAGGTTCTCTTCAACTACATAGGCAATATAGCCCTTTATATTCCCAAGTATGGTATTCACCAAATACTGATATCATTCTCACCCACTCATTCTCATGTTGGGAAAAATACTAATTCAGCAAGAATTTTTCTTGTAATAATTGGAAATACACATATCCAAATGTACTCAAACCTTCTAAAGCATTGTGGAAATATTCATTTATTTAATGTATCAGCAACCTTAAATATTAAATATTACACGGTATTACCCTATGTAACTCAGACATCTAGTCTGTTAATGATTTGACTTGTGAATAAATAATACATCTTCAAATTTTTGTTTTTGACTTTTTTATTTAACTGTATTTTCTGTTTTCTGTTTGAAACAAATAAACTTACTTCTGTACCAATGACATCAGTGAATGGATTCTTGTAAGTTTTTTACCCTCAGTGACCTACGGGCCTTGTATCTCTGAGTTATACTTCATCCTTATTCCCTAATGGTTGTGATATTCAACTTTCCTCTTCTGTTCCTTCTGGTATATATATATAAAAAAATCAATCTAACCTTCTTTAAATCAAACTGAACAAGTGGTAAACAATGATAGATCTTTTTTTATATAAAAAAATGCAACGTGTGTCAGAGTGGAGAGAGGTGTTCATGATCTAAGCAAGCCATGTGTACAAGAAAGAAGTGAAAAGAGGTTAGGGGCTGCTTACCATGTGTATACTACCCTGTTTTCCCCAAAAAAAGACATCCCCTGATAATAAGCCCAATCGGGCTTTTGACCGCATGCACTAAAATAACCCCCCCAAATAAGCCCTCCCCAAAAATATTTAAAAGCCATCTTTTAAATTGGTTGGTCCTCACCAATGACTCTGGTTAGGATTAGGGAGACAGTGCTGGAAATCAGGTAAGATGGCAAAAAGATGGCGTCTTGCTTCACGCACCCCAAAATAATAAGACCTCTCTGAAAATAAGGCCAAGCGCTTATTTCAGGGTTCAAAAACTATAAGACAGGGTCTTATTTTCAGGGAAACACAGTAAGATAAGCTGGAGGTGGAAAGATTGCCTCTGGAACCCAGCAATGGTTAGACAATTCCTTTCCTCTTTTATAAGCACCTGGCACGTATGATAATTGTCATATTGATTATATTGACAATTATCAAAAGCAAGGCAAAAAAGTCTGGGATAGTGCACATGGCAGTACCTGGAGATAGCAAAATAGAAAGGAAAAAAAATACAATATACAAAGACCTGCAAAAAGAAGTAGAACAACTGTGGATAAACATAAAAGCTGGCAATGACTTATAACTAGTGCATTAAAAAAAGAAACTGAAGGCTTGATTTTGAGTGCTCAAGAGCAAACTATTTGAACTAATGTAATCAAGCCCAGAATGGAAAAGGTATCAAATGATTCAAAGTGCAGATTGTGGAAAGATCCAGAAGAAACAGTAGCTCATATACTCAGCTCACAAACTGGTTATAAACAATGGCAAAAAAAAAAGTCACCAAAATGATTCATGAGAACATCGTAAAAAATTATCATGTGCCAGTGATAAAAATGGATGGGATCATAGTGTTGAAAAAGGTAGTTGAAAATGAGCACTTTAAAATAATGTGGGATTTCTGAATGCACACTGATAAAGTCTTGGAACACAATAACGCCAGGCTTAACTGTAACAGAAAAGAAGAAAGTATGGATATTTGATGTGGCAATACCAGGCAATAGTAAAAAGACAGAAAAGAATTGGAGAAAACCACAAGCATCAAGTTCTGAAAATCAAAACTGAAAGTTTATGAATGAACTATCCATGGTAGTCCCAATGGTGATTGGTGCACTGGGTGCCATACCAACAATTTTTGGATAGTAGTTAGAAAAGTAGTTAGAACAATAGTTGGATAGTAGTAGTGTCTTGACAAAATTTCCAACTCTTAATGGCAAAAGACCACACTACTTATACCAGTGATGGCTGACCTTTTCCGGACCGAGTGTGGGGCCCAAAGTGTGCCTGCACATGGATGAATGCGCATGCACGTGCCTAAACCCCCAAAATGCAATAAGCACACACCCCCATGCATGCGTGCATGGGGCCGCCACATGTGCCCTGCCCCTGCATGTGTGCACACACACCGATATATGCCCCCACACATGTACATGTGTTCCCCCACATGTGCCCCCTGCATGTACGCATGCCCCCCTGCACATATGCCACCCCCTGTGTGTGTGCGACAGAGACCCAAAGACCAGCTGGCCGGCGAGAGGCATGCGCGCATGCAGGGCAGAACTGAACTGGGGTGACAATTCACATGCCACAAAGAGGCACTGTATGCCCCCTCTGGCACATGTACCATAGGTTCACCATCACAGATTTATACCATGCTGATCACAATATCCTATATTCTTCATGCACATCAACCTAAGCTCTTGGGAAGAACTCGATGTATATGAATATCAATACCAGGTAAACAACTGGCAGCTTTGATTTCACATTTTGTGTATATAATAATGTATTGTTTAACCATGAGATTATATCAGAATACTAAATACAGAACAACAATACCATCCATTACAAAATAGAGTTAAAGGCAGAACTAAAAAAAAATGTAAATCATACTTTTGTGTCACCCCTACAATTTATCCATCACATCCACATATGCAGTTGTTATCTGGGTGTGAACAACAGGAATGTATTATTCTAACTGCACATGAAATACGTTGTTTTAATGTCAGAATCCCAATAGGCCTTTTGTCCAATGTGCAATCTAAGATATCAAACTCTTTCTTTTGCATACAGTTAATGTTCAAATAACACATGCACACTCTCTTTCTCTGGAGCTCCACAAGTACAAATATATTCATCATAAGAAAGTTGGTCAACATTTCCGTATTTAATTATTGTGTCCAACTGCTCAAATCTTGTTTGATTAAATACCCAACTCAGATGTTTCAGCATTTCTGCATGTAAATATTTGCAATTTGGAAGGTGTGTTTACAGCTACTCATCCATCCACCCATTTACTTGCATATCTTATCTGAGTTTCTATATCCCAAATTCCTTGAGTGAAATGTATATTTCAGAAAATTTAGCTATAGAAAAATAAACTGAGCTGCTACCGCATGTAATGGAGTTCAGATTTTTTCCAGTGTTGGAGCATTCACAACTTCTGCAGGCAAGTCGTTCCACTTATTAATTGTTCTAACTGTCAGGAAATTTCTCCTTAGTTCTAAGTTGCTTCTTTCCTTGATCAGTTTCCACCCATTGCTTCTTGTTCTACCCTCAGCTTTGGAGAACAGCCCGACTCCCTCTTCTTTGTGGCAACCCCTGAGATATTGGAACACTGCTATCATGTCTCCCCTAGTCCTTCTTTTTATTAAACTAGACATACCCAGTTCCTGCAACCGTTCTTCATATGTTTTAGCCTCCAGTCCCCTAATCATCTTTGTTGCTCTTCTCTGCACTCTTTCTAGAGTCTCAGCATCTTTTTTACATGTTATCTTTCTTTCTCCCTCCCTCTCTCCCTTCCTTCAAGAGTGCCCATTGGCCAGCCAATCTTTTGGCAGACAGAATTAACATGAAATCTATCAGTCATTCAGGCAACAACAACCAGGAAAAGTAGTCATTCTGTCTTGAATTTATATTTACCGACAAAGAAATAAAGGAAATACAAAAGTAGTTTGTCGCAAAAGTGACTGCCTGCGAAGTCTCCTGGATTGGGGTTGAAAAGCAAAAGCAGAAGCAGTAGGGTCTGTCCCATATTTGGGTAGACCAGGTTGCCCTGGTAGACCGGTCTTAACAGAAAAAAACACTTAGTCATTCTGTTCTTGATGGAGCTACAGCATAGGATACAATCCCTTCCGCCCTTCCTTGCATGCAGAGAGATACTCCAAAGCAAGAAAGTATGGACACATTTTCATTTTCACTGAGACTAGGCAGTCCTTGCTTGCCTCAAAAGTGCATGCTTGGGCACTTATAGGGAAAGACAGATGGAAAGCTTGGGAAATGGCAAAATATAGGCTTATTTATCTTCACTATGTAGCAATACACTGAGATTTATATACCACTTCACAGTGCTGAACAGCCCTCTCTTAAGCAGTTTACAGAGTCAGCATATTTATTTATTTATTTATTTATTTATTTGATTTTTATACTGCCCTTCTCCCAAAGGACTCAGGGCGGTGTACAGGCAGAATAAAACAAGCAATACAAAATACAATTAAAATGCAATTTAAAAAACTTATTAAATTAGCCTGAGAATTTAAAAAATTACCTTACACTAAAAAACCCATTTAAAATTAATAAAAATTTACCATTTAAAATTCAATTCAAGCCAGCCCCGCGCGAATAAAAAGGTGTGTCTTCAGTTCGCGGCGGAAAGTCCGAAGGTCAGATATTTGGCGTAAGCCTGGGGGAAGCTCGTTCCAGGTGGGAGCCCCACAGAAGGCCCTTCCTGGGGCCGCCAGCCGACATTGTTTGGCGGACAGCACCCTGAGAAGTCCCTCTCTGTGAGAGCGTACGGGTCGGTGGGAGGCATGTGGTAACAGCAGGCGGTCCCGTAAGTACCCGGGCCCTAAGCCATGGAGCGCTTTAAAGATCGTAACCAACACCAACAATTGCCCCAACAATCTGGATTCTCATTTTACCGAATTGAACGCTAAGTCAACCTTGAGCCTGGTGAGATTCGAACAGCCAAACTGCAGTCAGCCAGCAGTCAGCAAAAGTGGCCAGCACTACTGCCTTCTAACCACTGTGTCACCTCAGCTCAATGTAGCATATAATTTACTTTATAGCTATTATATATGGGTACCAGTATTGCAACAATATCATCCCAATTTCCTTCCTTCTATTTTCATTCCACTGCTGTGCTTTCAATAAAAATCCCGAGGTGCTTCATGATAAAGGATGTCTTTTATTATATAGCTTTATGGGGTGTAATTAGTGATAACAATGAAATCTATAATTACCTCATTTAGTAAGTGAAGTTTTCCAGCTCATAATGCTTGGTTGTATTATCTATCAAATGCTATTTTCTCCACAATTTCATTTCCAGCTTTGAAAGTTAAATGAACTCTGTGAATTATATCCTGATAAAACCATTAGTATCTTTAGTGGACATCTGAGAAGAAAACCTTTTCAGTAGGTAAACTAAGGCCAGGATCTACCTCTTCCCAAAGTATGGCTGAACCCTTCAGCTGTTTTTATACCTGGCAGTCCAATACTTACACATTAAGCAGCAAATGAAAAACACAAATAATTTATTTCCTAGGAATGCTATCTTCTAATTTGAGATTCACCGCTCAGGGGAAGATTCATGCAAAGCTTCATTTTATTAATTTGTAGTATTTCTTCTCATGGTTGATATTACAAGTAGTGGTCCCTTGTCTATTTTCTGCTTGTTCTTTAAAACACACATATGCACATCCCCTCCTCTCAAAATACCCCTTCTTTATGAACTTTAAAATTATCCTCTTTATAAAGGTAGGGGGTTACAAAATTGAGAGTAACAGCTTGTGTTCCAAACTAGTTTCTATCTCTAAAGCTTTGATACAATGCTCGGAATGGCAAAGGAATTGAAATAATGTTTAATCTTACCACACAAAACAAAGTCTTTAGATTTACCCAGAAGCCCACACCCTGTTGTTTGCTGCTTTGTGTACAGACTCGGAGATATATTTTTGATGATGAAAAGACACAAAGCAGTGCTGGATCTTACTAGCCTCAGGTAAGATTAACTGGATCAACATCTCCCTACTTTCCAAATCCTAGATGAACACTGCTATCCATAATTCCATTTGCTGGCATTAAAACGTCAATTCCTCATGGAGTGCTCTCAGGACAACACATGTCAATTCTTTCTTATAAATACAAGGACTATGTCAATCATTAGAGAATTCAGGAGGAACTTGGAGGGGAGAAAATATCACAGCCGGCTCCTTTGATTCTGCAGTGAAATAATCTTGTGGGGGGAATGGGAAAAGAAAACCTTAAACCTCTAGCATTGTCACCTATTACAGTTGCGCTAATGCAAAAAACAAAACAAAACAAAAAGCCCCACACCAAATCATCAATATTGCAATAACTTCACTTATTACAACTGATGCATACAAAGACATAAGCAGCTTATCTGCAAGATCTACAGCAAAGTCTAAACAGATGGCAAAAAAGATAAAATCAACAGCCCCTGTCCAAATCAGCTTGCTGTCTAAAAATCAGTAAAGCTAGCTTGGGGTGGGGATGAGGGGCAGGTAAATAAATGAATAAATAAATATAGAGGATAGTAGTGTAATTAAGAACACTTTCAAATTCCCCACAACACAGTCTGCAGCCTATCCATAACTGCTGCCTTCTTTTTTTTGCTCTCTAAACATTAAGACTAAGGAGCAAACATGTCATTGATTCGTTGCTCTACCCTGATGTGGCAGACATTCTGGAGGAATATAAATCCTGCCATCTCTACTCCACACAAAATAGCTGAATGTAAAATAGATAAAGAACAATATGTGTAAATTCAAAGGGGAAATGTCATAACTCTTACCCCTGCTTTTCAGTCTGAAAGACTGGCTAGGAAGCTGAAGATTGTAAACCAGAAGGTAAAGTGAAAAAGAACTATTTTACAGAAATATTTTACAAGAAGAGTTCTTCACTCCTCTGAAAACAACAAAATACCTTATCCCACCAGACTTGAAATCCTAGGCTTAGAAAACTTGGAACTTCGACAAGACCTAAGTTTAACTCATAGAATCATCTATTGTAATAGAATAGAATAGAATAGAATAGAATAGAATAGAATAGAATAGAATAGAATAGAATTTTTATTGGCCAAGTGTGATTGGACACACAAGGAATTTGTCTTGGTGCATATGCTCTCAGTGTACATAAAAGAAAAGATACGTTCATCAAGGTACAACATTTACAACACAATTGATGATCAATATATCAATATAAATCATAAGGATTGCCAGCAACAAGTTATAGTCATACAGTCATAAGAGGAAAGAGATTGGTGATGGGAACTATGAAACGATTAATAGTAGTGCAGATTCAGTAAATAGTCTGACAGTGTTGAGGGAATTATTTGTTTAGCAGAGTGATGGCCTTCGGGAAAAAACTGTTCTTGTGTCTAGTTGTTCTGGTGTGCAGTGCTCTATAGCGTCGTTTTGAGGGTAGGAGTTGAAACAGTTTATGTCCAGGATGCGAGGGATCTGCAAATATTTTCACGGCCCTCTTCTTGATTCGTGCAGTATACAGGTCCTCAATGGAAGGCAAGTTGGTAGCAATTATTTTTTCTGCAGTTCTAATTATCCTCTGAAGTCTGTGTTTTTCTTGTTGGGTTGCAGAACCGAACCAGACAGTTATAGAGGTGCAAATGACAGACTCAATAATTCCTCTGTAGAATTGGATCAGCAGCTCCTTGGGCAGTTTGAGCTTACTGAGTTGGCGCAGAAAGAACATTCTTTGTTGTCCTTTTTTAATGATGTTTTTGATGTTAGCTGTCCATTTGAGATCTTGCGATATGATAGAACCCAGAAATTTGAAGGTTTCTACTGTTGATACTGTGTTGTCAAGTATTGTGAGAGGTGGAAGTATGGAAGGGTTTTTCCTAAAGTCTACCACCATTTCTACGGTTTTGAGTGTGTTCAGTTCCAGATTGTTTTGGTTGCACCACAAGGCTAGTCGTTCGACCTATCGTCTATATGCAGATTCGTCAATGTCCTTCCTGTTAAAGACTACTTCAGCTTTAATTGCAATAATACAAGAGCAACCAATAGATTTAAATTTAATGTTAACCGCTTTAATCTATGAAAATATGACTTCTGTAACAGAATCATCAATGCTTGGAATACACTACCTGACTCTGTGGTCTCTTCCCATAATCCCAAAAGCTTTAACCAAAAACTTTCTACCATTGATCAATTGGCCCATTGCTGGGAGAAAGTGGCAAGAAGATGACAAGCAACAGGGAGAAAGCAGATCTACTTAACTCATATTTTGCATCTGTCTTTACACAAAAGGAAAAAACAATCCAACCTATCAAAAACAGCACTACAAAAAACAGATTAGAAACACAAGTTAAAATAGGGAAGAAAATGGTAAGTGAACACCTGTCTACCCTAGACGTGTTCAAATCACCAGGACCGGATGGATTACACCCCAAGGTTCTGAAGGAACTGGCAGACGTGATCTCAGAACCACTGAACTATATCTTTCAAAGATCCTGGAGCACAGGGGAGCTGCCAGAGGACTGGAAAAGAGCTGATGTAGTTCCCATCTTCAAAAAAGGAAAAAAAACAGATCCAGGAAACTACAGACCTATCAGTCTGACCTCAATACCGGGGAAGATTCTGGAAAAGATAATCAAGCAAAGAATCACCGAACACCTAGAAGCAAACAAAGTAATAACCAAAAGCCAACATGGGTTTGTCAAAACAGATCATGCCAGACTAATCTTATCGCATTCTTTGACAAAATGACAAAATTAGTAGACCAGAGGAATGCTGTTGATATAATTTACTTGGACTTCAGTAAAGCATTTGATAAAGTAGACCATAACCTACTACTAGATAAAGTAGAAAAATGTGGGTTAGACAGCACCACCACCAGATGGATTCGTAACTGGCTGACCAACCGCACTCAACGTGTAGTCCTCAACGGAACTACATCCACATGGAGGAAGTATGCAGTGGAGTACCCCAAGGCTCTGTTTTAGGCCCAGTACTCTTCAACATCTTCATCAATGACTTGGACGAGGGATAGATGGGGAACTCATCAAATTTGCAGATGACACCAAGCTGGCAGGAATAGCCAACACTCCAGAAGATAGGCTCAAGTTACAGAAAGATCTTGACAGACTTGAACATTGGCGCTATCTAACAAAATGAAATTCAACAGTGAAAAAGTAAGGTTCTACATTTAGGCCAAAAAACAAAATGCACCAGTACCGTATATGTGGTACCTTGCTCAATAGTAGTACCTGTGAGAGGGATCTTGGAGTCCTAGTGGATAACCATCTAGATATGAGCCAGCAGTGTGCAGCAGCTGTTAAAAAGCCAACACAGTTCTGGGCTGCATAAACAGAGGATAGAATCAAGATCACGTGAAGTGTTAGTACCACTTTATAATGCCTTGGTAAGGCCACACTTGGAATATTGCATCCAGTTTTGGTCGCCACGATGTAAAAAGATGTTGAGACTCTAGAAAGAGTGCAGAGAAGAGCAACAAAGATGATTAGGGACTGGAGGATAAAACATATGAAGAACGGTTGCAGGAACTGGGTATGTCTAGTTTAACAAAAGAAGGACCAGGGAGACATGATAGCAGTGTTCCATTATCTCAGGGGCTGCCACAGAGAAGTGGGAGTCGGGCTGTTCTCCAAAGCACCTGAGGGTAGAACAAGAAGCAATGGGTGGAAACTGATCAAGGAAAGAAGCAACTTAGAACTAAGGAGAAATTTCCTGACAGTTAGAACAATTAATAAGTGGAACAACTTGCCTTCAGAAGTTGTGAATGCTCCAACACTGGAAATTTTTAAGAAAATGTTGGATAACCATCTGACTGAGATGGTGTAGGGTTTCCTGCCTGGGCAGGGGGTTGGACTAGAAGGCCTCCAAGGTCCCTTCCAACTCTGATGTTATGTTATGTTATGTTATGATCTCACCCCCATTCCTAAGAGGACCATAAGGGGCGTGCATAAGAGCACAAACGTGCCTACTGTTCCTGTCCTATTGTTTTTCTTTTTTTCATATATATATATATGTATATATATATATATATATATATATATATATATATATATATATATATATATATATATATATATATCAATATATATATATATATATGTATATATATATATATATATATATATATATATATATATATATATATATATATATATATATATATATATATATATGTATGTATATATATACATGCTTATACCTCTTAATATTTCCTCATATATATGTTTATATACTATATAATCTTTTTGTGTGATGCTTATATATATTGTTGTGACAATATAAATAAATAAATAAATAAATAAATAAATAAAATAAACTTCTTCACATGATTCGTCCTTTAGTTCTATTAAAACCTCACTATTTAAAAAAACAAGCAAGCAAACAAACAAATCCCAAACCAAAACAAACTTTATTATGATGAATGATGAATGTATTTTATGATGACTATGATCATGATTGATCACTTATAGCTTTTATGTACACTGAGAGCTTATGCACCGAAAACAAATTCCTTGTGTGTCCAATCACACGTGGCCAATAAAGAATTCTATTCTATTCTATTCTATTCTATTCTATTCTATTCTATTCTATTCTATTCTGGTCTGGTCTGGTCTGGTCTGGTCTGGTCTGGACTGGTCCGGTCCGGTCCGGTCCGGTCCAGTCAAGTCCAGTCCAGTCTAGTCCATTCTGATTTCAAATACAACATACCAGAGCCAAAGATAAATTTCTTTCAGATATTTTCTTCTGGTCCTCTGACACCATCTCAAAGTTTCAGTGTTGACTTATTACACAAATTCTTTCTAGGAGTCTCATTTTAGGGAGTATTATTTTCTCATTTATTGAAACAGCAGTATGTGGGTTTGCACACATGCATATATGAATATATATGTGTGTGTATATAGGTGCATAAAAACACACACACATCTCACTTCATGATTTAAGTATACCAGCATCATGTCTGATGTCTTGCTGTCATTTAGCTGCATTATGGTTGGCATTCTTGGCTGATATTAGGAACTAGAACAGGAGTGTCAAACTCACATCATCATGGCGGCATCACATGATGTATTGTGACTCCTCCCTCCCCCTTTTGCTAAACTGGGCATGGGCGTGGCCAGCATGTGACGCATCCGGCGCTTGGGCTGGGAATTTGACCTCCCTGAACTAGAAGGTAAGATCATATGCTTTGGGACAGAGCAGATTAAATTATAAGGCTCTGGCGACTGAAAAGATTATCTTTTCTTCCCCTCCACATGAACCTTCTACTCTGAAGCTTATCAGTTTAGGGAAGAATGGAGCACATGAATTTCCAACAGCATCAGGAATACACCAGCAAAGGGAAGTGGTAAGCTTGATGAACCAGGAAATCAAGCTCCTACTCTGCCATCTACTAGGCCTTGTGCCTATTACTAAATCAGACTTTTTTTTCTGGATACCATGAGAATTAGAGAGCAGAAAAGCAGTATTCACTATGTTGAGCTCCTTGGAAAGATGGATATGTCTGTAATGGATGAAGTTATTGCAAGTTACTAATTATGTTTAATTAAACATAATTAAAGGTAATGATATCCATGTAGTCCTCATTTGGCAATCCCAACTGGCACCTGTAACCTGGTCTTTAAGTGAAGTGGTTGCTAAATGAAACGACAGCTATGCTAATGACCTTACTTCAGCTTTCCTTTGCTTTACTGATTTGCAAAGGCTATAAATGTGAGGACCGGTTGCAAAGTTACTTTTATATCACTGTTGTAATTGCAAATGGTCACTAAATAGAACAGTGCTTAACAATATATAGCATTCCTTTTGAGAAAAGAGTATAGGTTATTTGTAAAGAATAAAAAATAAAGGTGTGGGCAGACTAAATAAAAATAGGAGACATCTTAACCAAGGGAATAAATGTCTTTGAATTTATTCTGTCCATATTTTCTGTCCTTTTCTATAAAATTTATGAAACTTAGTCCCTGATATCACATTAAATTCAGTGCCATAGTCCAAAGCTGTTGGGAATTAGTTCCTTTCATTTTAAATATTTTCCCTTATATTCTACTTCTTTCTTCAGAAAATAAGATTGTTGACACTTTTCCAAATTTTAGCAGCAGTTGAATTCTGATCATTTGTTCTATTGTTACAGCAATATATTCTGGCAGCTAAGATATTTTCTTTCCATTTTGTTCCCACCTGTGGGGAATATAAGTGTTCACAAGGCTGACAAGTATTCTACAACTGAGATGGCCCAACTGTCTTCTTTATTTTATTCTCCTTGCTCCTTCCTCATTCAATCCTAGCCTGTGGAAAAAGCGCTAGAAAGCCAGAAGAATTTAGTGAACAGTGTTAAATCAAGGACTGTCAAGAGCATCATGATAGACAGATGAGCTGTCACTTGCTTTGGGAGTTCAAGTCAGAGCAAAAGATATCAGTACTTGGCCCTGACAGAGCCTTGACATACTCCTTGGAACTTTATATTAAGTTCTTCCTTCAAATTCATTATTTTTATATGTAATATTTAATCTCCGGAGAACTTTTCAGGACATACAATTTTTGAAGTTTAGCTTCATTGTCTGAGTAAGCTCCTGCCTAGGAGGCACTTTGGCTTTAAACCATGACAGTTTCGATATGTGTGCCCACAAGGGCTGGGTATGTTTCAAAAATGGAGACTTGCTTTAAAACTCTTACAAGCAAAGGGCTGCTCTGTTATTCATTAAAGCTTTGGAACTTGTATGACAGTGCTGCTGTAAAGAGTCAAGTCATAAAGAGTCAAGTTAAAGCAGCAACATCTCTCTCTCCAGGTTCATGAAAATTGAAAATAGTTAGACTGTTTTAATGAACAACAGACAATTGCTGTGCTGGCATGAGTTCTGAGACACCTTTTCATAATCCTTTTTATGAATCCACCTACAAGAATTTTACTTATGAAATGAGTAAGTAACTTAAAGCTTTCAGTTATTTTGGGCCATGAAAGGGCAGTGGATAATATGGATTTAAAACCAAAACATTGTATTCTTAGAATATAGAGGAAGGGACACAATTTCTAGAATTAAAACAAAGCCATCGCACTTGGCTAAGGTATACTGGATTTGTGATTTTAGCCAAGGCTCAAGGCAGTGTAAAAAATTTCTGAATCTTGTAAATGTATGTAAAATGTGGAATTCATTATTTTTTATTTTATCATTTATGCTTTTGGGCATAAAAGCTGTCTGTGGATATTAGTATTCGATACTAGGATTGGCAAATTAGCATCTGACAATTATGTATTATTATAAATTCATCAGAGCTAGAAGCTAGCTCTGACATGTATGTTATCTTGTTATGTATAACTCAATACAAATTGAAAAGATACACAGAGACAAAACAAAATACAAACAATGGCATCTCCAAAAGAGTCATCTACGTCATCCAAGTTCCAGGAAGCCAGAAAGCCCCTTGTCTCCATTGATAGCTCAATGGTGCAAGCATGGGGCCATTAGGACAAAGAGCATAAGCAAGCATTTTGTTGCCCTGGTTAATATATTCCAGTGATGCAGTCACTTGGGAAGCTACAGTTGTTCAGTTTCCTAACTCCTGCGATCTGTCTACCATTTCTGTTTGGCTTTCTCCCAATGATATCCCACACCAAAGTTGTCTTATAGCCTCGAGAGAAAATGAAACTAGTTTCCCATTGAGACTCATTCAGTCCCAGCTCACCAATTTCCAAGTTGATTGTTTTCTCCAAACGTATTTATTCCCCTGGCTATTGTGTAGCTTTTCTCTTGTTGCTGCCCTTGAGCTATGGAAATATATGGACCAAGTCAAGATTTTCTATCAATTGCTACAGTAAAGTTTCTCCACTGCCTTGTGGCCATTTTGTCCACCCACTTTCCTAAATCTGACAATTCTTTTTGGAGATCTGAAGTACCTACTCTATATCCTGCTTGGTCAGAAACTCAAAGCTTTGATTAATTTACAATCTTTCCAGTTTGAATGGTTCCCATCAGTGAGTGGATTGCTTCCTGGTACTCATTACTGTAAAGGAGAAGATCTTATGAATCTCAGGTTTAATCATAGTAACAGCATCTGATATACTGCTTTTCCTTTAACTTGTCTTATTGAAACACACTTGTTTTTCTCTGACCCTTCTCTATATCATTTGTTACGTTTTTCTAACAATACACACCACTGTGTCTTAACTGCTTTGAAAATAATAGCAAATATTATTATATGTAATACATTCATATTATTAGCTTTGGACATGATTCTCCTGCTCATTCTTTTATTGTTTTTACCAGAGGAATGTGGAGATGGCGGGAACTGCCCTCAAAACTTACAGAGAAGCTGCCATGTTTGTTTTCCTCTGTGAAGACAAATGTCAATGACAGGGTGATTGTCCTCCTGTAAGTGAATGTAAAAGGGCTTGAAGCAAAACTATCTACCTTCCTCTACCCCAAGGGTGTCAAATTTGCAACCTGCGAGCCAGATGCATCATGTGCTGGCCACTCCCACCCCTGGTTTAGTGAAGGGGGGAAAGTCACAATACCTCACATGACAACAATGTGACGTCGCGAGTTTGACACCCATGCTCTACCCCATATTATGAGGGGAGATAGAACATTCTCCTTCCTAAGCTTTCTTTTCTCCGATTGCTAAGTTACTGGGGACTCCTACCTCTCTTGATTGTTCGTAGGCAGCACCTCTTCTTTCATTCCTCAGGGTCATCTACACTGTCCATTACGGTATTTTACAAAATTGCTCCATTTCATTCAGTTGCTGACCTTTTTCTCTAAAGTCTTCTAATCCTCTTTTAGCTATGTAGGATACAACAAAGCTCCCACAGCCACTTTTTTTTTTTAAAAAAAGTGGTTGACTAATCAACCAAAATTGCAAAACCCTACAATTAACTATCATGTTCTTGACTTAATACACATAACAGGAAATGTGCATTAAGCATACTTTTCATCAGCTTTTATCCAAAGGTATTTTTTTTACATAAATCCAGATGACTACTAGATGGTAGCTGAGTCTTTTTGAACCCTCCCTTTGCTTTCACCTAATGGTTGATACATCAAAAACCAAATAGCTGACCCAGTTTCATGGAAGTCAGAGTGCTGTGTACACCAGCTGGAGGTCTTTTGTGCCATGGATGATATTTGGGCTGGACTGGGATTTCAACAAGTAAACTACCAATTGCAGTCCTTAGAATGCTGTGCATCAGAGCTGTATGGACAGCATTGGAGGGACCCATTTCATGGATCCAGTAATGATTTGCTATGGGGGAAGGAAGATTTGAGGTAGTACAATTTCCTTCCAGTTCCTGGATGAAAGGAGAACATACCTAAAAAGCTGTTTAATTGTGACCTTGGCCTTCACAAGTCTCTTGAAAAGCTTTGTGAGAAATGGAGATTTCTCCATTTTAGGTGTCTGCTATTTGCCAGCACTTTCAGCATAGTTAGATGGTAAAGCATGGGGTTCTGTAATGTCCTTTTCTTTTTCTGATTCTCTCTTTTTTTTGGCCCTTGGTAACTCTTGCCTTCACTTAACAAAGTAAGATGGGAGGGAATGGAAAAAAAAACTTTCATGTCTAACTTTCTTCTTTCCAAGTGAATATGCCAAGACACTGCAGTGTGAAACTTGCCAAAGTGCTGATCTTGGATTTTCAGTTTTCAGCATGCCTGCACACACACACACACATCTTCCAGACAGTATTATTTTTCTCTTTGAGTTCATGTCCATCATTCTTGCCATTCTCGCTGTCACCTTTATACTCAAAATAACTCCCTCATCACCTCTCCTTTCTCATGCAGAGATGGTAGATATCTATTAGTCATTCTAAGTCTGGAATTCTTCATTCATAGAAGCCTCAATTCTGCATGGTTGTCGGAGTCTCAAAGCTTTGATTAATTTACAATCTTTCCAGTTTGAATGGTTCCCATCAGTGAGTGAATTGCTTCCTGGTACTCATTACTGTAAAGGAGAAGATCTTATGAATCTCAGGTTTAATCATAGTAACAGCATCTGATATACTGCTTTTCCTTTAACTTGTCTTATTGAAACACACTTGTTTTTCTCTGACCCTTCTCTATATCATTTGTTACGTTTTTCTAACAATACACACCACTGTGTCTTAACTGCTTTGAAAATAATAGCAAATAGTATTATATGTAATACATTCATATTATTAGCTTTGGACATGATTCTCCTGCTCATTCTTTTATTGTTTTTACCAGAGGAATGTGGAGATGGCGGGAACTGCCCTCAAAACTTACAGAGAAGCTGCCATGTTTGTTTTCCTCTGTGAAGACAAATGTCAATGACAGGGTGATTGTCCTCCTGTAAGTGAATGTAAAAGGGCTTGAAGCAAAACTATCTACCTTCCTCTACCCCAAGGGTGTCAAATTTGCAACCTGCGAGCCAGATGCATCATGTGCTGGCCACTCCCACCCCTGGTTTAGTGAAGGGGGGAAAGTCACAATACCTCACATGACAACAATGTGACGTCGCAAGTTTGACACCCATGCTCTACCCCATATTATGAGGGGAGATAGAACATTCTCCTTCCTAAGCTTTCTTTTCTCCGATTGCTAAGTTACTGGGGACTCCTACCTCTCTTGATTGTTCGTAGGCAGTACCTCTTCTTTCATTCCTCAGGGTCATCTACACTGTCCATTACGGTATTTTACAAAATTGCTCCATTTCATTCAGTTGCTGACCTTTTTCTCTAAAGTCTTCTAATCCTCTTTTAGCTATGTAGGATACAACAAAGCTCCCACAGCCACTTTTTTTTTTTAAAAAAAGTGGTTGACTAATCAACCAAAATTGCAAAACCCTACAATTAACTATCATGTTCTTGACTTAATACACATAACAGGAAATGTGCATTAAGCATACTTTTCATCAGCTTTTATCCAAAGGTATTTTTTTTACATAAATCCAGATGACTACTAGATGGTAGCTGAGTCTTTTTGAACCTCCTTTGCTTTCACCTAATGGTTGATACATCAAAAACCAAATAGCTGACCCAGTTTCATGGAAGTCAGAGTGCTGTGTACACCAGCTGGAGGTCTTTTGTGCCATGGATGATATTTGGGCTGGACTGGGATTTCAACAAGTAAACTACCAATTGCAGTCCTTAGAATGCTGTGCATCAGAGCTGTATGGACAGCATTGGAGTGACCCATTTCATGGATCCAGTAATTATTTGCTATGGGGGAAGGAAGATTTGAGGTAGTACAATTTCCTTCCAGTTCCTGGATGAAAGGAGAACATACCTAAAAAGCTGTTTAATTGTGACCTTGGCCTTCACAAGTCTCTTGAAAAGCTTTGTGAGAAATGGAGATTTCTCCATTTTAGGTGTCTGCTATTTGCCAGCACTTTCAGCATAGTTAGATGGTAAAGCATGGGGTTCTGTAATGTCCTTTTCTTTTTCTGATTCTCTCTTTTTTTTGGCCCTTGGTAACTCTTGCCTTCACTTAACAAAGAAGTAAGATGGGAGGGGGGAATGGAAAAAAAAACTTTCATGTCTAACTTTCTTCTTTCCAAGTGAATATGCCAAGACACTGCAGTGTGAAACTTGCCAAAGTGCTGATCTTGGATTTTCAGTTTTCAGCATGCCTGCACACACACACACACATCTTCCAGACAGTATTATTTTTCTCTTTGAGTTCATGTCCATCATTCTTGCCATTCTCGCTGTCACCTTTATACTCAAAATAACTCCCCCCTCATCACCTCTCCTTTCTCATGCAGAGATGGTAGATATCTATTAGTCATTCTAAGTCTGGAATTCTTCATTCATAGAAGCCTCAATTCTGCATGGTTGTCGGAGTCTCTAAACCACCAGCAAGTTGGTCTTATGCTATCACAAGCAGTCCCTTCTAACCATCCCATATCCCCTTTTTAAAATAAAAACAAAACAAAAAACTACAAGTTTCATCTCTTAATTTCTAGTATTGCGTGGAAAATGCCCACTTAAATAAGGATCCAAAGCATTTGGAGATAGCGGCAACATTGCATCTGTTACTGACATGCACAACTACTGTGATCTGTGGGGCTCCCAACCAAAAGAGGAAAGGAAGATTATAGGTTATAAATATTCAGAAATGTCACAGAGGAACCATAAAGGAAGCCATGTAAATCATACAGCTGGAAGCATCTGATAACACAGTGAGCTGCTCAAGCACTTCTGAATACCCGTCCACCTTCCTGGGTAAACCAGACAGGAAATAGGACTAGATGAGCTAAATCTACTTTTTTTTTATTTGCATTTATATCCCGCCCTTCTCCGAAGACTCAGGGCGGCTTACACTATGTTAGCAATAGTCTTCATTCTATTTGTATATTTATATACAAAGTCAATTTATTGCCCCCAACAATCTGGGTCCTCATTTTACCTACCTTATAAAGGATGGAAGGCTGAGTCAACCTTGGGCCTGGTGGGACTAGAACCTGCAGTAATTGCAGGCAGCTGCTGTAATAACAGACTGCATTAGCAGTCTGAGCCACAGAGGCCCCTTTATTGTTGTTGTTGTTAGTTGTTAGTTGTCCTGTCCGACCCATCACAACCCCATGGACAACGTTCCATCAGGCCTTCCTGTCCTCTACCATCCTCTGGAGTCCATTTAAGTTCATGCCTACTGCTTCAGTGACTCCATCCAGCCACCTCGTTTTCTGTCGTCCCGTTCTTCCTTTGCCCTCAATCTTTCCCAGCATTAGGCTCTTCTCCAGTGAGTCCTTCCTTCTCATTAGGTGGCCAAAGTATTTCAGTTTCATCTTCAGGATCTGGCCTTCTAAAGAGCAGTCAGGGTTGATCTCCTCTAGGACTGTCCGGTTTGATCGCCTTGCAGTCCAAGGGACTCGCAGGAGTCTTCTCCAGCACCATAGTTCAAAGGCCTCAATTCTTTGGTGCTCAGCCTTTTTATGGTCCAACTTTCACAGCCATACTTTGCAACTGGGAAAACCATAGCCTTGACTATACACACTTTATTGTAAGACTACATTAACAGAATTTTGCAAGACTTGAAAGTACAAACTTTCTGCCTGCAATTTAATCTGCTATACTGATAAGGGCGGGTCCTTCCTAAATTTCTTTCTTTGACTTTCAAACAATTGCTGACTCCTGTCTTCTTTCTCTGATGGTTTCCTAGACAGCATCCCCTCTCCCTTTTCCTCAAGGTTATTCAGGCATTCCATTACAATTCCATTCTACTAAGGGAGTGCCACACTCATGTATCATAGCAATAATTTTCTATTGTGTCCATACAAGAGAAATAGACTGGGTTATGTTACCTGTCCCCATTGTCTCCTGCTCATCAGGTGATTTGCTCAGTCTTTTTTTTCTATTTCTAGGTCATGTACATATTATTTGTCAGAATATTCATAAACTGGAATGGATACATGGTAACAAGGTCAGCCAATAAATAGGCATAGCAACTGGGTCAGCCAATGGGGACTGTTTGGAAACTGAAACTAGTCTGCTGAATTGAAACTGAAACTCATCTCTGCTGTACTCTCTGTGTGTTTGTACTTACAATCTCTACTCTTTACCACATTGGAAGAATCAGCCATTGGTATTGTATATTTATCTTCATGTGTTACATTATATATAAAGAGAAGTTAATGAATCCTGCTGAATCAGTTATCTGTGTATGCTTTCTGGATGTGATTTTTTGCAACAAACTGACATTATTTATTCATTTATATTCCATCTTTATCATTATTTTTTACAAATAACCCAACTCAAATAATACTATCAACCTTCTATACTAGAAATGTGGTTATCTATGTCCAGCTGGTCATACTTCTCTGATGATGGATGATCACAACTGGTTAGTGACCCTCATAAGAATGAGCCATTGGCCTCTCACAGATTTTCAAGGCATTTTAAGCACATTGACAAATATTGCTTGGCAGTAATTCCCAGGGGAACACATCATACAGCTAGACACAGCCTTGAAGACAATGCAAAGGTCTATAAGCACCAGGCAGCAGAACAGAAGAGCTGTGGGAAGAGGTACAGAGGTGTGTTTCCTGTCAAAAGATATAGGTCAAGAAAAGAAAGAATCCTGAAAGTGAAAGCTATAAGAGGCTGCCAATGATAATAATTTATATACTTTGTCAAAGGGGTTAATTTTCAAATGAGAAAGACCTAGAGAGAAATGGTTCTAACTGCAAAAAAATTGAGAAGAATTATTTGGGTTTTTAAAGACTCTCCTTTGTTAGAGATCTTTGAATAGGGTTTAGATGGCCATTCCATCTGTCAAGCGCAGTGCTGGATTCCTATATTGCACAGGGGTTGGGTTTCTAAAGGAACAAAACATATATAAAGAATAACAGTTAAGGTGCTGAAGCATGGCAGAGGAGACCCAGTTTCATGTCCCTGGAAGTTAATCTAGCAAATTTCACTGAGAGACTTCAAGCTAGTCTACCTCTTTTTCTCAAGCCAACATACTTCCCAGTGCTATTCTTGAGAGAAATATTGATGGGAAATTTGTTTAAACTCCTAGAGTTTGGATATATTAATCAGATAAATAATGCAAGAATTCTGATCCATTCAAAGTAGATTACTAAACAATTACTTAGTAAATGCTTTCTTGAAGCTTGCCCAGCATATGCCCTCTAGATCAGGGGCGTCAAACTTGATTACATTGAAGGCCGCATCAGGGTTGTATTTGACCCAGTGGTGAAATGTAAAATCTGTTACTACCAGTTCTGTGGGCATGGCTTGGTAGGGGGGCGTAATGTGACTGGGTGGGCGTGGCCAACTTTTTTTTTATTTTTAAAAGCATTTTTCTACAAACTCTTTGGCCGAAGAGATTGTAAAAAATGCTTTTAAAAGGCTCTGACAATCCCAGCTGAGCTGCACGATCATCAGAGGCTTTTTTTAAACTTTTAAAAGCATTTTTTCCACCAAAGAAAAAATGCTTTTAAATGTTAAAAAAAAAAAACCTCTGATGATCGCGCAGCTCAGCTGGGCATGGGAGGGGCAGGGATTTTTGCTACCGGTTCTCCAAACCACCCGCCGCCATCGCTACCAGATCGGGTGATCCGGTTCGAACCGGGAGCATTTCACCCCTGGTTTGACCTCTGGGGGCCAGGTGGGTGTGGCAAGATGGACTTGCCCTCTGCCAGTGAAAACCAAGCCTGGGAGGGCCACACACTCCCCTCCCCTGAGCTCTGTTTTCACTGGCAGAGGCACCACGGGCTAGTCCTTCACTATTTCCAGGGCAGCCGCATGAACCAGATCTAAGCACCCCATTGGTCAATTCTGGCCCATGGGCCTTGAGTTTGACACCCCTGCTCTAGACACATTGGCACTACAATAGGTCTTGCTAAGAATTGTAAGATTTGTAGTCCCCACACATTTCCAAGGGACCAGACTGAGAGAATAGGATTGACAAACAGGAGACCAAGCCCATGTTTCTTTCAAATTGTGGTTGCGATACCTCTCAATGTGGTTTGTGGATTACATTTTATCTCTCATTCCTAATATATATTGTTTTACCTTCCCTAACGCATAAGTTACAAGACGGTGATCCTCCTTTATCATCTATAAATATGAACTTTGTATTGATTTTCTTCCAAACTTGTTTCATGATTGATTTTTTTCTACAATTTTTATTACATTTTGACCAAGAGAGAAAAGCAATACTTGATTCAGTAAGCAAATTTCTGTCATATAATTCTGCCTGATGAATATTCTAACAGTCTGAATGGAGACATATCATAATGAAAAATACAACATTGCCTTTTGGTGCATAGGCTACTTCTGCTGACGATGCAAGGTTGGGAACAAGAATAAACAAAATGCATATAATTACTGACAGACTACTCTACCCCTAATGAGATTTGTTTCTGAGATGATATGCATAGGTTACATGTAAATGACTAGCTTTTAGAGGGAAAAATGTCTTCCAATGAAAATGTTAATTTGGGAAACTTTCAGTAAATTATAATAGGCCTTGTCATAATCTTCCAGTTCATCCAGTGGAACAGCTTGCCTTCACAAATTGTGGATGCTCCATCACCGGAGACTTTTAAAAAGGGACTGGACATCCATTTGTCTGAAATAATATAGAGGCTTCTGCCTGAGCAGAACTAGAAGACCTCCAAGGACTAGAAGACCTCCAAGGTCCCTTCCAACTCTGATGATGATGATTGTGTATTAGAATTAGGGGCTCAAAAATGCTATACCAACATTCCCAGTAAAGCAAATCGGAATTCTTCTTTAAGAAATGCAGTGAGCCTATTTGTCTGCAACTTACATAAATCTACATTACACTTTTTGTTGATTGCTAATGAATAACTACCAAATATCATCCAACATTGATTTACTCTGGATGTGTTGCTGAAGCCCCAGTGGCAAAGGCCTGTATATTCAGAGTCACACATTCACAGGCATACTTTGAAACAGGAAAATTAATTGCACTGTATGTTAATATAACAGAATTCATAAAATCACCACCAGCAATAAACCATGTTTGCATAATGTTATGCAGAAAGGCAGTGTGTTCATTATATGCGTGAACCGTTAAAAGAATAAATTGTTTTTCTTACTCTGACTTCCCAAGTAATGCAACTGTACCAATTTAGCCAAAATGCCCTTAATTACAGCACCTGTGCAAGGCTCACGTACTTTGAGAAAAGCTTTGGCAGATTACAAGGGAAATTCAACAGAATGAAAAGTTTAATCACCAGTGAAATGTGAATGAAATAGATTCTGCACATGATGGAGCTGTCACAGGCAAAATGTTATTAACTTGATTGTTAGAGTGGATGCTTGTCCTTGTGTTCTTACTAAACCAATGACAAATAGAGCTAAAAGAAAAAGAAAAAAAAACCTCTGTCGGATACCCAGGAACCTTGACTACAAAAAGTGATTTTTTAAAGCAAAATATGGCTCCGAGTTCAGTTTCAAGATTGCTTCTTCCCTTAGATCTGAGTTTGTGGCTTGTGGTATCAGCAGGAAAATAATACTTGTCTGCCCACTCTCCGCTGCCAATTTTGGATAGATACAGTGATTGCATATTTTAATCTTTTTATAGCCATTCATTTTTCTGCAGCTGCATACTTTCTCTTATTTTCAAACTGGGAAGCTGCTACTTCCTTGTGTGTAATTTGGTACCAGCACCACCTATACTGACTTTATATTCTTTCCACTGCTTGTGAGAATGTAAGTCATTTTTTTAGTGCTGTTTAACAGTCACTAAATGAATGGTTGTAATTCAAGGACTACCTGTATCCTACTGGTATTAATCTGGTCTAAACATCACTTTCTGGGTTGTCGTGGTGGTGTAGTGGTTAGAATGCAGTACTGCAGGCTACTTCTGCTGACTGCCGGCTGTCACCAGTTTGGCAGCTCGGGTCTCACTAGCTCAAGGTTGACTTAGGCTTCCATTCTTCTGAGGCTGGTAAAATGAGGACCCAGATTGTTGGGAGAAGTATGCTGACTCTGTAAACTACTTAGAAAGGGCTGTACAGCACTGTGAAGCGGTATATAGGGCTAAGTGCTATTGCTATTGTCCCTTTCAATTTTCCTGTTTATAATTGTTTTGAAGCTCATGCTCATTTATTTTCTCCATATGACTTTTGTGCTTCATGGACAACTTTCAATTTTGTATTGAATCACATTCTTTCAGCACCCATTCATTTTTTAACCAATTTCTTCTTTAAACTGTGCTTAGTTCTTAAGTACTCAATTGCACTCAACGTTCATTTGATTTATTCCTATATTTTTTCCTGAAATACCGAACTCCCATTTTCATATAATGAAATGGACAAAAACAGTCTCAAAAATCAATCATTTCTCACACCAGACCAACATTATATTCCTTTATCAAAAAATTATATAACTTTATTGATTTTCAAAAAAAATCCAAAGTTAAAAGATAAATATCAGAAGTATAAAATTAGAAAAAGAAAAAAAATCAGAAGAGAATAAAAATAAAAGTGCAGAGAAGAAAAAATATGAAAACTAGAAAAAGAATGACTTCGGACTTTCTTTGGTGTATTATAGGTATAAGAATGCATCAAACTCTTACTCTAAGATTAATATTTATCTATGTTATTTGGATAATTCCACTGAGAACTAATCATTAAATCCCCAAATTTCATTTCTTTCAGTTTCTCTCAAAAGGTCCAGTAATGGTTTCCAAGTAGAAATAAAATTTGCCAAACTCTTTTCTTTCATCAAAGCTGTCAACTTCACCATCCATTCTTCTATTATGGGTATTATATTTTATTTATATATAATCATTCCCCACCAGTCAGTCAGAATTGAAGAACCTTCTTGGAAGAGAAGCAAAATGTTTTCAAAGAAAACACCAAGAAAGCCAGTTGCCTTTTGTAAAAAGCATCTTTGGAGATTTGGAGATTCTGTAGAGATTCAGAATCTCCATAGAAACGTGGATTATCTTGTCATTTCTTTCTTGATTCTAGACTATCATTCAGAATAAACTTTCTAAAATACATTAAAATGTCTCAAAGAATCATTTTTCCAAGCATCAAATCTAGTTAATAAGCAACAAGTTTATTATAATTTTATCATTTATAATATATATATATATATATATATATATATAATTTTAATGACTTCCTTCTATAAATTCAGTACCAAAAGACAAGATATGTGTGTGTGTGGGGGGAGAAGAGTGGGGGGGGAGAGGGGAGAGAGAGGCATTCATATCAAAGAAATTATTTTTCTTTCATATTTGATGATCTAATTGTTTGTAACAGCAGCCACCACCAACAAAGCCTGATATAGGTAATAGGATTACTGTAGTTCTATCTATGGATAACATGTCATCACCAGAAAAATAGAAAATAGGTCTATTGTTGTCTTCCCATGAGTTTAATTCTATTGATTTACACTGATATAGTCTTCAAAGCATAAACCAAAGAACTGGTTTAGCATTTTCTTTTACTAGAATATTTATTCAGTCTTCCTAGATAGCATATAGCCATAGACTTAGACTACAGATCTAAGGATGAGTAGCTTTCTACATCAACCCAAGTTTTCTAGGTGAGACATAAAGTTCTTGGGGCATGTATGACCATGATTTGGTGGTGGTGCAGTGGTTAGAAAGCAGTATTGGAGGCTAATTCTGCCAATTGCCAGCAGTTTGATTCTCACTGGCTCAAGGTTGACTCAGCCTTCCATTCTCTTGAGGTAAGTAAAATAAAAAGACCTAGATTGTGGGGGGAAATATGCTGACTCTGTAAACTGTTTAGAGAGGGCTGTAAAGTACTGTGAAATGATATATAAGTCTAAGTGCTGTTGCTATTTGCCACTGCCTTTTCCCCAAATAATACTTTGCTATTAGTATATACTTTGCATATAATTGCTATTGTTCTGGCTTCCAGATGGTCTGCCATCTAAATATTTATCAGGGTAATGCTATGTAACTATGTAATCAGCCCAGCCTAGATATGAGATCAAGCCTTTACTAAGGTCATAGAGCAGCATACAAACCTAGATTTATATAGCTATTCCACTATCAGTGAGAAATATCCTGCTTTTCATTCCCCCCTTCATATTATTATGAATTATTATTTTCTGTTTACTACACTTAGGCGACTCTAATCTGCATGGCTACGATCAGTTGCATGGTCTTTCCAGCGTTTGCCTTGCCCCCCTCCCCTCTAAAGACTTTTTCCAATTCTCTGTCCCTCAATTCTTGTCTTGCTAGCTTTTCATCCAAGTAAGCCAAGTTTGCTCAGTTGAAAATACTGGAAGGATTAACACAGTTTTTTCTTAATGGTTTGTATCTGTTCAGTTCACCTCATTCCTAACATTCAGATTTTTTTTTAAATTCTTCAGTAGATTGCTGTGTTTTATGCTGGCAATACCTTATTAGCACCCAGCTTAGGTTAGATGCACAACTGGAGAATATATCTTTTCTTTTATGACGTTATTCATAGCAATTGCTTATTTTTGAGAGGGCAAAAACACAATTTCTCCTTCCTGTGTCTCAGTTTCTTTCGTTAGGAAGAAAAGAAATGCTGAGTCTCCAAATGTCATCCTCTCCATGAAAAGGGAAAAGAAAACAGGCTTCATGATCCTGGCTGAGCACAAGGTCTGCTGATAGCAATAACCCAACACTAATCTAAATAGGAAGTAGTGGGGGGTCCGCCCCCCAGTTTTATTTCTATGAAATTAATTTTCCAGATAAATGAAAGTTCTGACAAAAGGCAGTTCTCTCTTTCTATGAATAGACAAAAGGGAGTTGTGAAAATATTCAAGAAAAACAATTTTGTAAGTGTATGGTGGGATTACATGTGCTCTCTTGGGCTTAAACAATGGTTGTTAATATAAAACATGTTTTCTACATATTGATTAACTGACTGACTACATTTATTTTTTAAAAAACCTTGTAATCCCTTTTATCAGGGGGGACTCGGGGGGACTGAATGGAACTGAGCGGTTACAGGCTGGATGCCCTTCCTGACACCTGTGCAGAGTTCTTAGCAGATATTTCCTCTTTGTGCCCTGATAGAGAAACATCTGTCGCTGCCTAGGATTGAACTCTCAACCTTCTGAGTGTGAGGTGAGCATCTTTACCTCTAGGCCAGCATGCCGCTCAATTGACTAAATTTATAATCCCATCAAACTCTCATGATTCTTGGTGCTGTGCAAGAAGAATCCAGAGTAGGAGCAGTAGTGCAAAATGTATAGGAGATGGCTTTTGAAGAACCGGTTTCTTCTGGAAAACCTAGTGCCAATGTTTTTCTTTTTTAAAAAAACAACAATCTGGAAAAAAATCTAACAAATTGTCATGACGGATATAATCACTGCCCTTCCTCTAATGCAACATCTTGGAAGCAGGTCTTAATGTATCTGTCAGTCTTGTTTTTCATTCCTCTTAATTCTATCCTGCAGGCACAAACTTGTGTAGAAGGTGCTTAACTGTGTTAATTAAAGATGCCAGCCAAGCACCAGTGCTTAAAAATGAAGCTGCCAGTGGTATGGTCTCCTTTAGAAAGATAGATTGATATAAAACTTCAACCAATTGCTCTTTAAATCCTGCTGCCACTAGCTATTGAGTTGCAAAATAACAAGTAACAGAAGGGGGAAAAAATCTAAAAGATACAAATTTTATGGAGATTGTGTCAGTAATTCCTATTTTGATAGCATATCTTTTAAAAATTATTATAATTTAGATTATGTTCAGGAAATGTACATTAAGGGTTCTCCAGGGAGCAATAAGCTTAGCCAAAATACTTTAATTAATAAATACTCCAGAAAGAACAACTTTCACTTTCCTCTCACATGCTTTATTTAGATTTTGCTCTTAAAGGGAGAGAGTGTTTCTGATTTTGGCACATTATCCCAAGTCGATTCTAAGTGCTCCCTGTGCATATTCATTTAAAGAAACTATCACAAGGCTTTGCTTTTCAAATTGTCACCATAAACCATAGGCTCATGTTCACTTAGAGCAAGGATGTCAAACCCATATCATCATGGCGGCATCAGGTGACATATCGGGACTTTTTCCTCCTTCACTAAACTGGACGTGGGCGTGGCCAACACATGACACATTCAGCACGCAGGTCAGCCCTGACTTAGAGGTACCTTCAATTGAGTTCAAGAATTTCACTATATATTAAGTGCATGGAATTATAATGTTGTGATTAGTGCAATTTAATTTAATTTAATTTAGTAATTTACTGTATTTTAATTTAATTTAATTTTTAAATTTAATTTAATTTTTGATGAAGGCTATATTTAAATTCAGAATGACTCTGGGCAGCTCAGAATGTGTGCAAGAGAATACAACATAATTCAATGTTAAAAAGAGCCAACAAAAACAGATAAGAACAAGATAGAGAACAAGATGTCCAATCCATCCAACAACACAAGGTACATAAAGAGAATAGAATAGAATAGAATAGAATAGAATAGAATAGAATAGAATAGAATAGAATAGAATAGAATAGAATTCTTTATTGGCCAAGTGTGATTGGACACATGAAGAATTTGTCTTGGGGCATATGCTCTCAGTGTAAAAGAAATCTATACATCAACCAAACTCACTAGGGGATCCAGATATCCCAGCCCAAGATCTGGGAAAAATAACCAAGTCTCCAAGGTCCTTCAGAACACTAGTAGTATTATTGTTCTTAAATTAATCTATGTACACATGGCTACTTTTAGTGCTAACAACAATAAAATAGATTTTAAAAGATTGTTGATGTCATCATCATTGCTGGAATGATTATTTATAATTAACAATACAAATCTTAGAAGAACTCAGTTTGCCTTCCATAACAAAAAGGTTAAATGAGAAGTGAAAAGATCCATGCTAAAAGGGCCATGAAGAATAGGTAAGCTTAAAGCAGACATTCTTAATTGGTTTCCATTAAGGAAAGAGTGGATTCTGAGTTTCCTGCACTTGGTTCAGAACCTTAACCACTATGCTGGATTGGGTCTCTCCCATACACTGCCAGTTGAATGAGAATATATATATATGTCAGGGTCCCAAGTAGCACCCCCAACCAAGGAAGACTTCAAGACTGACAGTTCCTCAAAGTTCCATTTTATTAGGTGAAGGTAAAGATTCCCCTCACACACATGTACTAGTTGTTCCCGACTCTAGGGGGCGGTCCTCATCTCTGTTTCAAAACCGAAGAGCCAGCACTGTCCAGAGATGTCTCCATGGTCATGTGACCAGCATGACTAAATGCCAAAGGTGCACGGACCGCTGTTACCTTCCCACCAAAGGTGGTCCCTATTTTTCTGCTTGCATTGTTTATGTGCTTTCAAACTGCTAGGTTGGCAGAAGCTGGGACAAGTAATGGGAGCTCACTCCGTTATGTGGCACCAGAGATTCAAACTGCTGAACTGTTGACCTTTTGATCGACAAGCTCAGCATCCACTTTATTAGAGAAGTCATATTAGCATATCTGGGAAAACCCAAATCTGAAAGCTCTTGGGTTTTCCCCACCCAAAGGAAAGTTAAAGTCCCTTCCCCTGCACCCACATGTCTACCACAGGGTCCAATCAATCCACTATCCCAACTGGAGATGCCTCCCAGTCACGCTATTCCAGGTGCAGGCTGAACGTCCTTGACTCTGAATGTTGTTATGGCTAAATACTTCTACCAATTCCATAAAAAAAAACCTATCCCAGTTTCCCACAGACTAAGTGTGGCAGTCCTGAAGATCCAAAAGAAAAGATGGCCTCCAGGGCTGACAATATATTTTCCAAGTTTATCCAAAATTATCTTCTCTGTTCTCCGCAGTGTATAAACACACACACACACACACACACACACACACACACACACACACACGAGAAGCCTTGAGGCTCTGACTTTGGAGAGCATTCTAATTCATCTTTATTGTTATATTTCCTGGGGTAAATGTATGCTGTATTATGGCCTTAACAGCCTCAGGACCAAGACATGGAGAGTTAAGCACTGAAGCTAGCAGTTAAAACTGTGATCATTTCATTGACTCAGGTCCATTAAGAAGCCATTTGCTTACTTAGTCTAGCTCTGCAGCAATGCAATTAAATTGTTCCTGTTTGGCTTTTCCTCATGCTCAGCTATGTCGCATCCTATGGCTGCTTGCCACTTTGGGAATATTTTAAAACTGAAAAGCAGTTTATATGCTTTTCAGAAAAAATACTATGACTAGAAATTAATGGCAAATATCTGCCATTTAGAAGAATGAAAGGTCAACTTCATTGAATCATTACCCATAACCACAAATTATATATATATATTAATAAACGTACTGAAAATCTTCCCTCAGTCTGAATACTTAGCAGAGTTTATCCTTAATGGAGTACACCTAATAAATAGCCGACAAGAACAATATGCTTAGTAAAACAGTTCTATCTTTCAATACATACCAAATTTTCTATTTCCCCCCCAAATGATGCCATTTTGCAGATTTTCAATATTTCCACTTGTTTATTTAAAAGATAGTTCTGAGGAAATGGCTTCAAAAGTGTAGATTTCAATAGGTGCCGAATATAAAACTTTAGTTTGAGAGGATTTTTATAAAATGTTGATTAGTCTGAATATTGAACACAGTGACGTGTTAATAGATTTTATATAATGTGTAGGTGTAGTAGAGTCTGCAAATATATCAGGTGCTTTCCTTCAGTAGCAAAGCTGCATGGAAACTGAATTTTGAATCATTATTTGCAAAGAAGGACATGGCTGTAAGTTATTTTTCTTTAGGCTGGTTTAGGTTGCTCATTGCCTTCATGTTCATTACATCTCCCCTTGTTCTCATACAAAATGTGACTACATAAATATTCAGTTTTGCAATATTTAATATGTAAATATATTGAGATTTATCCATGAATGTTTCATTCCATTTTGTTTTAAAGCAAACTTTTTAGTACTTTTGGTCAGGGAAGATCTTGGCCAAGGTATCTGCATCCATAGCAGTGGTGGATTTCAAAATTTTTACTACCGGTTCTGTGGGTCTGGCTTGCTGGGCGTGGTGTGGCTTGGTCAGCATGGCTTGCTCAGTGTGGCAGGGGAAGGATACTGTAAAATTTCCATTCCCTCCCCACTCAAGGAGAAGGTTACTGAAAAATCCCCATTTCCACCCGATCAGCTGGGACTCTGGAGGCAGAGAATAGATGTGGGCGGGACCAGTCAGAAGTCATATTTACTGGTTCTCTGAACTACTCAAAATTTCCGCTACCTGTTCTCCAGAACTGGTTAGAACCTGCTGAAACCCACCTCTGATCCATAGGTGGAATTCTTTAAATTGAATGAATGGAATCATATATAGATCTCAGCTATTCAACTAACAAGCTTGCTGTAAATTTTTCAAACTTTCCTTGTACTCAACCTGGAAAAGTTTTGTCCCTGAGAAATAGTAAATATTCCTCAACTTGCACTTTGATTGCTGACTACGTGAATGTTTTAGGCCTCTTCAAAACAATGACAAAGACATCTTCACCAGAGAATCATAAAGTTCTGCTCTGTTACAGTTTTAGCATTTCAAAAGGAAGGCATCAGCTACATTACTTCAGTGTAAAAGCTTTGTTAAAAGCATACCTCGTGCCCCTGGAATCAAATCTCAGTGTGGCACCTATGAGTGCTTTTTACTTCAAACTATGTGACTGAGTTATTTTTGAAGGCTAAAAATTTCCTTGAATTACACAAATAGATCACTCACCCATCATGTTTTATATTTCAAAAAGAAGTAGAGGTGTACAGCAGATTTCCTACTACTATTACTGCTGTGTACATACACACACACACACACACAAAATGCCAAAGTATTATAAAATTATAGCTTTACAGTTGTAAGCTTTAAATTTGTTCTGGACGAACTGAAGAGGATACTGAACAAGGATTACAATAAAGGCCTTTAGATCACATTCACTTTATGCCTAGATAACATTTCAATAAACTTGTTCCTTCTGCTTTTAAAGATCATGTTATGCCCTTACATACACGTTTACATGAACCTTTATTACCAGACAATAGGCAGATGTGCCAGGAGATACAATGTTGTTTAAATAGCAACAATATAAATGAGCTCACTAGTGGACAGGGAGGGGAAAAAAACCCTCTGTAATTTGCTCAATGATGCTGCAAATGAAGCATTTCTACTTTACGTTGCCAACTTTCATTTGTTTACCAGAACCTAATTTGTAGAGTTATTGGCAGTATCAGTAATTGTGGTTTTGTTCTATTAAGTGAAGAAGCCAACGTCCATTTCAGTGGCACTACGGAGTTGCTCCATATAATATTGTTGGCTGCTATTCTTTTTCCTAGGAACTGTAAAATGGATCAACAATTGTAAGACATATATTAATTTCTTCTATCACAGACATCTGCATACAACTTTAGAATAATAAAGCAATGTCATTAAACAACAATATATGTAGGTATCTACAACCATCCCTTTGGGAGAAATGACTATTGTACTTTGGCTTTTAGCATTTGTAAGTTTAGAGAGGAACATTAGATATGTATGAATGTAGGTATGCATGCATGTATGTATATATAGATTATAGATAAATAAAGAAATAGATAGATGATGAATGGATAGATAGATAGATAGGAGAGAGAGAGAGAGAGAGAAAGAAAGATAATGATGATGGATGGATAGATAGATAGATAGATAGATAGATAGATAGATAGATAGATAGATAGATAGATAGATGATAGATAGATGATGGATGGATGGATGGATGGATGGATGGATAGATAGAGATAGATAGATGATAACAACAACAACAACAACAACAATAATATCAGCAGAGTTGGGAAGACCTTGGAGGCCTTCTAGTCCAACTCCCTGCCCAGGCAGGAAACCCTACACCATCTCAGACAGATGGTTATCCAATATTTTCTTAAAAATTTCCAGTGTTGGAGCATTCACAACTTCTGCAGACAAGTCGTTCCACTTAATTCTTCTAATTGTCAGGAAATTTCTCCTTAGTTCTAAGTTGCTTCTTTCCTTGATCAGTTTCCACCCACTGCTTTTTGTTCTACCCTCAGGTGCTTTGGAGAACAGCCCAACTCCCTCTTCTTTGTGGCAACCCCTGAGATATTGGAACACTGCTATCATGTCTCCCCTAGTCCTTCTTTTTATTAAATTAGACATACCCAGTTACTGCAACCGTTCTTCATATGTTTTAGCCTCCAGTCCCCTAATCATCTTTGTTGCTCTTCTCTGCACTCTTTCTAGAGTCTCAGCATCTTTTTTACATCGCAGCAACCAAAACTGAATGAGTGTGGCCTTACCAAGGCATTATAAAGTGGTATTAACACTTCACGTGATCTTGATTCTATCCCTCCATTTATGCAGCCCAGAACTGGCTTTTTTAGCAGTTGCTGCACACTGCTGGCTCATATCTAAATGGTTGTCCACTAGGACTCCAAGATCCCCCTCACAGGCACTACTATTGAGCAAGGTACCGCATATACGGTACCTGTGCATTTTTTTTTGTCTAAATGTAGAACCTTACTTTTTTCACTGTTGAATTTCATTTTGTTAGATAGCGCCCAATGTTCAAGTCTGTCAAGATCCTTCTATAACTTGAGCCTATCTTCTGGAGTGTTGGCTATTCCTGCCAGCTTGGTGTCATATGCAAATTTGATGAGTTCCCCATCTATCCCCTCGTCCAAGTCATTGATGAAGATGTTGAAGAGTACTGGGCCTAAAACAGAGCCTTGGGGTACTCCACTGCATACTTCCCTCCATGTGGATGTGGTTCCATTGAAGACTACACGTTGAGTGCGGTTGGTCAGCCAGTTACGAATCCATCTGGTGGTGGTGCTGTCTAACCCACATTTTTCCACTTTATCTAGTAGTAGGTTATTACTTTATCAAATGCGTCCAGTGACAGGACCGAGATGTACCTGCAGCAGCCTAAAATGACCAATAGGAGCTGGGGAAGTCCCAGTCCCTGACCTGATCACTAGCAATGTAATCAGTGATGTGTTATAGAATGTTTGCATGGCAAGAACACTCTTGGGAGAAAAGGAAAGCATAGATTAAGACAAAAAAAGTTTTAAGATGATTATAACAGCTCTGCTCTGGGCTCAATAGGTGAGGGGCTAAGGGGAAGGAGGATTTTGACAGAAATATATAAGATCTGTTGCCTAGGAAAGAAGGCAAAAAGATTATCTAAGTCCTGGGAAGCAAAATAACATTCAGAAGCAACTCAGGCAGATATCTCCTTGACTCACAGAGGTATAAGGAGGGGAGATATAACACAATCTGACTTGCAGGATTCTGTTTTTGTAGACAATATCAATAAAATGTAGTTCTAATCATTTGTGGAGTTGGTTTTCTAATTTAGTCTATCTAGTGGAGTTGACAGAAGGAAATAAAATTTGCATCGGGAGGACAAGTCACTTTTGTGCCCTGATTAGTAAAGATATGAGGCTGAACCTTAAAACAATTTAATTTAAAACAAAAAGTGAGATGCCAGGCTATGTAAAACTCAGACCTACTGTAGCTCTGTATGTCATACACCCTCTGTATGTTTTGCACAAGCAGACTTTTAGAGGTTTCTCTGCAACAATGTAAAAAAAAATTGATTTAAAAAGTATTAACATGTTTTTATGGGGGGGAGCATTGGGTGCCTCCTGCAGTCCTTAAGAATCTTGCAGTGCATTTGATATAGTTGATTATAACATTTTGCAAACCAAATTAGCCTCCTAGTGTTTGATGGTTCAATCTGAAATGGATCGCTTCATATGCAAATATAAGACGCTGAAGAGCCAGTTGTCTTGATTTGGAATTACACGTATTCTTAATGGTACTGCCATGCTATGCTTTCTTGATCTGATTCAATTGTTTTGTCTATGGACATAAAGACACAAATAGTTGCAAATGCTAACTTACACATTTCTATTATTCTTCAAACACAACACTTTTTAAAACTAAAAATGGATAAGAATCTCTGTGTCTGGCCCAGTGTTTAAAGGCATGAGACCCACAGAAATGCACTTATGCATGCATATAACAGTAACAAGATGGCAGAAAGGGTCAGATAGACAATCCTTCCATGCACCTACAAGGGGCTCCAACCAGTGGTGGGTTGCTACCGGTGTGCCCCGATTCGGCACCTGCCTGGAGGTCATCAAATACGATCTGCGCATGCACAGAAGTGGCGCACGTGCAAGCAAACTAGTAGCAAAGGTAAGTGAAACCCAACCCTGGCTTCAATCACCCTCGTCTAGGGGTCTGCAAAATTGGCTCTTTTAAGACTTGTGGACTTCAACTCCCAGAGTCCCTCAGCCACAAGTTGAAGTCCACAAGTCTTAAAAGAGCCAAGTTTGCAGACCCCCTCCCCTCGTCCAATGCCTACGATTAGAGTCAGATCTTTAAGGCCATTTCAAATGCCAGCAGATAAAGGGGCAGCAAGAACTCAGGGAAATTAGTTTCCATCAGTTCTCCCAAAATCCCATAATAAAAGAAGGATGGGAGTTATTTCACATTGCAAACTGTATGAGATAGCCAAAGGATAATGAAGCCCCCAAACATCCTCCTTTTCAGTTTGAAGTACTCCGTTATATAGTCACTTATAAAATCCCAATATTCAATCATTTTAGACTTATACAGAAAGAAATGTTTTTTAGCTTGATAGATATTGAAGGAAGTTACTACAGAGTTACTGCAGGTCAATACTTGTAAGGAGCCCTGCTTCTGTTATTTGTTCCATTTGCAAATTCAATCAGTAACTCAGGTTTAACACCAACATTGTCTATAAGCATAAAATTTCCATTTGATATCTATGAAGCAAGTACTACTCAGTAGTACACGATAAACTTCTCCTTAAACTAACATCCTATGGCATCTCAGGACCCCTCCACAAATGGATATCTGCTTTTCTGTCTAACAGACAACAAGTGGTCAAAATTGGCAATGCTTTATCAAATCCTGTTCCTGTCAAGAGTGGCGTTCCTCAAGGCAGCGTCCTTGGACCAACACTCTTTATTCTATACATTAATGATCTTTGTGACCATATCTCAAGTAATTGTGTTCTCTTTGCTGACGATGTCAAACTATTTAACACCACAGACAACACTTCTATCATTCAAAACGACCTTGACCATCTAACCGCTTGGTCTAAAAATTGGCAGCTCCAAATTTCAACCAGCAAATGCTCAGTCTTACATATAGGAAAAAAGAACCCTAAAACTAACTGCATACTAGATGGACATTACCTTACAGACGACCCCCATCCCGTTAAAGATCTTGGAGTTTTCATGTCAAATGATCTAAGTGCCAAAGCCCACTACATAGCAAAAAAAGCTCTAAGAGTTGTAAACCTAATTTTGCGTAGCTTCTTTTCCAAAAACACCACACTACTAACCAGAGCATATAAAACATTTGCTAGACCAATTCTAGAATACAGCTCACCTGTTTGGAACCCTCACCACATCTCTGACATCAATACAATTGAACGTGTCCAGAAATATTTTACAAGAAGAGTTCTCCATTCCTCTGAAAACAACAAAATACCTTATCCCACCAGACTTGAAATCCTAGGCTTAGAAAACTTGGAACTCCGTCGCCTTCGACAAGACCTAAGTTTAACTCACAGAATCATCTATTGTAATGTCCTTCCTGTCAAAGACTACTTCAGCTTTAATTGCAATAATACAAGGGCAACCAATAGATTTAAACTTAATGTAAACCACTTTAATCTAGATTGCAGAAAATATGACTTCTGCAACAGAATCATCAGTGCTTGGAATACTTTACCTGACTCTGTGGTCTCTTCCCATAATCCTAAAAGCTTTAACCAAAAACTTTCTACTATTGACCTCACCCCATTCCTAAGAGGACCATAAGGGGCGTGCATAAGCGCACAAACGTGCCTACCATTCCTGTCCTATTGTTTTTCTTTTCTTCTTCCTATATATGTTTATATGTGTATATACTATATAATCTTTTTGTATGATGTTGTGACAAAATAAATAAATAAAATAAATACATAGAGAACCTTATTGAAAGATTGGTTAGATTAAATATCTCAAATATTATGATAGTTTTGAAAGCATGAGGAAGATATAGTAGATTTTTTTTTTAAATTCAGTCAGAACTGAGGAACTTTTGTGAACTTGCTGAGGATCAGGGGATGGATATGCAGCTCTCTGGATAAAAACCTTCATTTTTCAAAGATAAGAAAAGAATGCTTCATATTGTCGTAAGTTTAGTGACCTCTTCTTTCAAACTCTGTCAAAGGAAGATTGCAGACTTTGGCATCTTTTCCTTTTCTCAGGTAGAAAGCTCATTTTAAACTACGTGAACTGATGATTACACAAAAATATGTGGAATAAGTTATTCATCATTAAAAGACCCAATAATGAATTGAAATGATTATTTCTTGATTAATATTTCAAATGCATATTTGAAAAATGCGTTTGTTTCAAAAAGTGGACTAAGTTCATATGTAGTAATGACGATAATAAATATAAATTTAAAAACTATGATTGAGTTGATCGTCTTTGATAAAATATTTAAAGAATGAATAAAGGATAGAAAGGTAATAAGAGATTCTGAATGTAGAACAAATTATTTTGGGGTAGTGTCTAGAGTAAAAGTAGAACAACTGCAGGAAAACTATGCACAAGTTCTGTATGTGAAATATTAACAGCCAGATTAATTTCTGAACACTGGATGAAAAGTGGAAAGATGAAAAAGAATGCAGAAGTTACTTTGGAGCAAACCAACCAACTGAAGCGCATAAAATAGAGAAGAGATTTGAACTTCCAAGAACTACACTCATACATACTCTATGGTTACATAACTGCATTTTGGCTGCTTGGCAAGTGGCTCACATTTGCAACCATTTGCAGTATCTTATGGTCACATGAACATGATTTTGGAAATTTTTTAAATTAGCTTCCTGTGTTTATAAATAAATGGCCTGTCGGGTATAAAGCAGTTTTTGCTTAAGGGCTGCAGAATTCACTTAACAATTGCCAGAAAAAAGATTATTAAATCAGGTGTGATCACATGGTGATCCACTTAACAACCATCATGATTTATTGCCATAATGCCAGGCTCAATTGTACTCATAAGTTAAGGACCAGTGTATTAGAAACTTACTAATTAAGCAGTCTAAAGTCTGAATCCTAAATGAACCTTTTTTATATAAGTTTTTATTTTATTTTTAAATATATATGGGTCAGTGGTGAAATCCTCCATGCTTTGCCACCAGTTTTATTTATTTATTTATTTATTTATTTATTTGTTTGTTTGTTTGTTTGTTTATTTATTTATTTATTTATTTATTTTATTTATTTTATTTGATTTGATTTGATTTGATTTTTATATCGCCCTTCTCCCAAAGGACTCAGGGCGGTTTACAGCCAACATAAAAAACAATTTTATAAATAGAATTAAAAACATTTTAAAAATCTAATTCAATTTGGCTAACCCCATTTGAAACTATTAATAAAAAAATGATAAAAAAACCCAATTAAAAACCATAATGCATTAGGCCAGCCCTGCGCGGTAAAACAGAAAGGTCTTGAGTTCACGTCAGAAGGTCCGGAGGTCGGGAGTAATCGTAACCCCAGAGGAAGCTCATTCCATAGGGCAGGTGCTCCCACAGAGAAGGCTCTCCCCCTGGGGGTCGCCAGCCGACATTGTTTGGCTGACGGCACCCTGAGGAGACCCTCCCTGTGTGAGCGCACAGGTCGGTGGGAGGCTATCGGTGGCAGCAGGCGGTCCCGTAAATAGCCCGGTCCTATGCCATGCAGCGCTTTAAAGGTGGTAACCAACACCTTGAATTGCTGCCTGCACATGTGCAGTGTGCACCAAATGCATACTGCATGTACATGTGGAGTGCGTGCCAAACACATTGCATACGCGCATGTGCAGTGCATGCCAAATGCATGCTACGCGTGCATTCACAGTGTGTGTCAAACGTACACTGTGCATGCATGTGCAGTGTCATTAAATGCACACTGCAAATGCACATGCGCAATGCACACCAAAGACATGCTGTGTGCGTGCATGCGCAGTGCCCACCAAATGTGCGCTTCGTGTGGAAAAAGGAGGCTTAAGAAGGTAAGTAGAACAGCGAGGGGGAGGGAACAGCTGTGCTATGTGATTTAGATTCACATATAAATATAAATATAAATCGCGCAGCACAGATGATCGTCAGAAATAACAGTTCACCCAAACTGGTGCGAACTGGTAGCATTTCGCCTCTTATATAAGTATTAAATACATGAACAGTGCGGCATCGGGGTATCATTAATTTTGGTACCAAATAGTAGTGATGAGATTGACAATTTTGGTAGCCTTAGTTACCTAAATGTAACTTTTAAAATGCTAGATAAAATTGATAATTTAGTGTTGGCTAAACTAACCCAATCCTTCAATTAGGGACATAATTATATGATCTTTGTGTCTTTTAAGGAACTAACAAAGTCCAGATAAGATTTTGAATGATTGCAGGTCAAAATTAATAGCAACAATTCTAGAAGATTTCTTGACAGAATCATCTTCATCATCACCACCAACACCATCATCCTCATCCTCGATATTTTGGGAAGTTCTAGCTAGAACTCAATGGACACGGTGGCTCAGTGGCTAAGACACTGAGCTTGTCAGTCGAAAGGTCGGCAGTTCAGTGGTTCAAATCCCTAGTGCTGCGTAATGGGGTGAGCTCCCGTTACTTGTCCCAGCTTCTGCCAATCTAGCAGTTCGAAAGCAAGTAGAAAAATAGGGACCACCTTTGGTGGGAAGGTAATAGCATTCTATGTGCCTTTGGTGTTTAGTCATGCTGGCCACATTACCATGTCTTCGGACAGCACTGGCTAGGGATCACTAAAGGCAACCATTGTGTCAGTGGTGGGATTCAGCCAGTTTGCACCACTTCGGGAGAACCGGTTGTTAACTTTCTGAGCAGTTTGACAAACTGGTTGTTGGAAGAAATCATTAGGGCAGAGAACCGGTTGTTAAATTACTTGAATCCCACCACTGTATTGTGTCTTAACCGACAGAAGATTCAGCAGCATGCACTGAGGGCAATTGGAATCAAGAGACTCGTGTTTACCAATGTTTTTCCCCCTTGGACCCAAGATTTCATTCTCAACACCAAAGAGATCATTAACTACTCTTTCAATCCTTTAATTTGACTGCCTTTAAAACAAGAGAGGGATATTTCCCTTTTTCCCCCAGCTGTTTTGTATTGCTTCTTGTCCCTGTACTGTAGTGTCAATTTAGAATAGCTACATAAGTGCCATTAAGGAAAAAGAAATACATGCAAGGTAATCATTTAGTGGTGAAGAAGAAAAGTGTAGATAATGGATGTTTTTTGGAGGCTGTCAATATGAAAAATAGAATAGGAGTAGATTAATTTGCTAACATTTGAAAAGATAGGTGGGAAGTCAAGCAGGTGTGGGATTCAGCCAATTCTGACTGGTTCGGGTGAACCGGATGTTAATTTTACATCTGGTTTGCCGACCCGGTAGTTGCAATGACTGGCTGGCCCCGCCCACCCCACCCTTTCTCTCCCTGGAGTCTCCATGCGGCCAGTTTTGGATCCCAGGTAAGTGCAGGGCCTGCGCAGAGGCTCTGGGAGGGTGGAAAATGGGCCTCCTGGAAGTTCCAAAAGTCCGGAAACAAGCCCGTTTCCAGCCTCCAGAGGGCCTCCAGAGCCCAGGGGAGGCTGTTTTTGTCTTCCCAGAGGCTCAAGGAAAGCCTCCGGAGCTTGGGGAGGCTGTTTTTGTCCTCCCACCCCCCACCCCCTGCCATGGTGCAAGAGGCCGAGTAGGCCATGGCCACCATGGCCACACCCACCCAGCAACCAGGCAAGAACCGGTTGCTAAAATTTTTGAATCCCACCCCTGAAGTCAAGCCTGGCACTCTGATAAATCAACCATCAATGGACACATAGACATTATCAACATCTATAGACTATGCAAAAGAGGCAATCAACCAGCACAAAAGAAGAACAAAAAGACTCCAGCATCTTTCCACCAGTAATCAGCACCCCGATCAGCATAGATTAACTCCCAGGTTAACTTTAGACCAACAATCAAGTAACAGTCACCCACATAGACAAGCAAGTCACCAGAATATAAGCTGACAGCAATCAGCACTCCTTACTAGCACTGATGATGTTACCTAGTTAGGATAATGAAACCTCTGCAAGAAAACAAGCAAGCTCAGAGACCAACAAGGATCCCTCAGTCATACTGGTCTCACATGACTAATTTGCATTCTTCTTTCCTCAAACATTTCTCTTTCCTTCCTAACTGTTATGTTCTACAGCAAGGGTGTCAAACTGGAGTATGTCTGCTACTCCTCTGGGACATCTTCCCCACTGAGGTGAGATTAGCCTCAACCCTTGTGTCCCTTTCGTAAGCATTCAAAATATATATCTTTTTATTTTTCCATGGGGCCTGGGATTTCCTGCAACAGAAGGCCCAAATATTGATTGCTCCATATATAATGTCTTAATTCAATTCTCACACAAACTTGGTTATATTTAATTGTTTTTACTTGTTTTTACTTTCAATTTGTGTGAACACCTTGTGTGAGATAGGTAGCCATATGGATTTGCTAAAATAAAATAAATAGACTATAAAATAACAGATTTCTATTTAAGAAGAGAAGCAACGAAGAACTAAGGAGAAATTTTCTGACAGTTAGAACAATTAATCAGTGGAACAACTTTCCTCCAGAAGTTGTGAATGCTCTAACACAGGAAGTTTTTAAGAAGATGTTGGATAACCATTTGTCTGAAGTGGTGTAGTTTCCTACCTAAGCAGGGGGTTGGACTAGAAGACCTCCAAGGTCCCTTCCAACTCTTCTCTTCTCTTCTCTTCTCTTCTCTTCTCTTCTCTTCTCTTCTCTTCTCTTCTCTTCTCTTCTCTTCTCTTTCATTCCATTCCATTCCATTCCATTCCATTCCATTCCTTAAATAAGTTTTATACACCTGAATTGGATTACTAGAGTAGGTTCTTCTATAAAAACTCTGTTTAATTTATTTTTTAAATGCCTTCTCTGATTCTGGGTGTTTACTGTGTCTTCCCACCTTTTCCTCAGAAGTATTAAATTGGTGCCTGATTTTTTTAAAAAAATAGAATTTTGAAACTCATTGAAAATATTTATGGAGTTTTTTATTGTGACTGACGTTTTGGGAAGTTGGACCACTTTATTTCTGGTACAGTTTTCTAAGTTTTTGTAAACATGCCCACATCCAATTTCTTTATATTTCATATTTTTCTATAAGTCTCTGAGGAACTATAAAGACATTGTAATATTGCTGTACATTATTACCAGGTTATACAGTATAAAGCATGATTTGTTATCATGCTTTATTTAAAAGTTTTAATAATCCATCCTATGATCAGTTGTTATGTGCTTTGCCATGTGATTACTCAATGGTGCTTAAACAATGAAGCACTAAACTGAATGCAATCCTCCACTTGTGTGTTTTGCTACATTTTTAAAAAGTATTAAAAATCTTGTAAATGAGAGCTGACAAAAAATATGACAGTAGTGAATTTTGAAGAGATTAAAGCATTCGGTAACTTACAGCAATTAATTCTCTAAGAAATTGAGTTAGTGTTGGAAATTGTCTCTGTCCACAAAAATCAGTTGCCACTGCTTAACAGAATATCCATGAAAAATTAACATAACATAGATATTTCATAAAGTTAAATGAAATTGTAATAAGAATGTTCTGAAGCATTCTGCCATTGCTTGTTAATCAGACTACAGCTTCTCATTTTACTTTCTTCACATTAGGACAGCTCAAAACAAAGGCAGGATAAGGCCAGAATTCTCATAATTGTGTAATCTAATAGCAAATTGATTTTTTTATTATTTGTCATCAAGTTGTGTCAATTCTTAGCAAACACACAGATCGATTTTTCCACGACAATCAGTCCCTACCTTGATCCTTCAGGCTTTCCAACAATGTACCCAATATCATTGAGTGTATCCATCAAATGAGTTGATCATTCTCTTGTCTTTCCATCCTCCTGTCTCAGAATCAAAACTTTTACAGAGAGCTAGGGCTTTACATAATGTGTCCAAGGTAGAGCAATTTGAATCAGGTCCTGTGTGTCCTATGTATCCCAAAAAAATTTTATTTTATTTATTTATTTATTTATTTATTTTGTCACAACATTATACAAAAAGATTATATAGCATATAAACATATATATGAGTAAATGTTAGGAGGTATGAGCATATATATATATAGGAAGAAGAAAAGAAAAACAATAGGACAGGAGCGGTAGGCACGTTTGTGCGCTTATGCACGCCCCTTATGGTCCTCTTAGGAATGGGGTGAGATCAATAGTAGAAAGTTTTTGGTTAAAGCTTTTAGGATTATGGGAAGAGACCACAGAGTCAGGTAAAGTATTCCAAGCACTGATGATTCTGTTACAGAAGTCATATTTTCTGCAATCTAGATTAAAGCGGTTAACATTAAGTTTAAATCTATTGGTTGCCCTTGTATTATTGCAATTAAAGCTGAAGTAGACAGGAAGGCCATTACAATAGATGATTCTGTGAGTTAAACTTAGGTCTTGTCGAAGGCGACAGAGTTCCAAGTTTTCTAAGCCTAGGATTTCAAGTCTGGTGGGATAAGGTATTTTGTTGTTTTCAGAGGAATGGAGAACTCTTCTTGTAAAATTGAATAAGTCTGGGTATATGAAGGTGTTTCTCCCACCCCATCCTCACATTTTCAACACTCACATATTCTGAAAAACTCCTGAACAGAGTGGGACTACATGGAATTTTGGTTGAGCCATTGTTGCATATTGTTCTGTTATCACTTATATTGTGAAACCATGCTGTATATTATATTACATCCTCATTGTGATTAGAATAGCTCTCTTGAAGCAATTGCTGTGGTGTGAATAAGTGTTGAAAATTATATCTGTGGAGTTTAAGTACAGACTTTAGTTTCTGGTTGTATAGTCTGTAAGTTAGGTTACTGGCATTTATTGTATTCAATGAGAACCTTATGTATAAAACTGTAGAGGAATCACTGGTGAACTGGGATTGTTTGCTAGCCATGATCACTGTAATGCTGTGTTGCAGCCCACCAAATTTGGGGTACAGGTTCTTTTGGATTTGGAAGTACCTAAGATTTTATCCCAAAACAGAGTAAGAAAATTATATAATATAATATGAAACAAGCAAGGAATATTTAAGTATACTGGAAAATATAACATAAGGTAGCAATCAAAGAATAGTAAAAAAATACAATAAGCCAATAAACCAAAGAAAGAAAGAACCTATGTCCCTTCTGCATAAGTTCCCAGTCAAGGAATCCCCAAAGTGATTATAGCCTACAAAGCCAGCAAACGTGCAGCACTCTGCCAGTTAAGGGTGCATTGAAACTCCATTTCATGACAGTTTTTAGTTTTTGACTAGATTAATTAGGTTCTGACCAGTGGTGGGCTGCAACCCATTTAACAACCAGTTCTGTGAGTGCACACTTTGCACGCATACGCAGGATTCATGCACGCCTGCACCTAACGCGCTTGCACTCAGCATTCAAAATACAGCAATTTGAAGTTCAGCTGCTTACCTTCTAAGGCATCCCCGGTAAGTCGAAGAGTCAGAGGCGCAGAAATCAGCTGTACCTCGCGAATCAGCTGAGCCAGAAAGAAGGAAATATAGGACAGGATAGGGCAGGGGCGAGTGGGTGGAGCCAGCTGATTGTCAGAATTTGTGCTTCACCCAAACCGGTCTGAACCGGCAGCAGCCCATGTATAGCCCTTTAATAACAAAAAAAAGAGTGCTTATTTATTTATTTTATTTAGAAAATTTATTGGACCATTTACTTATAAGCAATAAAACACAATATGGGGGGTGGGGGCAATGAATAATCCTCCCATCCACTCTCTTGGTGACAACACACAGTCAAATAAAGTCATTTGATGGGCTCCATCCCATTCTGGATTCCCCAGGCCCATCGGCAAACCCAAGTCTTCAGGGCCTTATGAAAAAGTGTTAAAGTGGAGGCCAGTCTAATTTCTTAAGGGAGGGAGAGAGCCATCTCAGATAAGGCCCTTCTTCTGGGTCTTGTCAGATATACTTCCTTAGGGGACAGGACCCGCAACATTCCTTGCCCCTCCGGTCTACTAGATCAGGTGAATGTGACCAGCAAGAGAACGCCTGTTAGATAAATTTTCCCCAAGTCACGAAGAGTTTTAAAGGTGACAACACCTTTAATTGCACCTGGAAGCAAATTAGCAACCAATGCAGCTCCCACAGGAGAGGTGACACATGTGCACACAGAAGGCTGCAGAAAACCATGTGGGCTGCTGTATTTTGAATCAACTGGAAGTTCCAGATGCTTTTCAAGGGCAGCCCCATGTAGAGTGTGCTGCTAACTTGCTTAATTCTACCTTCTTTATTAAATTATTACATGAAAGTATAGTTATCATATACTTAAGGGAACAGGTACATGCCACTATCTACTTCATCCTCGCCAATTATTTTGTAAAGCCACCACACTACAATCAGAAACTATTATTATTATTATTATTATTATTATTATTATTATTATTATTATTATTATTATTATTATTATACATTTTATATTTTACACACTTCCTTTATTTTGATTTTTTTCCCCTATTTTGCTGAGTTGTCTCATTAAGACTTTTCATATATAATCACACATTTTCAGAATGAAGTTCTTTCAGGTTTGATTCTTGAAGGATTTTAGCTGTTGTTTAATGATGAAAGGAAAGGAGGTGACACAACTTAATTCTCTTTTGAGAAAAAAAAAGTTTAAATACAACCAATGAAGTAATAATTGGGCCGCGGTGTGGCTCAGGCTGTAAGATAGCCTGTGATTAAACACAGCTGCCTGCAATTACTGCAGGTTCTAGTCCCACCAGGCCCAAGGTTGACTCAGCCTTCCATCCTTTATAAGGTAGGTAAAATGAGGACCCAGATTGTTGGGCGGGCAATAAGTTGACTTTGTATATCTATTTGTAAATATACAAATAGAATGAGACTATTGCCTTACACAATGTAAGCCGCCCTGAGTCTTTGGAGAAAGGCGGGATATAAATAATAATAATTTTTTAAAAAATGGCTTATCCAGAATTTTAACTGGTAAACACTCTCTCTTTTTTTTTACATGAAAAAAAAATTCTCACTGTTATTGAGAATGAGATTGTCATTCAGTGTGCTAGGTTTATTTTTTTAGAGATATGTGAGGATTTTGGAACTGGCTGAGAAAAGTTCTGCACAGAGAAATTTGCCATGTTTTATCTAACATAAACTATTGGTATAGTTGTAGGACAGATTAATTACTCATCTTGTCTCCTGACAATTTGATGTGCAGCTAATCCATTGTTCTGTGTACAACATCTTACAAATTAGTCTAACTCAGTAATATAGGGAAACTTTCTTTTCCACAGAAAGGTAATTATTTAAAGCTTAATTGCTTCTTCTTTCTCCCAGAATTAACCCTTCCTCTGGGTTACTGTCTCTTGTCCTCTTTTCTCAATCACTATTACCATATACTTCTATTATTTTGATTTTTATCCCACCCTCCCATTAATCAAGGCTAAAGCTAAGACAAATCAAAACAATAATTTCATTGTCAAAATTGTTTAATTGTTTAATTATATTTAATTGGAAGTGTCTAAGCCGATAATAAGGTCCTACTAAAAAGGGATAGAACAAGTATACAGTAGGTTCCTTTCTGATTTGTATCAGCAAATGTAAGAACAAAGTTTTTTTAAAAAATAGCATCCAAAATAATATTCCCACTCATGGTAATATGGTGTGGCCCACAATTTCAATTTTGTTATGTAAGGTTTAGCATGACAATTTCAATACATTTAATAAAATGTTGTTTTTACTAGGTTAGGCCACCCTTGGTTTGAGAACTTCCACTGGACTAGAACTATAGAAGTCTGAACTAAGGATATTCCATCAAACATCTCAAATCACTAGAAAACAAACAAACAAACAAACTTTGAGAACAGATTAGAGATCCAAATTAGGTGTCTGCCTTTCAACTGACATTATTCAAAGAGATAAATTGAAAGAGATATATGGAAACTTAGGTCAGACTTTGAGGACGTTTGGTAGATGTTCAATAAAACAAGGAGAAAACAAACCCAGAGGTCACTTCCACCTTTTCAATAGGATTTTTTTCTTTGCTTTTGTTGGAAGAAATATCCATCTGGGTTCAGTTCCAAGTGGGGACAAAGACACTGGAAACATGGAGACTGCTTGGAAAGATGGTTTAATGGTGGCCAGGATCACATGGCTTGAGTTCCTGAACAGAAAAGGGCTGAGATCCTGTGTGCTCCCTGGCTTTATGCTTTTTCTGAGCTTTGAACTTTCTGGGGCACAGGAAGAGTATCCTGATTGGCTATCAGACTCCCGGGGGTGGGGGTCTTAGCTAGCCTTGCTGGCCGATGTAATCTTCCCAGGTGCCATGTGGTGAGTTTCAGTTGCTAAATGGGTTCTATTATGATGCAGATGATGATGGCCCATTAACAAAGGTGGGGAGAATGAGTTTCTACCTCTGACCTATTGACAAAGGTGGGGGGGAATGAGTGAGCTTGGCTGAAGCTTTAATGGCCCATTGACAAAGGTGGGGGGTGGCAGGAAGTTGCTTTGACTTTAAAACATGTTTCTCCATTTCTCATCCAGGGAAATATATTCTGCCTTTTTAAATATTTTCTAAAATATTTCATTCTTGTAGGAGGGGGGTGGGTGCTAAATTCCTACACTTTGTTTTCTATTAAATTAAACAAAACAAAATAATAAGAAATAAAATAGGTTGCAAATTTGACTGTTTGGATAATTTAAAATCTAATTCTGGTTGTTTTGCCTCCACTACTGAGTGAAAACAACTCTTTTGAGCCCAGACACTTGGGCTGTTCTGAATTGGCATTATAAAACCATTAAGCCCTGGGAAAACATAATTGAAGGATTTCATATTCAGTGAAATAATCTGCCTTCCTGTGTTAGTCAGATCTCGAGTTCATTTTTCCCCCCACTTAGTTCCACAAACAAATCGGTTGCATAAAAAGAAACATTGAGAAATGGCAATGGAATCATTCAGGGAGTTTTATTTTCCCAGAAGTCCTCTGCATGCAATATTGCAGAAAGAACAGGCCATGTAAATCAAATTAAGGGATTCTACTTAAGAAAGCACAGGAAATAAACATATCAAGGGGAAGAAAGATTTTATTAGCATTTTAGATTGGATTATATGGTCCTAGATAGCTGTTAAGGCTCATGTTAATGTGTTTAATAATTTGAGATTTTGCATCTCTGAATTAAGTGAATGTGTTTAGCACTATTTATACAACACATGTGGGAATTGTGTACTAGTTTCTCCCTTTCTACTATTATCCTCATCTTTTTTTTCTCTGTAAGAGACGTAGGGAATATGACAAGCTACTCTATTTGCATAGGTTCACGGACTATTAAGAATTCTATTTTTCCAAAGTTCTATTCACCACAATTGTCTATGGGGGGAGCACAGGGTGAAATTGGTAAACCCTGTAACTTACCAAACCATTATCCAATATTAGGAATCAAGTGCAAATGGGTGGGATTTTTCTTGTGATATTACAATACATGTTTCATTACTTTTTTATTTTTATGGTCGGCAATAGATACATTATGCCATTTCCCTCCTGAATTTTCCTCTGCCTTTTTTCCACCAGTTTTCATTCAGTGTGATGAGGTAGCCAAAGTGTCTGAGCATGCCAACTCAGGTGTGAAATCCATCAGGTTCTAACAGGTTCTAGAGAACCGATAGCGGAAATTTTAAGTAGTTCGGAGAACTGGCAAATACCACCTCTGGCTGGCCCCAGAGTGGGGTGGGAATGGAGATTTTGCAAAATCCTTCCCCCAGGAGTGGGGAGGGAATGGGAATTTTGCAGTATCCTTCCCCTGTCACACCCACCAAGCCACGCCATGCCCACAGACCCAATAGTCAAAAAATTTCAGTGGATTCACCACTGTGCCAACTTATATTGTGCAAAGATCTATGCTGCTGTTAAATTTTATGGCAGAAATCTTCTCATTGGTGTTATAGTTGTGGCGATAAATGTATTACCTAATTTAGGGACACAACTGAGACATTCATCCTACTTTACCCAGGAACTGATTGGAAAATTTTGAAAAGCCATTGATGGCCAACAATAGTTCTACACTGCCAAAAATGCTTCTGTGGATGGAGAAGGTTCTTCCTTACTTACAATGCCTAGAAGGGGATGAAAATAAGGATTATAGTGAATTTAGCTTGCTCGTCCTTATTTTTTGTTACACAATTTATGTATAATTTAATCAGTTTAACATGACTTTTCTTTCACATGAAATCTGAAGAACCCACATATGCCACTTTGAGATCTTAGAGATAAAAATCGGATATAAAGCAATGACAATAAAAGCACAACATGCAAAAATTCCTCCTGTTCTCATATTGGTGACAGCATTTTTTTTAAAATTTCTCAAGCCTATCAATATCTACAGAATACTTTATTTGCAGAAAATGTACTTTCTACAGACAGATAATTATTTAGAACATAACATGTAGCAAAATGAGGTTGGCATAGCTTGCTATTTCCAATAGCTGGAGCAGTTTGTGGTGCTGAAATGTGCTCATAGCAACAGAATGTAAAATGTTCACAAGTTGAAGGTTGGCAGAACAGTATTTTCATTTACACAAGAATTTAAGAAATATAATTTAGCATTCATCTAGTAGTGAAGCATATCAGTATGGAGTTATCTAAATCCTGTTGTCAGAGCTTAATAAATACAGTCAATAAGTCACTCGTGTCTGGGAGTCCTCCATTTGCAAACAGACTGTGGATGGTTACAAGATGACACTCAAACAGATTACATTTTGCTGTTTAAGCTACCCATAATGTAATTTAAATCCTAATCACTGTGCACATTTGCATACATTTTCTATTCTTCTGTCTTGTTTAGTCATTCGTTCATTTACTACCCATTCAACATGCAACATAAGGAGGTCAACAAAAGTTGAAGCAACAAGAAAAATATTGAGAAAACTACGACACAGTACAAGTGTGCATGATCAATAAACATTTTAAATAAACTCAGCTTGCTGGGGAAAGCCAGTTTTTAATATTTTAAAATAGAAGTAGAGACTAGATAATTGTACTTTCAGACTTACAAGATTCTGTTATGTAATCTTAAAATAAAAGTAGTGTTATTGCTCATATTAGTGTTTATTGTCTGGACTACCTCAAAGGACAAGTCTTAAAAAGTACATCTAACCCTCCTCCCCTTTACAGCCCAAAAAACTTGAGTGGGTCAAGGTTAACTCAGCCTTCTAGCCTTTTGAGGTCAGTAAAATGAGGACCCAGATTGTTGGGAGTAAACAGCTGACTCTGTTTAGATAGTACTGTAAGGAAGTATATAAGTCTAAATATTATTGCTATTTTCAGTAACAGCCCTTCCTTCCTTCTTTCCGTCTTTCTAACTTTCCTTCTTTCCTTCCCTCCTTCTGTCTATTTCTAGTTCTTTAACTTGGATATGCATTATAAGACTTAAACTTTGAATGGCTCAGTGACTCTCATTCAAGGAAAAAGAACCAACCTTTCTTTTCCTCATCTGGTGAAACTATTGAATTAAAAACAAGAAGATTGATACTTTCCTCTTCCTGAGTAAACCATGAGAAAGAGATTTATCTTGATTAAAGTAGCTGAATGCAGCAATGCCAAATAGGTTCTTCCATGACTTCTAGGTTGAATACAGTTGTGGGTGGAGAGTTTTAAAGACTACTGATGGAAGCCAGAACATCCAATCCACCATATCCCATACGTGTATGTGTGTGTGCTGATTACAAATCCATCAATACTGTCCTGAGGTGGTTTACATATATACTTCGTATCTCTTCATACATACTATTCTCTAATAAGTATGCATATAATTTGCAACTTGAACTTATTTCAAAACTAAGAAAAAAAAACGGATAATCAAACATTCCCAGTTGCACTTAAATCTGTTGCTAAGAAAAGTGCTGACTTTTTATCTGATACTTATTAATTACTTTATATCTGCATTATTTGATTCATGATGTGTCATCAAGTCATTTCTGACTCTTAGCAACCAGTTATGTAGATTTTCTCCATTTCAATCTATCCCTAACATGGTCTTTAAATGGTACACTCTTCCTCACTCTAACTGAATCCATCTTTGCTGCTGGTGATCCTCTTCTCTCTTTCCTTCTGCTGTCCCAATTTTAGAGACAGCCAAATCTTCACATAATGTGTTCAAAGAAAGATAAACTGAGCCTAGTCGGTTTGTAAGATATCTGGGCTGATTTGTTTGTTTCTTGGCTGTCCACGGTATTCTCAGAAGTCCTCTCCAACACCAAAATTCAAAAGCATAAATATCCTGTTGTCCACAGTCTAACTTTTGTTTCCCTAAAATATCACAGAATACCATAACTTGCGCTACTCTGATCTTTATAGGTATTTGAATTTGAATATATTTTCCAAGACCTTCAAGGCTGCTCTAACAAATGCTAGTCTATGGGCATGTTTTTGTTGACTGCTTGTTTCTTTCCTTTTACATTTTTTATCCCAGCTTTATTATTTTTATAAAGAACACAAGGCAGCAAACATACTTAATACTCCTTTCATTTTTCCTGGAGTCGGAGAACAATGTCTGTGAGGTGGAAGCTATCCACCACTTTAATATTTTCATCGGCAATTCTAAGACTGGTTGTTTTTTACCTGTTGTCATTAGTTTGGTCTTTTTTATATTTAATGTTAATTCTGATGTGTTTTTTTCACATTGCTCCATAACTTATATAACTACACATTGCTTGCATTTTCAGCTGTCAGCATAAGGCACATTATTGATGTTTCTACCTCCAGTTTTAAAGCCTTGCTCTCTCTTCTTCCAATTCAGCTTCCCTTAATTTATATTCAGCATATCACCATTATCCCGCATCTAATACCAATCAAAGGTAATTTAGCTAAATCAGCCTGTTAGTTTGTCACTTTTGTACAACAACAGCTCAAAGTCTATCAGTAGGTATAGCAACCACACCACTTATTAAATCATTCCTGATTTAAAATGAACTGGGAAATATTCAAATTGTTATGCCTTTTTTTGAAGTTCTCTGTGTGAAAGTAAAATAATTCATTAATGAGATTACTTCGTACTTTCTAAATAGCTGTAATACATTCAATATACTTAAAAGAACCACACAGGTTATACGTTTTCTACCAAGATTCCTCCTATTGGACCAAGATGGTATGAAAATAAAAATTATTCTCTTTCAGGGTTGACTATTCTCTTTTATTTTTATTCAATTTCATTTCATTTATCAATGATTCTTTAAAAATCCACAGTAATACACACACACAATCTCTGCAACTGACATATTTTATCAATTTTTGAGTGCAACTTTCTTTAATATAAGCTTAATTAATGCAACAGAGTCAAACATACTTTTGTTTTACTCCTTTTTGTCCTGCAAATGTCAATTTTGATGAATGTTTCGCAGACAAAAGCTATGTATGCATTCTACTGCAGATGGATAAGCATCAGTGTAGCTACTCCACTACTGTTATCCATGTTATCCATTGGAAACCATTAGAGTTGGTGGTATTTCAAAGCAAACAAAATCCATCTTTCTTTATATTTCTAGAGGGAATTTGCAAAGACATTTATTGGAGCATGGAGGATGTGTAAATAAGCAACTTAGATGTTGCTGAAAAATATTTATTTCAGATGCATTTTTTCCTCATACTGAGCATTTTCTAGGCAATTTTTATTCCAGAGACTAATGGTATCAGCTGCCAGCTAGTAACATACCCTCTGTATTTTCTTCTAATTCATGTTGCATCTTGATATGTTTTGGAATATAAAAATAATAGGTAAAGACACTCTCAAATTTAGCTGATACTCATTGGATATATATACATGCAATTTTATTCCATAATTTTATTGTGGTAATGATGAATTATTAGCTTGATTTTTTCCTTTAAATGTTTCAAGTCATGCAAGATAATCCAGTTTATGTTGTATTTTCACTCTCTCTCCGATGCTCATTCCCTCCCTCCCTTCCTCTCTCTCTTTCTCTCTCTCTTTCTCTCTCTCTCCCTCCCTCCCTCTCCCTCTCTCTCAGCATTATCAACTACCTAAGTAAGCACATGCCTGCCATTTTTGGCCAGCAATTTTAAAAGTGGTTTGCTAGGGCTGAGAGAGAATAATTGGCCCATCCAACTGGTTTCATCACTAGAGAGAATTAAAAGTCATGGTCTCCCAATTTATAGCCTGGTGCCTTTACTACACCCTACTGGTTCTGTTAGAAATCCCAGTCTGCTATTGCATGTTACTTTTAATAAACAAAGGTAGGACCTCAAAAACAATGTCAATAATAGTGAATCAGCTTTCATAGATGCTAGTCTTCAGATTCCTTCACCAAGTCATCTTTCTCTCCACTATTGTGCTATTTGCAGTTTTGTGGCATGGAAAAGTCCAGCTACAGCAAAACAGATAACATAGTCTGCCTCCTGTCACAATTGCAGATCTCTGATTCAGTGGAATAGTCCTGATTACTCTCAACCTGTCAACTTGAATAAAAGATAACATGGCACCTTTCAAATAACCTTTCCCCCCCCACTTCATCAGGGAGCTACTGTTCTACATTAATAACCATGTCATCCTCTGCAAGATTTCATGGTCATATTTACTATTGTTCCTCTGGCAGAAGCCAATCTGATATTCAATGCTTCCATTACAGGAAGAAAACATTTGTGGCAAGATCCAATCTAGGTTGGTCACTGGGATCAGAGGTTTTGTCTTCTGGGCTTTCAGACTTATGCTGGAGCCCATCTGAAGGGAACTTCTCTGAGTTTTTTTATTTATTTATTTTTTATTTCTTTTTGTCACAACAGTATACACAAACAATTGTCATAGATAAAACAACATATTTTGAAGAAAATATATACATATATGTAAAAAAATATGCATCAACTATATCAATTTGATATGATGAAGGGAACAATAGGACAGGAACGGTAGGCACTTTTGTGCTCTTATGCACGCCCCTTATAGCCCTCTTAGGAATGGGTGAGGTCAATAGTAGACAGTTTTTGGTTGAAGATTTTGGGATTTTGAGTAGAGACTATGGAGTCAGGTAATGAGTTCCAAGCATTAACAACTCTGTTACAAAAGTCATATTTTCTGCAATCAAGTTTGAAGCGGTTGACATTTAGCTTGAATCTATTTTTTCTCTTGTAATATTGGGATTGAAGCTGAAGTAATCATTTATAGGAAGGATATTGCAATATATGATTTTGCGTGTTAAACACAGGTCATGTCGAAGTCGACGGAGTTGTAGGTTTTCTAATCCTAGGATTTCAAGTCTGTTGGTATAAGGTATTTTGTTGTTTTCAGAGGAGTGAAGAACTCCTCTAGTAAAATATTTCTGGACTCTTTCTATTGTATTTATGTCAGAGATGTGGTATGGGTTCCAGACGGATGAGCTGTATTCAAGAATAGGTCTGGCAAATGTTTTGTATGCTCTAGTTAGTAGTGTAGAGTTTTTAGAAAAGAAGCTGTGTAAAATTAGGTTTACAACTCTTAGGGCTTTTTTTGCTATGTAGTTGCAGTGGGCTTTGGCATTAAGGTCATTTGATATGAGAACTCCAAGATCTTTGACAGGGTGGGGGTCATCAGTTAGGTAATGTCCATCAAGTTTGTACTTGATGTTAGGGTTCTTTTTTCCAATATGTAAGACTGAGCATTTGCTGATTGAGATTTGGAGTTGCCAAGTTTTAGACCAATCAGAAATTAAGTCGAGGTCTTCTTGAAGGGTAGAAGTATTATTAGTGGTATTAAATAGTTTGACATCATCAGCAAAAAGAACACAATAACTTGTGTTGAGGTCGCAGAGATCATTTATGTATAGTATAGTGTTGGTCCAAGAACACTACCTTGGGGAATGCCACTTTTGACAGGAACAGGATTAGATATAGCATTGCCAATTTTGACCACTTGTTGTCTGTTTGACAGAAAGGCATTTATCCAATTGTGAAGAGGTCCCGAAATGCTGTAGGATTTTAGTTTGAGGAGTAGTTTATCATGTACTACTGAATCAAAAGCTTTGCAGAAGTCTATGTAGATTGCATCTATTGCTTTTCCTTGATCAAGATTGGTAGTCCATATGTTTTTGCAGTGGAGAAGTTGTAGATTACAAGACATTTTTTTTCTGAAACCAAATTGTTTATTAGAGAGAAGGTTGTTTGTTTCGAGATGGAGTGTAATGGATTGGTTTATGATGGATTCCATTACTTTGCATGAGACACAACATAAAGAGATAGGTCTGTAATTTTCAACAAGGCATGGATCTCCTTTTTTGAAGATAGGGATGACTGTGGCTAGAGACCAGAGTTTTGGAAGGGAACTAGTTTTGAAGGCTTTATTAAAGATAATGCTTAGGGGTTCAGCTATATTAATTGAAAGTTTTTTTAAAAAGTATGCACATAGTCCATCTGGTCCAATAGATAATGATGGTTTCAGGTTGCGAAGGGCTTTTTCAACATTATCTTCTGTAAAGTCTATGTGTGTTAGGTCATTGTTTTCTTCTGTGGAGTCTATATGTGTTGAGTCATTGTTAACATTTTTGATACGATTGAGGAATGTTGGATATGAGCCATCACTGTTTACAAAGACTGAGCCAAAGAATGTGTTAAAGAGGTTTATTTTTATTTATTTATTTGATTTTTATACCGCCCTTCTCCCGAAGGACTCAGGGCGGTGTACAGGCAGAGGTTTGCTTTAATTGTTTCGTCAGTACATTCTTTACCGTTAGATTCTTTTAGTGGTGGAATGGTTCTTGTTTCTTTTAGTTTATTGTTTACAAAATTATAAAAAGCACGACTGGAATTGGTGCGTAGAATGTTTTCTTCTTGTTTAGTGTGGTAAGTGTTACATTCTGTTTTTATTTGGTTGCAAATATTTTTGTAGCAGTTTTTGAAGTTTGCTACATAACCTTTTTTGTTTTTTTTCCAGAGGGTTTTTTTTTGGATTGCAGCTTTTTTATTGATATGGGAAATTTGCTTTCCCTATTGATTTTGGTGATGATTTGTGGTACATATAGTTTGATGATTTTATTAATTTCAAGTAGGAATACTTTATAGTGGTCTTCTGTAGTGATACAGGTTGAGAATAGATTATGCCAGTCAAGAAATGAGAGATCATTGTTTATAAGGTCATAGTTGGCTTTTTTAAAATTGTAGTTTGGAGTACTATTGTTGAGACGATTTATGCGAGGGTGTATGTTTAAATAAAAGTCTATCATGTAGTGGTCGCTGTTGGAAAAGGGTTCCAGCATGAGTCTCAAAGCTCAGAAGACAAAGCCTCTGTTCCTAGTGACCAATCCAGATTGGATCCTGCAACACTATCCTGGGACATATATCATTCATGAAAACATTTGTGTGAACTCAAATTCCTCCATCCTGCTACATAGTTTTCTAAATAATGTCTATCAATGAACATGACTATCTAACCATCTTATTCTCTGCCATGCCCTTTTCCTTTTGCCTTCACTCTCTGCCAACATCGGGATCTTTTCCAATAAGTCCTCCCTTCTCATTTGGTGGCCAAAGTATTTGAGCTTCAGCTTCAGTATCTATCCTTCCAAAGAACAGTCAGGGTTGATTTCCTTTAGGATTGACAGATTTGATCTCCTTGCAGTCCAAGAGACTTTCAATATTTCAAAACAAAGATGAGGATCAGTATTTTGCTTGTATGTGACTTTCCTGCTCCAAATCTAGCTTGCTGTACTATCTCCTTTGGGTCATTATTCAACGTTCTAATCATGGCACAAGATTTCTTGCTTTTATAGATCACATCCGTCCTCTCAATACATTTCTGTTCTACTTTATATTTTAAACAGCACAGATGCAAATTCTTCTTTTGCAGGCATCTTTCCTACAAAGATAATAATACATAATATTTATTATAGATGTAAATATAATTATTCTACATGGTAGACAAGTGAAGTATAACATCACAACTGCTTATTATACACACCTTGGTACAGTAGTGGGATTCAAATCCCGGTGCTACCAGTTTGCTATTGGTAGTGCTAGCGCACAGTGCTTTTGCGCATGCACAGAGCATTTTTGATGCCGTCTGGTTGGGTGGATGGAGCCTTCTGCCACCACTACCTGTTCACCTGAACTGGGGAGAACCAGGAGCAGCCCACCACTTTCTTGGTAGCACATTTCAGGGTTTTGACAAAGTTTTCTTAAGGTTTTATATCTCTGTTGCTACTCAAATGAGTGGGTTACTGCCTGTTAGGTTGATCTGTTTAAAATTGACTTGCTATCAAAAAGATTTCTTTTTTTGTAATTTTTTGTAATTATCAGGAAAACCTGAACATGTTAATGGTAAAAGTGTAAAATTAGGCCATGTTGCTGCTTTGTGATGAAAAATCCAGACTGTACTCTTGTTGTCATCAATTAATGTTTAAGAAATTAATTCTTAGTTCTAAGACTGAAATATGTTTTAGGTGATGGTTTCTTTAAAACTCCAGTGATAGGTTCCTATACTATATAATTAGTTAAGAGACTGCCCCATCCATTCACTTTGCTGATTCACAGCAAAGCAGTTAGGGAGGTGATAGAGAAGGCATTGCATAGTGTGCTTGCAATGTTAATTTTAATTGGAAAACAATTCAATTACTGGAATTCTTGTAATCCCATCCCCGTCTTCTCAACAAATCTTGTTAAAGAAAGTTGGCGACAAACATGCTTAGAAAATACGTTTGGTTCGGGCAGATACCAAGAGTGACAAAACCTGGGGACTTTGGATCATGTAGCTCAGGATTTATTTGGTTCCCTTATGCCCAGGTTTCCACCAACTCACCAAATATGGTATCTTCATTTATCCATTTGACAATAATTATCCCCATTTATCATTCTGGCTACTGAAATTGCCAATGGTAATTTGGCTCTTATTATCCTAGGTCTCTGGCTCTTCTAAAGCAAAGCCCCTATTTTTAATAGTTTGTAAAATGATACGATAAAAGACCCCGTCTATTTTTATATTTAAAAATCTTGATTCTGTTAGTAGCTCTTATTCTGCATATAGTTGAGATGGAATATCTTACAGAGCCTGGAAAAGCAGAGGTAGAGAAAGACCATTGTAAAAAAGACACCTCAGCTGCGGGGAGGGCGGAAAGCATGAGAAAGAGAATCAGAGCAACTCTGCCTTAATTACACTAGATATAAGCTGAGTAGAGAATTGCTTTGACAGGCTTTCAAGATTAATGTCAAGGTCTATGAGGCTGGTAAACTTAGGAGACAAGACTCACTTGGATTTCTGGAAAGATCTTTACTGCTAGTATGGTAATGTAACATATTCTTGAAAGCCTGTTTGAGCAATTCTTTCCCTCTTTCTCCTCCCCTCAATTTATATATTTTACAATGTCCCGTTTTTACCTCTGAATTCTTCGTTTGATAGATATCCCATCACAACAGCTCCAATGTCACGGAAAGGGCACTGCCACATATTTATGTAGTCCTTCTAGTTTCGTATTTCAGACCGTAATTTGAATATCAGGTGGTCTTTTGAATCCGCCTTGTAAAATTAGTTCTTGATGGTTTTCTTTTCCACATATTTCCAAAGAAAGGTCTTTGGGCAGTCGAGAAGCCTCCAAAATGGTCATTAATCATTTCCAGGATGCTCCCATAGAGGCTAACCTGTTTTTGCAGTCTCTGGCCACTTTTAAATGTTGTCTTTGGATTAACTTGGTGAAATGGTATTAAAAGATTAATAGGTCTGATTGCAGTACAAGAAACCTGGTTAACAGCTGGAGATGAACAGATTTCGATATCTGGTTTTAATTCCTGGGTCACCCTGGGATGCAAATTACAAGAAAATGGCTGGGCAATAGGAAGATTGGCCATATTGATAGGGTAAAATGAAATTCATAATAAATAGATTGGGACAAGGCATGAAGGCCACACAGCCAACTGGGAGTCAAACTCCCCTTTATTGTTCCAACTTTCCCCCAAATGCTCCCAAGTTCATGGCAAATCCTAGAGCACACACACACACACACACACAGCAGCCTCTGACTGGGAACAGTCCAGCAAAGCAAAGGAACAGGGAAATGAATCCACAAAGCAAGGAACAAGGCACTGAATCCAAAAAAGAAAGGAAGAAGCAATGAGTTCATGAAGCAAGGAAGAAGGCAAAAAGTCCTGCAAATGCCAGACATCTGTAACGGCAGACAAAATTCCACAAATTCAGTGTTTGTTCCTGACAAATGCCCTTCCCCATAGTGTCTCCTTAAATCTGAGTTCCCAGGTGTGCCTTGTGAAGAGGAGCAGGGTGCTCTCCTCTGAGTCATCGCGTTGACCTGTGCTGTTCCTGCCTTCTCTCCACTCTCCGTGCTTGGGGATCAGGAAGGGGTGGTCCTTGGTCATTGCCTGAGCTCCATCGCTCCTCATTTCTACTTTTGGCCCTCTCTCAGTCATCCTGCCCCCATTCCTCCATGCTAGCAAGCTGTCCCAATCCTGAGGGATCCTGGGCTGCCTCATCCTGCTCCTCCCCACATTCTTCCAAAGCCAATGAAGCCACCCCCTCGATCTCTGATGGCTCCAGCTCTGGCTTGTCTTCCTCCGCAGATTCAGGGAGGATGATAGATTACCCAAGCTGTGCTTTGAAGAGTGGATGCTTAATATGCATATTTGGGCTGCCCAACATTCAAATGCCATCTTCCCTATACAGATTTTCCATTCAGTTCTGGATCCAATCAGATCTGAAGACCAACAAAGGATCTTGGACATGGCTGCCAAAAGTGATATTGCATCTCTTAAATGTGTTATGTCTTTGAAGTGGTTGGCTCAACATAAATCAGTCTCCCAGAAAAGTTAAATGTTAAAAAGCTTTTAACATCTTATATGCCCCAACATCACAGAAAAGGTTTCTTTAGAGCACATTTTGAAAAACTAGATTCTATACTCAGATATGGGAGGCTCCATGGAGTTCCATTTCAAGAAAGGTTGTATACCTGTAGGGCATCACTATTGGAGACACTGTAGGTATCTTGTTTGTTTGCAAACTGCAAGTCTGCGGAATGGACCGTTTATTTAGATTGTTATTTAATAAAACAGAAATATTGGGATGCTCAGTAGAAACAGTCTTCTTGCAACGAAGAAATTGCAAATCACTAGCAAGACTGCAATTTTTATATCAAAGGCCATTTCAAAGAATAGAATAGAATAGAATAGAATAGAATAGAATAGAATAGAATAGAATAGAATAGAATAGAATAGAATAGAATAGAACAGTTATAGTCATAAGTGGCAGGAGATACAGTAGGCAATAGGAAGGTTGAGAAGAAGAATAGTAATATAGTCTTAGTAAATTATTTGTCAGTGTTGTGAGAATTAGGTTTTTAGCAGAGTAATGGCATTTGGGAAAAAACTGTTCTTCTGTCTAGTTGTTCTGGTGTGCAGTGCCCTATAGCGTCGTTTTGAGGGTAGAAGTTAAAACAATTTATCTCCAGGATGTGAGAGATCTTGTTGTGTCTGCGGGCCCCGAGCCGGACTTCCTGGCAGAGAGTGACTCGGAGAGTGAGGGGGAAGAGCTGACAGGGCTTCCCTCTGCAGAAACTTCCTGTCTGGCTCCGCTCCAGATTCCAGAGGCAGGCCAGGTGGAGGACGAGGAGCTGACATAGCCTCTTTCCCCTGACCCCTCCTTCCCCCAGCAATGCCCCAAGAGCCAGCTGAGGAGGATCAATCATGGCTAGATGCAAGGCAGTGATGCCAAGTGAAGCATGCACAGCAAAAGAAAGGAAGAGGCCGGCCCAGGGAGTGATGAGTCACGGAGCCACACCCCACAGGGTATAAAAGTGGGTGGAGCTGCCTTTGGGCTCCGTGATGGACAAAAACTGACTTTTGGAAACTTCGGCTGCTTTATTGTGAGACTCAGGAATTGGCTTTTTGGACTTCTGTTTACTTCTGAACTCTGGATTGCTCCAGCAGCAGACCACAGTAGCATTGCAGAGATAAGGAGGACTTGGCAGGCAATCAAAGGTTCGTTGCCAGAGCTGATATCTGTAGCAAGAATAAATTGCTGGCAGTCAGATCGTGTGTCTTCTAGTGGATGGTTGAGGGGGGCAGAACAGATCTGTAGATATTTTCTCAGCCCTCTTTTTGACTTGTCCAGTATACAGGTCCTCAATGGGAGGCAGGTTGGTAGCAATTGTTTTTTCTGAGGTTCTAATTATCCGTTAAAATATGTGTCTGTCTTGTTGGGTTGCAGAACCAAACCAGACAGTTATAGAGGTGCAGATGACAGACTCAATAATTCCTCTGTAGAACTGTATCAGCAGCTCCTTGGGCACTTTGAGCTTTCTGAGTTGGCACAGAAAGAAGATTCTTTGTTGTGCTTTTTTGATTATGTTTTTGATGTTAGCTGTGCATTTTAGATCTTGTGATATGGTAGAACCTAGAAATTTGAAGGTCTCTACTGTTGATACTGTGTTGTCTAGTATTGTAACAGGTGGAAGTATGGAAGGGTTTCTCCTAAAATCTACCACTGTTTCTACAGTTTTTAGTGTATTTAGTTCAATATTGTTCCGGTCGCACCATGAGGCTAGTCGTTCAACCTGCCGTCTGTATGCAGATTTGTCATTGCCTTGAATGAGACCAATCACTATTGTATTATCTGAAAACTTCAGTACTTTAACAGAGGGATCTTTTGAGATGCAGTCATTGATGTATAGAGAGAAGAGAAGTGGAGAGAGCACACAGACCTGGGGGCTCCTGTGCTAATTGTACAGCTATCTGATGTGATTTTCCTAGCTTCACCTGTTGCTTCCTGTCTGTTAGGAAGATTATGATCCCTTTACAATTAATTAATTAAGAAGACAGACTACCTAGAACAGATTGAGGTTAATTGTAGGGTTGATGACATATTATGGATATGTCATACTATTTTCTTTGCATTAGTATTTGGGGGGGGGCGCATATGGTCAGACAACTAATCAATTAAATTTCTTCTTGTTGCAATTTAGTACTCGCTTGACAAAATAGAGATACAAACAACTCCTGACTCCCAGCACTAGTTTGTAGATACTCTTATTGTGGTCCCTTGGAATCTCATGACAGTTGTAGAGGAACTAGATTCTCATTGATGTTCTGTGGATGATATTATTTCCCATATGTACATTTTGTGCAATTATAATCTACAGATCTCTAGATTTAAAAACAACACTTTATAAGTAAAAAAAAAATAGGGCATTATTCTTAATTCCTTATTACATTATTGTAAGTTGCTATTGATCAACATTGTTCACTAAAATATGGGGCACTATTGTAGCTCTTATCCAGTGGTGGGTTTCACTTACCTTTGCTACCAGTTTGTTCACTCGTGAGCCACTTCTGCGCATGTGCAGGGAGTATTTGATGACATCCGGGCAGGTGGGAGGAGCCTCCAGCCACAGCTGCTACCGATTCACCTGACTGGGGCGAACCGGTAGCAACCCATAACTGCTCTTATCCAAATCTGTAATACGATTAACAACAAATTAAACCAATTGTTTGTGTTATTTATTGTAATATTACTCTAAAGTGAAGCACGGGTATCATACAATTAGCTTCATTATGGAGTTGGAAAGATGGAACAGGATGATTAAGTACATTTGAGTCATTGCAATTCTAATTTCCATTAACCTTTGGATGTGGTACAATGTGAATTTTCTAGGGGAGGCTATGTAACAAGACCATTTCCCACCCCCCCGAAATTTTTTTGCCAGAATTCTGCATGATGGTATTCCAGTTTTCTTTTGAACTGAGTCACCTGGTTGTATGGAGGAAAATTTAGAATAAAGACGTTAGATTTGACCTTCCTGCAACCAATGCAGAGAACAAATTGGAAGATGAAAGGTTAAAAATTCAGTGTCAAGGATCAGTTACCAAAAGGAGCAAAAAACAGCAGGAGGAAAATCACGATATGCAGAATGTGTGTGTTGATACAGACAAAATGCTTTCACAGCGAAAAAATATATAATTTCATATATAGTTACCCAATGCAATTATTATTCATGTTTGTGTTTATTTCTAATATATTTATGTAACTATCATTTTATGTACTATATATTGCATGAATAAAGAAAAAAGGGATGTGTATGAAATATGTTCAGATCCCTAGTGCTGCGTTATGGGGTGATCTTCCATTACTTCTCCCAGCTTCTGCCAACCTAGCAGTTTGAAAACACATAAAAAATGCAAGTAGAAAAATAGGGACCTTTGGTGGGAAGGTAACAGCCTTCTGGGTGCCTTTTCATTTAGTTATGCTGGCCACATGACCACGGAGATGTCTTTGGACAGCGCTGGCTCTTCGACTTTGAAACGGAGATGAGCATTGCCCCCTAGAGTTGGGAACGACTAGCACATATGTGCGAGGGAAACCTTTACCTTTACCTTATGAAATATGAGATGTACATGAAAGGAGATGTATATGATATAGAAACAAATACAAAAGAATACAAGGAAGGAATACAAACAACTAGGTGGAGCTGATAGGAATTATTACTATTAAGGTGTCATGAAGGCTAAAAGTAAGGATAAAATGGGATTGGCAAGGAATTAAAAAATATAATAGTTGAATCCAACAGAATCCTTGTAAATGCATCTAAAGCTAGTCTTTTTTTAACCAACAAAGATAAAGTGCACCAGATCTAAATATTTTAAAATATCCAAAGTATGCTAATAGACTTAGAACATATTTATACTCCACCCTTTTTTTATTATAAATTTTATTAAATTTTAACAATTAAACAATTCTCATTCAACTCTTGTGCATGACTGTGACTATTTACATATCATCCCATTAGTGTTCTCCTATACTCTATATAATTTTACTAAATTATATTATTAATTCTAATTTGAATTTCTAATTCTTACTAATTCTACTATCTGTTATTTTTCCTTTTTTCCTATTTTCGACCCAATTATACCATTTCTCCCATATTACATAAATATCTGAATCCACCTGTACTTTCAGTTCAAGTGTCATTTTGTCCATCTCAGCGCAATTCAATATTTTTCTAATTATTAACTCTTCAGAGGGTGTATTTGAGCTTCTCCAACATTGCGCAAATGGCAATCTTGCCGCTGTTGTCATATGTAAAATAATATATATTGTTGTTTTTTCATATTTTGTTTTCACCGTTCCTAGAAGAAACAGCTCTGGTGTAAATTCTCTCTGGAAGCCTGTTACTTCCTGTATCCAACTATGTATTTTCATCCAGTATTTTTTTGTTTCGGAGCATGACCACCGTATACACTCCACCCTTAAGCTCTTCCAGAGCTCACACTGGCTTTATCTTAAACCAAGTTTTTTTAAAAAACTCAATCCTGCATTGAGTTGCTTTGGCAGGAGCTTTCAACTGAATTAGCCCAAACGTGAGGCTATCACATCCTAAATCTTTTTCACTTGCATAGTAATGATAATGCTTGCCTGATAAGGACAATGACCCCCAAATGAAGTAAGGTTTACTGTTTTTTTTCTTTCTTTCTCTGAACTGTCTACTTTTTTTAACGGGTCTCCCCCCCCCACTTTTTAATGAGTGTATCCGTATATCATTTCCTCATCTGCTCAGTCCCTTTTGTGCATGTAGGCTCCTTTTTCTAGACTCCTGCCGTAAAGTTCTGTCTTGAGTGGTTCCATTTGTGGAAAGCAAAACCATATTTTGAGAAACACTGTTTTCACGCAAATATGCACTTTTGGATCACTGGGTATGGAAACCATGGCCAGGTGCAATTCTCTGAAACATTTACCTCTTCATTGTTCATTTCTGGCACTTATGAGACTAAATAGTTTTCCAAGTTTGTATCATAATAAAGCATTTCTAAGAAAGTAGCAGCCTTTTGTAGCAGGTCAAGTCAAGGAAGGATTTCAGGAATGCTACTTTACTGTTGTCGGAAATAATAACCAAATCTTTAGAGTCTGTCCAAAATTAACTCTTTTTTCCCATCTTATACTAAACAAAATCAAGGTGGGGTTATTTTGAGTTTCTTTCTAATCCTTATTTCAATCTTTGAACTGTGAAATCTTTACTGTAAATCATTTCTTAATAGTTCTTTTGTATCTTCCCCTAGGTCATCTTTAAATTCCTTTACACAAGGTGGATGTATAAAACAAAGAACCTAATGGACCAGCTTTCATTGACTGTAAGTGGTCAGCCAGTAAAACAGGTTGTCCCAAGAAGTAGTGAATACCAAAGAATTAAGGCCTTTGAACTCTGGTGCTGGAGAAGACTCCTGTGAGTCCCTTGGACTGTAAGGCGATCAGACCTGTCAGTCCTAGAGGAGATCAACCTTGACTGCTCTTTAGAAGGCCAGATCCTGAAGATGAAATTGAAATACTTTGGCCACCTAATGAGAAGGAAGGACTCACCGGAGAAGAACCTAATGCTGGGAAAGATTGAGGGCAAAAGAAGAATGGGATGACAGAGAACGAGGTGGCTGGATGGAGTCACTGAAGCAGTAGGCGTGACTTAAATGGACTCCAGAGGATGGTAGAGGACAGGAAGGCCTGGAGGAATGTTGTCCATGGGGACAGGACTTTGCAACTAACAACAACAAAGAAGTAGTGAGATCACCATCACTGGAGGCCCTCAAACAGTTTGATTGGTTATTTATAACAAGGTATTGATCAGGATGTGGGACTAGATGAGTTTATAATTTATTTTATTATATAGTTATCTATGATATTTCCCCCAAATTCATGGTAATCCCTTAAAGATCCCTTCTATGTCTATGATTATATAAGCTGTCCTCCCCAAATATGGCTATTGATTATCATTGTTTAGTTTTCTTTGATATCAAAAGCAGGAAAAATATGTGGAAACATTGCACTAAATTCGAAGAGAAGACATGAATACATTTTGAATCTTATTTGCATCTTATCACTGAGTGCCTGTGCTACATAAATAAATCCCCCTCACGCATACACACTTAAATTAACCTATACTTGAAAGAGAAATTCTGTTTAATTGCATTCTTAAGAACTTTAAATGTAGATAATCTCACCAACTTTAATTGGATTTCTAGTATATTTGAACCAATCATATTCTTTCAGTTCTTATTCATCTTGTCCTATAAAGCCAAATATTTCCTAGAATGTTTTATATAGGTTTGTATCTTAGCATTTGTCCCATTTGTTAAATCTGCTGAATGGGAGATACGAAGAAAAATTAATTAAACCTGGTAATTTATTTCAAAAATCATAGGAGTGATTAAACAAACTTAAAATTGTTTTAGAAGCAAAGGGGGAAAAACTTCCCAACATCGGCACATAATTGGTTTTATAAAATGTATCACATAATTGATTTTAGTAAAAGAAATTAAAGTGTGAATTAACTTGAATAGGATTATGTTAAAGAATTTGTATTTTTCTGAAACGTTTTGAGAAAAACATAAAACAAGAAAAACAGTGATTATTTTGTGACTTGCTTTTTTAAAGATGTAGGCATTTTATACTTGATAAAATAAAAAAATAGGAATGATTTGCTGGGCCCTATTTAGAGATGTTGGTTTCATTACAAAGTGGTTTCTGAAGATGTGATGAATTAAATATATTTAATTCAATATATTTATACCAAATGAAGAAATGGAAGGTTACTGGTTTTTATCTTATTAAACGTTTGTTATATTTTGCTATGATCCTTCCCTACTTCCAACACAGGCCTGATTTATATTAAGCCTTCTGCACAGGCATAATACATTTGAATTAACAGCAGCAACAAAACTATTGTTGTTACGTCTTTCACATAGTGAAAGGCTGATCATACTAAGCAAGATGGATAAACTTTATACATCACAGCTACATTTAGAGTCATAATCTAGTATTAGAAATCCTATTATCTCCCCTATAGATTTTCCAGATTGCTTATCTTTGTCCATCCCTATTCTCATTCCCAAAACCGTAGGAGCTGGGGAAAGGAAGGACAGGGAATTGAGCAGACCATGATTTTTGAGACAGCTACCTAGCTTGCTGGTCCTTAAAAGGTTTGTTGGTCATTGGCAGAAAAATGTTTGCTACTAGTTGAATCAACCTGTATGTTGACAAAAAGAGAAAAGGAGTCAAAAATGATATTAAGAGGAAACAAGCTAAATTCTGGACAATCAAGTTTTGGTTCTTTTGCCATTCCTTCAGAGTCTCTTTCCCAATTCCCTGATTCTATATTCCAGGGTTCTCTTGTATAGACTGTTGCATATATAAATCAAATATTATTAAAATATCTTAGGAGCTGTGGTGGCATGGTGGTTAGAATGCAGTATTGCCAGCTAATTCTGCCGACTGCCAGCAGTTCAATTCTGACTGGCTCAAGACTGACTCAGCCTTCTACCCTTCCAAGGCCGTTAAAATGGGGACCCAGATTGTTGGAGGCAGTATGCTGACTCTGAAAACTGCTTAGAGAGGGCTGTAAAACACTATGAGCTGGTATATAAGTCTTAGTGCTATTGCTATTGCTGTTATGTTGTAGTAGGTTGCATACAAAAACAAAACATGAGTATTTTTGTGTATGGATTTAGTAGATGATTACACAGAGGATGAGAACATTAAGTTCAGGAACAATGCCTGAAGGAACTCTGGAAGCAATGTATTAGTGAAGATCTGAAAAAAAAAACATATACGGGAACCAGCATAGTGATTCCTTTGATCAAAGTATTTTTATGATTTTGTTTGATCGAACAAGAATTTTGTAACTTCTTCCAACTCATTTCAGAGTGTAAAAGGGTTGGTCACTAACACACTATAAACAGTGAGTTTGAGGAGACTCTTCAAGACAACCTAGCTGAACCAACTCTGCAGTTACAATGGTATTCCTCAAAGGAATCAAAAATCTGAATTGTTTTACATGCAGTCTCAGTATGAACAGGAAAGAGCAGTATGATCCAGTATGAACAGGAAAGGTAGCCTGATCCAGGATAAGGTCAGAGTGATCCAGAAGGATCAGAGTGCCCCAGAAGTTGCCTCAGAGACAAATGATAAAGCATAGCTTATGATATTACAAAGCAAATACTACTATTTCCATACTTGCTTATGACCATGTGATGAAAGTATGATGGGACTGGACGAAGCTGTGATGAACTATGAACTATTTTTTCATTATTGCGGTTAGGAATGGAGTCTTGTGATAGGAAGCTTTATGGGCTGCTTGAGTGACTAACAGGCAACCACCAGCAGCTGAAAAGAAAGAAGATGGGCCAATTGATCAATATCTCTTTAGGCAGGTAAGGAATCTATCAAAACCCACTTTTATATAGTATTGCTCCTAATGATAGCAATTTCCCAAGAATCTTTAGATCTAAAATCCACATGTGCCCCACCACAATTTTCCTTTTTTCTCTTTTAATAGCAATAGTACTTAGACTTATATACCACTTTACAGTGCTTTACAGCCCTCTCTAGGCAGTTACTCTTAAGTTACTAATGTTACTCTTATTAGTAACCTAAGACTATCACTAAATCCTGTATCTTATGATTCTTGATGAATGTATTTTTTTCTTCTTTTTTCTTTTTATGTACACTGAGAACATATGCACCAAAGACAAATTCCTTGTGTGTCCAATCACACTTGGCCAATAAAAAATTCTATTCTATTCTATTCTATTCTATTCTATTCTATTCTATTCTATTCTATTCTATTCTATTCTATTCTATTCTATTCTATTCTGAATTAATGTATCCAAAGACACTAACGTAATTCTAACACATCTTTCTCCCTAGCTGGATTTTGCCGACCAGGTCAGAAAAGCCACATTTTCCTGATAAGTGTCAAGAGAAAGATACTACATCCTATGTCTGATTTTTATCCCTCTCTTGTTCATTTCAAAAAAAATAATAATTCACAACACATACAGCACAGTCTTATGTACTTGCATAGTTGGTCCTTGTATAGTTTATAATCAGGTTTGTGGTCCCCATGCCTTCTTTGCATTTCCATCACCTCTGGCTTTCTCCCACTCTGTTAAACTCAAGTAATTGGAACCAATGGGAATGGAGGGTACAAACCATACAGAGTTCTCTGCCACTTCAAACTAAGTGTGGGTGACAGTAGAGAAGCGGATGGAGCTGTAACACCTTTTCTCCTTATGAAATTGCTAGCCTCGTTGTTTGCATAAAAAATAGACAATAATGATAATGGAATATTTGTATTCCACAGAGACTGGAATACTTAGCTTCAACTCTGTTTATTTGTTTGATTGCTTGATTTCTATAGCTGCCCATTAGCAAATGCTTCCCGAGCTACATTAATAATATTCCTACAGAAGCATAGAATTTTTTTCTAAAAAAAATCCCTTTATGGCAAAAACCATCTAGGACATCGTAACAAATTTCAAATCAAAGTGTTCTTAAATTGACACCACCTTTAAATTATAGGTTGGTTTCTTTAGCATCTATCTAAATGTGTCACACCTTCTAAATCCCATTAATATTTACTAAATGGATAATAATCTAGAGATTAATATTCTCTTATGTGAGTGTAATTAAAATGTGAATCAATAAATATGTGATTATGGATTAGTTATTTGTGGCTTTAAAAAGCAGCAAACGGATGAAAACAGTAATTTGTAATACCAAGGCAAAACTCCCATTAATTTCCACTGAGAGCTCAGCAGTCTGTATCTATGGAATTTTTCTCAATAAAATTTCTGACATTGATATTAACTTGAAAGTAATAAGAGTGGCAAGAATCTGTAAAGCACTGCTGTATTAAACAGCCTGAAAGTGTCTACCTATTTAAACACAGGTTTATATAAATATTAATTGAATTTTGTGCTGATCAAATTCTCCAAGTTGGAAAATAAGACTTTTTTCTAAAAAAATGTGTTCAGGTTTAGCATAGACCTTGGATTTTTAAATTCTGCCAGTTTATTTTAGTATCGAAAAGTTCGAAGGCCATACCATTCATCCAGGTTAAGAAAACTTTGGGTAGATGTGCCCTCCCCTTTCAAGTGGATAGGAAATCAAATGTTCCTGTAGAAGAAGAGCAGACAGAGGTGGTGGTGGAGTTAAGCACACCATCAGCTTAGAGTCATTACATTCCCACAAATATCCAAGTGCAGCTCCATCAGAATTCCATTGGCCCTTATTGAGCACCAATTTAGGGTTGAACTGTAGTTGACTAGATTCTTGTGTACAGGTTTGAATAAATCTTTTATGCTGCAAGCTAATGATTGGTCCTGATTCTTTGCACCTGACAATAGGATAGGATAGGATAGGATAGGATAGGATAGGATAGGATAGGATAGGATAGGATAGGACAGGACAGGACAGGACAGGACAGGACAGGACAGGACAGGACAGGGCAGGACAGGGCAGGACAAGAAGGGACCTTGGAGGTCTTTTAGTCCAACCCTCTGCTCAGGCAGGAAACTCTATACCAGTAATGGCAAACCTTTTAGAGACTGAGTGCCCATACTGCAACCCAAAACCCAACACGGCAATTTAATCTGAATAATGAGGTTTTACTACAAAAATAATGATAAACAATGCAGAGTTCAGCTAATTGTTCTAAGAAAAATGTGATAAATGCACTTTTATGCCTGTCAATTTTTTTCTGCTTTTGAAATATTACATTTAGCAACAATAAAAAAGAAAAACTTTTGTAATATCATTTCTCTCTTTCCCTCCCTCTCTTTCCCTATCTCTCTTTCCCTCCCTTTCCCTCTCTCTCTCTCTCTCTCTCTTTTTCCATCCCTCCATCTCTTTATCTCTCTCTCTGTCTGTCTCATCTTTCCATCCATCCATCCATCCACCCATCCATCCATCCATCCATCCATCCAGCTATCTAGCTATCATCTATCTATTCATGCTCTCCTGTCTAGCTTCACGTGTCATGTGAATCCAACCATTTGGGCTTGGAGGGGGAGTGGAGGCTGCCAGGCAAAGCTAAGCGTTAGAGATCCACATGAAATAAGGCAACTCACCTTCTTTGGGGTGACTTTTTCTGTTTTTGAAACATTACGTTTAGCAACAATAAAAAAGAAAAACTTTTGTAATATCATTTCTCTTTCCCTCCCTCCCTCTCTTTCTCTCTGTCCCTCCCCCTTCTCTCTTTCTCTCTCCCTCTTTCCCTCCCTCTCTCTCTCTCTCTCTACCTCCCTCTGTTTTTTTCTCTCCCTCCCCCCTTGTGTGTGAGGAAAAAGAACCCCTGAATTGGTGCTAGGTGGTGGGAATGACATCTGAAGGCTGATGAGCCCAGGAGCAGTGCACCCATGCTCAGCTGGCTGAGGGAGGTGGGGCATCCCAACACAGGCAGCTCTGCAGGAAAAGAAATTGCGGGGTTTTTTGCCAAGCCGAGCTGATGGAGGCTCGCATTGTGGCTCCATGTCATAATGGGCTTCAGGGAGGAGGACGAGACTCTGTCTTCCCCATTGTGAAGTGCAGAAGTGAAATAGTTCACTCAATCAATTCCAACTTCGCGAGATATTTTTATTTTGTGAGAAGTTTAAATTGATTGAATGAAATGTGATGGAGAAACATGTTTGCAGCTAGGCTGGAGTGACTGCATGCGTGCCCACTGAGAGGACTCTGCATGCCACATCTGGCATGCATGCCATAGGTTCGCCATCATGGACCTATAGTATACCTGTACATTTGGGGTTTTTTACCTAAATGTAGAACCTTTTTTTTTTTACCAATGAATTTCATTTTCTTAGATAGGGCCCTATGTTCAAATCTGTCAAGCTTTGATTTCTTACCTATAATCACCCTTCTCTGAGGTACAAACTTCCGGCTGCCCATATAAGCTTCACTTATCTATGCATGTTCTTGTGAAGAGGGGAGAAGAAAAATGAATGATTTCTGCCCATCCTCTGTGCGGTCTTCAGATATCCTACTGAATAATTTAGTCAAACTGAAGTCTGAAGTGGTGTGTGGTATCCTCCCTAAGTAGATGGTTGAACTAGAAGAACTCCAAGGTCCCTTCCAACTCTGTTATTGTCAGGGTTCCGATGGATGCCATAATTAAATCATGAGCCTTGAGCCAAACTTCAAAAGAAATCCAGTTATTTATTAGGAGCTTCATGTTGGTACGTTCCAAGTGAAGCCAATTCTGACCTCACTTAAATTACGTCCCGGCTCTGACACTGTTTCCCCCCTCTTCCCAAAGTGTGTCATCAGTCATGTTCTCCAACAAAGCGATTTCACAGGTTGTAGAGATCACTCCCCTCTGGCCACTGTGGGCAATTGTGGAGATGGCCTAGACAGAGAGATGGCTGGAATCTATTTTTATTTTGACTGAAGTGTGATTCCCTCTCTGCAGCTGCAAAGTTCATTTTCTCGTCCTCCTTGCTATGGGAGAGCAGGCCAGGGATTCTTTGTGAGTTGACAGTTTATTCTATTCTATTCTATTCTATTCTATTCTATTCTATTCTATTCTATTCTATTCTATTCTATTCTATTCTAGTTTACTGGTAATCCATTGCTTACTATCAGAATGAGATATTACCTCATGATAGCTGCATGAATAATGCTACTCACAGGAATTTTAAAGTCAGGAATTAGAGATTGGGAAGAGATCCTGTCATAGCATCTTGACATGTCCTTGTACATTAATAGGTGTTAGAATGTATGCCTTATAAAGTCTGAATATAAACATATTGTGTGTATAAACATACTGTGGCTCTTAGATTAGATTATGTGAATGAAAAACTGGGGGTTCAATTTAGACCTTGCAATAGATAATCATAATGTTCTACTTTTGATCCCCTCAGCCAGTGCAACCAAATGTCATTACTGATAAAGGACAATATTTTTAGCTCAGGATTGAAATGAGGGGTTCCTGCTGTTCTCTGACCTTGGTTGTTTCCTTGCAGTTTAGGTAATGAAACATTGCAAGAAAACAATCTCAGAGAGTACCATGGACCCCTCAAAATGTTATCATTTTTATAGAACCCCCAGTTTTCCATTCACATAATCTAATTACTGAGCCACAGTACATTTATACACACAGTATGTTTACACACACACACACACACACCACTTTTTGTTTTGGAAAAGGTAGAATCAAGGTCTTCCTTTCACTGCCAATATAGCATATTTTACTTTACAGGTATGCAAGATTGGTTACTGCTAAAAATTATTGCTATTTCAGTTTCTCAATATAAAACGGGTGACCTTTCTCACTATTAATAGATACACTTGCCCAGTATTCTCACCAAACATAAAGTTGATCAAATAAAGGCACATAATTTGCTGGTGTCTAGTAACCAATAAAGATGAAAAATATCATTAGCTGTTAAGATAGTCAAGTATGCATTCTTTAGGAAAGTGAACTGAGTAGCCAAAATTAAACTTTGAAAAACTGTATTAGAATCAGTGGGAAAAGTATAAAGAGTTAAATTATAACTTTTCCATTAAAACCAATAGAACTAAGAAGTGCTTGACTTAGGCTGAATTGTGCCTATGTTTTGTCTGGACTTGAGATCATTTAATCAATAAGAAGAACTGGAACGCTCTGTTTTTGCCATGCACTATTAAATATTTCCACTGAAGCAACTAATATTAGCTTACATTAAATGGTGAAATTCTAGCAACAGTTACTTCATTAGAATACCACTACATGTAGTGCACTGTCAAGGCAACCAAGAATGTCTGATAAATAACTGAGTAAGTCTGTTGTTATCGTTTGTATCTGCACTGAATTTCCAGCATGTCACTTTTATTTTCTGCCTCTTTTTTACATCTGAAAAAACAAGAAACTTATAGAAGGGAATTTGTTTTCACAACATATAAATGTAACATTCAAATGAGGTATTTAGTTACATGTTGCAAGATATCTTTTAATAATATCTTATATTGCTACATTATTTTTATTATTATTATTCAAGGTGGAATTCATAATGGAACCATCCCCTATTTTCCCCCCAACAACCCTGTGAGAATGCAACCGGTCCACAGTCACAACAGCCAGTTAGGAAGGATTAAAACTCACAGTATCTTGGTTTCTAGTCCTTAACCACTATACCATACCAGCATGGGTGTGCATGTACTGATTGATTGATTGATTAGGTGCTATCAATATATAACCTGCTAGTGGAAGGGGGGAGGGAGGGAGGGAGGGAGGGAAAGAGGTGGGGGAGAGAGAGATGGATTTTCTTCATGGGACATTAGATAATACATCCATAAATTGAATGTATTATCAGGAATCATCAGGCAACTTCTTTCAGTGGTCAGTTACAAACCTATAATAACTATAGAATACTTCTTATAAAATAATATAAAATAGTTCTTTTATAACTATATAAAATATAGTTATTTGTATTGAGAGCACCCATTCAAGATGGTCATTGGAACCTACTGGGCCAGAATTATTACAAGTTGTTTTCCAATTGCAATAATGTTTGCATGAATGCCAGTGTGTTTCTGTATTCCTGGTTGCTCTTTGATAGAGACATCTGGCTACCATCTTGTCACTTCATTTTAGTTCTAATCCTCTTTGGTTTTAACTACTGGCTTGTTCCATGGTTTCTGGCACACTTTAGAGTGGTGGTGCCGCCAACACAATCTAGAAATGTCTATTCATTTCTGGTAGTCAGGAAATATTATCTGGAAGGGAATGTTATAGGGAACATTATGGGTGAGGAAAATCAGGGAGAAAATAAGTTCCCATGTTTTTTTTAATCAAAAGACTAAAAATAATTTGCATTCTTCACTTTCTCAGGCTTTTACATATCAATTTGTGACTATATAAGTATCAATGTTATATAATGAGTATCTGAGTAGAACACTACATTAATTAATTTGATTATATATAATAATATCAATTTTGAATTACAACAAAGTATGAAGATTTGGGGATATTTGCTACATAAATTTTATTAAATTCTTCTAATCTGTAAAAAAACTATATGATGGGTGGTCAGAAAGCAGGAAGAGGCAGATGCTGAAAACATATTTTTCTGATGTATTATTTAGTGGGAAAGAACATGTGGGAGAATTTTCAGTTATTTGCAAAACAAGTACCAATCTAATGTGAACTGTTCACAAGTTTACTTCCCTAGTCAATAAAGTAGAAATAATAATAATAATAATAATAATAATAATAATAATAATAATAATAATAATAATAATAATAATAATAATAATAATAGCAATAATAGCAATAATAGCAATAATAATAAAATTGAAACTGTTTCACATTTAATATGTGAATGCAGCAAAATCGCACAAACCGATTACAAAGGTAGACATGACCAAGTTGTAAATTAATCCACTGGTCATTATGTAAAAAATACGACTTGGGATACGTCATGGGAACATAAAATACGTCATGGGAACATAAAGTGGAAAAAGTTATAGAAAATGAGAAGGTGAAGATCTTGTGGGACTTTTGAATACAGACGGATCATCACTTGGAACACAACACACCAGATATCACAGTTGTGGAAAACCGAAACACATTTATTGACATCGCGGTACCAGGAGATGCCAGAGTTGAAGAAAAAGAACTGGAAAAAATCAAAATATCTGACCTGGCCATCAAAACTACACGGCTACGGATGAAACATGTAACAGTGATACCCATTGTCATCGGGGCACTTGGTACCATGTCCAATAATTTTATAAGATACATCAACAAATTGCAGCTTCCTGCAATAACACCAGCAGAACTGCAAAAAACTGCGCTACTTGGAACATGATATATCTTAAGAAGGTACTTGGTTGATACCTAGGACACTGGCAGCAACCCATATCAACCATCAGCACCAGTCAATGGTATTTGTGATGCCTTTTTGAATGTTCAGTTGACTGAGTTTCATGTTTAATGAATGAAGTAAATAATAGTAATAAATAAAAATTCTACTGTAAACAATGTACTGCATGCCCACAAATTTTCAGCAAAATTTATGGAAACTGAATATTTAGTTTGTTCAATGCCAGAATCAAGGTATCGATAATAAAAGCAATGAAGGTTTGGGGTATTGTTTGCTTTGTTTGTATCCAGTTCTGAAAGGGATGATTATAAGAATATTACATACTGCCTGAATCATTACCATTTTTCCATCTCGATCCTTTTATTGGACTCCCTTCAAATTTTTTGACAGACTCACATCGTTTCCTTCTAATTGTATTGCACAATGAACTAGAGAAATAATTTATACTTGGGCTAAGAGAAACCTTTGCTGTGCACTGCACACAAAATCTTCCTATTATTCTCAATTTTAAAAGGAAAAGCAACATTATTAAATGTTCATTGCTGGGAGAGAATGATCATTCAGAGCAAGGTTGCTCAGATACATAGCTGCTACTGCTCAGATGGCTGTACGCTGAATTGAGATATGTGTCACTTGTTTAAAAGAGACCCGTTCCTCCTGCCAGCTAGTCCCACCCTTCACTGTCTCTATGGCTACAAGAGCATGATAACAGCTGGATTCTTCAGCTGATATGATGCTAACAGCTGAAGAATCTGTAGGTCCCAAATGTTTTCATGGGTAGGTAATATTCCTTGTTTTTCTTCCTTTGAAGGTTTTTTTTTCTCTTCCAGGTATAGTTTCTTTCTGCCCCTCTGGAAACAGATAATTGAGAGGAAATGTTAAAAAAAAGACTTTGCGTATTCAGAATGTGAAAAGGATCCCACCAGAAATTTTGCAACCTTTTAAAATCTAAAATCAATAAAATCATGTACCATGAGAGAAAAGATCTTTGAATCTTTGTTAGAATGTGGATGACAAATTTTCAAGACAATTTTGGATATCTAATTTGTTCAATTATTTAAACAATATCTATCTCATTGGCTATCTCACAACAGTAACTCTAGAGCAGGGCTCTCTAACCTTGGCAACTTTAAGACTTGTGGACTTCAATCCCCAGAGTTCCAAAGCTGGCTGAGGAATTCTGGGAGTTGTAGTCCACAAGTCTTAAAGTTTATTTATTTATTTATTTATTCAATTTTTATACCGCCCTTCTCCCGAAGGACTCAGGGCAGTTCACAGCCAATATAAAAACAACATAGCTATAAACAAAAATTAAAAACATATTTAAAAAACTAATTCTAAATTTGTCCAAAACATTAAAACTAGGGTAAAAACCATCATAAAAGCTCCCATTAAAATTTCATTAGGCTAGCCCCGCGCGATGGAATAACAAAGTCTTGAGCTCGCGTTTAAAAGTCCGGAGTTGACCGGAGCAACCCCGGAGGCAGTTCATTCCAAAGGGCAGGAGCCCCCACAGAGAAGGCCCTCCCCCTGGGGGTCGCCAGTCAGCATTGTTTGACTGACGGCACCCTGAGGAGGACCTCCCTATGGGAGCGCATAGGCCAAGGTTGGAGAGCCCTGCTCTAGACAATGCACAAAGCAGGTCATGTCTCTTTGCAATTACATCCTGGTTATCACCAGCTCTCACCCAAGGAAAAATGAATGGCACCACACTAGCTACTCACTGACTTACTACCCAAACTACTACTACCCCTTTCTGTCCATTATGACGCAACTTGACGTCATAAGGGTGCGCAACTTGGGTGTCCTCCTGGATGGGCGGCTGTTGTTTGATGATTATTTGGCAGCCGTCTCCAGGAGGGCCTTTCACCAAGTACTCTTGGTTCATCAGTTGCGCCCCTTCCTTGACCGGGATGCCTTATGCATGGTCACTCACGCTCTGGTCACATCTCGTTTGGATTATTGCAATGCTCTCTACATGGGGCTGCCCTTGAAGTGCACCCGGAGGCTGCAGCTAGTCCAGAATGCAGCTGCGCCAGTAGTAATGGGAGCCATTCGTTGCTCCCATGTAACACCACTACTGCGCAGTCTGCACTGGCTCCCTGTGGTCTTTCGGGTGCGCTTTAAGATTCTGGTTACCACCTTTAAAGCGCTCCATGGCTTAGGGCCCGGGTACTTACGGGACCGCCTGGTGTTACTCTATGCCTCCCACCGACCCGTACACTCACACAGAGAGGGTCTTCTCAGGGTGCCGTCCGCCAAACAATGTCGGCTGGTGGCCCCCAGGGGTAGGGCCTTCTCTGTTGGAGCTCCTACGCTTTGGAACGAACTTCCCCCTGGTTTACGCCAAGTGCCTGATCTTCGGACTTTTCGCCGTGAGCTGAAAACGCATTTATTTATTCAAGCGGGACTGGCTTAAAAGTTTTATTAAATTTTAATTGGAGTTTTTATTAATTTTAGGGTTTTAAATTTTTTAGATGTTGGCCACTTTTGTAATATGCTTCGTTTTAAACTCTGTTTTAATTATGTATATTGTGGGTTTTATTTCTGGCTGTACATCGCCCTGAGTCCTTCGGGAGAAGGGCGGTATAAAAATCTAATAAAATAAATAAATAAATAAATAAATTATCAAAAGTTTAGTGCCTACCACTATGAACGCCCTTCCCTCTTTTGAATATTCTTCATGTAGTGTGTCGTGAAATAGCTTCTTAAGAATTTTTCTGAGCGTTCCTCACTTGAGAGTGAAGAAATCTACCTCATTATGCAGATAAACAACAAATCATGTTTCAGTTGTACACAAAATAGAACTGTAGACCACACATTATGAAAGCTTTGGGCTTTTCTTTTTAAAGTCATTTTTGCAGTAGTTATTTTCAAAAAATAATATGAAACTGGAAGGGACTGTGAAGGATATATTCAGTAAAAAGAGCAAGTAGAGCACATCAATAAATGCAGCCTTTGTTCAATATAACACAATTTTAAAAGTTTCCAAGATACCATTACTATAAAATTGTAACAGTAGAATTCTGCTATTAAAGAGAAAAATAGAAAGTTCCTGCAAGTTTGCTTAAGTTTTTTAGATGCATATTATGCTTAAAATACAAAATAAGGGCACACAGAAAGAAATATTTTCAAAACAAGGATGGTTGTTGGCTAGAATACCATTTGGCTGTCGGCAGTGGGAGATGGAGTGAGCTGTACTTGTGGAATGTGGCCTTGGTGTCTCTAATATTGGCTTTACTGTTTAGTCCTCCATTTTCTTTTCTAATGGCTGGTCATTGGATTTTAGAGGCCCAAGGCTTTGGCTGCTGCTACTGAACAACAAGTCAGACTGTAATAAATCTTCCCCCTCCCTTATCAATGACTTAATTGTGGATCAGACCACTAGCTTGGCATGTATAACTGAGTTCCCAGTCTCTATTGGTTCTGTTCTCCCTCTGAATATCAAGCATATCAATAGCTAAGATCAGTGAGCAAGGTAGTGACATTTGCTACAATTAATTGAGATACTGTGATGGCTTTTAAAGCTACTGCCCCACAGGTTACCAGATGTGAAACTCTATTTAGAAAATTGGGTGACAGGTACTATGTGGAATTGTTGCTTTTCCCTGTTGCATAGCAGGGAAGCACGCCTTGTAGTCAGCGCAAATTCTAATTGACCCGTCCGACTTTATTGGGGTGACGATTGGCGTCTCCCACTTTGCGTGATCGACTGGCACCAAAATCCCCTGATTTATGAGCTTGTCCAGCTCCTTATCGATTTTTGGTTTTAGGGCAAAAGGGACTCTCCTCGCCTTAAGCCTAATGGGGGCTACCTGGGGGTCTAAGTTGAAGGAAATAGGGGTCCCCTTGTACTTGCCCAGGCAGTCCTTGAAGACATCTTCGAACTCGTTAAAGAGAATGTCTTTCAGGTTACAGTCACTTCTGTAGATGCCAGTCACTCCCATGCCCAGGGCACGAAACCAGTCTAGTCCCAACAGACTGGGCAGAGTTCCTTCGACGATCGTGATGGGCAGGGTCTTCTTGTGTGGACCGTACTCGACTCGGACGGAGGTGGTCCCTCGAACAGGGATGCGATTCCCCTGGTAGTCGTGGACTCGTAGCCGTTGTGCTTGCAGGTGGCGCTCCGCGACGGACGGCAGCGACTTCGCCAAAGTGTCCCAGGACATGATGGTGATCGCTGATCCCGTGTCTACTTCAAGCCGGCACCGTACTCCCTCTATTTTTGGCTTGGTGAAGATCTTCTTCTCCACTTGGGTCGAGGCGCGGCCTATGACCACAGTTGTTTGGTTGGAATCCGCGCCTTTTTTGTTTGAGCCAATCGCGGGTCGCCTTGCCGATTCCGCGCTCTGATTGGCCGATTTGAATTTTCGGCGGGAAGGTTGGGCCGCTCGACAAACTTGGGCTAGGTGCCCTTTCTTCCCACACCGCCGACATGTCGCGTCCTTAAACTTGCAGCGTTGGCGCTGGTGTTGACCCCCGCAGCTTCCGCATTCGTCTCGGTCCCCTTTGTCGCGTTTCTCGGTGCGGCAGACCCCTTCCTCATCTTCACCGTCGGATTCGGTCTGAACCTCCTCCTGGTGCACCGGAGTTGCCTTCGCGCTCGCCTTTTGTGGGACCGGCTTCTGCAGTGTCTCTGCCGCTTGGGAGGACATTTCATGTGCTCTGGCTTCGTCCAGAGCGTTGGCCAGCGTTAGGTTGCTCTTTGCTAGCAGCTTCGCTGCAAACGGATGTCTTTGACCCCTCGGATGAGTTGCTTGAGGAGCACCTCGTCTAGGTCACGGTATCCGCAGTCCTTTGACGCTTTTCTTAGGGCGGCCATGTAGTCACCGATGGATTCGCCCTCCATCTGCCTTCGCTCTCCGAATTCAAACCGCCGCACGTATTTGGACGGCGCGGTGCAAATGGTTTTCAGTAAAGTCTGTAAAGTTGGCCACGACACCGACTGCAACGGCGTTGGCTCTGCCAGGGCTTCCGCGATATCAATGACCTCCGGACCACAGTGGCTTAAGAAGTAAGCCCTTTTTCGGTTATCTGGAACTCCTTGCAGTTCGTTGGCTTCTAGAAAGCTTTCGAAACGGGTCATATACGTTCCCCATTTCTCCTTAGCCGGGTCAAACGGTGCGGGCGGAGTGTAACTGGCCATCTCCGCTTTTCTGCCCTGGGTTTGCTGGGTTCGGGTCTATCGTGCTTCAGCTCGGTTCTGGTTCTCCTTAGCCTCGAGATCCCACCTTCGTCGCCAATGTTAGGTTCTGGAAGTAACGAGGCTGGAGACCAGGGTAGTGACAACAGCTCTTTAATATAGGGTGAACCCAGCAACAGGCTGGGGGAAAAACCTCTCCTTTTATACAGTTCTACTGGAGGCTTCGTCCAATCAGCAACGTGCTGATTTCCCGCTCAAATATTTAAAGGTACAAACATAAATACATAACATATACGGTACCTGTGCATTTTGGGTTTTTTTTGCCTAAATGTAGAACCTTACTTTTTTCACTGTTGAATTTTATTTTGTTAGATAGTGCCCAATGTTCAAGTCTGTCAAGATCTTTCTGTAACTTGAGCCTATCTTCTGAAGGGTTGGCTATTCCTGCCAGCTTGGTGTCATCTGCAAATTTGATGAGTTCTCTATCTATCCCCTCATCCAAGTCATTGATGAAGATGTTGAAGAGTACTGGGCCTAAAACAGAACCTTGGGGTACTCCATTGCATACTTCCCTCCATGTGGATGTAGTTCTGTTGAAGAATGTTGAAGGTGTTATAGAATTGGCTGGCCTTATAAAATTTGTTTGTTTGTTTGTTTGTTTGTTTGTTTGTTTGTTTGTTTATTTATTTATTTATTTATTTATTTATTTGACAACAAATACAAGAAAACAAGTAACAGAGTAGACACAGACATGGGCACATGAAAAAAATTGGCACCAAAAAAAGGATATAAATTGGCAAAACATAGCCATAAACACACATAATGATTACATATAATTGGGAACAGTAGGACAGGGACAGTAGAAACGCTGGTGCACTTATGCACTCCCCCTTAGGGACCTCTTAAGAAACATGACAGGTCCACGGTAGAGTTTATGGTAAAAGGTATGGGGATTAGAGAGACTAACAACATGATCAGGTAGAGTGTTTCAGACATTTACTACTCTATTGCAAAAATCCTATTTCCCACAATTAAGATTAGAGCGAATTACATTGAGTTTAAATCTATTGATGGTCCTTGTATTATTATGGTTGAAATTAAAGTATTCATTTACAGGTAGAACATTTTGGTAAATAATCTTATGAACTAAGCATAGGTCAAAACGTAGACGATGTAGTTCGAGGCTTTCTAGACCTAAGATTTCAAGCCTGGTGGTGTAGGGAATTTTCTTTTGAGCAGAAGATTTGAGAACTCTCCTAGTAAAATATCTCTGGACCCTCTCTAAAGTAATGATGTCTGAAATAGAGTGAGCGTTCCAGGTTTCAAAATGAAATCAAATCAAGACTATGCTGACCTTTACAAGTTTTCAGACTTTGTTCTTGCCTCATAGCTTTCCCTCTTGCTTTGATGTGTCAATTCTTTTTCAAAGGATATACTGGTAATACCATGCAGCCATGATAGACAGAAATTTCCTTTAATTTATTTTTCTGCATCAGCTCCAAATGCCAGTTGATGATTTAATATCTATTCTTCAGCTCCCTTTTTCCTTTTTCTACTTAGGGTAAACGTTAGGGTAAGCTAGTAATATAGGGCGTTATAGGATTCAGAGAGGATGTAATAAAAAGATGTATATAGAGAATGAAAAAGAATGAAGCCTAAAGAATGAAGATATTATGTATATCACTAGAAGGGAAATATATGTCACTGAAAAAACAGTACTGAAAATATGTCACTTTTTAAATTTTGATTTGCAGATTTGGAGGCCATTAAAGATGAGAATGAGAGCAAATTTCCCAAACAAACGGCAATCTTCAGACAATAAGGTATTTAAGATGCTTGGAGTTCAACCAGCAGGGTGTTTGAGACAGCAAACAGTCCATGTGCCTTGCTCATCCCTTTCCTATAGGATTATACAAATATATGAGAATATATATTGCTTCTTAATTCAATATGTTGGCTATAAAGCATTTTCAGTTGGAAGAGCAATGGGTGTATTGCCTGATTCTTTCCTTCATCCACCAAGATTTCTTCCCCAAGCCATTAAATTAGCTTTTTAGTCCTTTCTATGGTCATCACAATTTTCTTATGCCTAACTTCATATAAACTGGATCCACAACTTTTTCTCAGGAAAAAAAAAGGGGGGGGGGGAGTCAACATGAAAAAAAAGATAGCAGAAGTGCCAGGAAGTAAAGGTGTAAGCAAGTTTCATCTGTTTAGCAATGGGATACAATATTCATCATGTGTTATGAAAGCAGGATCAGCCCAAAACATTTACACCTATTCCATTGCTCAACAGCTGGCTTAGTATCTCCACAAATAAAGAGAAGGAAATCTCAGAAGTGTCTTTTAATAAATTTTGCACAAAATTTCAGAAAGGAACTTTGTAGCTTCCACTTAGCTTGTACAGAATAGTGTTGAACATGTTTTTTTTGTGCTTGTGGCATGCTGGTCAAGTTGAGCCAAAGCTGTCTGGTTTTTGTCTTTACTATTTGCAAGAGACTGCTGCATGGGTATGACTAATAGGAAAAGGAACAGGTTAGTCATAATAACCTGTTCCTTTTCTGTGTTACATGTATACATAGAGAAAGATATAACCCAACACAGACAGAATGAATTAAGTCTTTTAAAACTTTCTTTCCAATAATCATGCCTTCTTGTCATTTGAATTGGTTCCTTAGGCCCCTTATAGCACTGATATCTTGCAACTGGCAGGTTTAAATTCCCAATAAAGCTTAATTGCTTTGAATGGTTATCAAGGGATTCATGGTTGGTAATATTTCCTTTGACAGATTTCTCCACCGCTGCCTGGATTAACTTGCAAAATGTTTGGTACAAGACAGCTTTTATTGACTGATTCCAGATCCACCATTTTACTGATGGAATGCCTTATGTCTGGTTACTAAAGTTCTCAGTACATTTTCCAAAACCTTCCCTCCAAAAAAATTCCTGTCTTTTCAAAAGTGGACCTGCTTTTTATGCATTTTCATACTATTCTTTTCTTGTTTGTAAAGCTTGTCAATTATAAAAAATAATCTTGACATATCGAAGTAGTTAAGGGACCAAGCAATTGGTAAAATAAAGTCCACCTATTTTTTTTAATCATATGGCCTTAGGATGCAACTAATGTAGCATTCCACTATAGGCAATATCACAATATCACACACAAGCACCACATACATACAATTTTCAAAATAATAAAATATAGTTGTTTGCAGTAATTTCTGCAAATATCATACCATATCATAGGCCAATATGTATAAGAATGTTTCCAGAATGCATGTGAATTTTGTTTGCATTTAAGACCAAAGTCCAGGAAGCTAGTATCACAACAAAAAGAAGCTTCTTTGTAGTTGATGTTAACAGAGTATTTTATAGAATGTCACCCAGAAAACCTGACATGCAATCTACCTATATGAGCAAAGGCATATTGAATTGTTCAAATACCTTTCACTCAAGTTATTTAGAGTCTTGTAAATTCATTAATCCTAATCTTTAAATTTAAGTTTTAGCCAAGAAGTTCAGTTGACAATAGGGTTGCATGAGAAGAGCTTCAAATATAACACAGTGAGTTTGTCACTCTATTTTCTACAGCTTCCAGAAGTACAGCTTCTGGATCATACATGATTGCCCAAAGGAGACCATTTTAGAGTAATTAAAATGTGACATTATCAGTGGATGAATCATTATAGTTAAATAATAACTGTCCAGAATGATCATGGCTGGCATAATAACCACAGCTGGAAAAGGGTGTGTTCTGTTTCCCTCCCCCCAATACTCCCAGCAAAGAGTTAGTCAGAGGCCTCCTTTTCTCCTTTTATTTACATAGATAGATGTCCTGGCCACGTCTACCCACGGGCCTGCCAAGTTTCTGGAGATAACGAGGAAATTATAGATAAGGCCAGAATTACTCACGAATATATTCTTCCCTCCATTGATACAGTTTGCCCAAGAATGCATTGCTTTGTCCAAGACAAAAAACCAGGAAGTCCCGCCTCCTATTTATAGTCTCTGCAGATGTCACTGCATGACAATTATTACTTGGCTTTATCCCAACGCTGCTTCTGCTGCGCGCGCCGGTCACATCTGCGCAGTCTTGCATCACTCCAAAACTGTTCTTGGGGCGTTGCCAAATCAGAAGAAGGCTCCAGAGAATCAGGCCTTGCCGGCCCCTCCTCCTCCCTTTGAATGGGTGCCAGGGAGGGAGAGGGCTCAAGAGAAGCAGGGCTTGCCAGGTCTTCTCCCTCACTTTCTGAATCATCCGAGTCCAGGAGTCCGGGTCCAGGAACCTGGGTCACAACAGGGTGCTCCTTGACCATTTGGGCATTCGACAACAGTGGTTTATTTATTTATTTATTATTCACACTTTTATACCGCCCTATCTCCTTAGGGAATCAGGGCGGTTTACAGCCATATAAAAAAAAACATATATATATACAGGGTAAAACATTAATTTAAAAAAACTTATTACATAGGCCGAATATTTAAAATAGAGATATAAATAATAAAACCCATTTAAAACCAGATTTAAAATTTAAACATTTAAAAATTTAAAATTCTAGTCCAGTCCTGCGCAGATAAATAGATGTGTCTTAAGCTCGCGGCGGAAGGTTCGAAGGTCAGGAAGTTGGCGAAGACCTGGGGGAAGCTCGTTCCAGAGGGTGGGGGCCCCCACAGAAAAGGCCCTTCCCCTGGGTGTCGCCAGTCGGCACTGCCTGGCCGACGGCACCCTGAGGAGTCCCTCTCTGTGAGAGCGCACGGGTCGGTGAGAGGCATTCGGTGGCAGCAGACGGTCCCGTAAGTAGCCCGGCCCTATGCCATGGAGCGCTTTGAAGATCATTACCAAAACCTTGAAGCGCACCCGGAAGGCCACAGGCAGCCAGTGCAGTCTGCGCAGGAGAGGTGTTACGTGGGAGCCACGAGGGGCTCCCTCTATCACCCGCGCAGCCGCATTCTGAACTACCTGGAGTCTCCGGGTGCTCCTCAAGGGGAGCCCCATGTAGAGAGCATTGCAATAATCCAGTCGAGATGTCACGAGAGCATGAGTGACCGTGCATAGGGCATCCCAGTCTAGAAAGGGGCGCAACTGGCGAACCAGGCGAACCTGGTGAAAAGTTCTCCTGGAGACAGCCGTCAAATGGTCTTCGAAAGACAGCCGTCCATCCAGGAGGATACCCAAGTTGCGCACTCTCTCCATTGGGGCCAATGACTCGCCCCCAACAGTCAGCCGCGGCTGCAGCTGACTGTACCGGGATGCCGGCATCCACAGCCACAGCCACAGCCACTCCATCTTGGAGGGATTGAGCTTGAGCCTGTTTCTCCCCATCCAGACCCGGTTGTAACTTTAAGAGTTATGCTTAGACTGTGTACTGCTTTTCCAAGAGTAGCAGTGGTGAAATTCATTTTTTTTTTACTACTGGTTCTCTGGGTGTGGCTTGGTGGGCATGGCAGGGGAAGGATACTACAAAATCTCCATTCCCATCCCACTCCAGGGGAAGGATACAGCAAAATCCACATTCCCTCCCCACTCCTGGGGGGAGGATATTGCAAAATCTCCATTCTCTCCCCACTCTGGGGTCAGCCAGAGGTAGTATTTGCCGGTTCTCCGAACTACTCAAAATTTCCACTACCGGTTCTCTAGAACCTGTCAGAAACTACTGAATTTCACACCTGAAGAGTAGTATATACCTCAGTTAACATGCCCCCTAACAAACTGAGGTTTTTAACTACAGTAGTTGAACTTACATTCCATGAAAAATGTTTTTATGCCACTCTCCCTGCTGTCATTTTTTTTGTTACATGCATTTCCCCAAAGTGTTTTTAAGAAGAACCTTTTTTAAAGTAATTACTTTATGCATCCTTGACACATATTCATTTTTTAGGATGCATCTATCACTAATTGTTCCTTTTTTAAAAAAAGAAAAAAAAAGGAGGGGGAGAATTTTGTTGGTGAAAGCTTGCCATTATGGGATACCCATAGAGATGGCTATTTGTGTGCCGTTCTGGAGTGCATTAATTCTGATTTTGTAAAGATACATCCATTTCAATCTGTGACAAAATTTCATTGACATGTCTAGTCAAGGATGGGTAATAAGAAAGAGCCTGAGGTGAACCAAGAGACATGTACAGCTCAGAAAAAAAGTGTCAGAAAACAAGGCCCAAAGGACACGGGAACATCACAGATGTAAGAAAGACTGTTCTTTAAACAGGTCTCAGCTGCAACAGGAAGTCTGTAGGGATTCTTTTGGTAAATGGTACCAACCTCTGACAAGGAGAATAATAGAGAGTAGTCTGAGTCCTTTATTACACAAAATGTCTTAACAAATTTAATGGTTCTCACTTAAGTTCTCAATTAACCATGATAAGTACACCTATGCTATATGATTCTATACTGTATATGGACAGTATGTGCCTATTTTATGTATATTATGTATGTAAATCCTAAAGATTCCTCTATACCAGGGGTGAAATCCAGCAGGTTCTGACAGGTTCTAGACAACCGGTAGTGGAAATTTTGAGTAGTTCAGAGAACTGGTAGCAGAAATGTTGAGTAGTTTGGAGAACCAGTAAATACCACTCTGGCTGGTCCCAGAGTGGGGTGGGAATGAAGATTTTGCACTATCCTTCCCCTGAAGTGGGGTGGAAATGGAGATTTTGCAGTATTCTTTCCCTGCCACTCCCACCAAGCCATGCCTACCAAGCCACGCCCACAGAACCATGGGCTTAGTAAAAAAAATTGAATTTCACCACTGTTATATACAGCTTTTTTCTCCTTTGACATTTACATAAGCTTGCTTGAACTATAACTAATTGTCCAGCCACAACTTATTCAGTTTGGAATTAATTGGTTTCTGTTGCATTCTGAATTGCTTATCAAATCAATTGGCTTTTTCGTCTTTAACCTGTGTTGTGGGTGGGTGGGAAACTCTGTCACCATTGTTAGCTGGCTTTCAGTGTTTCTGCTGTAGGGAAAAGACTACTTGGCTCCACTTCCTATTTCAGCTTCTCTATTGTTGGTTGTGGGAATTCATACCTGTTCGTACATTGAGGTCAATCACCTAATGTGAAGCACTTTATCCTGGAATTTACTGCTTCTTTCACCTGTAGTTTCTTCTTCTCCTGTTCTTCCAAACAACAATTTCCTTCTAACAACTACCTAAGTGTTAACAGCATGTTCATTGTATAAAAGAGGAAAGAAAGGGCTCATATTGATCATGGCAAAGTTCTTCTTCCATGAAACCATTTTATGTTTGAAATCTAGAAGTCCCAAAGCTGTTTTCCCAAAAGACAGCTGGAGTTTCTCTCTCTCTCTCTCTCTCTCTTTCTCTCCCTCTGAAAAATGCCTTGCTTCTCATCCAACAAGTTTTGAACTGAAGAAAAAAAACTCCAAGAAAATCCAGTTGCCTTTTGGAAAAGCAGCTTTGGGACAACCATGAAATGGATGATTGAGAACCTCCATAGATGATTCTAGAAGGCTTCATTCAGATGAGAAGGAACACTCTATTCCTGAGGAGACGGAACTGCTTATGCTTTCCTGGTTGAGGAAAGCTGAGCAAAGTCAGTACCTTGGAGAGTTGCCAAATACTTTAATCTCTAGTCAATTGCTGGGAAAGTTGAAGGAAAAGGGTAGCTGGATCAAAGGAGAGCAGCAGCTTGAAATCAGTGGGAGGACCTTGATATGGCAGTTCCATGAGATGGAAATTCCATGGTCGAATAGCATACTAGTTCAGGAGTCTCCAACCTTGGTCCCTTTAAGACTTGTGGACTTCAACTCCCAGAGTCCCTCAGCCAGCAAAGCTGAGGGAGTTGAAGTCCACAAGTCTTAAAGGGACCAAGGTTGGAGACCCCTGTACTAGTTGGTATTTTCCTTGTCTCTCATTGTCATTGTCAAACAATCTCTCATTGTCAGATTGTTTGCAAGATGACAGTTTGTATGGATCTGTATAGATCAATGCAGTTGTGTCGTATACATGTGCTAGTATAAAAAGTGTGTATATAAGAAAAAGTGAGGTACACTTGCCATGTAGCCTCTGTGGCATGAAATCAATTCTTCGTCTCTGAATGGATTATATATGAGCCATATGTAGTTTATAAATAAGTAATGGATACTGCATTTATCTGAAAATAATGGTAGTTCCACCCCACCAACAAATAATTTATCTATAACGTGGGAAGGTCATCTTAGATTTGCTGAGAATACAGTAAAAATGCACATAAGATGGCAGAGAAGTGAAGTTTCCTGCCTAAATTTTTTTGGGGGAGGATGTTCTTAAATTCTGAGTTGTCTTTCTTTTGGATAACTGTGGTACTTAATTTATTATGTTCTTAAATTATTTATCTTCTTCCTGATCAGAATTAAATTTTGGACATTAACAACCAAATACATTACCATAAATTGCAGCAGTGCAGAACGAAAAGGTATCTGAGTTTAATTTATGTGTCTCTGCAAAGTGATAGTATTTCCAGTTACAAAATTCACTTACATTATGGCAGTGATTCTTAGATGATGATACAACACAAGAAAATCAAGGCTCTTGACACCTTAAAGTATATAAAGTCTCTTCAACTTTAACTGATTTAATTGTGATTTCAATAAAATTATATATAAAGTTGATACATTAGCTCATTTAAGCACTTTGAATTTTTAGCAGTTGATTGCTTATATAATCTCTCTGATAATTTTGTACATTTTACTTGTCCTGATATTGCAGTAAAAAAAAAATAGATTTTCACTTTAATTTGGTCCATTAATTTTCCTCAGTCATTTGGATAGTGAGGTACTTAGCAAGCCGCTGACACAGTTGGAATGAGATACTGTTTCTGAAGCACCTTAGCTGAGTGCTTATTCTAAAGTTTAAGACTTTCATTAGAAATATACTAGACTACCCATGAAAGATTTATGTTCTCTGAATAGAGTATAATGTAACCAGAAATATCGGCTGTGTCTTCATAAACGATCTGGCTTTCTAAAAGCCACACTTCAAAAGATTAAAGGTCCACCATCACTTATATTTTAATATCATTAGCAATGAATTAAAAGTAATTATTGGCTTATCACCATATGAGTCAAATCAGATGTTTTATTCCAGATCTATAATTCCTATTAAAACCAATGTTTGCAATGAGAATAGTCTTTGGCCATGCAAGGAGAAGTGGGCAAAGTTAATAAAATGTTATTGATGGCATCTCAGAATAGCATCTCTTTTATTGTGTGGTCTTTCTTTCTTTCTTTCTTTCTTTCTTTCTTTCTTTCTTTCTTTCTTTCTTTCTTTCTTTCTCTTGTAGACTTTGCAGCTGGATAAAGAATATGAATTCAATTGTAATAATAGAATTGGAGTTGGAATGGACTGCAAGAATATTCCACTCTAATCTTCATCAATGTGTGGGAACCCCAATTAAAATAGCATTAAGAAATTGAGATTTAAGCTTTTTATTAAAACCTCCAGAAACGGAGAATCTATAACAGTAAACTGTCTCACTGTTGTATAGATCTTATTATCCACATTTTTCTTATGCTTAAATGAGATCTAGGTACCACTTGTATGTTTTTATTTCTACTGCTATCTTCTAGGACAATTAACCATCTTCCCTGTGTCATCTATTTGTATATCTGAAATGCATATTCCCCCTCATACTATTTTTCTCCAGATTGGCATCCCAAATTCCTGTCCTGTCTTTTTCTCATAAGACATTCCCCAATTCCTGGTATCATGTTTGTCACTCTCCTCGGAATCTATTGTAATTTGTTATTATCCTAGTGTCCTCTGAGGTCAATTGTTTGCTTGCAAGAGATGGGGAGTGCTTTCAGACATGCAAGATTCTATTAATGTAACATGGTTTTGGTTTTGCCTCTGGATTTCTTGAATGGCTGACATTAGTCTTGCATGTCTCAAAAGTTATTTTTATGGTACATTACAGGTAAATTTAGGAGTAAATACAGGTACATTACAGGTAAATTTAGGAGTAAATTTAGGAAATATTTTGTATTAGATATATTTTTGAAGGAGAGGGGAGTTGAGAGTGTGACTAAGTGTGGTGTGACTAGAGATTATAATTTAGGAATTATTTTAGATTATGATTGTTAGTTTTGATACCCTGCATTTTGTTCTGGGAAGTCGGGGTGGGGGGTGGGGGGTAAGGGGGAGGGGAATTGGGGGGGGTTTGGTAGAGATGGAGTGATGGTTAATGTACAGGGTTTATTGAAGATGTATAAATATAATTAATGCAGGGTCGGGTCTGCCCAGTTACCATTTTAGAACGGTGGGGAGGGAGAAAAGAGAGAGTAGGAGGTAGGAAAGAGGAGAAGAGGAAGAATGAGGGGTAGAAGAGGGAGAAGGAAGGTGTAGGGTGGAGGGAGGAGAGGATGTAGATAAGAGAAGGAGAGGAAGGTCTGGAAAGTAGAAGAAGGTAGAAGAGGGAAGAGTGTTAAAAAGGGGGGTGGTGACTGGGCAAGCCCGACTAATTGTATATAACTGTACATTGGATGAACTATTTGATATGATTATAAGAATAAAACTTTTTTAAAAAAATAATAATAATAATAATAATTTATGGGAGACAGTCTGTAATACCATGTTTTCCCGAAAATAAGCCCTCCCTTGAAAATAAGCCCTCCCTGAAAATATTTAAATGCATGTGCAGTCGGTCCCCGCCATTTCCTCTGGTTAGGGTTAGGGAGACAGAGCTGGAAATCAGGTAAGACAGCAAGAGGATCCCCAACTCGCTCCATGTGCCCCAAAATAATAAGACCTCTCTGAAAATAAGGCCAAGGGCTTATTTCAGGGTTCAAAAAAATATAAGACCGGGTCTTATTTTTGGGAAAACACGGTATTTGTAATCTGTCTCTTAGTTAATTTTCTCAACAAGATAGCCATTCTATCTTGACAAGATTCCATGCACAAAATTAATATAAGGAACATGATAGGATTGTGTTAAAATTATGTTGATGCGAGTGCTTATGAACTTGTGCACAATAATGAGTGCAAAGCTGAAGCACACGGCAGGATATTTTTATTCTTTTACATAAAGCAAAAAGTCAGATCCCTTTAATTTGGGGTTAATTTTTCTGGTCCCTTGAGCATTTGGATTTATCTGTTTCTATTATAGATTGTGCTGAGACAATTGTTTTGTAAAATTATATATGTTTATCTTTTAAATTACATTTTTAATGGAATTGGCATTCTTGGTTGAAGGATGACCTAAGCATCTATTTATATATCAGAATCAGGGAGCCCTTTAACCTTCAGATTTCATTTATTTTTTTCGTTAAAGTGTTGCAAAACTCAGTTATGTGTAGAATGGAGATGCCAGGAGCTGATGAAGTGACTAAGAAAAACAAAGGTTTGCATCAGTGAAGAAGGGTAGATTATTGAGGTGACATTGAAAGAAGGAAGTCAGCTGATCACAAAACCCGGCCATAAATGTGATCTTTTATTATTGGAACCCTCTCAAGGAGAGTTACGTACACTCAGCCCATTACTCGCATTTCTTCACCTAATTGTATCAAGTGAAGCTTGACTTGAGACCAGAATGTTACCCAGTGTATTAGCTTCCTGCTTTTAATGCCCACATAACATGTATTCTACCTTTGCAGCACTTCATTAACTTTTACTTCCTTATTGATCTATAAAATATGGTGGCTTGTGTTTAGTTTTAAACTTTTAATGTACAATTTCAGGATCAGGGGGTTCTGACTTTGTAGAAAAAGTCTCTGTGGCTGTGTTAGCTAGATGCACACTTACGGAAAAGAGTTAATAATAAAATGTACCATATTTTTCGGATTATAAAATGCACTGGTGTATAAGACACACCAAGAGAAATTTCCATCAAAGGGAAGTGATATCCTAGTAGTTGTGATATCCCTCCCTGTACCTTTACACAAGGGGCAAACAAGGCTTATATATTTTGAAAGGCAGATAAAGCTAATCTGTTTACCCACCCAGGCTTTTGGCCCAATCTATATTGCTGTCATTTCTAATTCATTTTGTTATAGATAACCTGTATTACAAAGTTAGTAAGTTCTTTTATTATTTTAAAGACATGGTGTATCTATAGGTTTTTTTAGAGTAATTTAAAAAGATCATTGTGCATATATATTTTTTTTAAAAAGTTTTATTTTAACATTCTTATCCAATAACATATCCAATAACATATTTAATGTACCATCATATACAATTAATCGGATCTGCCCGGTCACCACCCCCTTCCTTTTACTCTCCTTCTCTACCTTCTTCTACTTTCCACAACCATCCTCCCCCTCTCTTATCTACATCCTCTCCTCCTTCCTCCCTACTCCTTTCTTCTCCCTCTTCTATCCCTCTTCCTTCCTTTCCTCTTCCTCCTCTTCTCTTTCCTACCTCCTTCTCTCTTCTACTTCCTTCTTTCCCATCATTCTGAAGTGGTAGCCAGGCAGCTCCGATCTTACATTAATTATACATCTTCAATCATCTTTGTACATTAACTATCAATCCATTTTCTACCCTCATCCCCTCCCTCCCCCTTCCTCCCCCCACCCCCCAGGACTTCCGAGAACCGAATACAGGGTATAAAACTAACAACAAAAATTAAAATATAACACAAATCATAATCCATAATCACTCCTTAAAACCTCAACTCCCCTTCCAAAGACAAAGAAGATACTTTTCTTCCAATCCATTATATATCAGACCATTCCACTCCTAGAATTCTCAGAAATTTTCGATTGAGTTAGTGTTTGTTCTTGAATAAAGTACATAGTTTTTAATATCCAACCTTCATCAATCAATATCAAAACAACGTTCCATCTTTCAATATTCACCAAGGGTTCTTCTAAAATGTCTTTTTTCCTTAAGCAGTCTTTCAAGAATAGTTCATATTTCCAACTTAATTTCTTTAATTTTTCTGTCCAACCTTCAAGGGTAAACAACAGTCCATCTTTTCACATCTTTAACATTTATATACAACAAATAATATTACAAATATCCAATATATCAATTGTAATAATTAAAATCTTCACTTTACCTTACTTATATCAAATAACATTATTAAAATTACACCTATAACTTATCCAAAATATATCTATTATAACAATTACATTCTAATTAACCATATAACAACATTACATCCATCTCTTAAATATAATATTTAATCCAAATTCCTAAATTTTACTATCTATCCTCCAAAGTTAAACAATATTCCATCTTCCTATTCCTTTATACCTCAAATATATCAAATAGTACCCCTAAAATTACACATTTATATCCAAAATAAATCATTTACAAAAATTAACCATAATCATATATAATAGAGTTAAACATTCTCCCTCCCCTTCTTCTGTCTTACACATTTTCCACCATCTATTCACCATTCAACTTAATCTATTAATAAAGAATTCCCAATCTTTAATACATTAGTGTAAAAATCTCGTGCTTTACAAATTGTATTGAGAAAATACTTTCTTCCTTTATAATTCACTGTTAAACCAGCTGGAACCTCCCATCTAAAATATATCTGATGTTTCTTAAACTCATCCACTAAAAAGGCAAATGTATAAATAATGCTTTTAAAGGTCACCACTGAGTTATCCACAGTTTGTTAATGAGTGTATGGATGTGTACACACTCATATATGCATATACTGTACACACATACATGTCTGTGTCAATTATGAGATTTATTATGCAATAGCTTGGCTACGAATCTGGTAACACCATTTTCAAATTATTTCCAGAGTAGTATATGAAAGATAGCCACTGAAATGCATAACAGAAACTTTTAAGAATAGAAAGGCAATGAAGAATTGAAACAGATAATCCAAGGTTCTAGTATGAATCCAAGGTTCTAGTTTCTGAATTGAAATATAATTGACAGTTTATAAATTGGATATCTAGTTTGGTACCATTGATGGCTTGTAAATTTTGGTTTTAGGGCCAGAACTTTTGAAATGATATCAGAACAGAATTAACAGAAATAAAATTATAAGTGTTGAATTGTGTGTCTTCAATTTATGCCTAATTTTATAGAGGTAACAGGTTGTTCTTGTTTGTTGCATCTATGAAAATTGCTATTCTGTATTTTATTGGACTAGACAGATAAGTCTAAGGATAGATAAGTAATTTTGTTTGTTCAGAAGATCATGGCAAATCTCAAATGTGAAGCAATGTTTTCACAGTCAGCAGACTCTAGTATGCAAGGATCCCTCTACTGAAGAACACCATGCCAAGTTGGAGATCAGTAAATCAGGGGCTGCAGATAATATTGTGCAAAATACTATGGAGCAATAACAACCTTGAATATTAATAATAACCTTGAACAGTATAATATTTTATCCTTATCTAAAGTTTTATCTTGGGATACCCAGAATTAATATTTTCATATAAAATCCCCTGGGTTGATATATGTGATAAATAATACATTGTCTCTCATGTTAATACTATTTTTCTTCAATTCAACTGAGATTTCTCATTCAAAGTAACAGTGAATAATGCTGATTCTGGACTTATGTATAAAAGTACATAAATAATTTAAAATGATATTGTATTCATGCATCTTTTAATGTCAATAAAAGATGCAAATTATCTGGCATTTTCAAATTCCACATGGTTTTCATTGCACTTTTTTTTTTTAAAAAAAAAGCATATTTAAAAATATGCATTGCTGAAAAGCAAGGACAACATTTTACTTTTTGCCACTCAAAAAGAATTGTAAAGAAAGTTTTATTAATTCTTTTTGCTATTCTTTTGCTAAATGAAAATAGCTGTTGAATATGAATATATGTAAAAAAAAACAAAAAACCTTCTTACCCTTTTGGGTGGTATGTGTCTTCCTCAATTTCAGGTCCCCTACCAGAGGCCTGGGAGATTGAAGGTTCTGCACAGGAACTTAGCTGTTCCTAACAACCACTTTTTTGGACAGAAACCTCTGATGTTTTTCCTGGGATCTGTTGGAGCCATTCTCCCAGTTTAGAAGCCCCAGTCCCAAGTAGTCCTACCTCCACTGGTACCACTTTGGCCCTTTCCAATTCTTTCTTTATGCGCTGATATTTCTCTAGCTTCTCATACTATTTCTTCCTTCGTACCACTACATCAATCACCATATTCTCCATATATGTCGAATATATGGCTAGTGGTTAAGGCACCATGCTAGAAAATGAGAGTCTATGAGTTCCTGTCCTGTGCTAGACACAAATCCAGCTGAGTGACCTTGAGTCAATTACTTTCTCTCACCCCTAAGAAGAAGGCAAAGGCAAACCACTTCTGACAAACTTACCAAGAACATATCCAGTCAGTCTCAGAGAATCAGGCACAACTGAATGCAAGGGGGGGGGGAAGAGAAGCCGTGTGGAAGAGAGGCATTAGAATTAAAAATTCTATTAAGTTTTCTATAGATCTCCTATGCCTGCAGGAAAAGTAAATTATGATCAATAATAACAAGAGCCTTTAGTTGCCCCAGTATCATGAAAATTGAATTATAATAAGATGGCGCATATCTGTCCATTGTAAACTAGTCTTGGGATCATCTGTGCTGAAGGCTAACAATTTCTTATTGCAATTTTAAAATCAAAAACAAGCAATCTCATGATGTTTTTACAATACCTGTTTTTTTTCTCTAATCATAGCTACATACATTCTTCTATTCAGTGTTGATTCTTCCAGCACTGCCCCTTACAGGAGTTCAATTTTTTTGTGACAACCTATATAATTTTGCTTCTGAGCATTTGCAGACCATCACAATTGTTGTATTGTTATGACATCAACAACAAAAGCAACTTCACATGTCACTAGATTAGTCGTCCCAATAAATGACATGAAATAGTATTGAGATTGAAGAGAAAAAGGATAACATTTCAAAAATAAAAATAGTATACAAATAATAGGAATGTGCTTGGAAACATGTCAAAAATAAGAGCGGGTAGCAACTAGGTTTCTCAGAAAGCTATGAACTATTAAACAAGATTTACTACCTAGTTAGAAAACAAATTTCTGAAAAGAAAATGGCAACCACTCACCACTTCCATTCTGTTGCCAAAAAAGCCACATGATCAGTTCCAAAATTTCAGCACAAACTGAACTTGATTTGGAAAAGACTTTGCCTTTAGCTCTGATAGTTAGAGAAAGAGAATACAAAATGTTTGAATCCTGTTTTTCAATCCCAGATAGTGACATTTAAGCAAAGAGTTTTTTCTTAACAATTAATGGAATCCGTCTCAAGTTCTAGCATCAACCTTATTCTTTTATTTGTAATGAAGCCATTATTATCATTGTGTTAATACTCTTAAACAACATCTTCCTGCTTACTTCGAGGAGTACCTGGTCACAGAGAGTGTCTATGGAGAGTCTCAATCATCCAGGTCATGGTTGTTCCAAAGGTGGTTTGGGATTGTTTTTCCTTGAAGATTTTTCACTTCTCATCCAAAAGGTTCTTCAGTTCTGCTGTTTACTGTTCTCTGAAGTTTTTTTAAAAAAATAAATTAACGCAGCTCTTGACTTTTGTAATTCACTTCTCAAGGCATTTGTAGAATTTCCCACTTTAACTATTATAGATATGGCACAGATGGGTTTGGATTTATTCTTTGGCAAGCTGGATGACTGCACAATATAAGCGGACAGTTATTGACTTAATGTCTGATTTCACAGAGTAGTTAGAAGATTCATCTTGATACTCTCCCTACGGGAATAGCAGTGTGCACCTGCTCAACATGATAAGGATATTAGACAAAACACAGAACTATTATTTTTAATGGGGAAAAAACAGTATGTAAAAAAACCAGGAGGAAATATAAAATATTTTAAATATTGTTTGATTTTAATATCTATGAACATACTACTTATTTTGAATCCCTTTATAGAAACCAATTTTTTCTTTGTTTCCTTGGGCTACCACTGAATTTTAGAGAAACCCAGGTTATCTTGTGAGTTATTATGTATGCGTCTTTAGCTCTCAAATCTGTATATCGCTATAAGGAATAGACAATAAAATTTCATTTCTTGCTGACATTTTCCTGGTAATAAACATATTGCTTTACCTATGTCACAAAGACCTGTTAAAAACTCAATTTAATCATATTCCTGCTCTAAAACAGCCTTCCCCATCTTAATTAGCCAAGGATGATTGAATTGGTCCACATCTGGAAGATGCCAGTTAGAAGAAAGCTATTTAAATTGACAACTGGTATTAGAAAATCTTCTCACTAATCTTTCATTAAACTGCTTCCACATGATAGATCTAAATGTTTGTAAATGGCTTACTGATAGAACAAGCTGAACAAATTCGGGCTCCCATAAAATTCTCTATATTTTAGTGCTCATTGATACATATGCTAAAGATATCAGCACAATCCATCTGGTTAGCGTTTGACATTATAGCCTGTGACAAGATTGCTACTACTTGGAAAGGAAAACTAATATAATTTTTAATTTGTCCAATCACATATGGGTCATCAACCAGAAGAGACAGCATTGAGGGGAGGCAATATACAGTTCCCATTTTAGATGCTTTGGATAATCTTTATTTAAAAATAAATCAAACAATCTAATATATTAATCATTAAAAGTTATCCCTTGTATATAATCCACCTGTAACTCAAATAACTCATAGTTCTGGAAGTAATGGGATGTGGACATGTTATTTTTTTTCTTCTGATGGAAAACTATGGCTGTCCCATACATTTATGCTTTTAAGGTCAATTTGCAACATGTTCAGAAACAGCTACAAACCAAGCATGGCAACATTTGGGGACAGTGGACTATTAGAAGTTTATGTACAAAGAGCTTCACACTCTCAAAAGCACTTGAAGTTATGACCCAGTTTTTATTTTGTGACATTTAATTAAATCGTACAAATAATAGTATGTTACTAGGCATTTAATATTTTTTTCTCCTATCAAATGCAGCATTACAATTCACTGACCATATCTGAAGGGCTGTGGATGACAGTATAAAGTCAAGGGGTCTGGGCCCACTCATAAATTCTGTTGGACATTCTAGCCTTATGGACCAGCAATTATTCAGAGAAATCTGCGGTATTAGTCCCAGCTTCTGCCAACCTAGCAGTTCGAAAACACATAAAAAATGCAAGTAGAAAAATAGGGACCACCTTAACATAACATAACATAACATCAGAGTTGGAAGGGACCTTGGAGGCCTTCTAGTCCAACCCCCTGCCCAGGCAGGAAACCCTACACCATCTCAGTCAGATGGTTATCCAACATTTTCTTAAAAATTTCCAGTGTTGGAGCATTCACAACTTCTGAAGGCAAGTCGTTCCACTTATTAATTGTTCTAACTGTCAGGAAATTTCTCCTTAGTTCTAAGTTGCTTCTTTCCTTGATCAGTTTCCCCCCATTGCTTCTTGTTCTACCCTCAGGTGCTTTGGAGAGCAGCCCGACTCCCTCTTCTTTGTGGCAGCCCCTGAGATATTGGAACACAGCTATCATGTCTCCCCTAGTCCTTCTTTTTGTTAAACTAGACATACCCAGTTCCTGCAACCGTTCTTCATATGTTTTATCCTACAGTCCCCTAATCATCTTTGTTGCTCTTCTCTGCACTCTTTCTAGAGTCTCAACATCTTTTTTACATCGTGGCGACCAAAACTGGATGCAATATTCCAAGTGTGGCCTTACCAAGGCATTATAAAGTGGTACTAACACTTCACCTGATCTTGATTCTATCCCTCTGTTTATGCAGCCCAGAACTGTGTTGGCTTTTTTAACAGCTGCTGCATACTGCTGGCTCATATCTAAATGGTTATCCACTAGGACTCCAAGATCCCTCTCACAGGTACTACTATTGAGCAAGGTACCACATATACGGTACTGGTGCATTTTGTTTTTTTGGCCTAAATGTAGAACCTTACTTTTTTCACTGTTGAATTTCATTTTGTTAGATAGCGCCCAATGTTCAAGTCTGTCAAGATCTTTCTGTAACTTGAGCCTATCTTCTGGAGTGTTGGCTATTCCTGCCAGCTTTGGTGGGATGGTAACAGCTTTGGTGGGATGGTAACAGTGTTCCGTGCAACTTTGGGGTTTAATCATGCCGGCCACATGACATGGAGATGTCTTCAGATAGTGCTGGCTCTTCAGTTTGAAATGGAGATGAGCACCACCCCATAGAGTCGGGAATGACTAGCACATATGTGCTAAGAGGAACCTTTACCTTTTTAACTACTTTATCCAAGGCAGCAATGATGGCTCTCATAACTTCTTTTAAGCCACATGGACTTTCCATTTACTTAAATGATAGTGCTCTTTGTATACCAAAAAGGCTTTTCTGCACCTCCATATTATGCAGTTGCCATTATTTGAAGTAGAGAATACTACCCTATTCTGTGGCCAGTGTTCAAGTAACCATCAATCCTATTGACTTCTGTCTATGGAATGGAAGGAGAACATTACCATGTATTTTATCTCAGGCAGAAAATAGTCTTGGTAGTTCTTATTATTAGTTTGTTTGGTTTTTTAGGAATTTCTTATTGAAAGATGGCTATCAGCCCAGGAGAGATGGCTACGATGAATTTGCTTCAGATTACATATTTCTTGAAGATTTCTATCAACCAAATGCATTTCCTTTACTTTTGAAACATGTAGATTGAAACCCTTTCATTCAACTTTTAGAGTAGCCTTGGGCACATTGTCCCTTTCAACTCATTTTCTCGAGTACAGAGTAATGACGACAAATAGTAAAATTTAATTTTCAGAGTTTGTTTTTCTTAATTGGAATAAAGATACCTCATATTGTGCAACTAGATTGATGTGATTAGTTTGGCATTCAAAACATATGTATCTTCATTAAGTCAAACTAACAGTCAAAGCACAATAACATTAATTTTGTAGCATGGAGTTGACTCTACTAATTTTGTTTTAATTTAAAGTACGGGATCTCAATTCAAGTTAGTACATGGAATTTGAGGCCTTAAACTTCCTCGCCAAAACCAGTTTAGTCCTGAAATCCTCTCCATTCATTAGTATTAAAAAGAAAAGGGATTTCCATGAATATGCAATACTTAAGGAGAATAGAGGTTATGAATATTTGCATATTGTCAAACCCCATATAGATGGCAAACCTAAGAAGCAAAACCATACCAATTTCAGAATGGCATCTTTATTGTTACTTAGGATAAAAACATAATAAGACTAACTTTCTAAACAAGCTTAAAGTAAATCAGTTAATGCAGAGTCTCTGCAATATTTCCTTTCTTCCCACACAAACAACTCTGTCTGCATCCCAGCCTCTCGTGGATATGGAGACATTAACATAATTTAGGAAATGTGCATGCAGATATTTTATGATCCACTGATATTATCAATAATTCATCCATTAAATTTGGGGAGGAAATTCAAGTTCTTTGTTCAGTTTTCTATGATGTCAACTTTCAAGAGGAGTTTTGAAAGGATGAGTTTAAAAAGATTCAGTTAGTTAAAATTTAAATGTTATGCTTCACTTCATTTAGAGTTCAAATAACAGGAAAGTGGTTATTTTTCTTTTCTCTGGCCATTTTAAATATCACACCTTTTTCAAGGCCACAAATTAAAAACAGAGGAGCTCTTTCACATCAGTCTGTTCTGAAATGAATGTAATTTGATTGCTAATGTTATTTACTTTTGAAAAGAGATGATGGCTTATAATTATTTGCTATATAGAAATAGAATAGAATAGAAATTTTTATTGGCCAAGTGTGATTGGACACACAAGGAATTTGTCTTGGTGCATATGCTCTCAGTGTACATAAAAGAAAAGATACCTTCCTCAAGAATAAAAAGGTACAACACTTAATGATAGTCATAGGGTACAAATAAGCAATCAGGAAGCAATCAACATCAATATAAATCATAAGGATACAAGCAACAAAGTTACAATCATAAAGTCATAAGTGGAAGGAGATGGGTGATGGGAATGATGAGAAGATTAATAGTAGTGCAGATTTAATAAATAGTTTGACAGGGTTGAGGAATTATTTGTTTAGCGGAGTGATGGCGTTCGGAAGAAACTGTTCTTGTGTTTTGTTGTTCTGGTGTACAGCATTGTTCTGGTGTACAGTCTATAGCATTGTTTTGAGGATAGGATTGAGGTAAAATTCATTAGCTGACACTTTATTTTTTTGGTTGGGGGCGGGAAACTATGCATGTACTGGTTCTCCTACCTGTAAGATTATTTTCTGACTCTTGGTTTTCTTCTATAATTACTTCTTGATTGTGGGGTAAATTCTTTTAGCTTCTGGAGAAGGGAAATCATTGTCTTTTATCCTCTCTGTGGGAATTGATTCCACTTGTTTACTGATGTGTGGCAGACTGAATGAAATGATTCCTAATTAGCATATATGAAATAATCATTGGTCTATCTGGAGTCATAATTAATGCATTAGGCAGAATTTACCGAATGTCAAGGAGAAAGATATTAACACAAATGAGCTTATTTTAGAGAGGCTTTGATGGAGAGAATACTTTTCAGAAAGAATGTTTACTAAAATTAAGCAACAACAGCGTATCAATTTACTAAGAGTCATTACCATGCATGATTGGAAACATTAACTTTTGCAACTGATCTTCATTTCCTGCTCTTCAGAACTGTCCCCTTGTTAAATCTTTGTGACATTTAAAAACACATCATATAAAGCCGTGGGAGCTTTGAGCATGGGAGGGAGCAAAGGAGGGGGACCCTACTCAGAGGAAGAAACTGCTTGAAACTTTTTCAGCATAATATGCTAGTTTATGTGTGGCAATAAAACAGCATGCAATCTGATTAGGTAAAGCTGAGTTTCAATTTCATAAACTGGCTGCTCTAGCTACAAATATAATCCACAGTCAAAAGCAAATTAATATGATTATAGCCACCCCATCAATTAATGTGAGGAAATCGCTGTTATTTGTTAGGCTAAGTAAAAAGCCATGACCATGCAATTTGAACATTTTCATTTTTCTTTTATGGTGATTCACATAACTGCAAGTCTCTGCTTTACCCTAAATATGAGTCTGTCATCTGCACCTCTATAACTGTCTGGTTTGGTTCAGCAACCCGACAAGACAGACACAGACTTCAGAGGATAATTAGAACTGCAGAAAAAACAATTACTACCAATCTGCCTTCCATTGAGGACCTGTATACTGCATGAGTCAAAAAGAGGGCTGTGAAAATATTTACAGATCCCTCACATCCTGGATATAAATTATTTCAACTCCTACCCTCAAAACGACACTACAGAGCACTGCACACCAGAACAAGTAGACACAAGAACAGTTTCTTCCCAAACGCCATCACTCTGCTAAACAAATAATTCCCTCAACACTGTCAAACTATTTACTAAATCTGCACTACTATTAATCTTCTCATCGTTCCCATCACCCATTTCCTTCCACTTATGACTGTATGGCTGTAACTTTGTTGCTTGTATCCTTATGATTTATATTGATATTGATTGCTTCCTGATTGCTTATTTGTACCCTATGACTATAATTAAGTGTTGTAGCTTAGAATTGTTGATGAACATATCTTTTCTTTTATGTACATTGAGAGCATATGCACCAAGACAAATTTCTGGTGTGTCCAATCACACTTGGCCAATTAAAAATTCTATTCTATTCTATTCTATTCTATTCTATTCTATTCTATTCTATTCTATTCTATTCTATGAGCTGATACTACAAAACTAGAGTATCTTGGAGGCAATTTAGAAAGGAGTAAGCAGCACCTAGCTTTTGAACCCAGAGCAGAAATTATTTGCTGCTCGCCTTTTTCATTTCTTAATATCCATCTTTTCAATGTTACGTTGGCTTTCTCTTCACTATATTGACCTAGCTATGCAGGAAATCAATATGAATACATATTGATTGAATCTATAAAAAGGAATTATGTTTTCATAGCATTATGATGTACATATCTTTAGGTTCTCTTCCCATGTACAAGGTTTAGACATTCAGCAGGTTCCCTCTCTGCAGACAAGTTTCCCAATTTATGGAGAGCATGGCACACATATATGCATGAGATATAGCCCAACATTTGTAAGTCAATTTTTTCTCAAGTTTGTGCTACCTATAGAGAATAATAAAAATTGGCATAGTTTATAAAGATAAAAACCGCTTTCTGTATTATTTCATGCATCACAAAGTAGTGTGTGATAGACAAATTCTGAATTTTCCTTTCAATTAAATAAAACAGCTTTTCTTCTGAAGTTCTCATTTCAGTCTGATACCTTTTACACATCTATTTGAAATAAACTCTTCTTCTGAGAATTAGAATCTAAGGAATTTCTGAACTTTCCACTAATTGGCCATGAAATAAAGTATGCGTTATAATAGCATAAGAAAAGAAGGGAAGATCCACAATTGTCTATGAATTCAGATGTGCCTGAGGCAAAAGATTCACTTCAAGAGGACTCTAAGGAATAATTTCATTGAAGGTAAAGACAAAACAACTTCATAGATACCATTTGATTGCTATTTATGATGTTATATACCTAAAAAGTATTCCAATATTTTTTATAATTTAATGTTTATTATATAATTGCCTTGTGTATAAACATGGAAAACACAATTCTCAAGGAACCTGGAGAGGCCTGAGGCAAAACCTCACTTCAGGAAAACTCCAAGGAATAGTTTGATTGTGGTCTTATAATAAGTATTTGTGTTACAGGGAAAAAGTTAGCAGGATTCAAGTGTGTGTGGGGGGGAAAAGTGTAGCAGAAGACTGTACCTCTCCAAATTTTTTGAATTGGAAAACAGAAAAAAGAAAATGAAACAATCTGAAGCAACATTATAGAATGCTTCTGGCACTTGCCAAGACAATTGTTCTTGTATAATAACACAATTCTCTGTGAAATTTCATTTTACTTCACCTCAGAAGAACTCATTTTTTCATTTCTGTAAGAGATCTGAAAAACAAATGTGGCACACATCTACTTAAATGAGTGGGGCTGCCCCTGCAATCCTGGATGTTGGGAGGGTGGGGTTTGGGGAGGGGGCACGTCCCAGATCAAATAAGCAAGTATAGCCATGTTTACCCACCCAAATTTGCCACCCAAATACAGGAAACCTAAAGAGGGATAAAATGGAGTGAAGAACACAACCTTATTCTCTCTTCACTTTCAGACAAATTATTAACTTCACAACATTTCTATATATCCCTATCTTAAACAACTCAAGTTAAATTCACTATGTATAACTGCACACAAAATGCAATACCTGAAACGGTTTTCCTTGAACTATTTCAAGTTTATGTAAAAGAACCTTCACTACACTAATATTAATTTGTTATGTATTAATAAGATGCATATGATATGAATACGTTACAATAATGTTCTTCATATTTATTTATCTGTAATTTACAAGATGGGGTTATCTCACCCCTATGAAGAAACCCATAATAAGAAAATGATATACTTGTAGTATACACAACATCGATAAAGTTAATAAAAATCTTGATTTATAGCTCCTGGAAAGAGTTGTCACTTAGAATTAAAAATATTTATGTATAATTTATACAATTTATGCAAGTATCATGGAAATATGAAATTAGAATTCCCAACTGAATCTGCAATAATTTAATTAAGGTATAAATGAAAACATGAATTTTGAGTATTCATATTAGAAGCCAAAGAAGAAATTTTGATTATTTTTAAATTATTGATTAGTTTCTGTTTCATAAACATATATGAGAAGTAATGCACTACATTTCTATTTTATAAATACATTTGCTCATGATTTCTTGAGCCTTTAGTCCCCATCTATTATACCTTTCAGAATTAATATATATAAAATTATTATGAATATAGATATACTTTCATAATAACTTTATTAAATATTGATCCTACACAACTCAAGAGCACATTCATGATTTGAATAGGTGCTCAAAATACATGTTAAATTTATTACGATGAAATTGTACATGTTGGAAGTAAAAAGAGGATTAGGGCACACTTACTCAGATTTTATGGCTTGTCCCATTATTGTCCTATATTGTTTTGATAGCCATAAAGTGGTTAGTTTTACAAAGATCAATGTTTATTTAATATTAAAAGTTTTATTTATTTATTTATTTATTTATTTATTTATTTATTTCCCACCTTTATTATTTTCACAAATAATTCAGTAGTAAACATATACAAAACATTTTCCTCCTCCTATTTCCCCCACAACAACAACCCTATGAGGTGAGTTGGGCTGGCTTTATGGTTGGCTTTCATGGCTATAGTGAAACTTGGACTCACAGACTCTTGCTTTCTAGCCTGGTGCTTAAATCATATCCCAAGAATTATGGATTTACCAAACATGGTGCATAGCACAAGTGGTGTACTTCAATGCTTTGAAAACCTATACAACCTTAGATTTACAGGTTTGGATTATCAACTGCATATCCTGAACCAAGATAGCAACATCTTTAATCACCAAATGAACATTAGTATCAAAAATAATAAGATGCACAGGCTGTATCTGGGAATGCATGTTGAAGTAATGCCAAGTACAGAGATACTGGAGAGTCTGCAGGTTCTTAAGCCAGTTTCTCACACAACTTGTTTTGCACATAAGATTAATAAATGTTCAGCATAATGAACCATTTTAAAAATAATGGTTAATAAACAAATCAAAATGAAAGACAAAAAATGCAAGGCTAAACAATATTTTAATAATCCATCTTTTTAATTTTTTTTATCCAAAACTTTTAAACCTGAACTCTCAGAATCCAATCCCAAATTACTGCAAGCCATCAATAAGCTCTATCATTAGTTCCTATAATGAATAAATCCTTATTCATGAGTTGAGCTTTGTTCCCAAGTTCTTGTTTAGATTCCTTAAATAAACAGATCCATTTGTGATGAGTAGTGCAGTGGCTCAGTGATTAAAACACTGGGCTTGTTGGCTGGAAAGAGGTGAGCTCCTGTAACTTGCCCCACCCACCTAGCAGTTTGAAAGTGCTCTGTGACATTGTGCTGGCCCCATGACCATAGAAATGTCTGTTGTGACCCAGGCCCAAGAAGCAACAAACTTAGTCCGTAGAAAAATAAACTTTATTTGAACAGCTGGGAATTACTTCATTCCCAGTGTCGTTCAACTCAAAGTAAAACAAATGCCTCCCAAACACAAATTCTTCAGTTATCTCACAAACCTTAGTCCAATTAGACAAACTGCCAAAGGCCCTGCCTGGTAAATGTTCAGAAGTCACAAAAACAACTCAGTAAGTCACAAAAACAACTCTTTCTGCGCCAACTCAGTAAGCTCAAACTGCCCAAGGAGCTGCTGATCCAATTCTACAGAGGAATTATTGAGTCTGTCATTTGCACCTCTATAACTGTCTGGTTCAGTTCTGCAACCCAACAAGAAAAACACAGACTTCAGAGGATAATTAGAACTGCAGAAAAAATAATTGCTACCAACTTGCCTTCCATTGAGGACCTGTATACTGCACGAATCAAGAAGAGGGCCGTGAAAATATTTGCAGATCCCTCGCATCCTGGACATAAACTGTTTCAACTCCTACCCTCAAAACGACGCTATAGAGCACTGCACACCAGAACAACTAGACACAAGAACAGTTTTTCCCGAAGGCCATCACTCTGCTAAACAAATAATTCCCTCAACACTGTCAGACTATTTACTGAATCTGCACTACTATTAATCGTTTCATAGTTCCCATCACCAATCTCTTTCCACTTATGACTGTATGACTATAACTTGTTGCTGGCAATCCTTATGATTTATATTGATATATTGATCATCAATTGTGTTGTAAATGTTGTACCTTGATGTACGTATCTTTTCTTTTATGTACACTGAGAGCATATGCACCAAGACAAATTCCTTGTGTGTCCAATCACACTTGGCCAATAAAATTCTATTCTATTCTATTCTATTCTATTCTATTCAAAGATATACATGAAGCAGAGGACCAGCTACAACGTTGTTTTCCAGCAAGCTGAAACACCAGTGCTGGTCTGTTTTAAGCCTTATGGAAGGGCCCAAACATCTCTTGGCCCTGCTCCTGAGTTGTCTTCTATGCTTGAGCTGCTCTTGCTTTTTGGCAGCTCTTCTCATGCGTGCATTAAGAACAGGCTCCTCCTGTTCCTCTGCCTCACTACTATCAGTCTCTGGAGGCTCTGGAGTCTGCACCTCACTTCCCAATGGCCCTGGCCTCACCTCAGCTTCATCACTGTCTGACCCCATTGCGAGCTTCGTAGGCTGCTGATGGACCACAACAATGTCTTTCAACAGTGTTGGTTCAATGGCCTTGAAATGGGGATGAGCACCACCCCCTCTAGTTGGTAACAACTAGAGAAGTAAAATCTTCATGACTCCTGCTATGTGTAGTAGCTGGGCCACAGCCAATTTGCATGGCCTGAATTGCCCACTCATAAAAACACATTAGCAACCTTTTCTGGAAGAAAAATATGGAAGACACTACCAGCTATGAATCCTATCCTCACTCTCAAAGTGGCCTCCATATGTGCTTTTAAGTATATTTTTCTGTCATGTTGTATTGAGTGCCCTTGTCCATTTGGGATAGTGGGCTTTAATTTGTTCCAGCAACTCAGAGGCTACTTCAAAGAGACAGGAATTCCCTTCAACTGAGTCAATGCTTATCGTGCTTGCTAATGGCTTTTAAATCTAGCTTTGGTATGAATGCTATAATAACCCAATTGTTATAACACTTGATCTTTAAATAGAAGATTGCTATTTTAAAACCGGGCAGAAATCTGGGCTTCTAAAAATTCATTTTTACTTCCCTGAATTTTTACTTTACTTTTTTTCCACTTAAAAATATAGCAGTGCACAATTTCATGATTTTTCCAGTTACCTGAGTTAGAAGAATTTTATCCCCAGTTCCCAAAACTATTTGGACTATTTGGAGTTATAAGATATCTGGACTGTTTTGGAGAAGAGGATAAAAATTTATGACATGATGTACTACTGGACTTATGTTGAAAAAAGCACATGAAAAAGGGAAAGCTCAGGGAAAGAAAAATAAGATGAAACCATTAAGCCAGTTTCAAACCGGCTATTTTCTGCTTATAAGATAAATGTCATGTTCACCGTTGTACTAAAGCATTCATACTAAAATGAGATTTAAAAACATTAGAAAATAAAAAGTTAGTAACAAAATTCTTTTTTTTAAAAAAAAGCACACTAATGAGGATGTTTCAAGTTAAATTCACTTTATGTTTGTGGGTTTGTACAGAGGCGGAGAGAGAAAGTGTGTGTGTGTGTGTGTGTGTGTGTGTGTGTGTGTGTGTGTGTGCACACATTTTTATGCATTCATATATATCTAGGAAGACCTATTCAGAGAAAGGAATATGATTGGCCATTGCTTTCTTGGAACAGAAAAAAAGAAAGGCACAGATGAAAGATTGTCCAATAGAAGAATATGGTAGAGTGCTAGCCAGACTGAATTTGTGTGCTACTGCCAAAGTGTCTCCATCCAGACTGGATTTTCTTAAGCCATCTTAAAACCAAGTTGACATGAACACAGAATTGCAGCACTTTTAAATCCAGATATACCCTGCATCCTTGAAGGTGTGACTTGCATGGTCTGGCAGGAGCTTATCTTCCTTTTCAGAATGAGTTAGCAAACCTAAAAATGTTTAGATCTTCTTCTGAAGAAGACAGACTGGTGTTGGGTCTTATACCAGTCAAAGTCTGCCATTTCCTCATTTCACATCATCTTTGACAAACACTATTTCCCAGACTCTGTTTTAAAGATAAGAAAGTTGGTTTACTAATGCATATGCTGCGAGGCGTGCTTTATTGCATGAATTATTGCTTTTCTCTGCATGTTTATGCAAAATAAATGTATGTGTACCTTTTGAACTAAGATGAGTATCTAAGTTAATTATTTTGTATCACTTGAGAATTCGAGTGCTTGTTTGAGCTAATTATTTGTTACTTAGAAACTAGAAGTATCTATTTCACCAAATGAGTGAAGTAACAGTGCATAAATTTGCACATTGAACTTCCAAAAAACCTCCAATATACATATGAGGATGTGTGTGGTTACACATGTGCGCAGAGGGAACATTTTGCCAATACTTTTAGTTAGGTATACTGATGAATAGCTCTACTGTTCTCCATCTCTGCACTAGAGATGCAAGACCTAGAAAATGAGAAAAGAAACTGGGAAAACAAAACTTGGAATATTTCCTAATATCAATTTCTTTTGAATTAGGCGGAATTGCACTGTTAAAATGCAACTAGTAAGTATATCAATAAATCGGCTATATTTGGAAATATACCAGTTCAAGAAATAAATTAATATCTGAATTTGAAAAACTTATTTAAAACAAGCAAAACTTAGGTTTTAAAGATCAATAAAATAAGAAAACAGTAAAACCATGAGAAATAGAAGAGCTAAACAATGAGCAGTCTTTTCACATGACTGCTCATGTGAGCAGAGTCCATTATTTTATCCATAAAATAGAAAAACTTTGCATCTTTCATGTATTGAAGAAGAAATTCCAGGAAACACCATACACACATACCACATACACTTCACTGATATTTATTATTCCAGTTTTTTCAGAAGTCTGTTTCTTTTCTCTTTTTAAACTTTGCATCTTTTACTTTTACTTTTACTAAAAAGAAGAAAATGTAAACATATTATATTCCTTAGAATTCAGCAACTTGTAATGCCATTAAAAAGTTCCTTTGAATTAGTATTGTCTCCTGATGACTGTGTGGACAAGTCTGTGAACTTTTCTTGACTTCTTTTTTTGGAAGTGGTTTGCCATTGCCTCCTTGTTACTGTGTTTCCCTGGAAATAAGACCCTGTCATATATTTTTTTGAACCCTGAAATAAGCACTTGGCTTTATTGCCATGTGCTCAAAAGCCCAATTGGGCTTATTATCAGGAGATGTCTTATTTTGGGGGAAACAGGATAGAACTGGCCAAGAGTGACTGGCCCATAGTCACTCAGCTGTGCCTAAGGCAGAACTAGAACTTAAGAGTTTCACTGCTTCTAATCTGATGTCTTAAACACTACACCAACTGATTGTCTCTAGCTCTATTACAATTTTAAAATATTAAAAACAAAGAAATTTGTTATAATTGTTGCCTGATAAACTATTGTTTCCATTCTATATATCAAACCAAATTACCTATAACATATTTTACTTCAAATTTTTCCATGCTTCTTCCTCACCCCCTCATTCTTTTAAAATTATTTTGTTGTTGCTTCAAAATTCCTGGAAGTGTTAAATATTTATTTATTTATTTATTTATTTATTTTATCACATTTATATACCGCCCTATCTCCCAGGGGACTCAGGGCGGTTCACAGGCAAGTAAAAAGCACATATAAATACAGACTAAAATAACAGTTAAAAAACTTATTCTACATGGCCGAATTATTAAAAGCAATATAAATAATAAAACCCATTTAAAACCAGTATAAATTTAAAATCTAATCCAGTCCTGCGCAGATGAATAAATGTGTTTTAAGCTCGCGACGGAAGGTTCGGAGGTCCGGAAGTTGACAAAGTCCTGGGGGGAGTTCGTTCCAGAGGGTGGGAGCCCCCACAGAGAAGGCCCTTCCCCTGGGTGTCGCCAGACGGCACTGCCTAGCTGACGGCACCCTGAGGAGTCCCTCTCTGTGAGAGCGCACGGTCGGTGAGAGGTATTCGGTAGCAGTAGGCGGTCCCGTAAGTAACCCGGCCCTATGCCATGGGCGCTTTAAAGATGGTTACCAAAACCTTGAAGCGCACCGGAAGGCCACAGGTAGCCAGTGCAGTCTGCGCAGGATAGGTGTCACACGGGAGCCACGAGGGCTCCCTCTATCACCGCAGCCGCATTCTGAACTAACTGAAGCCTCCGGATGCCCCTCAAGGGAGCCCCATGTAGAGAGCATTGCAGTAATCCAGGCGAGGGCGTCACGAGGGCGTGAGTGACCGTGCATAAGGCATCCCGGTCTAGAAAGGGGCGCAACTGGCGCACCAGGCGAACCTGGTAGAAAGCTCTCCTGGAGACGGCCGTCAAATGATCTTCAAAAGACAGCCGTTCATCCAGGAGGGCGCCCAAATTGCGCACCCTCTCCATCGGGGCCAATGACTCGCCCCCAACAGTCAGCCGTGGACTCAGCTGACTGTACCGGGATGCCGGCATCCACAGCCACTCTGTCTTGGAGGATTGAGCTTGAGCCTGTTTCCTCTCACAAAGAAAAATAAAAATGCTTTGCAACCTTGGTATGATAGTAAGACTGCAGGACATGGTGGTCTGGCAACAGATGCTCAGAGTTCTGGTGGTAAAGGTTGGAACCAGATGTTAAGGACTATGTGCCATCCTCTCACATCTGTTGCCAGGTGAAGGTAGTCTCTGCTCAACCATCCAATTTTCTTCAATCAGTCTGCTTCCCTCCTAGAACATGGGCACAGTTTCCTGGATTTCATTACCAACCTTTCCAGCTGTACTGGTTTGCATGGCTGTTGGTAAAAATGAATTGTTTATCAAAATGCTCATTTTATTGTTTTTTTTTCCAAGGGTCAGATCATATTTTTTCAGAACATATTTTTCCCCGGATCATGTTTTTCATTAAGCGGTTTACAGAGCCTATTGCCCCCAACAATCTGGGTTCTCATTTTATCAACCTTGGAAGGATAGAAGATCAAGTCAACCTTGAGCCTGGTGAGATTCAAACTGCCAAATTGCAGGCAGCCAGCAGCCAGCAGCCGGCAATCAGCAGAAGTAGCCTGCAGTACTGCATTCTAACCACTGTGCCACCACGGCTCATAGATTATCTCTTTGAAGATCCTTGGGTGTTTTTTAAGTGCCCTTTCTACCTTTTTCATCTCTTTGTTATCTTTGCCGTTAATTGCACCTTGCAACCTTTTTCATTCCTTTATTATAACATCAGGAAACCCATCACTTATATTAATCAGCTGGATTTATCTATATCAGTGATGGCTAACCTTTTTGCCATCACATGCCAAAAGCGGGAGGGGAGCACGGAGGGTCACACGCACACATGTCCACACCCATAATTCAATGACTCTCCAGTGCTCAGCCACTATGCGCATGCGTGTGTGACCCCTCTGCTCCTCTGCGCATGCGCGCACACACCCCGCACCCCATTTTGGGCCTAGCAGGCCTACCTGAAGCCTCCGGATGGCAAAAAGAGCCTTCCCCATCCCCCCCCAGAGGCTGGAAATGGCTCATTTACCAACTTCCGGTGGGCCCAGTAGGCTGGTTTTTCACCCTCCCCAAGTTACAGAAGTTTTTCTGGTGGCCGGGGAGGCAAAAATGGCCTCGCCCCCCCAGAGGCCCTCCAGAGGCCAAAAACCCTCCCAGAGCCTCTGCGCTAGCCCTGTACTTACCTGGCATCCAAAACGGGCCGCATGGAGACTCCTGGGAAGGTGTGGGCGGGGCCAGCCAAAAATTAGCTGGCCAGCACACTGGAGCTGAGCTAGGGCAATGCCTCACCTGCCCAAAGATATGGCTATGCATGCCATCTGTGCCACACATGCCATAGGTTCACCATCACGGCTCTATATCATGCTGATGTAAAAGACAGGAGTGAAAGCTTTAAAAAGAATGTGGCCTTCTAGGCACATAGACAAACCTTTGGGATTGTCTTGACAAATTGTTGTTTTGAATTAGTCCCAATGGTCTGATTATGGCTATATTTTCTTTGGAAAAGAATGGCATGTAGTATAAGGATGATACAACTCTCTACAAGTTGCCTGTTTGCATTTATTTCTTCCTGATCTGTATCTTGATGTAGACTTCACAGAGCATGTCTTTTTAAGTAAAAAATCTTTAAAATTGAACATTTATCTGTGGAAAGTACCCTGAATACCAGAGGTGCTATTTTAAAGGAGCACAATTACATAGTTATTCAAGTGTATAATTGTTCAACTAACTCAGTTCATTGGTAGATGAGGACACAAGGTGTGTGTGTGTGTGTGTATGTTTTCTGAGGTTTTCACGGGTGTTTGTGTGGTTCAGTTGTTCGGTTTTTCCTGTGTGAAGCACGTGACGAAACCATTCGTCATCAGGTGCTTGCTTCTGATCGCACTTCCGGTTTGAACTGCCTGATTGGATGGATGGGTGGGACCAAATTGAGCACAACCAAGCCCCCACCCAAACAGGACACACCCCAGCCAATCAGAGCACAAAAACCTTCATCCAATCAGAGCACAGCCAAGCTCCCACCCAATCAGTTCAAACCCCACTAGCAGTTAAAAGGAAGAAACAGCTGCAATCACACATTGCTCCCAGAAGCACGAAGCTGAAGCCTGAAGATGACGAATGAGACTTCGTCAAACGTTGCCAAGACATTTCCAATTTTACACGGGAGAAAACCCGAACAACCAAAGACTATATATATATATATATATATATATATATATATATATATATATATATATATATATATATATATATATATACATACACATACATACACACACACACACACACACACACACACACACACACACACACACAAACCTTCAGTCCTATTTGCAGATTCTTGCATTGCTACACTAAGAACTCACTTTTGCTATTTCTACAGTTCTCTTTTTGTTTCTTCAGACACCATATTTTGCAATCTGTTTTTCTTGACATTTTCTAATCAGGTTGTCTACATGTTTTGCAGGGGAAACAACAGAGGAGAAACCAGCTTCTAAACAATTTGTATTTGCTGCTGTCCTAAAAAGTCTTTATGGTGGCATCAGCAGACAACGATCTTTCTGAAAATATATGCAAACTGCTGTAAGTGCTGTTGCTCTGCTCTTTGCTGACATTTTGGCCCAGTGATAAATGCAGTAGCACAAGAAGGCCAATCCAAAAAGGTCAGTGCCAGAGAACCGATTAGCGTGGCATCTGCTTATGGAGACACGTTTCTGTGATGGAATATACCATTCGGTTCATTTTTCTTTGGGGCTTCTGGGCCATTAAATGGGGAAGGAAAAAAAGAAGAAGGTGCACTTTTGTTTTCTGGTTTGAAAATTTATTTCAACTATAATGAAAGAGTTATAGTAGCCTAACCCTTGTGCTTTTATTTAAGGGAGAACTATTCAGTGTAAATACAGCTAGTAGTTTATTGGTATTGGGATCCTAGCTGCAATGAACCTTGAAAGAGGCTTACACCTATCTGCTTCTCAGTTTCTCCTTTTAAAATTTCCTTTCCTCATGTGGATGGACAGAATATATTAGATCAGCTGGTAGAAAAGGATGAAGAATGGTGGGAAGGCTTAATCTCTTTCCACTCTCAATCCTTTCCTATTCTGGCTCTTCCCTAATCTTACTATGTTACTTTTAGGAACAAAATCAGATGGCTGTAAAGGTAAGAATTTCAAGGTGTTTAAAAAGTTCTTAAAACCAAACAAAAATTTGTTTCGGAGACACAAACTTAAAATGAAACATGATTGGAGGATGACCCTTGTGCTGTTTCTACATAGGCCTCCTGTTAAATTTTTACTGTAATGGAATCATTGTAAACATGCCTGTTTGGAATGGGCTAAAATGTGCTGGTTCAGCTAGGGCCTTAGCACATGATAGTACCTACCAGCTTTGACTGATCTAAAATGCTAAGTAGGCATGGCCCTGGTTAGAGTCAGGATAAAGAGTCATATAGAGGATTCAAGAACGTTGCTGATTTCACGAAGTAGAACATACATCTGAGAAATTAAAGGCAAAAACCATTCCTATAATGATACTTTATGGATATATCCATGTAAGTCACATTTACCTTGAAACAACAGCAAAGGTATGCACAGTGTGAACTCGTGGACATTGAACCTGCAGTCAAAACAAGGATGGATGAGGGGAAAATAATCTTCTCTGGTCTTTACTAAAGGGATCTTGAAGGTCTTCTAGTCCAGCCCCCTTTTCTTAAAAACCTCCAGTGATGAAGCACCTACAACTTTATTTGTACCTAGAACTTCTGAAGGCTAAATGTTCCACTGGTTAATTGTTCTCACTGTTAGGAAGTTTCTCCTTAATTCCACGCTGCTTCTCTCCTTAATTAATTTCCATTCATTGTTTCTTGTCTTGCCTTCTGGTGCTTTGGAAAATAAGTTGTTCCCCTTCTTCTTTGTGGCAGCTCCTCAAATATTGGACTACTGCTATCATGTCACCCCTAGTCTTTCTTTTCTCTAGACTAGCTATACTCAATTACATCAACCGTTCTTTATATGTTTTATACTAAATCAGTATATATGTATGTATACACAGACAAACACGCGCGCGCACACACACACACACGCACAGGGACATGGTGGCTCAGTGGTTAAGATGCTGAGTTTGTCAATCAGAAGGTCGGTCGTTCAGTGGTTCGTATCCCTAGCACCATGTAATGGAGTGAGCTTCCACTACTTACTTACTTACTTACTTATTTATTTATTTTGTCAAATACATATTAGATAATATATATAAGTATAAGCATGAATTGAATACATAAAGTGAATACAATTAAAGGGAACATTAGGACAGGGACGGTAGGCATGCTGGTGCTCTTATGCACGCCCCTTAAGACCTCTTAGGAATGGGGTGAGGTCAACAGTAGACAGTCTTAGGTTAAAGTTTTGGCGGTCTGGGGATGAGACCACAGAGTGTGGTAGTGCATTCCAGACATTAACAACTCTGTTACTGAAGTCATATTTTCTGCAATCGAGTTTGGAGTGGTTCACTTTAAGTCTATCTATTGTGTGCTCATGTATTGTTGTGGTTGAAGCTGAAGTAGTCATTGAGAGATAGGACATTGTAGCAAATGATTTTATGAGCTAGTGTCTTCCAAAACTGACACTATGCTTAGGTCATACTGAAGGCAGCATAGTTCTAAATTTTCTAAATCCAGAATTTCAAATCTGGTGACATAAGGTATTTTGTTGAGAGCAGAGGAGTGGAGGACTCTTGTGAAATATTTCTGGATGCGCTCAATTGTATTAATATCTGATATGCAGTGCGGGTTTCAGACAGATGAGCTATATTCAAGAATTGGTCTAGCAAATGTTTTTTATGCTCTAGTTAGTAGTGTAATATTATCAGAGAAGAAGCTCCGTAAGATTAGATTTGCAACCCGTAATGTCTTTTTGGTGATGTTGTTACAGTAGGCTTTGGCACTTAGATCATTTGATATGAGTACTCCAAGGTCCTTGATAGAGTTAGGGTCATCTACAAGGTCATGTCCACTTAGTTTGCATTTGTGTTCTGATTCTTTTTACCAATGTGTAAGACAGAGCATTTGTTGGTTTGAAAGCATGTAAAAAAATGTGACTAGAAAAATAGGGACCACTTTGGTGGGAAGGTAACAATGTTCTGTGTGCCTTTGGTGTTTGGTCATACCAGACACATGATCATGGAGATGCCTTTGGACAGCGCTGGCTCTTCGGCTTTGAAACTGAGATGAGCACTGCACCTAGAGCCGGAAACGACTACTTCGTATGATATACTAAACATGAATGGACAGTTCAGAGAATGCAGACCAGCTATGGCTCTCTGAAGCATTGGTGTAATGCCTTGATACTCTCAATAATAATGAAATATCAGTGGCAAGCTAAGAAAATGAACCTTCTGCTAGGCCACCAGGTTCACAATCTGAATCATTTCCTTGCCTACCCTTCTCCTCCCCACACCCAGTTCAGACACACAAACAATGCACCCTAATACATCTGATTCTTGCTTGGGGAAAACGTTTCCAAGAAAAAGGAGAAGGGCGAGGAGGGAAATAAAGAGAGGTTACATTGTAGAACAATTTTATTCTTATTTATCATGTATGTGATTGAGTTTTTACTAGCTGCTTTTCAAAAACAGGAATTTTCCATTAGTAGAAGTTGAAATGTATTTTGCCCCAGAGACTGAATCTGCTAGAATCTTCAAAAAACTTTAGATTAGCTCTGTGATGGTTTTAGAAAACAGGCTAATTTATCTGTAAGGCTCTGGTACAGGAAATAACTTAATAAGTAGAAGATTAGACAGCTATGCTGTTTACACAGCATTGTAATTATATGGAAGACAGAAGATAGATTTGGATAATCAGGCTTTTTTGAGATCTGGTTCATATAATGCAGGTAATATTTCATAACATCTACATCTTTTCAAATACATCATTTAGCATTTAGAGTTGTTCATTTTCATAATGCATAGCTTTCAAACATCGATGTCTCTAAGAAATCTCTTTACATTATTCATACTACTTTAATGATTATTCACACCTCATCTCAAGTTGACTTAGGAAGGCCAGGTGTGTAGAGCTATTTTTGGAAAGAAAAAAATATCTTTTAAACAGGATTTTAATTTGAAAACCAACAGTGAAGATGGTAATTTAGGCAATAGCTGCCTTAATGAATACCAGTGTCTATTGAGAGTATAAAGGTAAGTAAGAAGTAAGAACAGTACTGTAGAAGCTATCAATCCAAGACTATTTCTCTCCTTTAAATACTTAAGTACTCATACTTGAGTACAAAATATAGGTAGGCCTTCTCAGATATGAAATATTTGTAACCAGGTATTTCTACCAAATACAAATGTATTTTTTTAAAAAACCACAAAGCTATTATCTAGATGCAAGTTGTACATAAACAAGATTGTTAGAACATTAGAACTTGTATATCTCAGAAGCCGCATGTCTGTCTGTCTGTCTTTCTGCCTATCTGTTATATAGATTAGAAAGATAGAAAGATAGATAGATAGATAGATAGATAGATAGATAGATAGATAGATAGATAGACAGACAGACAGACAGACAGACAGACAGACAGACAGATACCCCGTTTTCCCCAAAATAAGACATCCCCTGATAATAAGCTCAATTGGGCTTTTGAGCACATGGCAATAAGGCCAAGCGCTTATTTCAGGGTTCAAAAAAAATAAGATAGGGTCTTATTTTCGGGAAAATATGATAGATAGATAGATAGATAGATAGATAGATAGATAGATAGATAGATAGATAGACAGACAGACAGACAGACAGACAGACAGACAGACAGACAGACAGACAGACAGACAGACATATACATATACATATGCAAATATATAGGGGGGGATTTGTATTTCATGGTATAAACATTTCTGACTGCATGAGGGATTTGGCAAGACTTCTACTTAAAAAAACAGTCTTTAAGTCGTCACTATCAAAGCAAAACTGCTTTCAGTTCATACAATGCTAATATACTAGTTTTATGTCTAAATGTAAACTAAGTGACATCCTTTTTTCACTGCCTAGTAAAGAGAACTTGATATTTTTTGTTCTCATAGTATTCTATTGATATCTGCAATTGATATACATAAGGTGGCCAGTTCAGTATTTTGTAATCCATATAACGCTACAATAGCAATCTTATTGAATACAACAAAATACCTTATGCCATCAGACTTGAAATCCTGGGTTTAGAAAACTTAGAACTCCGCCGCCTTCGACATGACCTGAGTTTAACTCATAGAATCGTCTATTACAATGTCCTTCCTGTTGAAGACTACTTCAGCTTCAATGGCAACAATACTCGAGCACACAATAGATTTAAACTTAATGTTAACCACTCCAATCTTGATTGCAGAAAATATGACTTCAGTAACAGAGTTGTTAATATTTGGAACACACTACCTGACTCTCTGGTCTTTTCCCAAAATCCCCAAAGCTTTAACCAAAAACTATCTACTATTGACCTCACCTCATTCCTAAGAGGTCTGTAAGGGGCGTGCATAAGAGCACAAGCGTGCCTACCATTCCTGTCCTATTGTTTCATTTTATTATATCCAGTGGTGGGATTCAACCAGTTCGCACCACTTCAGGAGAACCGGTTGTTAACTGTCTGAACAATTTGGCAAACTGGTTGTTGGAAGAAATCATTAGGGCAGAGAACTGGTTGTTAAATTACTTGAATCCCACCACTGATTATATCGAATTAATATAGTTATTACATACTTATGCTTATATATATGCTTATATATTATATAGTTATTTTCATGCTTATGCTTATATATACTGTTGTGACAAAATAAATAAATAAAAATAAATAAAATAAATTATTGTAAATAGACTCTTACACAGTTAAATATTTAGAAATATGGTTAATCTAGTCTGGAAGTATAAAACGTCATTATGAGTGAATAATTATTGATCACAATCTTTTGCCCTTTTTCAAAATCCCATTTTCTTTACTGGGAATTTCAGGTGCTATATATTTAGGAACTAAAACACCATTTTGTAAGGAAACTCATAAAATTGTTTCCAGCCTGGCATTTTTTAAAAAAATGCACCACTGGCTGCATTTTGAAAGGTGCAATTTGATAAGATGTATCAATAGTGTGGTTTACCATATTTTTCGGAGTATAAGACGCACCAGAATATAAGATGCACCCTAGTTTTTGGGGAGGAAAATAAGAAAAAAGCTGATTGGCAGGTGGATCAGCCTCCCAGAATGCCCCCGATCAGCTGTTTCCAGAGGTAAATTTTAGCAACAGATTCCTTGGTTGTGAGCTCTGTGTCTTGCTTTTTCCTTTTTTTTTTTCTGCCTCTGAAACTCCGTTTCAGAAAAAAACTTTTTTCTGTCTCTGAAAGCCTCCAAAACAGCTTCAGAAAAAAAGCCTCTGAAGCTCTGTTTGGAGGCTTTTTTTCTGTAGCTCTGTTTGGGGGCTTGGTTTCTGAAGCTTCGTTTCTGATGTTTTTTTCAGCTTCTGAAACCTCTGTTTAAGAAGTTGGCTGGGGCTACATTTGGAGTATAAAACGCACCCAGATTTTCACCTTCTTTTTTGGGGGGAAAGGGTGCGTCTTATACTCCAAAAAATATGGTAAATATCCATGCATAACCACAATGATTTCTAAAATAAGAGGCAAGGTTATTTAAAAATTAGTTAAAAATAAAAAGCAAGACAATTAAAAAGATTAAAAACAAATGCAAGCTTTAAAAAAGAATAAATGGAGATCTGAAGACAGCTCTACTTAAAGCAGCAAATGCAGGACCCTTGATTTAGGACTGTCCTAGAATAATGGTCGAAAGTTGTGGTGGTCTTTAAGTGAGGTGTCCAATGATCACCTCACTTAAAGACCACAATCCCTGTTTTCACCATTACAGTTGTTAAGTGACTATGTGATTCGTTAAGTGGAGCATGGCTATCTCAGGGGTTGGGGATGCCCTGGAGGCCTTGAACAGGTGAAGGCTCCTAATTCAGTATTTTCCCAGTTCGTGCATGGCCTGCTCCAAGCCTCCTAGGATCTCCCCTACTACCTGAGGCACCCCATGCTCTTCTTCTTATCCTGCTGGGCCCTACGTCTTTGGTTCCTCTCCCTATTAGTCCACTTATCTTTTCTGAAGATCAACTTCAGGAAGGAGAAGCAGCCAATCTCAGAGATCATCTCTAAGAAAGAAAACTGGCTAATCTGCCATCTCCTTCCTATAAAGATCATGAGAAGTGAGGACACTGAATTGGCCTCAATAGCATATGGCCTTGTAATGAAGGTGATGGGGCAGATCCTCTGGATGTCTTCATATATGGAGTCCATGGGGCAGTTGCCATTTTGAGAATAGCAGAGGCCACTTTGTGCTGCTGGTATGTAAGCTATGGGAAATTGCTTGGTAAAAAATTAACCCAATGAAGAATTTTGGTGATGAGTGACAATATTGATCCAATGTTATCATTTCGCTAGATATATTAAGATTTATTTCCTAAAAATTTAAAGATCAAGTCTACTTCAAGTCTAACTTAATTTCTAATGATTTTATGAAGATGCCTATGATATTTTCTTGGCAACTGTACAGAAGTGTCATTAACTTCTCACAAATTCTACTGTAGTATATAGTTCTGACATTTCCTGATAATCTCCCATTTACTGTAAGTACTAAGTACTGCTTAGTTTTTTCAATAATAGTCAAAATCAGCTGGGCTAGTTAGGGTCTTAGTAAATTGGCCTCACTTGTACCAATCACATCAGAATTAAGTGTACACAAACACTAGTTATGAAACTAGTAAATCTTTCTCTCTCCCCCCACATCCCTCTCTCTCTCCCTATCCCTGTCCCTGTCCCTCTCTCATATACTATATGAAATGCATATAAAAAAAAACTATTTCAGCATAAATAATGCCGTATTAGTGCTCTTTGTATTTATAAATGACATTACCTCAATGACTTTAGTAACATTTATGTATGTAGCATAGTAGATAGTAACAATTTTGATTTATTTAGCTTCTTGCAGCTGCTTTTTTTAATAGGAAAAGATAGCTCAATGGAGGAAAAACATTTAAAACAGGAACAATTTATCTACAAGAAGGCAGACAATTGCTTTAAGTTGTAAGTCCCCTTCTACTATCTGTTCTTCGCCATGTCTTGCCTGACCACCCGCTATTTTTGAGCAGCAGGTGATTGCAGCTCCATCTGGTGGACATAACCTGAGGGATTACAAATGGAGTAGGCTGAGCTAAATCTGAGATGAACAAGCACCTACCTTTCTTTGCATTCCAGTAGAAATATCCAGCAATCTTATATTACTTGTCTTTGGTAGTCATGGTGCCAGCTGGATAAGTTTGCTGCTAGCCCTGTCATCCTGATTAGGTACAGTTTGTGGTTAGTGCAGCAGATGTTGGTGAAGAAGTCATCAGGAGAAGTCATCTTGATATTGGCAGCCCCACTGTCTGTGATTATGAAACCACTCTTGAAGCATGGAAGTCATAAAACAATTTCTCCAATACTTCTGCCTGAACAAGCACTTTCCTGTCCCTGGGCCATGAATTATGGGAATTCCAGGAACCAGCAGCAATCTTGTCCCATTCCCATTAATGAGCAGTGTGAAACATGACATGAGAATTTCAATTTAATATCCAAGGACCAATGCATACATGGGTCTGGACTATCTTCTGCCAACAGTTCCAACACATTTTCCACATTTTCTAATACAGAAAGATCATTATCTGAATGTTGCTCACATTGCTGAAGATGAAATATAAGGAAACAAGAGTTAGAAAGATGTATCAGAAGACAATTCTGTCTACCATAATTAAAGAACTGTCCATAGAAAGCCATTTTCTGAGAGATTACTATTTTGCCTTGGGTCCATCCTGCATCTCCACTACTTATCTACCAAGAAGGCACACAATTGCTTTAAGCTGTAAGACCTTTACTATTATATGTTCCTTGTTCCTTTAATGTCCTTGCCTCTGCTAATTTCTCCTTGTAGGGAGAGCAGGCAACATAGCATGGATCTTTAAACTACTATATGGATATCTTTGACCATTTCTCAAAGTCACAAATGCTTCAGGTATTCTCTTTGAAACAACGCACCTAGCAGGTGTGCCTTCTCTGTTGTTGTACCTGCTCTTTAGAATGAGCTGTTCTTTCCCACCCACAGGTTCATATGGATCACACCCTATTAGTCTTCGGTAGAGCCATAAACTTCATTTTTTCCCCATTCATTAGGGTGGGATGAGAGATGAACCCATTATGTATTATTTGTGCATTTTCTATACTGCACAGCTTTATACATCTTTGAATGAAAATAGTTAAAAGAAAATTTCATACAATTCAGCAAAGGTTTTTCTGCTGGGTCCTCTGAATGAACACTATCAGCAATTGTAGCATCAGGAGGGGAGAGGGGAGAGGAAAGGAAACAAAAGGAAAGGAAAGGAAAGGAAAGGAAAGGAAAGGAAAGGAAAAGGAAGAAGGGAAGGGAAGGGAAGGGAATTCTGCTAATGGTGTGTGTGCCATCTATCAAATAGCAGTACTGGCACATTAATTTCTCCTCAAATAAACAATTAGCTTTTTGTAGATAAGGCAAAAAGAAGTTCTTTTAACTTTAGAGGAGGAAGAATTTAAAAAAACAAAACAGGAAAAGAAAAGCAAGATCACTGTCTAATCTCCCTCTCCCTGTAATAATTTGAAACTCAAACTCACTAGTGGAACAGCAATGGGAAACACCTGAGAGAACCATCAATCTTCACCAGCAAACCTGAACTGCACTAGCAGCACACTCTAGTCACAGTCACTTGGTCCATTGGTCACAGCAATCTTGATCTTCTCTCTTCAGCACAGTTCAGAATGGAAATAGTTTGCTCTATTGCTCTACCCCTCATCTTTCCCATCCGGCCTAAACCAAGGGCATCTGAGACATTACTGATTCCCACCTGCAATACTGAGTAGATGGGGGAATTAGAAAAAAAAAATTCGATCACAATATCAGAAATAAAAGTCCAGTTTCAGCAGCTGGTGCAAACTAGAACCCTGAAAACAATGGCATTCAAATGGTTCTGTCATGCCCAGAATGCCAAGAAACAAAACACTATTTTGTTTCAAATTTGAGATGTTTTAAGCTCGGTGCATTTCAGATTGGAACATTTCATACACCCATAGTGGATAGAAATTTAACAGTAAAGCATTTCAAATATTTGGAACAGTTAGTGTGCAATCTGTGGTCAAATTGGGACTGTTCCTTTCATGTCGTTCCATTGCTACTTCTTTTCATTCAGGAAAAGTCCAAATGCGGCTATTGAAATCTATTTTCCAGGTGAGGCAATAGAAATGCCAGAAGATTGGGCTCATTCTGTATAAACAGTAGGAAATAGCTCCCACTTCTCACCCCTTGCTGTTAAGTTGTACACAGTTTATTCTTCATTACCATTCCCACAAACATGCTTTGCTATTGCTTCCTTATTCATTAAGAGAGGAAAAGTGTCAGACGCAGGCTGACACGTAACTGTTCTCTGTAGCTAAATACCACTGCGCAGCAACTTGTCAGCCAGCTCACTCAGAGCAGTTCCAGACAAGAGAAATCAAATCCCAGGTGTATGTCATTGCTGCCTTTTTGGCACCTGCAAGCAGCTGCATTAGCATTTTGTAAATGAGTTTACTTTATGTTTTATTGGCAAATCCCAGAATGGCTCAAAAATCAATCTTCCCAGTATTTGCTTCATTAAACTAGTTCACCGGAGTGGACGTGTTCCTTTGTTTCATGGTCCTTTGTTTCATATTTAATGAGATTAATACTTTTTAGTATTTTAAGATGTGATTGTCAATGGTCATTTGATTATATATTAAAGTTGTGGCAGGGGGTCTGTTATGTAGCTATGTTCTCCCACAATGAGAAGAATGTTGTAAAGTAGTGGTGAGTTAATGTGGATCACTCGGTTACTTCTGCTTGATTCCTTCCATTATTATAAATGGAAATCATTTATTTAGTGTGTTATCTGAGCTGGAGACCCTGGTGTATTTGAAAACAACAAACCAAGATCCCTAGTTAAGCAGCATGATAAGCAAATGCAATATTTCATTTCTTGAACTAGTGGAAGGACACAAAATAAAGTTTATGGAATCCATGGATTAGCATGTACATTATACAATGTAATGTTCTTAACAAGTGAGAATTCTTATTGCATATTAGTACAGCTACCATTCTTCTTACTGTTAAGTAGGCTGGGAGAAGCAAAATATTTTTGAAGGATAGAAGGGAACCCTTATGCTAAAGCATTAGGACCATGATGGTGAATCGATGGCATGCATGCCAGAAGTGGCACGCAAAGCCATCTCTCCGAGCACACGAGCTGTTGCCCATTGCTCTTCTGGGTTCCAGCATGCCAGGCAGCTGGTCTTCACTCTCACAGGAGCACTGGAAACTGGAAGTGCAGCCATCCGGTGTGCATACGTACACCAGGAAAATGATCTTCTGGTTTCTGGCATGCCCATGCTCACTAGCCAGCTGGCCTTTGTGCACGCATGCGTATCAGATGGTCTTCATGTGTGCATGCATGCCAGAAACTGGAAGACCAGGTGGTGCACATGTGTGTGCCAGCAACCGGAAGATCATCTTCCCTGCATGTGCACCGGGTGGCTGCTCTTCCAGTTTCTGGGACGCACGCATATCCGTGCTCTCCCGTTTCAGTACTCGGTGCCGAAAAGGTTTTTGTTTTTTATTATTATTATTATTATTATTATTATTATTATTATTATTATTATTATTATTATTATTATTATTATTATTATTATTATTTATTAGATTTCTAGACCGCCCTTCTCCCGAAGGACTCAGGGCTGTGTACAGCCAAGATAAAACATAAACCATATACAATTAAAAATGAATTAAGAAACTTATTATACAGATGGCCGAGAAATTAAAATATTTAAAAATCTAAAAACCCCAATTTAAAACTTAAATAGAATTTAAAATTTAAAAATCTAGACAATTTAAAAGAAAAGCCTTAAGCCAGCCCTGCACGAATGAACAGATGTGTTTTCAATTCGCGGCGAAAGGTCCAAAGGTCAGGTATTTGACGTAAACCAGGGGGAAGTTCATTCCAGAGGGTGGGAGCCCCCACAGAGAAGGATCTTCCCCTGGGGGCCGCCAGCCGACATTGTTTGGTGGATGGCACCTTGAGAAGTCCCTCTCTGTGTGAGCGTACGGGTCGGTGGGAGGCATGGGGTAACAGCAGGCCAACACTGCACTAGAACTAAAATCATTTTTAATTATCTGAAAGCTCCTCTGCCAAACAATTTTGTCAATGGAAATCCCTAAGAAGCATTCTGTCATAGAATTAGTCATACACATATAAAAAATAAGATAAAAGACTCTCTCAAGATTTTACTCCGCTAATCATGGCTGACTATAGGGGGGTGGAGGTCATTTCCATTTCAAGGCCATTGAACCAGCGCTTGCTGAAGACATTTTCATGGTCATGTGGCCAGTATGACATCAAAGAGTGCTGTTACCTTCCCACCGAAGTGGTATCTATTTATCTACCTTCCATTTGCATGCTTTCAAACTGCTAGGTTGGCAGGAGCTGGGGTGTGGACAGGAGCTCAGTCTGTCGGGTGGCACTCAAGTCTCAAACCTGGGCCGCTGGCTTTCCACCCAAGGCGAGTGTCTTAACCACTGAACCAGCATACCACCGTATAGACTTACATGATGAATATCAGTTATATTCTTCACACAGAGAAGGGGGTAAGGCAGGGGTGTCAAACTGGCAGCTTGCAGGCCAGGCCCACCCATTCCACGAATGGAAAAAATGTCGTGAAAAATTTTCACTTTGCCATATGACGGCAACGTGACAGCGCGAATTTGACATCCATGGGGTAGGGTGTCTTCCCCCCCCCCAAAAAAAAGTTAACCCAGCAGCCATGGCTATGTGATAAAGCCTTCCCCTTCATTTTCCTGCATCAATGCACATAAAAAGGATTTTAATCATGCAGTCACAGCTACCATCTTGACTTTTTTGAACCTTATGTATGGTTCTGAATTCACAGATAGCAAAGGAAATGTGTTTGCTACAAAACTATGCTTCTGTTTTAGAAAGACTTACATGAAATAATAAGAGTATAGAAACGAGTTCTCCTTTTGGTATCGGATTGATGGAAGCGCAAATGATTTCTCTATACAGGGAAAACGTATCATTGGGATGCACTGCTCCTTATTCTGATTAATGGTAACTGGAGTTATGGCTGTTTGGTATTTGGAGACATCAGCATCATACAGTGCAGCTCGTTTTAGAGATTAATTAACATAAGCTAAAATATCAAAAATATTTTAGAATGAGAATTGCTGTAGATGACAATGGATAATCACATCATTTATTTTTCAGGCTCATCTAAATATATGCAGAATGAATGCCACATGAATGTCCATTTAAAGATTTTATAGCATACATTTAGTATGTCATTAATTCTTGGCACATTAAAGTGACATACAATTCATTATGTTCCCTTCTTCACTTATAAATTAAACTAGTGGAAGCTTTAAAGCACGTGGATGCTGGTAAAAAAGCTATCACATACATAACACTTGAAAAGTGATAATGGCTAAAACTTTTTAAAATTATCTATTACGTTAATCCTGCTTTTTCTATTTCCTTAAGTCTATCTTTTTTCACTCTACTTCTGCATGCCCTACAACTTCCATTCTGCCTTTTGTGGGGAGAGGAGGATTTAAGATGAATCAACCCCAACAAACTTTGAAATCTGATTTGTTTATTTAGGTGCCCACATTTTGATAAATTGGGAAGCAACCATGAAATGACAATGGGATGTATACTTAGTATTATGATTACCATCTGGCAGGTTTTGACTTCCTCCTCTTTTCCCACATGTCCCAAAGGTGCTTTTTCAAGAGGCAACTGGACTTTCTGGTTTTTCTTTGAAGATGTTTCGCTTCTCATCCAAGAAGCTTCTTCAGCTCTGAAAGCCAAGAAAGTCCAGTTGCCTCTTGAAAAGCACCTTTGGGACAACCATGACCTGGATGAATGAGAATCCCTGTAGACACTTTTCTCCCACATATGCTACTGAGCATTTGATTTAGATTGATCTACTAAGGAGTAGTCTAACATCAGAAAGGCATGATGTCTGCAGTTGGGAAGTAAAGAAAGTCGAGATGGCAACCACAAACATGCAATGAAAACCTCACTCCTTTTTTAGGTGCATCAAAAGATACATTACAAAGGATGACACTTTGATTATATAGTTGTGACCATCATCTTGTGTTTTTTTTAAAAAAAATCCCTCTCCCTGTGGACATCCCAGGAATAAGGACAGGTCATTGTTAGCTGGATTCAGAGGCATCTAGTACAAATGGCGATTATGTCGTGTATATTGTAACATCTCACAAATGATGCAAATGATCTTAATTTGGATCAAGCCCATCATGAAGTGACTGGTGCAAATTATACAGTAATGTCAAAATGTACACAATGTCACAATTCCCTCCTCTTGGATAATCCCTGTGGAGACTGTTGTGACCTAGGCTTCCTGAGTCATTAAAACACTTGAGTAGTCACAAAAACCTCTTTTATTGCAACAGCTGTGAATTACTTTCATTCATAGCTGAGTCCCAATTAGTTGCAAAAAGTCCTTTGGGAGAAGTCCTTCAGGATAATCACCAACCTTTATCTCCCTTGACATGCTGCCAAAGACCTATTTGGCAAAGCCACACAGAGTCCAGAATCAAATAGAGATGCCGACTAAGATCAGAATTAACAACATTGCTTTCCTGCAAAGGGCCCACGTGCCTTTGCTGCTCTTTTAAACCTTATGGGAGGGGCCAATCATCTCCAGGCCTTACTCACAAGTTGTCCCTTTAACTGTTCTTGCCTTCTGGCAGCTCTTTGGATGCATGCACTAGGACCACAACACTTCGCTAAACCGGGCATGGGCGTGGCCAGTGCGTGATGCATCTGGCCCATGGGCCATGAGTTTGACAGTCCTGACTTAGAGAGTTGCTTGGCAGTCTTATGGTATTGGGTCTCAAGGATAACTCATTAGGTCATCATGAACAACATGGAGTCATCCTTTTCCTCAAGTTAATTTGGGTTATGCAGGAAAAGCAGGTGGTCTGTCAAAATGCCTTCCTACTTTTTATATATATATATATACTGATGGACTCAAATTCATTTTTCATTTTAGGGGTTCAGGGTTCTATAGAATCTGAAAATCATAATTAATTGGGATGAGACAATGTTTTTTTAAGGAGTCTTATATACCTTATGTCTAGTTTGTAGCTGCATAGTCTCCTCATACATTTTGACTTAATGGCACTATCTGCTTACTCCTAGAGACTTGGGTGACTCGTGAGAATGCTGACTTGCATTTGGACTTCATTCTACAACTACAACTTCATTTTACAACTTCCCTTGCCAGATTTAAATTTTAAATTGTTGGGTAATTGACTTCAGCTGGAAGGACTAGGGTCCCGGGAGAAAGTCTAGTAAAATGGTTATTATTAAAATAATAACAATCCTTGAGAAGGCTTCTCAAAAAATCATATAATCCTTCTATCAAGGTCTTCCTTTGGCTGACAGAGGAAGGAGAAAGAATGGGGTACATTTTGAAACTGCTTTTTGTTTTAATTGAAATTAATGTTTTATTTTCTGAGAGGAATATCATATAAAAATATGAGAATTAAGCGCTATTGCTTTCGAAGAAACTAGTTTTTAAATGTTCTTTGTAGATTTTAATACTTACAGAACATTCTCATGTATTGTTCTAAAAAGTGTTGCCACCTTGACTCTCCTCTTTGTATTGCCACAAAATTACTGGATTATTTTTCCTTCATACCTTTTCTCTAGATGATGTAAGCTATTCATTGCATTAGATCACATCTGTAATGTATAAAATTAGGACAGCAACATGTGGTAAGAGAGCTCACTTCTGGAAATAAAATGTTCCTTATACTGGGAGTATATAAAGTATTATATACTTTATATATAATAGAAGTAAAAGTATTATATATTATGAAAACAAGGGACATAATTATGACGTACAATATCATGTTTTAAAAGAGACTAAGTTGTATGATTATGGGAATAATGGTTATGATCAAAGTGTATAATACTATGCATATTTTTAAAAAACTGGATACAACTAGTACATTGTTGTTGCAAAAGTGGAAATATGATGTAGGATAGAGGAAAATACATAATAAATTTTTTTTTAAAAAAAATAAAGTATTATTTTACTAAACTGTCTGGAAGTTGAGTCATGGCAATAGGACATCTTTTCTTTTTGGTTTGAAATGTTTCACTACTTATCCAAGCAGCTTCCTCAGTCGAAATAATAATAATAATAATAATAATAATAATAATAATAATAATAATAATAATAATAATAATAATAATAATAATAATAATAATAATAATAATAATAATAATAATAATAATAAAAGCCCAGTTGCCATGAACCAACTTCCAGATAACCCTACTGCATGACTGAGAATCTTCATTGATTTATTAAACTCTATTTTATTTATTTAATTTATTAATCATATTCATGTGGCCATTCATCTCGCAAAAAGCGAGCCTGGGCCATATACAGCAATACAAATGTGCAATATAACATACTGCAACTATAATTATTTCTTGCTTCAAGTCCTTAAGGGTATGCTTGCCTTAAAAAATAAATGAAGCTGTTCTTTTCACAGAAGAATAAGTGATCAGCAATGTAAATGACAGTGTTGTAATTATCTTTGATTAGCATCTATGCTAACTTTCAGAAAATAAAGTGGAAGTTGATTACCAATCACTAAGTATGGCTTTCATGTTCACCATAATTCCACTCATGAATATACATTAATCTGATGCATGACTTGTTATTTTTCTCTGCAAGTGAAAAACAGTCAGTCTTCCCCCCCACCCTGCCAAATTTGCAATGAAAACAGTTTTAAAGAAAATACAGATTGGAGAAATGATAATTGCTTTAGCATTTGGTTGTCTATGCTCCACATGAAGCAGGAACTGTGAATTTTATTGACTAAAACTGCAACACTTGATTAAATTGGCAGATGATAAGCATCAATAATAATTTGTATAGGAACACAAAGATGATGCACATGGAAAATTGAATTTCAGGCACCAGAGTAAGTTTAAAGAACGAGATGTGTCTCTTTTTAAGCATCTGCAATTCTTAAAGCACCCGTTTTGCTTCTTAAAATCATTCCAACCCAACTAAATGCAAAAACATCTGTTCACTAATGGAATGGTGGCAATTCAATGCAGCCAAACCACATTCTGACAAGAGGGCTCACAGAATAGGTTTTGCAATCAAAACTGTTCTGTTAAAGAAATCTCTACTCTACCCACTGGAATAAATGAATGCTTTTTGAAGTTCCGCTTCCCTGTCAGCAAATCTTGATATACCACCGTTGTCCTATACACCAATTCTCACAAGTCCAAACAAAGACAGGGAAGATTTCTACAAGGACCTGGACAGATTATTGGAACAACTACCGTCAGTGACGAATGTATCATTCTGGGTGACTTGACTTCAGTACTGGGAGTGGGGGTGGGGGGAGGGGGACAGATCTCAACAACTAGAATAGAATAGAATAGAATAGAATTTATTGCCCAAGTGTGATTGGACACACAAGGAATTTGTCTTGGTGCATATGCTCTCAGTGTACATAAAAAAAAAGATACGTTCATCAAGGTACAACATTTACAACACAATTGATGATCAATATATCAATATAAATCATAAGGATTGCCAGCAACAAGTTATAGTCATACAGTCATAAGTGGGAAGAGATTGGTGATGGGAACTATGAAACGATTAATAGTAGTGCAGATTCAGTAAATAGTTGAGGGAATTATTTGTTTAGCAGAGTGATGGCCTTCGGGAAAAAACTGTTCTTGTGTCTAGTTGTTCTGTTGTGCAGTGCTCTATAGCGTCGTTTTGAGGGTAGGAGTTGAAACAGTTTATGTCCAGGATGTGAGGGATCTGCAAATATTTTCACGGCCCTCTTCTTGATTCGTGCAGTATACAGGTCCCCAATGGAAGGCAGGTTGGTAGCAATTATTTTTTCTGCAGTTCTAATTATCCTCTGAAGTCTGTGTTTTTCTTGTTGGGTTGCAGAACCGAACCAGACAGTTATAGAGGTGCAAATGAGAGAGAACTAGAACAGAGACTTGGAGGACATGGGGTTGAAAAACTAAATATCAGTATCCTGCTGCTTCTGAGCCACTTTGCTGTCTTCCTGAGTAAGTCAGGCAGGAAATATGACCAGATAAACTAAATCTATAGGTAGTCCTCAATTTACAACCACAATGGAGCCCAAAATTTATGTTGCTAAGTGTGAAGTTTGTTAAGTGAGTTTTGCTCCATTTTACGACTTTTCTTGCCACATTTGTTACACAAATCGCTGCAGTTGTTAAATTAGTAACAGGGTAATTATATGAGTCTGGTCAGAAAGTCACAAAAAGGGACATCGCAATGGTCATAAATATGAAGTTGCCAAGCATCTGAATTTTAATCACATGATCGTGGAGATGCTGTAATGGTCATAAGTGTGAAAATTGGTCATATAAGTCACTTTTTTTCAGTGATGTTGTAACTTGGAATGGTCACTAAATGAACTGTTCTATGTTGAGGACTACCTTGTACTTTATTGTAAGGCTGCATGAAATAATATTGAAAGTCTGAAAGTACAAACTTTCTGCCCACCATTTTAACTGCTAGACTTATTAGCATATGTTCTTCCTAAATTTCTTTGTTAATTCTTAAACAGTTGCTGATTTTTGCCCCTCTTATTCAAAGGTTTTCTAGGCAGCATCTCCAGGTTATTCATGCATTCCATTACATGTGCCAAGCACAACATGTGACACACAAAACAATGTTCAGATTTTCAATCAAGCACAAAACAAACTGGATGCATTCCAGGTCCAAACATTGATATTTACTTGATTATGTCATAGTATATCAACACAGTCTAAGATGGCACCGCTGCAAGATCTAAAACGGACAGCTAACATCAAAAATGTCATCGAAAAAGGACAACAAAGAATGCTTTTTCTGTGCCAATTCAGAAAGCTCAAACTGCCCAAGGAGCTAATGATACAGTTCTACAGAGGAATTATTGAGTCTGTCATCTGCACCTCTATAACTGTCTGGTTTGGTTCTGCAACCCAACAAGACAGACACAGACTTTAGAGGATAATTAGAACTGCAGAAAAAACAATTGCTACCAACCTGCCTTCCATTGAGGACCTATATACTGCACAGATCAAAAAGAGGGCTGTGAAAATAGTTACAGATCCCTCACACACTGGACATAAACTGTTTCAAATCCTACCCTCAAAACAACGCTATAGAGCACTAGACACAAGAACAATTTTTCCCTGAACACCATCACTCTGCTAAACTAATAATTCCCTCAACACTGTCAAACTATTGACTAAATCTGCACTACTATTAATCTTCTCATCATTCTCATCACCCATCTCCTTCCACTTATGACTGTAACTTTGTTGCTTGTATCCTTACGATTTATATTGATATTGATTGTTTCCTGATTGCTTATTTGTACCCTATGACTATCATTAAGTGTTGTATCATTAAGTGTTAAATTTGTACCCTATGACTATCATTAAGTGTTGTAAGTGTTGTACCTTGATGAAGGTATCTTTTCTTTTATGTACACTGAGAGCATATGCACCAAGTCAAATTCCTTCGTTAACTCTTAAACAGTTGCTGATTTTTGCCCCTCTTATTCAAAGGTTTTCTAGGCAGCATCTCCAGGTTATTCATGCATTCCATTACATGTGCCAAGCACAACATGTGACACACAAAACAATGTTCAGATTTTCAATCAAGCACAAAACAAACTGGATGCATTCCAGGTCCAAACATTGATACTTACTTGATTATGTCATAGTATATCAACACAGTCTAAGATGGCACCGCTGAAGGCTGCCTTGGTGAAATGCTCTCTAATGGTTTCTTTATTTTTAATTATTCTTTGAGACTCACTATGGATTTCTCACTCATGAGACCGTCTGCTAAAAATTAAGCAACATTTCTTTAAGGAGCAGCTTTCTGTGATCTCACCCACCCCCACCCTTTACAAACGCGGAGGAGATTTTAACATAGGAAGAAGCAATTTCCCCAGAGCTATGGATTACCAAGAAAACCAAATGGAGGAAGCGGAGAAGGATAGGTAAACGGGTGGGGATTCCAATCAAGCTAAGAAATAAAAGAAATAAAACACTTCTGCCTTCAATTTTCCTAACCAATGTATATTCACTTGCTAATAAGATGGATGAAATACTCCTCTTAAACAGATATAATTCTGATTTTCACAATTCAACAGGCCTATGCTTCTCTGAAACCTGGTTAAATGAATCAATTGAAGATAGCAGCCTGCATATCCCAGGGTTTCAGATTGAACGATCAGACAGAATTACAGAAACATCTGGTAAAAAGAAGGGAGGAGGCTTATGCTTATATATCAACAACAGCTGGTGTCACGATTTAACTAGAATATAAAAATTCTGTGTCGAAAGCCTAAAAACATTAATTATCAACTGCAAACCATACTATTCGCCTCGTGAATTTTCCTCATTTCTTCTATTGCTGTTTATGTCCCACCATAAGCCTGTGTAAACAAGGTATTACGAATTCTAGCTGACCAAATTACTGTGTGACAAAATAAATAAATAAATAAATAAATAAAATATCAAAGGCAAAAAAAAATTATGGAGGCTGAAGCCAAATACCCTGATTCACTGGCAATTATTTTGGGAGTTCTAAACAAGGCAAACTTAAGGAAAGAGCTACCAAAATACTTTCAGCATGTCAATTGTCCCACTAGAGGCAAGAATACTTTAGACCAGGGGTGTCCAAACTTTTTTGAGTGAGGGCCAAATATAGAAAAATAAGCAAAGGCCCGGGCCACGGGGGGGGGGGGAATGGGCGTGGCTGATTTTGGGGTGTGGCTTGGTGGTCATGTGACTGGTGGGCGTGGCTAACTGCTCATGTGACTGAGTGGATGTGGCTATGGGCATAGAAACTACTCAGAGGGCTAAAAAAAGTAATTTTTGACCAGTCCTCACACTTATGACCATCCTCACATTTATGCCCATTGCAGCATTTTTAACAACCATATCACTCATTTCACAACTGCTTCTCTTCACCACGGTTACAAGATAGGGTGCAAAATGTAAAGATAGTTGTACGTGTGAGGACCAGTCAAAAGTGTGAGAACCTGTCAGAAATCACTTTTTTCAGCCGTCTGGGTAGTCCCTATGCACAGTTTAGGCTTAAGTATACTATATGTGTGAGTTATATATATGTGCATGTGTATCTCTATGTTTGTGTACGTGTGTGTTTGTGTTATGTTGATTTTTAATGTAATATTTTTAAATATAATTATTCAGAAAGGCATGCGGCCTGAAAACCTGGGACATTACAATACAGATGGATACAGTCAGTCTACTAAAAAGCAACAATATGTGGATATCATCTTCATTTAAGGGGAAAATGTTTCATATTCATTCATCTTGTTAGGTGTCCAAACTTGTCCTTAAGACTTGTGGACTTCAACTCCCAGAGTCCTCAGCCAGCAAAGCTGGCTGAGGAACTCTGGGAACTGAAGTCCACAAGTCTTAAAGAGACCAAGTTTGGACACCCTGATCTTGGCTTTGTTTTGTATTTGGTATGAACTTGAAACTCCTTCGTTATTCCTGCCCAAGGGGTGGAGGCGCGAGGAGCCTCACCAGGCGGCCCGAGGAAGGCGAGGATAGAACTGCTGGGCCGGGCACGCCAGCAGCCTCTTCGCGCTTGCCGCCGCCTCCTCCCCTCCCTTCGTTATTCCTGCCCGAGGAAGGCGAGATAGACCTGCTGGGCCGGGCACGCCCAGCAGCCTCTTTTGCGCTTCCCCCCGCCCCCTCCCCCCCTCCCTTCGTTATTCCCTGCCTGAGGAAGGCGAGGATAGAACTGCTGGGCCGGGCACGGCCAGCAGCCTCTTTCGCGCTTGCCGCCTCCTCACCTGTTTCTTGATGGCTGTCACTGCCGCCACGCGTGTCCGACATGGGGAGGCGCGAGGAGCCTCGCCAGGCGGCCCGAGGAAGGCGAGGGTAGAACTGCTGGGGGCAGGCACGGCCAGCAGCCTCTTTCCCGCTCGCCGCCTCCTCTGCCCCTCCTTCATTATTCCCGCCCATGGGGAGGAGCGCCAGTAGTAGTGAAAAGGGCCATATTAAATTATACTTCCAGAATTTGCTGCGGGCCAATAAAAACTGACCCGCGGGCCGCAGTTGGCCCGCGGGCCGTAGTTTGGACACCCCTGCTTTAGACCATTGCTACACAACAATAAAAGATGTTTATCGGTCTTTACCACGAGCAGCTGTAGGACACTCTGATCATTGCATGATTCATCTTGTACCTGCTTACAGGCAAAAACTTAAAACCACAAAACCAATAATTAAATCAATGAAGAGCTGGACTGAGGAGTCAAAATTAAAGCTACAGGCCTGCCTTGACTGCACTGATTGGAATATTTTTGAAGATACCTTTGCAGACCTGGATGAACTCACAGATACTGTAACATCATATGTCAGCTTCTGTGAAGACCTATGTGTACCAACAAGGAACTTGCGAATATACAGTAACAACAAACCTTGGTTCACAGCTAAACTTAAGCAGCTACGTCATTCCAAAGAGGAAGTCTACAGAAAAGGTGATAAAATGCTGTACAAGCAGGCCAGAAATGTATTAACAAGGGAGATCAGAGCAGCAGAAAGAAGCTACTCTGAAAAGCTAAAGGATCAGTTTTCAACAAATGAACCAGCAAACATGTGGAAAACTATTAAAAACATCACCGGCTATGGCAAACCTCCTTCCCAGGCTGAAGGTAATCAACAACTGGCAGATGACCTGAATGAGTTTTACTGCAGGTTTGAAAGGAAACTACAGCCACCTATCTCCACAACCCCCATCTCAGACACACCAACAACAGCCAAGCCTCCTACAACTGACCCCATTTCATTGGGTTCACAACCCCTAGTGATCACAGAAAAGGAAGTGCAGGACCTATTTCACAGACAAAAGCCAGGAAAAGCTCCAGGCCCAGACAAGATAACTCCTTCTTGCTTAAAAGTCTGTGCTGACCAATTGGCCCCCATCTTCACCCATATTTTCAATAAATCACTAGAGATGTGCTATGTTCCTTCTTGCTTCAAATGCTCTACCATCATCCCAGTGCCAAAGAAGCCCACCATCAAGGAACTGAATGACTACAGACCAGTTGCTCTAACATCTGTAGTCATGAAAACCTTTGAAAGGCTAGTGCTTTCCTACTTGAAAACCATCACGGATCCACTGTTAGACCCTTTGCAATTTGCATACCGAGCAAATAGATCAACAGATGATGCTGTTAATATGGCTCTGCACTACATCCTACAACATCTTGAGTCTCCTAAGACCTATGCAAGGGTCCTTTTGTAGACTTTAGTTCAGCATTCAATACCATCATTCCAGACATTCTCCTAACTAAGCTAAACCAGCTACAGGTACCGGAACAGGCTTGTAAGTGGATCACAAGCTTCCTAACAAACAGGAAGCAGCAGGTGAAGCTAAGCAAGATCACATCAAATACCTGTACAATTAGCACAGGGCCCCCCCCAAGGCTGTGTACTCTCCCCACTTCTCTCTGTATACCAATGACTGCATCTCCAATGATCCATCTGTTAAACTACTGAAGTTCGCAGATGACACAACAGTGATTGGTCTCATTCGAGACAATGATGAATCTGCATACAGACGAGAGGTCGAACGACTAGCCTTGTGGTGTGACCAAAACAATCTGGAACTGAACACACTCAAAACCGTAGAAATGGTGGTAGACTTTAGGAGAAACCCTTCCATACTTGCACCTCTCACAATACTAGACATCACAGTATCAACAGTAGAAACCTTTAAATTTCTAGGTTCTATCATATCGCAAGATCTAAAACGGACAGCTAACATCAAAAATGTCATCAAAAAAGGACAACAAAGAATGCTTTTTCTGCGCCAATTCAGAAAGCTCAAACTGCCCAAGGAGCTGCTGATACAGTTCTACAGAGGAATTATTGAGTCTGTCATCTGCACCTCTATAACTGTCTGGTTTAGTTCTGCAACCCAACAAGACAGACACAGACTTCAGAGGATAATTAGAACTGCAGAAAAAACAATTGCTACCAACCTGCCTTCCATTGAGGACCTGTATACTGCACAGATCAAAAAGAGGGCTGTGAAAATATTTACAGATCCCTCACATTCTGGACATAAACTGCTTCAACTCCTACCCTCAAAACAATGCTATAGAGCACTGCACACCAGAACAACTAGACACAAGAACAGTTTTTCCCTGAACACCATCACTCTGCTAAACAAATAATTCCCTCAACACTGTCAAACTAGTTACTAAGTCTGCATTACTATTAATCTTCTCATCGTTCCCATCACCAATCTCTTTCCACTTATGATTGTATGACTATAACTTGTTGCTGGCAATCCTTATGATTTATATTGATATATTGATCATCAATTGTGTTGTAAATGTTGTACCTTGATGAACGTATCTTTTCTTTTATGTACACTGAGAGCATATGCACCAAGACAAATTCCTTGTGTGTCCAATCACACTTGGCCAATAAAATCTATTCTATTCTATTCTATTCTATTCTATTCTATTCTATTCTATTCTATTCTATTCTATTCTATTCTATTCTATTCTATTCTATTCTTAAAGATGTCACAAACACTTGTGAGGCTCTCATTGTGGCTCTCTATAAAAAAAGGGAAGCAAATTAGCCTATAGAAACTACAGAAGTATCTCACTGCTTCCATCAAAGACAGATCTTTGCCCACTTTCGCCTGAAATAGACTTATAAAGCAACAGTCTTGGAAAAGAGCCTTCCAGAGATGCAAACAGAGGTGGTATTCAGCTAGTTAGTACCAGTTCAGTCGAACTGGTAGCGGAGATTGCTGGTGGGCCCAACCACCTGCCCCAGCTCTATGCCATCCTATTTAGGCACATTTTCAAGGCCGGGAGCATGCATGGAAGGTGCACGAGTGAGCAAAACGCATGCATGGAAGGCTGGGCAAATGCATTGCTGGTTCAATGGTGAACCAGTGATAAGAATATTGGAAACCCACCACAGGATGCAAAATGTACAGTAGACATATTTCTCATGAGCTGGACCAGAAGAAGTGCGTCAAGTAGAACAAGACTTTTTAACTCTGTCTTCATTGACCTAATAAAGGCATTTTACACTGTAAACAGGGAGAGTCTATGGATCATCTTGAGACATTACGGATGCCCAAAGAAATTTGTGAAGTTGGTTCAACTACTCCATGATGGAATAAAAGGATATTTAATTCAGATTTGCTCAGCAGCCATTTATTTTTGACTCAATGTCTTCTTGTTTTATTCGACACATTTTTTCGGTACCTCACTTGCACTACATCCAATCTATTTGCATTTTCCCCTGACGTATACAACTCACCTCTGTATAGCAAAGTGGATAGAAGCACATTATCATACATGGCCATTTTTGAATCTTTCAGTAATCTGTCTTCACCATAGGCCCCATATGCCTATTATCGTTCTATCCCTTTGAACGCTATATTATTCCTCCATCCATTTTTCCATCCTTAGATATCCTGCACAAATTCATCTAGTTGCTCTAATTTTCCAACATTAAATTTGCAAGTATGCATTCCATTTTCCCTGTTAAAACTACCTTGTTCTTTGATACGCTGATTTTCACATTCATACGCTTCACTGCATCATACAATCTAATGTATGTGGCAAATTATCGGGGTTCAAAGCCAACAATAATTCCCAGTCTGCAAACAGAAATGCAGTCGTACTCACAGCCCCTGTGAACACACCTCTGACATCAGTAACAGTGTTTATTGTGAAATTAACCATAAATATATTAAATAACCAAGGGGGTATCACACAGGCTTGTTTTAGTCCCTGTTCAGTGCAGACTCATTTATTAAACATTTCATTTATTGACATAAACTGAATAAAACATACTGTCATGTTTTACTTCCACTATTTACCCTTTTAGTGCATTCAGCAATTACACTTTAATTTCACATTCATGCAAAAAAAAAAAAAGATTCCATAATTTAAGCTTATTTACTTCATATGTCTCCCATAAAATAACACATGAACAGCAAGCTTTATTTCTCAGTGATTTGCTGGTAAGCAAAACGATGGAGTCACACTGAACATCTCAAATTTTGCTCAATTTTTTGTAAAATTCACTTAGAATTTTACCAAGCGATTTTCCAGGCGCACTCAATAAACTAACTCCTCTGTAATTTTTTTAATTCACTCTTGCTATCTTTCCCTTTGAATAAAGGAAGAATAACCCCCCCTAATCCAATGGTCAGGCAGGGCCTTCACACACAGCATGTTAAACAGGCCACGTTGCCAGTCCACCAACAACACCTATGTATTAACGTTTCTCAAATGATGCCTTTTATCCCTGCAACCTTTTTAGTTTTCAATATTATCACCTGCAAAACTTCTGTTTCATGATTTTGTTCCCCTCTTGGGCAGTAATATTTTTTAACATTTGTTTCACTTTTTCATTCCAACCTATCACATATACGTCTCCAGAATATGCCTTCTAACATTCCTTCACTTCTATTTCACCCAAACTCATTTCACCTTTTACCACTTTTATTTTTATTTCCAGTCACTTTGCTGAAGGCTACTCTTTTTCTTCTTTTTTTGGCTCTTTTCGCCCACTTTCAAAACAACATTTTATTCCAGTCATTTTCTCTGTCTCTTTTAATCTTACTTCCTCCATGTTCTTTTGAGTACATTTATTGCATTTTTTTCTGTATATACAATCTCTTTCTCATCCTATTTTTTGTAACTATCGTTCTCATACATATGTAACATTTTTCACTTCATCATTCCACCAAATATTATTTTTCAGGCTTCCCATTATGGAACTGTATACTCTGTAATATGGTATAATCCAGGGGTGAAATGTAAATTTGTAAATTTATAAAATTTAAATTTGTAAACTGTAAATGTAAATGTGAAATTTGTAAAAAAAAAAAAAATTTTTTTATTTAATTAAACTTTTATACGGCCCTTCTCCCGAAGGACTCAGGGCGGTGTACAGCCGTCATTTAAAACAATTAATGTACATACTAAAATAACAATTAAAAAGCTTATTCAATAAAAGGCCAAAATTAAAACCGTCTAATAGACCATATAAAATACCCAATAAAATTACAATTACAAATTAAAAATTTTAAATTTAATGTTTAAAAATCAGGCCAGTCCCGCTTGGATAAATAAATAAGTTTTCAGTTCCCGGCGAAAGGTCCGAAGGTCAGGCAATTGGCGTAAACCACGGGGAAGTTCGTTCCAGAGGGTAGGTGCTCCCACAGAGAAGGACCTTCCCCTGGGGGCCGCCAGCCGACACTGCTTGGCGGACAGCACCCTGAGAAGACCCTCTCTTGAGAGCGTACGGGTCGGTGGGAGGCATGTGGAAACAGCAGGCGGTCCCGTAAGTACCTGGGCCCTAAGCCATGGAGCGCTTTGAAGGTGGTAACCAAAACCTTGAAGCGTACCCGGAAGACCACAGGTAGCCAGTGCAGACTGCGCAGGAGTGGTGTTACCCGGGAGCAACGTGGTGCACCCTCAATCACCCGCGCAGCTGCATTCTGGACTAACTGAAGTCTCCGAGTGCACTTCAGGGGTAGCCCCATGTAGAGAGCATTGCAATAATCCAGGCGAGAAGTGACGAGAGCATGAGTGACCGTGCATAAGGCATCCCGGTCAAGAAAGGGGCGCAACTGGCGGACCAGGCGAACCTGGTAAAAAGCTCTCCTGGAGACGGCCGTCAAGTGATCTTCAAACGACAGCCGTCCATCCAGGAGAACGCCCAAGTTGCGCACCCTTTCCGTTGGGGCCAGTGACTCGCCCCCAGCAGTCAGTTTGTTACTACCAGTTCTATGAGCGTGGCTTGGTGGGGGGGTAATGTGACTGGGTGGGCGTGGCCAACTTTTTTTTTTTTTTTAGTTTTAAAAGCATTTTTTCTACAACCTCTTCAGCTGAAGAGTTTGTAGAAAAAATGCTTTGAAAGGGTTCTGACGATTCCAGCTGAGCCGCACGATCATCAGAGGCTTTTTTTTTACTTTTAAAAGCATTTTTTCGGCCAAAGGAAAAAATGCTTTTAAAAGTAAAAAAAAACACTCTCTGATGATTGTATGGCTCAGCTGGGCATGGGTGGGTGGGGCAGGGAATTTTGCTACCGGTTCTCCAAACCACCCGCCACCATCGCTGGATTGGACGGGAGCATTTCACCCCTGGTATAATCCTTTCTACTCTGGTCCAAGTGGTTTCCACATCATTTTTCTTTACACCTGCATTCCATTCATTCTAATGAGAGACAAATCTATCTTCTACTACTTCTCCCTACAAAGCTCATATTTTCTGTTTCTAAATTCATTGTGTTTTCATTTTGGCTTCTTTTATTTTATTTTTTTCATATTCATTCTCCCAGTCCTCAAAATGTACTCATCACTGTTGTGTCCTTTACTAATTCTCTCAGTATTGTTTCATCATAAGCAATGTAATTAATCATGCTTTTTTTTTATTTCAGAAGACTCAGAACTTGTAAACTACACAACTAAGATCTTGCAGAACTCTATTTTCTGGTCAGTTAATGTTATACATACGTACAAGAGGGGTGTGGCGACCTAGGGGTGAAGACACTCACCTCTTACTAAGAAGGTTGAGAGTTCAATCCTAGGCAGTGGCAGACTTCTCTACTAGGGTGCAAAGAGAAAAATATCTGCTGCGAACTCCATATTGGCATCAGGAAGGGCATCTGGCCAGCTCCATTCAGTCATCCCATCTACACCCTAAATAAAGCGATTACAGGATCATAAAAATAAAAAAAAGTTGTGCAAACAAACAAATGCACATGGGGAGGAAGAAAGAGGGAGGAGGAAATTGTGGAAAAACTGGCCACTTTGTACATGAATATCTTGTGTGATGTAGAGAATGTTTTGAAATCAAATGCCCTGACTACTTCAAATCTGGCTTGCTAAGAAGTGAGATTGCCCCAGTTCCCAACACCTCCGAAGTTGAGGCACCCAGAATGGAACCCCTAAATGCAGTTCAAGGCATTATCAGTTAATTATTTCTACCGCATTACCTACCCAGACAGTCTCAGAAACATGACTGTGATGTGTTATAGATTCCTCTGGCACTGATAAATGGCTGAGTGTTATCTGGATGATGATCTGATTTGACTTTGGTTTCACAATCTCTTCCTGAGCTTGATGACAATTTGCCCCTTTGCACATACTTTTCATAACAGGTCTGGTCGATTATCAAACAAAATGATTTTTAACCAAGGAGGTTTTGGCTAACAGATAAGATTTTCAGGTCTTGTGCCAAGTCCCCATAGGTACTTAAAACCTTTTGAATTCAAATTGCAAGGTGACAGGTAAATACATTTTCTTTCTCTCCCAGCAAGACAATTGGCCTGATCTTTTATCTGTGACCGAATTTTTTATTTATTTATTTGTCGATTATGTATTAGATAATATATATAAGAATACATAAAATGAATACAATTAAAGGGAACATTAGGACAGGGATGGTAGGCACGCTGGTGTTCTTATGCACGTTTCTTGCTATAACAGGATGATTTGTGGCTCTACTCAGATTTCACAGTTTTAAGCCATGCCTTCTGAGAATACTTTCAGGTCAGAAATCTCCTACCTCCATAAACTGCAAGTTTTTCAGTGTCTCAAGGATCAATTGGATCATGCCAAAGCTTCCTATGATGGTCTGCTAATTGTCATCACTAGGAAAGCCATTCCCTTGGTGTTGGGGACTTTCTATTAGATTTCTGTTCTCTACCCTACTGTCTAAAAATCTGGTTGTAAAGTTTATTGGAATGTTTTCTGTACTTGCACAGATCAATCCTTTCAGCGGCACCTCCAACCACACAAAAGATACTTCCTGTTTTTGAATCCTGGTCTTGAAACACTTCCCTTTCCTTGTGTTCCCCAGTACACTTCAATTAAACACAGGACAAACATGAAGTGGACTGTATTCTGGACTCCTCACAAAGGAAAAGCCAATATTTAATTTAGTTGATAAATTATCATAGCTCCTGTTTGTACTTATTTCTTTTGTAGATGTTTTAATTGTTTTACAGTTGTAGAATTGTAAACTACCCAGAATCACTTGGCTGAGTTGAGCAGCTATAGAAATCAAAGAAAGCAAGACCGAGCTGGTGTCAGGCTCAAATACAAGAATGACATGTGGCTATTCTTCCTTATTTTTTTACACCTATAGACAAAATGTTGCCAGACTGAAGACTCTACTATCTGCATGTACATTATACTCTGTGAATTATTAGGGAGGGAATGTCATCACTCTCTTTCTCTTATTCTTATCCTCTCTTACAATCTAATATCTAGATTGAGTTGCCTCTTACTCCTCTGGAATGCAATCCCTCCTTTCTGAGAATCTACTTCCTTGCCACATTCCATCACAATCATCTGCTATTCTCTGCCCACACTAAATACAGATTACAGATTAACAGAGTCCAACACCACGCCCCCCAAGCAGTAGACCCTACACCATTTCTGACAGATATCAGTCCAGCCTCCTCTTGAAAGCCTCCAATGATGAAGCTCTCACAACTTCTGAAGGCAAGCCATTCCACTGGTTGACTATCAGAAAATTTATCCTTATTTCTGGATTGAATTTCTCCTTGTTCAGTTTTCATCCATTATTCCTTGTCTGGCCTTCAGGTGCTTTGGAAAATAGCTTGACCCTCTCCTCTCTGTGGCTGCTCCTCAAATATTGGAAACACTGCTATCATGTCTCCCCTGGTTTTTCTCTTCACTAGACTATCCATGCCCAGTTCCTACAACCATTCATCATATGTTTTAGCCTCCAGTCCCCTAATCATCTGGGTTGCTCTTCTCTGCACTCTTTCTAGAGTCTCAACTTTTTTATAGTGTGGACCAAAACTGGATGCCATATTTTAGGTGTTGTCGTGTCCCCCTCCCACTCCGACGAACGGGTCTAGGAAGTTCGTATCAAGCATGGCCACAAAGCCTCTGCAGCTTTGCCAAATTCCTTTCAGATTTTTCAGGACAGGCAGGAATCCAAGTTGTGACTTCAGCAAACTAAATGAGACTTTGCTTGACTCAAAGTTGCTTGACTCAAGCTGGTCCTTTATATAGGCTGTGGGATGTGGCTCCATGACTCAGCATTTATCTAGGCCTGCCCCTCCCTTCCTTCTGCTGACGTCGCCTCTCAGATCTCCGGAAGTGGGGATCCTCCCACTGTGAATTCTCTTCCGCTGGATCTGCTGCCAGTAATTCCAGCATGTGGCTGGCTCCCTGCTCACACACTGTAGGAGTGAGGTTTGTTTGTTCATTCCTGACATCCTGTCCGGTCATGGGGCCAGGGCTGGGGGCTGGAGGCATGACAGGCCATTAATCTTCATTATCAGACTCCAAATCTGATAGCAGGCCCGGGAGGAGATGGGAGGGGCCCGGCTGAGGAGAGGTGGGAGGACGAGGCACAACAGGTGTGGTCTTACTAAGGCTTTATAGAGTGGTATTTGTACCTCACTTGATCTTGATTGTATCCCTCTGTTAATGCAATTTAGGATTGTGTTGGCATTTTTGGCTGCCGCCACACACTGCTGGCTCATATTTAATTGTCCACTAAGACTCCAAGTTACTGCTATTAAAACTGATTTCATTCAGTCTATATGTGTACTTTTGGTCTTTCTTACCTAAGTGTAAGACTTTACTTTTCTCTACATTAAATTTCATTTTGTTAGATAGTTGGTTAGTAGGCAAAAAAGAGAGGTATATAGACTTTGTTTCTGACACTGCACCTGCTTCTTTCTTCACAACTCTAGTATGAGGGAATAAGAGAGAGAAAGGTATGATCCCCAAGACTAAGATACCTTGCAATATATAGCTAGAAATTACGTTTGCACACTGTATAACACAAGGCAACAGTTGTATCATCATGGTTTCTTAAACCACCACTGTGACCTTTACTCATGCGCAAACTTACCAAGTGATATGATTTAATTAAAGAAAGGAAGTCAGGCAGCCATATAAGCAGTGGTGGGATTCAAGTGATTTAACAACCAATTCTCTGCCCTAATGCTTTCTTCCAACAACAGTTTACCAAACTGCTCAGAAAGTTAACAACCGGTTCTTGCGAAGTGGTACGAACTGGCTGAATCCCACCACTGCATATAATGCATCTGAATGAGAGTAGTGTTAAATTTTGTAATATGAAATCCATCCATTCTCACAGATGCTCTAGGATGCTGCATAAAGCACAATGCATGGACATAATATTGCCATTCTGCAAAACTGCTGCATCAGCAATCAGAATATTTTGTCTTCTAGGTTAAGCCTCATGCTTGTGTCATTTGAATATATTTAATCTACTGCTGTAAATAAAATTGAATGCATTATATCTGCATAATAAGCATTCTCCAACTTCTGTTCTCTCTTAGAAATGTAAGTTTCACATTTCCGATTCATTGAAAAGATACTTATTATTTCTGAATGCATTTATTTCCTGAGACAAAGCCCAAGCACATTATTAAATATTCAAATTATTCCAGAACACAGGAGAAAATAAGTAGAGTTGGCAAGTGAGTTTGACCAATGCCTGTCAAAGATCATGAATAAAATTGTGAGCTTTTTGAAATTAAATATCTTTCCCGACAGAAGACCTGCTCTGAAACATAACACAATGTATTTATCCACTCCAGATAAAGTGGATTCCAAACCAAAATAAACAGTGTGGTTGTGCTGGATGAGAAAATGAATCTTAAGGTTCAAGTAAATTGATGAAAACATGGACCCAGTCTGGAGCTGCTATGCTAAATTCCATATTGAGGATAATTGGGAAAGGAATCCAAGAAGTAGAAACTATGAGTATTATAGTTTATCAGGTAGGGGTAACTTTTCACAGTATCTGATGAATTAGTAATGTCATATTTGTATTATCCTCAAATAATCCAAGGGAGTCTACCTTTGAGAGTGATTCAAATTCTGCAATCTAGGAGTCTTGAATGGTTCAATTGCATTATTTAGTAAAGGATTTTATTGCTCTTTCCCTAATTATTCGTTACCCTGAATAATCTTCAGAATGGAAGCAGCAAAATATCCCAGGCAAAATCAGGACTAAATTAATTTATGAAATCCCTACTGTCCTATGCATCTATCCTGTTTCTCCTACACACAAGTTGTAGGGTACTATCAAATTTTTGAACTTTCAATTTCCAAACATTAGGGGTGCTCAAAAGTTGTGACATACCTTGGGGATTGTAAATATATTTTGGTTACTTTAACATAATTTAGATGTGGTTGGTAAGTACTACGTAAGTATCATAACTTTTTAATATTTTGTTTGTTTCATTGTTTCCTAAAGAGCAGTCAGTTGTGATGGGGAGAAGATCAATTTCAAAGGAATGCCGTATAACCTTGAAAAAGGTATTTGGGAGCAGTTAAGGCAATGATAACTCAATCCTAGGAAAGGCTAAGAATTGAGAAAGAAGATCAAATTACTCCTGTCTTGAATCAGTTTTGTATAAAATAGAATAGAAAACATGCTGGCTGGGGAATTTGAGTGTTTAAATCCATACATCCTAAAGTTGCAAAAGTTGAGAAACACCGCCATATAGCAATAAAGTAGCATAAAAATAAAATGAAAATAAAAATAATAAACAATTCAAAGAAGCAAACAGTACTTCTTAGATATCTTCAGTATTTTGACTTGTTTATAAAAATAATATCTCTTTCCTAGCCTTGCTCTAACCCATAGGGCTGCAACATTTTCAGCATGATGCCCACCTGTGAATTAAGAGTGCCCTTCCAATATTTGGAGTGTTTTTTCACTGAAAACTGAAATTGCATTCATTCACTAAGATCTTCTCCTAGATTGTGCTAAACTTTCCTAATAGTTGTTTTTAAATGGTTGGCAGATTACATATCCATATTCATATCCATATAGTAGAATATACTTGTGTTTTTATTTACATGTATGATATTATTGAAAAATACTTTGATACTTTAAAAAATTAAACATGAATTAAAATTGCTTTAAGTAAAATTGAAGTTGTGATTGAATTCAGATTAATAGTTGTTTTTTAAAGTGAAAATTTTAGCAAGCAACCTGTGATTAAATCAAACTGGTTTAGATAGAAGCAAGAGAACATCTATTCTTGTATCCAAATTTTGAATTTCAAACTGAGATGGTATTGTGCCATAGGCAGTTAATTTACTTTTTCACTGCCTGAAATTATTTATTACCAAAAGATATGAATTCTGGCTGAAGGAAATGAAGCAGTTATCCTTTGATGGTATATCATGAGAGAAATAGACCTGCCAATTAGCAGCTATGTCTGAACCAAGTATACAGGCTATTAAATAGCCCAGGCCTTCTTCTCTGACTAAGTGAAGGCAAAGGTGAAATTTCCACATGCTTGTCTTGACAACTTTAAGGTGTTTGGGGGATTTTTTAATATTTACTCCTAAATCTCATCCAAAGCCCTAGCATTTCCATGTTGCTTCCCATCCAAGTATTAACCACGTTTAACCCTACTTAGATTTTCAAATTAAATTGTAACATGCTGCTTGCCAGCATCATATCATAGAATGGTATCTGAATTTTTCAACTTAACTGTCCCTATCAGCATGGCCATCTTGATTGAAGAAGAAGATAGATAGATGATAGACAGACAGACGATAGATAGATAGATAGATAGATAGATAGATAGATAGATAGATAGATAGATAGATAGATAGATAGATAGATAGATAGATAATAGATAGGATGTAGATAGATATAGATGAAATAGAGACAGAAATAGAGAGACAGAGAGACAGACAGACAGATATTCTGGTTTCTGATCAGTAGGTTTGCCCACTTTTCAATAATTAGCAAATTTGGAATAATTAATTCCAATAGTGGATCTTGATCAACTGATTTCAGCTTTTAGCTGCTTCTATTCATTTGCCATCCCCAATTGCCATCCCCAGTATCATTTGCATCTCCATATTGGTAAAACACTGAAGAAAGCAATTAAAATATGATCATAGACACGATGGCAACAAAGGTATTATTTTAAAGAACACTACAGAGTGTGCATGTGAATTCTGAAACATTGATAAAAATCTTACAAAATCATATGTTTATTGCTTTATTAAGGTTTATTGTTTCATCAGGGCACCCACATGTTTCAATGTTTATATAATTGTGACTTATTGTTTGCTTTTTCATGTTAACGATTATTATAGATATTCAGATTTGAATTAAATAATATGAATGCTTTCGTGCAAAACATGTATCCTAGTACTGAGCTTCATATTTGGAAACTAGCAAAATTGGAATAAAGGAGTAGTTTACAAAAACCAATTTCCTTTTGGAAGAAACATGAGGGAATTCTGAGCTCAAAATCCAGAGGGGAGAAAAGATTTGTTACAAGGAGTAATTTAGAGATATCTGTAGAACAAAGGCAAACAATAATACAAATCTATGAGAGATTTAATCTTCCTTGTTTTCTGCCATAGCTTTTGAACTCCTTTTCCTGTTAATTAAACTTTATTTTGTGGTTCTGAATAAGATTTTATCATCTGTCTTGTAATTTATCTCATCCTATATTATTAACAAAAAGGGAAATAAATGAACCCCTGTCCTATCTCAGAAGTTTGGTCTGCAGTAGAAGATTGATGAAAGACGGGTCATGAGATGCAACTAAAAGCCAGATGTAGATATGGAAGCTGTTCCTCAAATACTTGTCTGAATTTAAACAGAAATGTATAACTGGTAAATGAATAAGACCCATTCTTATGTAGATCCATGTAGCCAAGGACAACATTTATCATTCGACTTCTTGTTCATTCAGAATTTCTATTTTTCATCAGGTTTCTTTAAATTATTTATTATTATTTATTAGTTTATCAAACATGTACAAGGTAGCAGGTATGAAAATGAACATGGACATGGACATGAATGAAGGAAGGAAATGAATACAAATAAATGGGGACAGTAGGACAGGGATGGTAAACATGCTGGTGCGCTTATGCATGCCCCCTTTACGGGACCTCTTGGGAATGGGGTGAAGTCCATGGTAAAGTTGAAGCTGTGAGGGTTTGAGGATGTGACAACGGAGTCAGATAGAGCATTCCAGGCATTGACCACTGTGTTGCTGAAGTCGTATTTTCTGCAATTGAGTTTGGAGCGGTTTACCTTGAGTTTGTATCAATTGTTTGCCCGTGTATTATTGAGGTTGACGCTGAAGAAGTTGTTGACAGGTAAGACATTGTAGCAGACAATTTTGTGTACTATGCTTAGATCTGACCGCAGGTGGCGCAGCTCCAGATTGTCCAAGCCCAAAATTTCAAGCCTGTGGCATAAAGGATTGTATTGTGAGTAGAGAAGTGGAGTACTCTTCTCGTGAAATGGAGAATGGACCCTCTCAATCACATTAATGTCTCATATAGTGTGGATACAGATAAGCTGTATTCAAAAATTGGTCTGGCAAAGGTTTTGTAAGCTCTAGTTAGCAATACAATGTTACGGGAGAAGAAGCTTCGCAAAATTAGGTTAACAATTCTTAATACCTTTTTAGAGTCCTTTTATAATCTCCTTTCAGACCTCTTGATCTTTTTCATTTTTAAATCCAATAGATTCTATGGAATATTCTCTAAAATACTACTGATAACTATCTTAAGCAAAATGAATTTATTTTGTTTTAGGGTACTGATCTGAAATTTGTGTTGTATATGCATGTCCACCCTCCCAATACACATTGTAATTCATTATTCCTCTATTAATACTTACTATTTTGAATTTAATAAAAAATAACTTCACCTTTAACTATGTGTCTAATTATGCATATTAGTTATGCAAGTAATACTAAACTATTAATATTTACTAAAAACTTTGCATTTCTAAAAAATAACTTTACCTTTAATTATGTATCTAACATATGGAATCATTAATATACAGATCAATACAAATTTTATACTCTGATATCTATAAGACCCAAATCAATAATATAGCATTACTTATAGTCTTATTTAGAACCTCATCAAACTGTAAATTACTAAAGATTATACTAAATCGATTCAGACAGGAAAGGTAGCATTAACAGGATCAGTTAGGATGGATTAAACAATAAAATCGTTTTGTATTGCTCCTACTTTTCAATCACATTTGATTTTAATAATAATAATAATAACAACAGAGTTGGAAGGGACCTTGGAGGCCTTCTAGTCCAACCCCCTGCCCAGGCAGGAAACCCTACACCATCTCAGACAGATGGTTATCCCACATCTTCTGAAAAATGTTCAGTGTTGGGGAATTTACAACTTCTGCAGGCAAGTTGTTCCACTTATTAATTATTCTAATTGTCAGGAAGTTCCTTAGTTCTAAGTTGCTTCTTTCCTTGATCAGTTTCCAACCATTGCTTTTTATTCTACCCTCAGGTGCTTTGGAAAATAGTTTGACTCCCTCTTCTTTGTGGCAACCCCTGAGATATTGGAACACTGCTATCATGTCTCCCCTAGTCCTTCTTTTTATTAAACTAGACATACCCAGTTCCTGTAACCGTTCTTCATATGTTTTAGCCTCCAGTCCCCTAATCATCTTTGTTGCTCTTCTCTGCACTCTTTCTAGAGTCTCAGTATCTTTTTTACATCGTGGCGACCAAAACTGAATGCAATATTCCAAGTGTGGCCTTACCAAGGCATTATAAAGTGGTATTAACACTTCACGTGATCTTGATTCTATCCCTCTGTTTATGCAGCCCAGAACTGTGTTGGCTTTTTTAGCAGCTGCTGCACACTGCTAGCTCATATCTAAATGGTTGTCCACTAGGACTCCAAGATCCCTCTCACAGTTACTACTATTGAGCAAGGTACCACATATATGGTACCTGTGCATGTTGGTTTTTTTGCTTAAATGTAGAACCTTACTTTTTTCACTGTTAAATTTCATTTTGTTAGATAGCGCCCAATGTTCAAGTCTGTCAAGATCCTTCTGTAACTTGAGCCTATCTTCTGGAGTGTTGGCTATTCCTGCCAGCTTGGTGTCATCTGCAAATTTGATGAGTTCCCCATCTATCCCCTCATCCAAGTCATTGATGAAAATGTTGAAAAGTACTGGGCCTAAAAGAGAGTCTTGGGGTACTCCACTGCATACTTCCCTCCATGTGGATATAGTTCCATTGAGGACTACACGTTGAGTGTGGTTGGTCAGCCAGTTACAAATCCATCTGGTGGTGGTGCTGTCTAACCCACATTTTTCTACTTTATCTAGTAGTAGGTTATGGTCTACTTTATCAAATGCTTTACTGAAGTCCAAGTAAATGATATCGACAGCATTCCTCTGGTCCACTAATTTTGTCACTTTGTTAAAGAATGCAATAAGATTAGTCTGGCATGATTTGTTTTTGACAAACCCATGTTGGTTTTTACTTTGGTTTTTGACAAACCCATGTTGGTTTTTACAATACTTTGTTTGCTTCTAGGTGTTCGGTGATTCATTGCTTGATTATCTTTTCCAGAATCTTCCCCAGTATTGAGGTCAGGCTGATAGGTCTGTAGTTTCCTGGATCTGTTTTTTTCCCTTTTTTGAAGATGGGAACTACATCAGCTCTTTTCCAGTCCTCTAGCAGCTCCCCTGTGCTCCAGGATCTTTGAAAGATAGATAAAAGAAAAGAAAAGAAAAGAAAAAGATAAAAGAAAGAAAGATAGATAAAATAAAATCTTTGAAAGATTTTATTTTATTCAAAATTTGCTTTCTTTGTTATTAGCTGACTTATTCTTAGAGAGATGGTAATTCCATGCAGCTCACCTAGATGCAAATTTTATATTTAGCAGTAAAAAATAATCTTAAAGATAGATATGGAGATGGGAACTACATTCAGGTAGATGATAGATAGATAGATAGATAGATAGATAGATAGATAGATAGATAGATAGATAGATAGATAGATAGATAGATAGAGTGGTGAGATTCAGCCAGTTCGCATCACTTCGGGAGAACCAGTTGTTAAGTTTTTGAGCAGTTTGGTGAACAGGTTGTTGGAAGAAATCATTAGGGCAGAGAACTGGTTGTTAAATTATTTGAATCCCACCACTGGATGGGTGGATGGATAGATAGATAGATAGATAGATAGATAGATAGATAGATAGATAGATAGATAGATAGATAGATAGATAGATAGATAGATAGACACTCAACAGTTTGTGAATTTCTATCCAATTTTGACTTTTATGAACATCTTCTCTCTTTAAATATGAATATTGCCATTCATCTACTTTACAAAATTACAGTGAAACCATGAATACTAGTTGTTGTTGGGTTTTTTAAATTATTATTATGATGAAGAAGTTGATAATCTATTTTAGTGGTACTGGTTCCTCTACTCCCATAAAATTGTCTTTCTATCACCACTCTTCCTTGGTCTTTATGTATTCCTCATCAGTTTTTATGAATTACTATTCTATGCCAGAGACCGAAGCAAGTAAAATGTCAATTTCATTGAGTTCAGCTAATTTTTGCTATAAATTACCAAAACCGTGTTTTATTCAGCCAGACTTTCATTAGGCTCTGTGCCAGCTTGAACAAAGCCCTTGACCTTTTGTAGATTTTTCACAGTCTAGCAAAGATGGCTTCTAATTCACTCTTTTCCCACAGATATAATTTCCTGATGTTGGTGTATAACTAAAAAAAAAAAGTAAAATGTCATTGAGCCTTTGCAAATAATAAAATATAACTTCATCTGCAGTTTCCTTTATCTGTCAAGTTCACTTTTATATCAAGAGCTTTAACAATAACATATGGTACATTTTTTTTTCACAACTTGATTTGAGTATTTAGTTTTCAGTCTTCTGAAAATGCTTGACTCAAAGAAGCAATGCTGAGATCATGGCTAACAATTCATCAAGTTTACTCTGCCTGGTTTCAAAAGATCAGAAATATGATTTAATTCATTTTAACAAGTATAATAGCTAAAGTTATACTTAATATTATCATTAGCGTCAAGTGCGCTTTTTAATATTTGCTTGTATTAAGTTTCAGTCTCCTTTCTCCTAATCTTTAACCTTTTACTATTTTGGTAATGATAATGGGATAGTTATAGAAAACAGTCACCTGTTTTAAAACCCGATAATATCAAGCTGTCTAGTCCATCATGCTGTCACGATCCAAATAGTTAGAAGTAAAAACAACAAAAAAACCTCAAAGGGGAGACTTGATGGACCACTGCGTCTTTCTCTGCTATCTGTTTTCTATGTTTCCTGCTACAGAGGATCACTGAGCCACAGTGGTGCAGTGGTTAGAATGCAATATTGCAGGCTATTTCTGCTGCTTGCAATTTGGCCGTTCAAATCTCACCAGGCTCGAGACTGACTCAATCTTCCATCCTTTTGAGGTGAGTAAAATGAGGACCCAAATTGTTGGGAACAATATGCTGACTTTGTAAATTGCTTAGAGAGGGCTGTAAAGCACTGTAAAGGAGTATATAAGTCTAAGTCTAAGGGGCCGGTTTAGCTCACGCTGGTAAAGCCTGTTATTAAGAACACAGTAGCCTGCAATTACTGCAGGTTCGAGCCCGGCCCAAGGTTGACTCAGCCTTCCATCCTTTATAAGGTAGGTAAAATGAGGACCCAGATTGTTGGGGGGGCAATAAGTTGACTTTGTAAAAATATACAAATAGAATGAGACTATTGCCTTATACACTGTAAGCCGCCCTGAGTCTTCGGAGAAGGGCGGGGTATAAATGTAAAAAAAAAAAAAAAAAAGTGCTATTACTATTGCTATCATAACCTCATTATCCAGGGGTGAAATGTTCCCAGTTCGGACTGGATCGCCCAATCCTGTAGCGATGGCAGTGGGTAGTTCGGAGATAGCAAAAATTCCTGCCCCCCCCCCCAAGCCCAGCTGAGCTGTGCGATCATCAGAGGCTTTTTTTTAACTTTTAAAAGCATTTTTTCTTTGGCCAAAAAAATGCTTTTAAAAGTAAAAAAAAAGCCTCTGAAGATTGTGCGGCTCAGCTTTAACTATCAGAGGCTTTTAAAAGCCTTTTTTACAACCTCTTCAGCCAAAGGGGTTGTATAAAATTGTTTTTAAAAGGCTCCTCTGGTGATCCCAGCTGAGTTGCTTGATCATCAGAGGCTTTTTTTTTAAAGGTAAAAAAAATGCTTTTAAAAGAAAAGAAAAGCCTCTGATGACCAGGCAACTCAGCTGGGATCATCAGAGGAGCCTTTTAAAAGCATTTTTTATACAACCTCTTCGGCTGACGCCCACAGAACTGGTAATAACAAATGTTACATTTCATCCCTGCCTTTATCCCCTTGAGGAGGAGGAGGAGGAGGAGGAGGAGGAGGAGGAGGAGGAGGAGGAGGAGGAGGAGGAGAAAGGGAGGGTTCAATCAGGGAAACGTAATCAGGGGGAACAAATAAACAAAAGCTTAATTAATATGTTTACTTTACCTATTTCATTCACCATTCACTCATGTGCAAGCTATAAAACAGGATCAAAGCAATAATGGCAGCAGAACACTAACTCAAGTGAAGGTTTCCACATGGCAAATGTCTAGCAAGCAAAAGTGAATGAGAAACCAAACCAAACCAACAGAATCTGGTTCCATAGTTTATGGCTCTAAAATAAATAATGACTTATTCATAGAACTCTACGAATGAAGACGTGACTGCTTTGCATGAAATGCAAATTCAGTTACAGTCATATGTGCTCTAGTTGCATTTAGTAAACAACAGATGGAGAGTCATATTTTAACTTGAAATAATACAATATAAAACATCTATGTTTTATATTAAATGTGGAACTTGTGAGACACAATTCCCTTAATTTAGCATTTTTGTATCCTTCCATTTCTTGAAGACAGAACCTTACATCCTAAGGCCCTCATGATCCAGGTAGTTTCCAAAAGTCTTGGATGTCACTTCTAGACACCTTCTTAAGCACAAAGGGAGTTAATTTTAAATAAGTGGGCAATAATTATATTAATTAAATTAAATTTAAATTAAGTTTAAATTAATGTCTTATGGAGGATGTGCCTGCTGTTGTATCATTATTCTTCTGAGTCTGCCCATTTTGTCCTGGCTTTGCTTACTTTTCCAGTTTCATTATCAACATGACACTAAAAAGTATTTGGTCTTAAATTTAAAAACAAAACAAAACCCAAACCAACAATTCCCTGCCCCCCATCTTTGCTTTAAGGGGTTTAAGGAATATGAGTCACATCTCACAAAATATAAAATGGATCGAGCTAAGATATATCATAGTTTGCAAATGAAGTTAATTGCCAAGTGATCATTTAAATCCATGTTTTATTGATCCAGGTATGATAATGGTGTGGAGTTTGATAGATACTATGATACAGAGACAAAACCCTTCTGTCAATGGAAATATCGAAAAAGTTCTGTCCAGATGAAAAAAGGAACAATTGTTGACTTGAGCTGACAATTTTTATCATTACCTTTATATTAATGAATAAAGGATCATTAAATAAAATAAAATAAAGGTAATTTAGGAATAATGATGATGTGTCAGTACCAGATGATAGTAGAATAGAAAATAAGGAATTGGAGAAAAAATGCAAAATAATTTTCAAGAATTGAAAATTGAAACTGAGAGATTATGGCATAAACTGGCTATTTTAATCTCAGGGGTTATCAGCACCTGGGGTGCCGTACCCAAAAAAATTGGAAGCCACTTTAAAGAAAATCTGTGCATTGATAAAAAAAATTCATCTGTCAACTACAAAAGGCCACAATGCTTGGATTCACATCAAAACATTACAATGTCCTAGTTTCTTGGGAAGAACTCAATACATATGAGGCTTATACCTGCTAAAGAACTGGCAACTGTGATTTTATCTTTTTGTATACATATAATAATAAATAATTCTTATTTTTTTAAATATAAAATGCTTGATTAAATTGACAAAATAAGAAGCTAACAATTGTCTTGAATTGAGTTTGATTCTAGCTGGACCTTTGTTTTCTTGGCATTAATATGGATGTGATTTGAGAAAAATTATATACATGAATCATCCTCAATCTTAAAATAATGGACCACTCAAGAATGAAAAATCATTTTTCATAGCTATACATAAAGCTAATTCCTCTATTAATCTGTCTGGTAATTTTGTGCTGTGAAGCAAATTCACTTCTACCATCTACTTGATGCTTTGTTATGCTTGTTAGTATACCAATATCTTGCTCTTTGGTCAACCTCAGAGTACAAAGTTTGCAAACAGGACACTGGGTAGCAGTCAGTGTTGTGGCATGTTCACTCATTTGTCTTAGTTACTTGGGTAGATAACATCTACTTATCTATCCACCCTCCTTTTAAGTATACAAAGTTTGCTTTGCAGTAGTATTGGCATTTTGTATTGTGTTGTAAATGTTGTACCTTGATGAACGTATCTTTTCTTTTATGTACACTGAGAGCATATGCACCAAGACAAATTCCTTGTGTGTCCAATCACACTTGGCCAATAAAAAATTCATCTGTCAACTACAAAAGGCCACAATGCTTGGATTCACATCAAAACATTACAATGTCCTAGTTTCTTGGGAAGAACTCAATACATATGAGGCTTATACCTGCTAAAGAACTGGCAACTGTGATTTTATCTTTTTGTATACATATAATAATAAATAATTCTTATTTTTTTAAATATAAAATGCTTGATTAAATTGACAAAATAAGAAGCTAACAATTGTCTTGAATTGAGTTTGATTCTAGCTGGACCTTTGTTTTCTTGGCATTAATATGGATGTGATTTGAGAAAAATTATATACATGAATCATCCTCAATCTTAAAATAATGGACCACTCAAGAATGAAAAATCATTTTTCATAGCTATACATAAAGCTAATTCCTCTATTAATCTGTCTGGTAATTTTGTGCTGTGAAGCAAATTCACTTCTACCATCTACTTGATGCTTTGTTATGCTTGTTAGTATACCAATATCTTGCTCTTTGGTCAACCTCAGAGTACAAAGTTTGCAAACAGGACACTGGGTAGCAGTCAGTGTTGTGGCATGTTCACTCATTTGTCTTAGTTACTTGGGTAGATAACATCTACTTATCTATCCACCCTCCTTTTAAGTATACAAAGTTTGTTTTGCAGTAGTATTGGCATTTTGTATTGTGTTGTAAATGTTGTACCTTGATGAACGTATCTTTTCTTTTATGTACACTGAGAGCATATGCACCAAGACAAATTCCTTGTGTGTCCAATCACACTTGGCCAATAAAAAATTCTATTCTATTCTATTCTATTCTATTTGTCCATGACTCAGTTGTATGAGCCTAAGGGCTGCAACTAAGTTAAACCACCATATGATAAAGAACTGATTACTTGTCTATTTACACTATTTCCTTCTAAGATAATGCAGGAATCACTAAAGCAATTAGTTCTCACTATATAATTCTGTGATTGTCCATGGCTAGGAATTGCATGCAATTGACTCACAGCAAATAATAATACAGTGATATAATCTCTGTAAGTACTATATTGCTTTGATGGAATACATTTCTCAAAGGATTAAAAAAAGTTCTTTATTTGCACATTTTATCTTTATCTCTCTGGATAATTTGCCAGCTTTGATTTAGCTTTCTTTGAACTTCTGAGATGCTGCATCTAGCTAATCCTGCGTAAACATGTGCAGGTTTCTCTACTTATTTATCAGTATTCTTATTTTAATAGATGAAAAGTACTATTACTATATAAGTGAGCAATATAGTAGAAGTTTTCAAAAAAAATAACTTTATTTATGTGTCAAAGGACATTAATATTATATAATGGAGAACCACAAATGAATAACCAATAGAACAAATAAACATCCTCCATTTTGTTTCCTGGCCTTCTTGATGCAATTTGTTTTAGGGTCTGAAAATAGATTGTTGATGTAGCTGTTGCTAACAGCCTTTCATTTTAGAACATCCCAATGGTCTATAATCAGTGGTAGGCTGCTGCTGGCTTGGACCAGTTTGGGAGAACCAGTAGTTCCAACCAGTGGCTGGGTCTGCCCATGCACCTTAGCGCTATCACATGCTATATAATCGCCAGTTTTTCGATGAGGTGTATGTGCATGAAAGGTGCGTGCACTCACATTTTCAGGTCTGGGTGAACCGGTTGTTACGGTATGTGATACCCACTTCTGTCTATAATTTATATAAAAATTATTAGTATATAACCCACTTGTAATCAGAAGAGAGAAAAGATTGCTGGCGAAAGCAGGAAATGGAAGCGCTACTCTATGTTTTTCTTTTAAGTATGTGAACAGTTGCAGTTTGGAAAGGTTGAGCTATAGTCTAGACAAGAGAATGAATGAGAAACTAAGTGACAATCAAGATGTGGAAATAAAAGGCCAAAACTATTTTGTGGCAGCTTTTTTCATGATAGCAAAATCTCATCATATTAGCCCAGTTCCACTGCCGAGCTCTAGGTTTGGGAGATTCGGATGTGTTGTGCTGATATTTGCAGTGGTATTTGTTGACTTGTATTTATAATTCACTCCAATCCATTCTTTTAAATATTTTTCAAATACTGCTGAAATATTGCTATGCTTCATGAACATATGTTTAGTCTTTTTAAAAAAAAAATCTGGAAGAATTTACCTGAAAAAAAGATGCCCTTTTCACAAATTCAGAAAAGTTCATTTCAATATGTGAACTATGGAAGCCTAGCTCCACTTCAATGACATTTATGTAAAGGCCTTGATCAATTTCCACTGCGTGTGAATTTGGTAGGAAAAGCTTTTGCATTCATAGCTACATATGTGGAGCTTCCTATGAGATCCAGAACTAAAACCAAGGAATCCAAAAATCAGCTGTATATAGAAATATGTTTTAAACCAGGACAGTTGTAGGTCATGTGTTGTTGTTTGTTTTTTAATTTTTCCAAATTACAAATTTAATAGCTGGTTAGTGAAGATGTTACAATAATTTCTCAGATAGATGGAGTGTGCTGATTTTTTAAAAAAAGTAAGTAGGAGAACATCAGAGGCAGTTCAATAAGACCTTCTAGCTCAAGTGCATTAATCTATGTGCTTTGGCTATTCTTCTCCCTGAAAGATGCAATCTCACAGCAATTCCCATGATCCTGAGATAAGCAGGGTTTTTGCCTATTTTTCCACCAGCAGTAAACTATTTTTCCACCAGCAGGCTTTTAAAACAAGGAAGGGTGAAAAATGGACCAAATTGCAACATTAAGTGAATAATTTTTTAATGCATTGGCATCTGGCCTGCACTAATAGAGACATCTATTACTGGATGGCCATCAGCACACTAAAAGGAGCTTCCATGGGTGGATGAACCCTCAGAGATTAAATATAACAGATAGAGTTTTTAGATTATCTCACATGTGTTAAGAGTAGCATAATTTATTGAGGGAGTATACTATTGAGATCGTATTCCCGAAAGTAAAAATCTAACTTGAGCAAGTTAGGTGTAATGGAGATTTACACCTTTAACAGGAAAAAAAAGTTTTATTTAAGGAAATACATGATAGAGTTCATTAAAGCTTATTCAGGATAAATAATAGGAGTCAGAGATGCAAAGAACTAGTTGCATGATTATTGCAGTCCCTGAGATCATCAAACTAAGAGCAGCCAGAGTGACAGACCCAAGGGAACCTGTAGTAAATCCTTAACTGTGTACACTGTCCCTTGAGGGCCATAAATTGTGAAATAGTAACAGCAATAACATTTATATAATGCACCATAACACTTTACAGCACTTTCTGGGCAGTTTACAATGTCAGCATATTTTTCCCAAGAATCTGGGTCCTCATTTTACTGACTTCAGAAGGATGGAAGGTTGAATCAACTTTGAGCCACATCAGGTTCAAACTCCAGGCTGTGGGCAGAGTTTGCCTACAATACTGTCCTTTAACCACCGCACCTACTGGCCTCCTTAAGATGCTGAAGCGTCTGTGACATCAAAGTTGATACCTCCAAAGCAACATTTTCAAAGGTTTTTCTCCAAATCTTAGTCCACCAAGTTAAAATTAAAAAATATAATTTCTTGCATGATCTACACACAAGAAAGGACATGGGCAGTTATTTTATTATTTTATTTTTATTTATTAATTTGATTTTTATACCGCCCTTCTCCCGAAGAACTCAGGACGGTGTACAGGCAAAATAAAACAGGTAATACAATGTACAATTTAAAATACGATTAAGAAACTTATTTTATAGTTAGCCTAAGAAGTTAAAATATATAATAGACTAAAACCCCATTTAAAATTATTAATAAAAAATTTAAAATTGATAAAATTCAAGCCAGCCCTGCGCGAATGAACAGATGTGTCTTCAGTTCGCGACGAAAGGTCCAAAGGTCAGGAATTTGGCGTAAACCCGGGGGAAGCTCGTTCCAGAGTGTGGGAGCCCCCACCGAGAAGGACCTTCCCCTGGGGGCCGCCAGCCGACATTGTTTGGCGGACGGCACCCTGAGAAGTCCCTCTCTGTGAGAGCGTACGGATCGGTGGGAGGCATGTGGTAACAGCAGGCGGTCCCGTAAGTACCCAGGCCCTAAGCAGTTATGCTTATTCATACTGTCCATCTATTTTCTGTACAGTATATTTTATTATTGCATAGCTTCAATTTCAGCAGTCAGAGGTTGCACTTTTTAAAATAAGCAAATCAATAAATCAATAAATAAACACCCAAGGGTCATAGGACATATTTAGAAGAAATACAGCTGGCATTTTCAGATTTTATATTCAACCCACCAAGGATTATTTTTGCTTTGCTTCTTCATTCTCTAAAAATCGTCACAAACTGAACTGCTAAATTTTGACAAACTAAATTTGGCAGGTCTATAGGTTTTCTGGCTGTGTTTAATAAACAGCTAGTGTTTCAAAGTTTCCTCAGTACATTTTATGGACATTGCAACTTGAAGTCTGTGGAGTTGTTATATTATTGCTTTGATTTAAAGTCTCTTTTTAACCAGGCTATTTCCTGGGAAGATTCCCTCCACTTCTTCCTTATTTGTCACTAAACTTTGGAGTTTCCTACCAAAGGCAACATTATTTCAGAAAGGTCACAGAAGAACTGCCATATGCCCAGATTGATAGATGGCTGCATTGAATCAAGACAAAACCTTAAGAACAAGGTCCAAAATTAATTTCTGTTGCACGAAGGGTTTTTTCCCCTTACTGTTTGTAATACTAGGAAATCAGGGATCATCTATAGGCCATGTTTAAAATGCCTATTAAAGCTCCAGAATAAAACAATTATTCAATTGTCATGCATTTCTTTGCTCCTGTAGGATTTTATAACCAAAGCAATAACTATTATTTTAAGTTTATTATTTTTAAAACCAGACTAATAATGCAATTTTCTGTAAACAGTTCTGATCACTTTTTTAAAAAAGTTCATTTATTGAATGCTAAAAAGTTCATCTCAAGTGTTGTTTGATCAATCTAAGAGGACATCTTTCCCCCTGTCAAAGCTTCCAATTTCTTTTTGATAGTTTGCTATAACCTTTTAAATCTTGATCATGTCAGGGTCAAAATACATTCTTGTATTTTGTATTTTGTATATTTCTGTTCAAACATACTTCCCCAATTATTAAAAAAAATTAAAATTAAATAATTGAAGCTAGGCTTTTTCAATTTCAGAAAGAGATTCCCATAAGGTCTGCCTCCCACATTGAATCTAGTTTTCTAGAAAGAATTGCTTTGTGGTGAATTTAATACATTGTGTTTGGAAGTCAATGAAAATATTGTAAAGATGTTACTGATTTTAAAGCTATAATATATAATATAGCTTTATAAAATATAAAATAAAACAAAGTACCTCTTTCTCAATTTTCTCCCTATAATAGGCCAGCAGACATGATATATACTATCTCTCAAACTCTGGCAATGTGGCACCAATAAGCATCAAGGCACTTAAGATGTATTCCATACAATTTGGCAGACCTTAAAAGATTCTAATGTTCTCATATGTGATTTCTCAACAATCTCAAAATTTTGCAAAATGTTCACATGTTTGTGTAAGATTAGATAAGTTTTTATCATTTTTCCATGAGATCTCACAAGGTCTTGGAGGTACAGGGTTTTCAACTTGGATTTAGGAAATTCTAGCCATTTTTGGTTTAATGGTCTCCTGAAAATGTATAGTGATGATATAAATAAATATTGTATACAAGAACACATATCTACATATACAGATACAGATACAGATAAACATATGTACCTACACATACACACATATCTACATCTTCACTGCATAAAAAAGGTGCCCTCTCAAACAATCATTCCTATCAGCTCTAGATTTCTAGATTTCCTTTTATTTTTTCTTTGCATTTTATTTCAACCTGCTTGTAAAGTGCTCTTGTGCTCTTGTGACAACTGTGCATTTTATAATTTTATAAAATGTAAATGTCTTGCATTGGAATCACTCATTCTCTATTTTCCATATAAATTTACCTAAAAATTAGCATTGATTTCAGAAATTGTACTTTGCAATACTGCCTATATGGTGCAGTGACTTTTTTTGGGGGGGAAATGTATCAGACCTTTTGAGCTACCTGAAAAGATCTTTCAAAGTTAAATGTTGCTGGAATAGTATTGGGGTTTGCTTTTATAGTGCAATCTGATGCATAATTATTTAGAAGAAAGATCTCAGATAAATAAGCGTAAGATTGCAACCTCAGTTGATCGACTGATGCACTTGAATCTATTATGGAATTTTTATCCATTTTTTATTTTAAAAAAAATATTTTTTTCTGTAGGAGCTGGGCTACATTGTATAACACTCAGAAGAAAGTAGATGTAAGTAATAGAAAGGTGAGATATAAATCTATCTAGACCTGTAAAAACAGAAATATTTCTTGATACATCCCTATTGTTTTATAAACCAGTTCTTATTCTATTTTCAGTAGCCAAGAATATTTACATCCAAGAGTAAGCCTTATCTCCTCTTGTTGAACGTGTACATTTTTTACTCCAATTATATCACAATATATTCAGATTAACATCATAGAACATCTTTAATTACTGAAACTCCATTAAGAAAGGACCATTTAGAAGATCATGTTTAAGACTAGAAATCTTTTCCTTTCAATTTTTTCCATGGTACAGTCTTCCACAACAGGTGTGCTTAATCAATGTAGTGGCCAAGAACCATATATCAAGGGCTTTATTGCCACTTAGTCTGACATCCTAATGAATAAGATTTAATAATAAAGATAAAAAGGGAAAGTTCTATATCATCTGAACAGAAAACAAAGTATCATCAATTTAATCAGGTTAATATCTGGGACTTCATAATGGTATTAACATTTCATTCAAATGTTGTCTACAAAATCTATCCAAAAATGCTAATATTAGAGAGTTCAAGGGTGGCCATAGGGGAGGGGGCAAGAGTCTATGGAACAGATATGGTCATGCCATTGAAGTCCCACTTTTTTGGCTATATGCATGAAATATTAATAAAAGGGCAGGATTTCATTCTGGTTCCCAGAAGTGCCCCTAAGAAAGGAACCTCTCATTTTCAAAGAACTATGATTTTTTTCCATGTAAATTTGGAAGGAACTTTTTTGTTGTTTAAACATTGGTTAATTTTTGTTAGGTCTCCAGGGTACACTTAAAATGGCTTTGGCGATTGGATGCAGTCCATTACTCACCAGGTGGCCATCCTCTGTATTTTGAATGATGCCATAAATTCAATGTGACGATAGATTTTTTTTCTGCAATGTTGTGAGTCGCTCAGTGCATTACAAACAGGAACAAACTTTACAAGCAGAAAGGATTGAAAAGAGCATTTCTGAACTCATCTTTCTAATATGCTTTCACTTGCTAGGAAGATGGCAAGCAGTCTCCATAAAAATGTATGACTGACATCTTGCCACAACAAAACAAGTTCCACCAATATGTTTGAAACACTGCCCAAATAGACCTGCCATTTTGGGTAGAAAAGCCATTCAAATTTACTGGCTTAACTTAAATCTCCTTCTTTGGCACCCTTTCCAGAGCTGGCTGCATTACTTGTGAATCTGGGCTGGCTACTACTTCAGAGTGAAGTTTTATAACATATGGCTGCTGGTCATTAGCCATACTGGTCTGTAGTAAAATATTGTGCTCCTGTTTATAGTTTCCTATCTAATTTAGAAAGAACTTAAACCTAATTTTGGAAACAAAAGGAAGATTAAAAAGGATGTGGAATTAAGGAAATAAGGCTAAAAATAATAATAATGTTTTCTTGGACCTGCCGAGGAAATCAAAACAGGTACAAATATTGCAACGGACCAATTTATTTTGTTGTATTGACCATAAAGCATTAGTTGGTTGACAAATATGTTGGGGAACAGTGATAACTAAGTACGTGAAATGGCTGTGTACCTTAACCTTAGCTTCTTTCATGCTTTACAGCCGCAATAGGTTAGATGTTGATAACGCATTGTTTCAAGCTGAAAACAAAAGGGAAACTGTGACTTCATGATGAAAGCAATTTTGAGATTTGGAGAAAGGCTGAAATTGCTAGTCTAATGATTCATGGGAATGCTGGCTCAAACGGAGTGACTTTCTGGCAGGTCGGCTGAGTTCTTACTGCACCTGCATCTTCAAATGAAGTCTCCAAGGGACGCTGAGCCTTAAAAACAGATGAGATTTATCTTTACCTCTCAGCAAGGTGCATCAAGCATTACTCATTTTACATTCTTTAGGGCAATTTCATACCATTAGAGCTGGTTGGGCAAATATATCACAATGCCCCTATGGGGTATTTTTATATTAGGAACATATTTCTCACAAGTGAGTTCGGTGATTTGGCGGAGACGCAAGCATGGAAAGGAGACTAAAGCACAGATGGGAAAGCAGGCTTGTTGTTCTCATTGAAAGTGGTCATAAAGAATGTATTTCTGTTCAGAGCAAATGCCATCTTTCCTGCAAAATACAAGGGTTTTTATCAGGGAATTTCCAGGGAGAATATTGAACTTGTGCCCTCTCTCCTGTTCTCCAAACTGAGTCACAAGAGAACCAAACAATCTTATGAGGCTGTGTGAAAGAAAGAAAGAACAAGATCTTTCAATCAGTTTGTGAATGGACTTTTGCTCTCATTTGTAACTGAAAGAGGGGTGGACAGATGGTGATAATGCAACTAATTGTGACGGGAACGGTGTAAAACAGTCTTGCCAAGCTATTCTAAAGAAAGAAAGGTTATGTGCTCTGTTGCAATGAATTGAGGGGGGAAAAAGCTTCACTTCTCTGGCATGAATAGCTATAAACAAGGGAGATGGGTTGCTTTTTATGGAGCTCAGCAATGTTATAGCTTTCCTTAGCTTTTGGCTTCAGCTAATGGGGGAAAGAAGAAAGAAAAAGAGAGGAAGGGAGAGACAGAGAAGTTATGACCATCACAAGACCCCCATACAGTTACATGATCACAATTCAGTAATGGTCTCACGTTTATGACTCTGGTAGCAGATTGCAGTCACCCGATTACAATTTGCAAACCTTCCCAGTCAGCTTCCCACAAGTAAAATCAGTTGGGGAAATAAGATTCACTTAATGACTATGTGATTCACTTAACAACCACATGATTGGCTTAATGGTCAATAGTGGTAAAATCCAATCCAATCATGTGATGACTCACTTACTGACCATATTGTTTTCTAGTCCCAATGGTGGTCATCAGTCAAGGACTGCCTATAATGCCTTCCAGTTTCACATATGACATCCAAGTACAAAAACGTATTTCTTAAGGAAGAAAATTCTCCTTCTCATTCCCATCATGTTTTTTTCCATATCTGAACCAGATGTAGAGATTTGCCAGCATATCTTTTCAGATGATGCTCAAAACACCGAATCTGGATAATAGTTATTTGCTTATAAGATTATTATTTTTTAAAAAAATATCCATAAATCTTTTTCAAGATCAAGTGCTCACATCTACTGTATAGTAATGTGTGATTTTCAGTATTGGATAAGTAAAAGCCACAATAGATCTTTTTTTCTTTCTTTCTGAAGACCTTGAAGAATTGCTGCAGAAGTTCCAGTATAGGGAGAAAGGCGGCCAGAAAAGGTCATGTTGCTTATGCTTATGGAGTCACAGCAGGATAAAGAAATCACCACAGTTTTAATGGAAGGAAGGAGGAATTAAGGCAAGATTTGCACAAGACTCTCCCTCTGTAGCCTCCCAGATAGCACACAATATCTAAAGAGAGACTTCAAGGAGAAAAGAAAGATTCTTTTTCATACAAGCAACAGTGATATTCATGCTGTGTATTGCAGCTGTCACTAAGAGAAGCATGTGCCCTCTTCTAATCAATATCTTCCTTTAAAACAAATAATACTTAAAGCTGAAATTCCAGACCTTTTCCCTTTGAGTAAATTCAGCTGGATTCAGCAAAACTTCTGATTAGTCTAACCTGGAAGTTGCCTATTTACCGCAAAAGCTAAAAAGTGTTTCTCTGTTTTTCTTAAGCATGATTATTTTATTAATATCTACCAGGTAAAGTCATATATGAGTGGAAGTGGAACAAGAAGTTTGGTGGAATTAACAGCATATTTTGTGGTAACTTTGGTCAAGGATGAAGAGGGATCCCTCTGCCAGGCATCATGTTTTGATTGGTATTTCTCCAATTTTACTTTAAAAAAAAGAAAAGAAGAAGAAGCCTTAATATGTTAACAGTTAAGAATTGTTGTTCTTATAGAAAAGTGATGGCTAACCTTTTCTGGACTAAGTGCCCAAAGGACGCATGTGCACACACAAATGCGTGTGCACCTGTACCCCAAAATGGAGGGCGCCTGCACCCCTCACATGCACCCCACCCCGGCAGGCACGCACCGCCACCACCGAAGGTGCCCCTGCTGCTTGTGGGCAGAGATCTGAAGATCAGCTGGCTGGCGGGAGGCACACGCACGGAGCTGACCTGGGGCAACAGCTCACGGACCATCAGAGGGGGCGCGGCATGCCACCTCTGGCACACATGCCATAGGTTCACCATCATGGTTATAGAATATATGTCTAAGATAAATCAATGCTCTAAAGTAAGCAGAAGAGTCTGCAACCATAGCCCTCATTAGGACCGAAGGAAATCTATTTCAGTAGATTTCTTCCAAATACTCTTCCAAGCATGTCTATCTGAAGGATGAACTATTATGATCAATGTGATCTAGCCCTAAAATCCTCTCACGACTTGATTCCACTTTTTCCATTAAGCTAATTGAAATTTTGTCGGCTAAGCAAAATAATAGAAGAATCTAAGGTGATTGATTCATGGGAAAACAACATCTTCAGGAGCAGGTGTTCCATTCTGTTCTGAAATATCACATACCATAACTACATTGTGCACTGAATGTAGACAGCTGTCTGCAGAAAAAGCATAGCACAATAAACCTGCTGGTGCTTTAAGGTGCTACAGCCGCTGTTTTTGTTTTTATTCCAAAGACTGACTATGTTACTCTTGTAAAAACTGTGTATTACAAATAGCAATGCAATAGCAGAAACAAAGGACTGACACAGTAACAGGATGAATGGCAGAAAGAAAATGTATACAAATTGCTCTAAATGAATGTAGCATATGCCTTGCAAATACTAAGGCTCCTTGGGATGGTGTTTTAACTTTCTTAAAGAAAAACAACTAAACTAATACAATACATCTTTTTTTTCCATTTTATTTTGTCATAACAGTATATTTATTTATTTATTTATTTATTTATTTATTTATTTATTTATTTATTTATTTATTTAGATTTTTATACCGCCCTTCTCCCGAAGGACTCAGGGCGGTGTACAGCCAAATTATAAAAAACAACACAATGTACAATTAAAACAAAAACTTAAAACAAACATAATCCATAAATGGCCGAAATTTAAAACGATTAAATTTAAAACCCTTAAAATTCATAAATAATAACCCCGATTAAAATTATTTAGAATTAAAAATTTAAGCCAGTCCCGCTTGAATAAACAAATGCATTTTCAGCTCACGGCGAAAGGTCTGAAGGTCGGGTAATTGGCGCAAACCAGGGGGAAGTTCGTTCCAAAGGGTAGGAGCTCCTACAGAGAAGGCCCTTCCCCTGGGGGCCGCCAGCCGACATTGCTTGGCGGACGGCACCCTGAGAAGACCCTCTCTGTGTGAGCGTACAGGTCGGTGGGAGGCATAAGGTAACAGCAGGCAGTCCCGTAAGTACCTGGGCCCTAAGCCATGGAGCGCTTTAAAGGTGGTAACCAAAACCTTAAAGCGCACCTGAAAGACCACAGGAAGCCAGTGCAGACTGCGCAGGAGTGATGTTACATGGGAGCAGCGTGAGGCTCCCTCAATCACCCGCGCAGCTCTGGGTGCACTTCAGGGGAAGCCCCATGTAGAGAGCATTGCAATAATCCAAACGAGAAGTGACAAGAGCGTGAGTGACCGTGCATAAGGCATCCCGGTCAAGGAAGGGGCGCAACTGGCGGACCAGGCGCACCTGGTAAAAAGCTCTCCTGGAGACGGCCGCCAAATGATCTTCAAACAACAGCCGTCCATCCAGGAGAACACCCAAGTTGCGCACCCTTTCCATTGGGGCCAATGACTCGCCCCCAGCTGACTGTACCGGGGTGCCGGCATCCACAGCCACTCCATCTTGGAGGGATTGAGCTTGAGCCTGTTTCTCCCCATCCAGATCCGTACGGCTTCCAGGCACCGGGACAGCACTTCGACAGCTTCGTTGGGGTGGCCCGGGGTGGAAAAGTATAGCTGCGTGTCATCAGCGTACAGATGGTAACTCACCCCAAAGCCACTGATGACCTCGCCCAGTGGCTTCATATAGATGTTGAACAGGAGAGGCGAGAGAATCGACCCCTGAGGCACCCCACAAGTAAGGCGCCTCGCGGTCGATCTCTGCCCCCCTGTCAACACCGTCTGCATCCAGTCAGAGAGATAGGAGGAGAATCACCGATAAACGGTCCCTCCCACTCCCAAACTCTCCAACCGGTGCAGCAAGATACCATGGTCGATGGTATCAAAAGCCGCCGAGAGATCTAACAGGACCAGGGCAGAGGAACAACCCCTATCCCTGGCCCTCCAGAGGTCATCCACCAATGCGACCAAAGCTGTCTCTGTACTATGTCCGGACCGGAAGCCGGACTGGAATGGGTCTAGATAGACAGCTTCATCCAGGTACCGGGGGAGCTGCCATGCCACCACACTCTCTACAACCTTCGCCACAAAGCGAAGGTTGGAGACTGGACGATCATTTCCTAAAATAGCCGGGTCCAGGGAAGGCTTCTTGAGGAGGGGGTCTCACCACCGCCTCTTTCATGGCAGCGGGGAAAACCCCTTCCAACAATGAAGCATTTATAATTCCCTGGAGCCAGCCTCGTGTCACCTCCTGTGTGGCCAGCACCAACCAGGAGGGACACGGGTCCAGTAAACATGTGGTCGCATGTAGCCTCCCCAGTAACCTGTCCACGTCCTCGAGAGCCACAGAATCAAACTCATCCCAAATAACCTCAACAAGACGCGTCTCTGTCATCTCACTTGGATCATCGCAATTTTGGTCTAAACTATCCCGAAGCTGAACGATTTTATCATATAGATAACCACTAAACTCCTCAGCACGTCCCTGCAAGGGGTCATCCTGCCCCTCCTGATGAAGGAGAGAGCGGGTCACCTGAAACAGGGCGGCCAGGCGGTTATCTGCCGACGCAATGAGGGTGGAAACGTAAGAACATTTCACCTCCCTCAGTGCCACTAGGTAGGTCTTAGAAAAAGACCTAACTAGTGTCCGATCAGCCTCGGAATGGCTAGATCTCCAGGTACTCTCTAGGCGTCTTCTCCGGCATTTCATCTCTCTCAGCTCCTCAGAAAACTAAGGAGCCAATTGAGATCTACGCCGGGTCAGAGGCCACAAAGGCACGACACGGTCCAAAGCCCCAGCCACGGCCTGTTCCCAGGCCGCTACTAGTTCTTCAGCCGTGCCATGGGCAAGATCCTCAGGGAATGGCCCAAGCTCCGTCAGGAACCTCTCAGGGTCCATCAGACGCCTGGGACGGAACCAACGCATTGGTTCCGTCTCCCTGCGGTGGTGAGCAGCGGTCTGAAAGTCCAAGCGAAGGAGAAAATGATCTGACCATGACACAGGTTCCGTCACTAAATCTCCTAATTCCAGATCATTAAACCTCTGTCCAGAGATATAAATCAAGCCAGTGTGCCATCCCCAATGTGTGTAGGGCCATCAGTTACTTGAATCAGGTCCAAGGCCATCATGGAAGCCTGCAACTCCTGGACTGCCATTGATGACAAGCCGGCCGATGGCAAGTTGAAATCCCCCATGACAAAAGTCTGGGAATCTCAACCGCCACTCCAGCAAGCACCTCCAGCAGCTCAGGTAGGGCTGTAGTCACGCAGCAAGGAGCCAGGTACGTGATCAACAAACCTATCTGATTCCTATGGCCCCACTTCACAAGGAGGGATTCACAACCGGCTATCTGAGGTACAGTGGACTCCCTCGGCTTTAGACTTTCTCTAATCACAACCGCCACCCCTCCACCCCTACCTTGGGCTCTCAGCTGATGGAATGCTTGGAAACCCGGAGGGCACAGTTCAACCAGGGGTACACCCCCTTCTGTGCCCAACCAGGTCTCCGTAATGCCCGTAAAGTCCACGGACTCCCTCTGAATAAGATCACAAAACAGGCGAGCCTTATTAACCACGGACCGGGCATTGCACAGCATCAGCCGAAGACCCAAACTCTGAGGGTCTTGACCATCCGGGGAACGAGTAAGGACTGAGGGGCCAGAGCACGTGATCGCTTTTAAACAGCGAACACGTGCTCCCAAAGAACGATGCGGCCCCTCGCCTCTGCCATATCTGCCCCTCCCACTTACCGTACAGATGGAACGATACTCTACACTATGAACACCCCCTTCACCCCCCCCTTCGGACTAGGTAGAATGATGCCGTGAGCAGACGCAGGGACTGGACATACCCTCCCAGATGGGTTTCTCCCCCTACCCAACTCTTCTCTCCCCCCACTTTAAAAAACCCCTCCCTGATGAGTATCCCCCATTACCCGACTTCATCCTCCCTCCCCTTAAAAATCTATCTAAAAAACCCTAAAGGTTCCTTATTGCTCCATGCCATCTCTCTGGGTCCCAAAACCCATCATTGAGATAGGCCCCCGATAACGTAGGGGGCCATTCCTGCGAGGCGGGGGAACCTCGCAGATGATGGAGTTCCAACAGAGTATCTCATATCTCATATTGGGCCAAACTGGCATAAAAAGAGTTCATTCCAGACCACTGGTGATAGTATGGCAGTCATAATTTTAGGGGCCAATAACAAAAGCCCACAGATGGTAAAGATGATAAAGATGATAAAGCGAGATGGTGAAGACAAGATGGGTGCTCTCTCATGAAATCCTCAAAACGATGTTAAAATAGAAGATGTTTAAGATGACACAGCTGCCAGTCTATTCCCTTCCAATACACCCCACTCCCCATCAGCAGGGAGAGCGGGGGGAGGGAGGAAGAGCCAGGAGACGGCAGATCTTAACATAAATTGGCCAAAATAGGGCCAGTCCCGGACAGCAAACACACGCTGTCCCAGGGCCCTTGCCAGATCTTAAAGCAAGCCTGGAATGCCAGTCACGACCCTCTAAAACCCCCATCCAAGCTCCAGAGTCCGGGGGGGGGATTTCCATGCATTGTGCACCATCATGAAACACCATTGCTCACACAGACCGCCGAGGCAGAAATAGACGGCCCAAAACAGCCCTAACCGGTCCAGATGGAATTCCAAGGGCGGGGGGGAAAGATGGAAAAAGCCTACTACGACCACTGCCACGGATAGCTCAGGCGTCATCTACCACCCCAACAAGACATCTTCACCCTCGTGGTAATGGCCGCAGGCCGTCCCCCCCACTCTGTAGGGACCTGTGAGTCTTACGTTCGTATATCCGTTGCTTAGCTAAGGCCCTTCCTTAAATCAAAGGCTAGGCCGGGGCTGCCATTGCTGTAATCAAGGTAACTTAAAGCTAAGCCGGGGCTCCTGTGTCCTGTATTCGTTGTTGGGGTTGAAGATCAAAACGACCCTCATCCAAACCGTCGCCATCAGAGATCGAAGAAGAGGCCAGAGGATCACCGAAAATAGGCCAGGAGAGAAGAACACTGCCTGGGAGAGGGCCGGAAAGTAAGCCGGAAGATAGGCCGGAGCTCCAATTGCCCCGCCCCATCCAGCCGCTGCCATTCCACCAACTTAGTTCCTGGCCCGGGATTCAGCAACCGCGGACTCCACGAGGGCGAAAAGCCCCTCACGCGGTTGCTGAGCAGTTCACCCATCTGGCCAGGCAAACCTGGGTGGCTAGACCGTCAGCAGCCGCCGCAGCGATCAGGAAATCTCCACCAAGGCCCGCTCCGAGAGATCATCAAACATCGATCGTAGACATGCGCAGAAGGAAAAACCTGGAACCCGCCCGGCAGGGAGGCCTGGCCCATTTCTGGCCACCTGCCCCACCGCTGCGCTCATATATAAGTGTAAGCATGAAACAACTATACAACATATATATAATGAAAGGGAACAATAGGACAGGAATGGTAGGCACTTTTGTGCTTTTATGCCCTTATAGTCCTTTTAGGAATGAGGTGAGGTCAATGGTAGACAGTTTTTGGTTAAAGCTTTTGGAAGTTTGAGAAGAGACCACAGAGTCAGGTAGTGTGTTCCAAGCATTAACAACTCTGTTACAAAAGTCATATTTTCTGCAATCAAGATTGAAGCGGTTAACATTAAGTTTGAATCTATTGTTTGCTCTTGTATTATTGCGACTGAAGCTGAAGTAGTCTTTAACAGGAAGGACATTGCAATAGATGATTCTGTGTGTTAAACACAGGTCTTGTCGGAGTCGGCAGAGTTTTAAATTTTCTAATCCCAGGATTTCAAGTGGTGGTATAAGGTATTTTGTTGTTTTCAGAGGAGCAGAGAATATTAGCTAATGTTATCCTAAAGCAAAAATACCATCCATCAAGAGTAGTTTTTTTCAGGGCTTTAAAATTTATTTTTTAAAAGTATGGTACTGAATCCTAGCAGATTCAACTATGTTTATGAATTTGACTTACAACACACCTCTTGTTATTCTCTACTGTCTAATGGAAAGTTGGTAATAAATGAGATTAAGTGGCTCAGAACTTTGACCATTCATCTGTTTGTTCATCAGTTAGATAATTATCAGAGTAGAATAGGATCAAATTTTAGGTTGTTAAAAAAAAAACTAATAAAAGGAAGATTGACTTTGAAGATGGACCAGAACTAGCCAGGAGCAGGGGAGAAACATCCTTGGTCAATTATTCGCAGACTGGAATTTTCTTTCATTTCCCTTTTATAAGGTATTTTCCCTCAACAATCCAACAATTTCTTACTAAATGAGGCAAAACTAATCTCACATTTAAAATTTCTATATATGGAGAAAACATGAAAGTTATCTATTCCTAGTTGAAAACCAGTTTATTTTTGCATTTGCCAGCACAGCTTATTCCAATTCATTTCATCTTTCTGCATTTGCATTGAAATCAATTTACCCCTAAACTTTATTATAACTTACAAATATGTGTTTTAAAAACATTTTATCATTTAAAAGCACACTTTCTTCTAGTAGTAACACATAGCAGAGAGCAGAGTCATTGGAGGGAATAAAGGTCATTTCACACTTACTAATAGATAGATAGAAAGTTTTAGGTATAGTATATTTTTCAACTTATTATAGATATTAAGGTGTAGGTTTAATTGAGTTAACTGTTTAACTCAGTTTTAACTGAACTCATTGGTGGGATTGAGGTGGGGAAAGGAGAGACAATTGAGTTCTTAAATGGAACTGAAAAGCCTTCCACAAATCAATTCATATGTACTATTCTGGGGAATCCGATAAAGACAGAAATGAAGATGCTTGAAAAAGAGAGAATGGGACCTTGTTCACATACATTTGGTTCTGGCTCCTCTCATTATTTAATTCCAACCCAACATTGATCTGCAGGTTATTCCCTGGAGAATATACCTCCAGGCATAAATGGTGCTCAGTCAAAATCAAGAAAGATTGAGAGTTTCCCTGAGGAAAATATCTAACTTTATAAATATATTTACTATGGCAATATTTTATATTTCAAGGCAAATGTATGCACAAAATGGCCCTTAGGGTTTCCTTAGTAATTGTACATGGTTTAAAGGATGAGTGTAAGTAAGAAGCATCTGTTTCCAGCCATAGTAGCTGTCCTCAAATATAGATAATAAGAATCTATGACATCCATCCTAAACTGCCGCAGTCTAAGTTTGACTAAGCTGTAAAATATATTTTTATCCACTGATATATCTCTGCTTTTATATCTGGTACAGAAATTAAATTTGAACAGATTGTCAAGGCAGCTGGAAAGTGACCTTAGACAAACCTTTCAGGCCCATGAGGTAAAGCAAGGCCAGTCCAACCTGGATCAAGAGTGAGGTTAGCAACTACTAAAAATTATTGCCTACAATTTGGCTTCTTGACCTTCTGGAGAGCTGCAGGAAGCCATCCTTATCAGAGTTTCTTGCAAAAATCAAATCCAGAAAGCACACACAGGTAAACTGATTCAGCCGGATTCATTAACTTCTTTATATACATATAATACATGAAGATAAATGTACAATACCAATACAGATTCTTTTTCAACATACTAGCAGTTACAAGCAGAACACAAGGCAGGAGAGAACAGTTAGTTTCATTTCAGCAGAACAGACAAGCCTGGGCTTGTTTCATTTCAGAGCTGAGCACAGAGTTTAATACAAAGAGAGCCTCCTCTAAACAGGGCACTTAAGCTACTGCACAGACTCAGTTGCCTAAGCCATGCCCAGACTTCTAGCTTAAGTTTCTGTTTCTAAACAGTCTTCATTGGCTGAGCCTGTTACCATGTCTATTCATTGGCTGACCTTGTTACCATGTCTCCATTCCGTCTCCATTAGCTGATCTATTCCAGTCCATGAATATTCATACTCTGACAATCCTGTGTGCTAAAATGGGGCTAAAATGTGGGATTTAAAAGGTGAGCTTTAAGACACCCATTCCTACCTTTATTGTGGGAGTGAGAGATATACAGGGGGAAAAAATGGGTTGGTGAAATTTAGTTATATTGCTGCCAAATTTTCAGTGTCATGATTTTGTTTTGTATGAGGACTTTGAAATTATACTAAAGACAGGAATGTGAATGACCTGTCATTGCTTCTCATTATTTTGTGTTTTTTTTTAAATTAGACCACCTGAATTCAGCCATATTTCAGACAAATATTCATGAAAACCATGCTTGCTTTGAGGTAATGGAAGCCATGGCTTGCCAATCCTTATATAGATCTTCATAAAATGTTCATGTAGATGTTCTGATCTCTATCTCTGTAGCTTTGGTGCCTTAACAACTGTGATTGCAATGCAAAGTTAGATAAGCTTATCTTTTCCAAATAACTGATTGAGAGAGAAGAAAAAGAAAGAAAATCAGCTTATATTACTGGCAATCTCCTTTCAAATCAGAATGTATCTCTCAACCAGGCAAATATGCCCAAGTCAGTAAAATGCAGATACGATTCTTTTCAGTATAATTGTTTCATACGCTTCCCATGATTCCTTTGAATTTTCCTTTATTAAAGATAAAGACAATAAATGATATTTCTTCATTAAATAACCTTTGTTTTCTCAGTTCAATCAACTCCTTTCTAAATTTCTGATATTATTATTACTAACATTGCTGTTGTTAAATGATGCCCTTCTTCTGTTTCAAATCCTGTTTAGGCTTATTTAATTTATCCCAGTGCAACCTCTACCTTGTTTTCTGCTCTTTCTACCTACTTGCTTTCCTTTCTTCTTTTTTTTCTTTTTCTGCTACTGAATTTATTGCACGTGTGATTAGGGTTGAAATATGCATTTACTTTTGAATACCCACCTATTTAGGGGAAGGAAGATTGAAAGTCCTCTTGTAAAGGTTGCTAAACATCCCTTGAAGCATGAATTTAATTGTCCACATCTTGTTTAGCTGTAAATTTTATTAATATCATATAATTATATCATGTAATTATAGGCACCTATCAGCTAAAGAAACAGAAATTTAACATTTGCTATCTCAGAATGCTATTTATATTAGTCTGGGGTAATGTATACAGAACCCATTTTCCAAGAACTTAAATATCAGACATATTCTTCCTTCCCCGAAAATAAACCATGCACTCAGAGAACAAATCATCACTCGATAGTTTGCAATTGTTGTATGGATATAAAATGTATATTTAACATAAATAACAGCCTTACACAATAGGTATAAAAAAGGCATTCAAAACAATGAAATTTCATTATTCAGTTTATATACATCTATTCTTCCTCAGCAAGTTGAAAACAACCCAGAGTTTTTGACAGTGCCAGGGTTGTCAGTGTGCTCCCTACTCACGAAACCTATTATTTTAAACTAGGTGTTTAGCCAGAATGATTTTTAATTCTGTAAGTTGTATTATTTGTTGTTGTTTTTTTATTTGCTGCCTAGTATTCAAGACTCATATAACAAGGGACATGGTGAGACATGCACTAAATCCAGACCCTCCATCTCCAGCGCTGTTAAATCATAAAACCAAAAAATAATTTGTGATTATATTCAGGTGAACAAGATTTCGCAAGTCAAGATATAGAAAAAAAGTCACTACCTGCATGATTTAATTTGAATCATGAATTAAATTTTAAAACTTCCAAGAAAACATCAATAAGATGAAAGGGGGGGGAGAAGAAGGAGAAGAAGAAGCAGGAAGAGAATGGTTTTGATCTGACAAGGGACTAACTGAAGACAATCACACACACTATTGGTCCAGGGGACAATGTCTGAAGAGTTGAGACCTGATTCAGGTAATGAAGGGCCTGGGAATTTGCCCAAGTACTTGTCAACAGCTTCAAAGGGCTCAGTAAAAGTGACCAGCAGATCTCCTTGATTGAGAAGGCAGCAACATCTCTAATCAAACCATATTAAGCTTTGGGGCTACATAACAGCTACTTCCAGGTCCTTACTCCTCCCTTGGAAACTATTGTGCTCTCTGACTCCAGATCTCTGTTCCGGTTGCTCTTGCTTCATGCCCTACATTCCAGTTTGTCATTCAAACTAGCTTATAAAATTCCTTGCCACTCAGCTAAAGATAACTCTGGCTAGTCAGATGTTTCCTCTTGCAGTTGCCAATGTTTCAATAATCAGGGTATAATAACCTAGAAATCAAGCATTTCGAACTTGTAATTGCCTGGTTTCCTGTTTTGCATTTACTGACACAGAACAGAGGAAGGCAAAAAGTAAAAAGAAAAAAAGAGCTAATTGGGAAAAAGCATCCTGCATTTCTTATGCTAAGTTTGACCTTCCTGTCTTATGAGACTATATTACTAGAGCTCAGGGCAAGGGAGAAGCAGAAATGAGGCATTTTAGCAGCATTTATTTATTGAGTCCTAGATAGGAAGTTATTTAAAAAGAAGACAGAACATTCCAGAAGTATAATTTTAAATCTGACTCACAAAAATATATATTGATATAGAGGTTTTCTAAAAAAAGAAAAGAAAAGAAAAAAAATTACAATTTGGGAGAGAAGTTGACATTATTATATTGTCACAAATATCAGTCAAACGTGATTTATGAATAATTCATAATTATTCATGAATAGTAGATTAAAAATAAAAAAGGAAATGCTTTTGTTGAAGCTATTTCCACTGTTTGAACTTGAGATCTAATTCCCTTTTTACCTGGCTGATTATTCCCAATGTAGATGAAATGGTATCATGGTGCCTCCTGGTAGTCATTGGAACTGAAAACAGCACACGGGATAGTCATTGTGTAAAAACGGAAAATCTCCCCCCACACCCTCCCCCCAGAGAAGAAGTAGAAGGCATGTAAATTCCTGTAACGAGGACATTACATAATGTAGCATTCGTATCTTTCTGTTGTGACAACTTAAGGGAAGGTGGACTGTAGATCAGGGTCTCCAACCTTGGCAACTTTAAGCCTGGCGGATTTCAACTCCCAGAATTCCCCAGCCAGCTGGGAGTTGAAGTCCACCAGGCTTAAAGTTGCCAAGGTTGGAGACTCCTGCTGTAGATCTCATTAAGGCAGCCTTTTTACCAGCCTGTGGCTCAGATAAACCCGTTAAAGAATATATTATTATCCTTGAAGTAGAAATGCCCTTATTTGAGGAGAGACCTATGTCATGCTAACCCACCTTTATAATATTTTGAGGCAGATTTTGCCTGTTTTAACCTGTAATATAATTTTCTTTTAGTGAGAAGAAAGACGCCTGAGAGAATGATAGAGTATTCAAGACTCCAAAGGGACATGATAGATATAGCTAGATAGTTAGAGAGCAAGATAGAGGATGGATGGATGGATGGATGGATGGATGGATGGATGGATGGATGGATGGATGGATAGATGGATGGATGGATGGATAGATAGATGAGAGGGGGGAGGGAGAGAGAGAGGAAGGGAGGGGAGGAAGAAAATATCAGGAAAATTGCATGATATACTTAAAAAGAAATCTTGAGTGTTCAGTAAACTATTAAGCTAATTGTTAAAATAGAGCAGATATATCAAAAGCAGTTTTGAATAAGGAACAGGCTCTTACCCAGGAAACCCATACAATCAGTGCTCCTTATCAATTGGAACACTTCAAATTAGTGATAGAGAAGAAATTTAATTAATAATCTAATTTCACACATAAGATAAATGTGTTAACTGAAACAGTGTTATCTTTAAAATGTGGATTTCTATTAGTTTTGTGATTGGGAACATCTCTATGGTAATCCATATGGGCCTCGTGTTGATGGATCACAGTCGACTATAAAGAAGGCTTCATGTTGCAGATGATTGACTTGGGCTGATAACAATAATGAATACGGATGTTCATACAAACTTTTTTTCAAAACAAAAAAAATCAAACTAATATAAGAATGCAATGAAGAAAAAATGGAAAAAATGAGAAACTGGGTGAAAGCAATTTGTCCATCCCTAATTTTACTGAATTTGTTACTATTCTTTTAATTATATTGGTTTCTAATGAAGATTATACATTAAACAAAACATAGAAATACGGCCCTGGTCCTTAATAGAGAAGTTAGAATTTCATCTAAAAGCATTTTTAATTGAACACTATAAAGAAGAAATATAAACTTACAAGAAAGCAAGAAAAGGGAATAAATCAAAAAACAAGGGATTTACAAATATCATGGAGATTCTAAAAGGTAAAGGTTCCCCTCGCACATATGTGCTAGTCGTTCCCGACTCTAGGGGGCGGTGCTCATCTCCGTTTCGCTGAAGAGCCAGCGCTGTCTGAAGACGTCTCCATGATTATGTGGCCGGCATGACTCAACACCAAAGGCGCACAGAACCCTGTTACCTTCCAACCAAAGGTGGTCCCTATTTTTCTACTTGCATTTTTTACGTGCTTTCGAACTGCTATGTTGGCAGAAGCTGGGACAAGTAACGGAAGCTCACCCCATTACACGGCACTAGGAATTCGAACCGCTGAACTGCCGACTTTCAATCAACAAGCTCAGCATCTTAGCCACTAAGATGGAGATTCTAGCTTTCCAATATATATTGAATGATTATGAATAATATTTTATATCATTTTAAAAGAACAAAAATCACTAAAACTGACCAAATTATGAATACATGATCAAAACAAAATATATCATTAAGGAACTACACTGAATTCTATCCACAGTATTAAAAAATATGTTTTGATTAGGAAATGTTAGAAAACTGATTACAAATTCTACGTTTGAAAAAAAAATCCAGATTTTGCATATGATACATATCCATGTATTAAGTTGTAGCCTAGGAGCAATGTTTAGTTAGGGTTGAGTATTTATCTTTTTATATTATTTAGTTTGTACTGGATATAGGCTTTGTAAAATTTTATCTTTTTAATACTATAAAACCTCCCAGAGTTACCCTGTGGTAAACTGGGCAATCAATAAATGTAATAAATAAATAAATTTCCAATTTGACTTAAATTTCATAACATATTTACTTTCAAAATACAAAGTTATTCTAAACATCAAATCATACTCTCACAATATAATTATCTATCCATTGAAGGAATCAAACACTTCTCTTGCTTTCTAATATTCTTGCAGTAGCTAACATGTACAAATCAATTCATTATACTCTGAGGGAATGTACGATTTAATAAAGTTTAATAACAATATTGCAAGTTGGAAAGGGAATTCAACTTTTAAGATTTATTTCATTGCAGGCTGGGTCATTTTCATACCAGAATGAAAAACACCCTAAAACTGAATGTCCATTTCAATCTGTTAAAGCAATTGTTTGGGGTGGCAGAGAGAGAGAGAGAGAGAGAGAGAGAGAGAGAGAGAGAGAGAGAGAGAACAACAAATTTGGCATTTCCCAACTATAATTCCTCAAAGTAAATTTCTTATCATTCAGATTTAGGTATTGAACGTGCCATAGGGACATCTTTTTCATTGAATCACAATTTCAGCATTTACGATTCCAAACTGACTGAAAACTAGTTGGATGACCTTGGGCCAGTCAGTCTCTCTCCACCCATCCCACCGCACACGATTGTTGTGGGAAAAATAGGAGGAGAAAGGTGTGTTGGATATGTTCACTGTCTTGTCTTCAATTATTTATAAAAATAATAAAAGTAGCATATAAATAAATAAATAAATAAAAATAATAGTAGATGGAATTGATCTCCATATTTTCCCTCAAAAAGTAACTGCTCCGTGTGGACAGCCAAGGAGAAGGATTAGATCTTCATTCTCGTTCCCAACTTTATTCTAAACTGCAAGCAACTGTGTATTTCATATACAGAAAGAAAAAATATTGGGTGACTGCAATTGAACAGCTTCGTGTGCAAGGATTCAGCCTGAAAATCTGATAGAAGATTAGTGGACTTAGAGCTTGCTAAGAACATACACTTGCTTCCATTGTGCTTTGTTTGTATTAAAAAGGCATCATTACTCTTCAGCATCCTCTGTACCAAAGAAATAACATTCTATATTGCTACTTCAAGGGCTTTTCACAGCCTTTGGCAGCAGGGAGCACATAATACATTTCTAAGTGGAACAGAATTGAAATAAAGTAGCATGTTATTAACCATCATCACATGCTGTTATTTGCAAAGATAATCCCAATGTACCAACTAAAATTAAATCAATATAACTACAAACAAAACTATTTCAAAAACTGTAAGGTGAATGAAACATATTAAAACATAATATTAAATACATAGCTATAATATTAAATGTAAAGCTTTAGAAGCAAATTAAATAAGTTATTATTCTACTTCAATGTTTCATTTTAGAAAATGCATTTCTGTCTACTAATAAAATAAAGATCTATAAAAGATCATGACCAAAAGATTAATTCTAGTTTTATCTAAACAATATTGATGACGATTCTGATACCTTCTCATGTTTCATTCTTGTGAAGGATTTAAGGAAGATTCAAGATGACACTTCTTGATTTAGCTGTAGATTCCTGGATGACTTATAACAAATAGACAACATTGTCTACTTCCAACTGCTTAACAATGTAGGAAATTTTCTTTGTTGAAACAGAGAATAGTTGGGATAACCAATAATGGAGTTTTCTAAATGATCAAAAATTCAGGTCTGGCAGCAAGCAAGCAACATATTGCATACAGGGTTATATAGGGAAGGGAAGTCAAGATGGCAGCTGGAATCATGCAATTGAACCCTGAACCCTTTTTACATTTGTTCTAATGCGCCGAAAAGGGTGGGCTTCTGTTGTGGAGTCATGGCTCTCATCTTGACTTCTTTTGACTCTCCATATGTAGATGTCTCAGTTTGCATGTTTTTTTTTTTTATTCAAAAAGTTTTACAAAAAAAAATTTTTTCCCCTTTCCCCCCAACCCCTCTCCCTTCACAAACCCCCTCCCCCCTCCCCCCCTGGCTTCCCGGAACAAACACAAGGTATAGTTAAAAATAAAACAAACATATGCTAAAAAATTTTTTTCCCAAAACTATTATACCAATTCTCCCTCTCTAGCTCTGACTTCCTCCTTACATAACCAAATCCTTCAAAAAATTAACAATAAACAGTAATAAAATATATAAATCAGTAGAACAAATTAATCCTAAAATATTTAAAACCAGCTAAAGCATAAAAATCCAATCCAGTTCAGAGAATATCTCCTTATAGCTTCTATAACCATATAACCATATAATTTCCCCAAGTCTTTCTTACATAAGATCTTTCAAGAATATTCTATTTAAAATTCAATACAACAGATTATAAAATTTATAAAATTTCAATAGAAAATTACAATATTATTTAATTAATTACAATATCTATTCAACTTTAGTCCTTCCTCATCAAAATCCAGTATATCCAAATATCTAGTCTCTTATAATCACAAATTGCCTTTCGGGACACTAATATTTTGTCTATTAATATTTTAAAAACCTTGTTTCAAAAATAATACTTTTGTCTCTTGCCATCGATGTGGTCCTTGAACTTCCCTTCTTGTTTCTAACCCAGCCTAGGATGGCGGCGTGGAGTGTGTGGTGGTGGTAAACGGCCAGGAGAAAGCTTTCGCTCTTTTCGAGAGGTCCTCTTGGAAGGCTGCCTTGGAAAGGGAAAGTGGGAAGGGGGCAGAGATTTCTCCCTCAAAGGTCCCCTTGGAAGGCTGGGTTGGAAAGGGAAAGTGGGGAGGGGGCAGAGATTTCTTCCTCGGGTCCTTCTAGAGTCCTTGAGAAACTGATATCATACAAGGTTAATAAATTATACTCCTCCTCCTCATTGATGAGTTTTTCATCCTGAAATTGATTGAAACATTGTACCATCATATGCTGCCATAGTATAGTGTTAACAACATCTGTAAAGATGATATATGAGCATGACACTAAGTTTTTTCTATATTTCCCCCTTTATTGAAAAACTTCCATCATGCTTCTTTCTGAAAACAAAGGTCATTATAATATACCTCATTATATATTTGATTTGATGATATTTCAGTTAATAAATACCATTTAAGGTGTTAAGCTTCTTTTCTTTTTCAGCAGCAAAGTGAATTACAACTTTAAAGAACTTTATTACTTTATATTCATTTATTTTAAGTATAGATTTTAGATTTTTAAACAAATATGTTTAGAGCTTTTATATCTTTCAAGTTATTCAAATTATCCCCTCAGCAGGTATATAATGGCATCCAATTCCAATATCATGTTGGGGCTTTTGAGCAAGGGAGGAGGAACGTGAGCACCGCCTTTTGCGCTGGCATTCCGGGATTTCCCTTTGTTTAGAGCTGGGAATCCTCCTTCCCCCTTTTGCACTCCCTCCCTCCCTCCTCCCTCTCTCTCTCTCTCTGTCTCACACACACACACACACACACACACACACACAGACTTCTAAAGTCGATTGGCACAATGAAAGGCAAAGACCACAATTGTTTTAAGAAAGAAGCTTTAGCAGGGAGGGGGGATGGGAGGGTGTTTTAAGTTTTGGCAAACAGCCAGGCCAACTGTATTGGAGAAGGTCACACAACTGGCCTTAACATTTTAGCTGCTGTCTTTTTCCTCACACTTGGGTTTAATGATATTAGAGACCCTTATTGCCCTGCCAAAAAAAAAAGAGCCACCCCAACGTCTATGAAAATTAACCTTCTCTGCCAAGAGACACTGTGCAGGGTATTTTCACTATTGGTGTGCATACAGGCTTAGATTTGTGCTGGGTTCTTAGTGCTTAGAGCACTGACCTTCAGAGGCACCCTGGTCCCTTGGAAGCTAAAGGAGGACTCATTTTCATGCTTGCAGTTGTATTGTCAATTTCTGTGAGACAATGTTGTTGAAGTAACTCACTCACTCACTCATTCATTCATTCATTCCTTGTGTGTCCAATCACACTTAGCCAATAAAAATTCTATTCTATTCTATTCTATTCTATTCTATTCATTCATTCATTCATTCATTTTATTTTGTCAAATACATATTAAATAATTATATAAATATAAGCATGAATTGAATACATAAAAGGAATACAACTAAAGGGAACATTAGGACAGGGACGGTAGGCACGCTGGTGCTCTTATGCACGCCCCTTACAGACCTCTTAGGAATGGGGTGAGGTCAATACTAGATAGTCTTTGGTTAAGGCTTTGGGGATTTTGGGAAGAGACCACAGAGTCAGGTAGCACATTCCAGGCATTAACAACTCTGTTACTGAAGTCACATTTTCTGCAATCTAGATTGGAGAGGTTCACTTTTAAGTTTGAATCTATTGTGTTCTCGTGTATTGTTGTGGTTGAAGCTGAAGTAGTCATTGATAGGAAGTACATTGTAGCAGATAATTTTATGAGCTATGCTCAGGTCATACCAAAGGCGGCGTAGTTCTAAATTTTCTAAAGCTGGGAATCCTCCTTCCCCCTTTTGCACTTTTATTGTTTTTCGTTCAAATAAATATTCATGTTATTTTACTTGGCTCTATCTTTATTTTTTACATTGACCAGTAGCTGCCTCATTTCCCACCCTCGGCTTATACTCGAGTCAATAGTTTTTCCCAGTTTTTGTGGTAAAATTAGGTGCCTCGGCTTATATTCGGATCGGCTTATACTCGAGTATATACGGTACTCTGAAAAGCTAAAGAATCAGTTTTCAGCAAATGAACCAGCAAACATGTGGAAAACTCTTAAAAATATCACCGGCTATGGCAAACCTCCTTCCCAGGCTGAAGGTAATCAACAACTGGCAGATGACTTGAATGAGTTTTACTGCAGGTTTGAAAGGAAACTACAGCCACCTATCTCCACAACCCCCATTTCAGACACACCAACAACAGCCAAGCCTCCTACAACTGACCCCATTTCATTGGGTTCACAATCCCTAGTGATCACAGAAAAGGAAATGCAGGACCTATTTCACAGACAAAAGCCAGGAAAAGCTCCAGGCCCAGACAAGATAACTCCTTCTTGCTTAAAAGTCTGTGCTGACCAATTGGTCCCCATCTTCACCCATATTTTCAATAAATCACTAGAGATGTGCTACGTTCCTTCTTGCTTCAAATGCTCTACCATCATCCCAGTGCCAAAGAAGCCCACCATCAAGGAACTGAATGACTACAGACCAGTTGCTTTAACATTTGTAGTCATGAAAACCTCTGAAAGGCTAGTGCTTTCCTACTTGAAAACCATCACGGATCCGCTGTTAGACCCCTTGCAATTTGCATAGTGAGCAAATAGATCAATAGATGATGCTGTTAATATGGCTCTGCACTACATCCTACAACATCTTGAGTCTCCAAAGACCTATGCAAGGGTCCTCTTTGTAGACTTTAGTTCAGCATTCTATACCATCATTCCAGACACTCTTCTAACTAAGCTAAACCAGCTACAGGTACAGGAACAGACTTGTTAGTGGATCACAAGCTTCCTAACAAACAGGAAGCAACAGGTGAAGCTAAGCAAGATCTCATCAAATACCTGTACAATTAGCACAGGGGCCCCCCAAGGCTGTGTGCTCTCCCCACTTCTCATCTCTCTGTATACCAATGACTGCATCTCCAACAATCCATCTGTCAAGCTAATGAAGTTCGCAGATGACACAACAGTGATCGGTCTCATTCGAGACAATGACGAATCCGCATATAGACGAGAGGTCAAACGACTAGCCTTGTGGTGCAACCAAAACAATCTGGAACTGAACACGCTCAAAACCATAGAAATGGTGGTAGACTTTAGGAGAAACCCTTCCATACTTCCACCTCTCACAATACTAGACAACATAGTATCAACAGTAGAAACCTTTAAATTTCTAGGTTCTATCATATCGCAAGATCTAAAATGGACAGCTAACATCAAAAACATCATGAAAAAAGGACAGCAAAGAATGTTCTTTCTGCGCCAACTCAGTATGCTCAAACTGCCCAAGGAGCTGCTGATCCAGTTCTACAGAGGAATTATTGAGTCTGTCATTTGCACCTCTATAACTGTCTGGTTCAGTTCTGCAACCCAACAAGAAAGACACAGACTTCAGAGGATAATTAGAACTGCAGAAAAAACAATTGCTACCAACCTGCCTTCCATTGAGGACCTGTATACTGCACGAATCAAGAAGAGGACCGTGAAAATATTTACAGATCCCTCACATCCAGGACATAAACTGTTTCAACTCCTACCCTCAAAACGACGCTATAGAGCACTGCACACCAGAACAACTAGACACAAGAACAGTTTTTTCCCAAAGGCCATCACTCTGCTAAACAAATAATTCCATCAACACTGTCAAACTATTTACTGAATCTGCACTACTATTAATCTTCTCATAGTTCCCATCACCAATCTCTTTCCATTTATGACTGTATGACTATAACTTGTTGCTGGCAATCCTTATGATTTATATTGATATATTGACCATCAATTGTGTTGTAAATGTTGTACCTTGATGAACGTATCTTTTCTTTTATGTATACTGAGAGCATATGCACCAAGACAAATTCCTTGTGTGTCCAATCACACTTGGCCAATAAAATTCTATTCTATTCTATTCTATTCTATTCTATTCTATTCTATTCTATTCTATTCTATTCTATTCTATTCTATTCATAACTGCCAAGAATACATAAACTCCATAGGAACCTTAATAGATTCTGTCAGCCCAACCAGGCACTGTATTCTTCCTTCCCTTAGCAGCATCACAGGTATCTTGATCTTTTACTGTTAGCAGCATCACAGGTATCTTTTTCTTTTACTCAAAACATTGTGTTTATTATAAGTGTGGAGCCCTGACCTACAATAACAAATAATGTCTAAAATATCAGATATGTGAGAGCAAGCACTATTAATTCAAGAGGACACTCAGAAATAAGGGCCCATTGGCATTGAGCAGTTCTTTCTGGATGTACCCTTAACAAAAACAGATCTGGAAATTGTTTAAATTCTGTTATGCTTTATAAAATCAGTATGTTTGCTGTTCTAATCACATACTGAAATCTCCATGACAAAGTAATGTTGTCATCGGGTAGCTGCCAAAAAGCATTTCAGTAGTATGTGTTAATTGGTCCCATAGCTGCATACAATTGAAGAGTGCTCTAACATGAGGGGGGCAGATAAGTAAGCATATGGGTAAAAAGGGGAAACTATAAAGAGTCACTATAACATAATCACACTGTTAATATATACCTTTCTTATTTCTCTATTCGCTAAATGCTTACTGAAATGAAACAGGTTTAGACTACTGCAGCTAATGGCCCACAAATCTACAATTATGCAAGCTTTCCTCAGCTGGGTTTATTAAGGCAAAACCAACTAGCAAAGGCAAGCATTTTTTTTTTCTGTTGTCAATCCTCAAAACCCTGCTCCACCAAATCTAGACTGGAAAAAAAGTCTTCTTTTTTTTTGTCAATTGAGTGAGACAGAGCTGATTTCTTAACTAATAGGGAGCCAGAATTGAGTGCTCAAACTACCATATAATGAACTTGAAGGAAAGGATGAACCATCCTTATCCCTGTATGACTCCATGAAGTTTGAAATTATATTTCTGCAGCAGGCCATTACTTTCCTAGCATTGTTTGGGTCGCATAGCTCGGATGTCTAACTGCCCTTGTTATGAAGTGCATGGGCCTGTGGATCTGAACCACAACATCCTTAGTGATCCTTGAGATGTAATTCAACAGTGGTCAATTTTTCATTTTTTTTTCTTTTTAGCACAACTAAATATCATGATATGAACAAATTATATAGGATATTTATCTTTAAGAAAACTTTTCTCAGAGAAAAATATTAAGATAACCTCAGATTTCAATGTTTTGAGATGGGAAGTTGCACTGTTTTTGCTCAGCTCAGTATGGATATTAATGTACAACTGTGGCAGATACGATTAACATATTCCTATTAATGATATTCTTAACCATTACAGAGACTTACCCAAGTGAATCCCAACTACCGTAATGACATTTTGAAAAAGTGAGTATGTATTTCCCAATGTATTATTTCAATATGAAAACACATGTAAATATACTGGGCATTCTAGAGTGTGGTGAGGTAGAATAAGAACTCAAGATTGAATCAATTTGTAATCTTGCTTGGATGCACTAATTTTATATATCTATCTAGATATCCTTCTGTATTCCCCTTCTTATATCTCTCATGTAACATCCTTAGGAATGGAATATTTACTATTGGGTCAAGTAATGCCCAGGGATGAGTAATTGACTACAGAGTTTACACACTGAAAGGACAAAACTCAAGGAGATACATTATTATGTCTCTTTCTTTTCTGGTACAAAATTGTCAGCTGGTTAGAATAATAATCCTAATATTGGCTCAACTCATAGGTACTATGTTTCTTTTCTAGGAATGTGCCATTTATGATTTCACACTATGAAGGATATCTGTGTTCCCCTTTGTGGTTATCTTTTTTATCAATTCTAAATCCATTCTCTTAGTTTTTGAAGACTTCAGCTAGTTTATCAACATGCTTCAACTGTGTTTGATCAACATCCTATATACCAGTAAGCTCTAGGTAACTTTGTGGCTCTTGATCTTTGCTTGTTTGGATGGAAAATAATTCACCGTAATTTGATAGCTTTGGAGCTACTGGCTCTTATTTGTATTCTGTCCAAATGTTGGTGCTCTCTTTAGTTGAGTTTTCCATCATACTAGTTACACACAGTAACTTGTTCCTTGTTCCTCTGTCTCTTCTCCCTACAGACAAATAGTAGAATCCAATACTTGTCTTGGCAAATATGGTTTTTATGCAAACTGTGGTTTGTATTTTCCCACACAGAGGTAGCCAAACAGGATTATATAGTTCTTGATACTAATGCATAGTTCTCTGGTTTACAGACACCAAATAACCATGGCTTTCCATAGAACTACAGAACTACAACCCATAGTGGTTACTTCTATTCAGCATTCAGTTTCAATTTTATTTTATTTATTTATTTTATTTATTTTATTTGATTTTTATACCGCCCTTCTCCCGAAGGACTCAGGGCGGTGTACAGGCATAATAAAACCGACAATACAATATACAAGTTTAAAATACGATTTAAAAAACTTATTTAAATTAGCCCAGTGATTAAAATTTACCATACTAAAAAACCCCGTTTAAAATTAATAAATTTAACATTAAAATCCCAATTTAAGCCAGCCCCGCGCGGATAAAAAGATGAGTCTTGAGTTCATGACAAATGTCCAAGGTCAGGTATTTGGCGTAAACCCGGGAAGCTCGTTCCAGAGTGGGAGCCCCACAGAGAAGGCCCTTCCTGGGGCCCGCCAGCCGACATTGTTTGGCGGACGGCACCCTGAGAAGTCCCTCTCTATGGGAGCGTACGGGTCGGTGGGAGGCGTGTGGTAACAGCAGGCGGTCCCGTAAGTACCCAGGTCCTAAGCCATGGAGCGCTTTAAAGGTCATAACCAACACCTTAAAGTGCACCTGGAAGGCCACAGGCAGCCAGTGCAGTCTGCGCAGGAGCGGTGTTACATGGGAGCTACGCGTAGCTCCCTCTATAACCCGCGCAGCTGCATTCTGGACTAACTGAAGCCTCCGAGCGCACTTCAAGGGGAGCCCCATGTAGAGAGCATTACAGTAATCCAAGCGAGAGGTAACGAGCGCATGAGTGACTGTGCATAAGGCATCCCGATCAAGGAAGGGGCGCAACTGCTGAACCAGGCAAACCTGGTGGAAGGCCCTCCTGGAGACGGCCGTCAAATGGTCTTCAAACGACAGCCGATCATCCAGGAGGACACCCAAGTTGCACACCCTATCCTTTGGGGCCAGTAACTCGCCTCCAACAGCCAGCCGCGGCTGCAGCTGACTGAATCGGGGTGCCGGCATCCACAGCCACTCCGTCTTGGAGGGATTAAGCTTGAGCCTGTTTCTCCCCATCCAGACCCGTACAGCTTCCAAACACCGGGACAGCACTTCAACAACTTCATTGGGGTGGTCCGGGGTGGAAAAGTACAGCTGGGTGTCATCAGCGTACTGCTGGTATCTCACCCCGAAACCACTGATGATCTCACCCAACGGCTTCATGTAGATGTTGAACAGCAGGGGCGAGAGAATCGACCCCTGTGGGACCCCACAAGTGAGGCCCCTCGCGGTCAACCTCTGCCCCCCTGTCAACACCGTCTGCGACCGGTCGGAGAGATAGGAGGAGAACCACCGATATACGGTGCCTCCCACTCCCAATCCCCCCAACCGGCGCAGCAGGATACCATGATCGATGGTATCGAACGCCGCTGAGAGGTCTAATAGGACCAGGGCAGAGGAATATCCCCTGTCCCTGGCCCTCCAGAGATCATCCACCAATGCGACCAAAGCTGTCTCCGTGCTGTATCTGGGTCGGAATCCGGACTGGAACGGGTCTAGATAGACATCTTCATCCAGGTGTTGGGGCAGCTGTCGCGCCACAGCACTCTCTACAATCTTCGCAACAAAGCGAAGGTTGGAGACTGGATGATAATTACCCAAAATAGCTGGGTCCAAAGAGGGCTTCTTTTTTTTTATTTTTTTTTTATTGAAAGAGTTTTAAAAAACAAAAACATTTTCCCCCTTTTTCCCCCCCTCCCTCCCAAAAAAATCCCCTTCCCCCCTCCCTCCCCCACCCCCGACTTCCCGGGTCAATCACAAGGTATTGTTATACATAAACCAAACATAGAATAAAATTTTCCCTTCCAATCCAAATAACCACATCCAAAGCTTTTCATCTCCCAACCCCCTCCCCATTACATAAAATAACTTTCTAATTATTCAAAGGCAATCTGATATTTCTTAATCTGATATCTGTTTTGTAGATAATCAATCCATTTTTTCCATTCAATTAAATATCTTTCCTGCGTATTGTCTTTTAAAAACGCTGAGATTTTAGCCATCTCAGCCAAATTAATGACTTTCAGTATCCATTCTTCTATTGTAGGTACCTCTTCTTTCTTCCAGTATTGTCCAATCAACAGTCTTGCTGCTGTTATTAAATTCAGAATCAATTTAGTCTCAATCCCTGTACAATCCGTTATAATTCCCAAAAGGAAAAATTGTGGCAGGAACATGCTTCTTTTCCAAAGCTGATGCAACAAAATGTTTACCCAATTTTGAGTTAATTAAATATTTTTGGTCTGATAATTTTATATGTGTCTCTTGCAAACAAATCACATCATTTTTAAATTGTTTCAAGTAGTGAAATATTTTCCTTCTTTTCTGAACTGAATTCAAGCCATTAACATTCCATGACAAAATTCTATTTGCCATTACTGGCCTCCTGAAGCTTTGAAGCAGACAACGGAAGCTCCTCCTCCGGTATCTTCCGTCTAGCTCCTCCCACAGCTTCCATACTGGGATCCTGACTTTTACTTTGAGACTGTTGCTCTTCTTTACGCTTAAGAGCTCCTCTTGTCACCCTTTGCTCTTGTGGTTCCTCTAATACTGGCAGCAATGAAGGCTCTTGGATCACCACGCCTTCTTGAATCTCTTGAAGTTTTTCTATCACTTCTATTTCGACTTTCAAAACTGTAGAAAGAAAATCCTTTGCCTTTAAAACAGTGTCAATTCTATATCTCCTTCCTTGATAGAATACTGTCAGTCCAACTGGCACCTCCCATCTGAATTGAATCTGATGTTTTTTAAGTTCTTGTGTAAAAAAAGCAAATTCCTTCCTATCTCTTAACATCTTTGAAGGAATCTCTTTCAGCACCTTCAGCTCCTGTTCTCCAATTTTATAAGTTGTCTGATATGAAACTTGCAGAATCTGATTTCTCATAGTCCTTTTCACAAAATAAACCACAATGTCCCGAGGAAGCTTTCTCTGTCTTGCAATCCAGGAGTTAACTCTATATATTTTATCAATTTGGTAAGCTACCTCTTGGGGTTCCACTTCAATAAATTCAGCCAATGCTTCTGATATAATTTTTCTTAAGTCTTCTCCTCGCTCTTCTTGCATACCACGAATTCTAAGAGCTCCTTCCATAAGTTTATATTGTAATATCACAACCTGATCTTCATTTTGATCCACTTTTTTCTGAACACCTTTCATTTTGTCTTCTAAATGCTTATTTGACTGAGAGATCTGTTGCATTTCCACTTCCAATCCTCAATTTTTACTCAGTCCTTGAACTGCCATGAGAATATCTTCTTATTTTTGCATTAAAATTCTCCATCATCTCTTTTTGCCTATCTTCAGAAAGTTTTAATTGTTCTTTCAATATTTCCTCAAGACTTGGTTCAGATCCCCTTCTTCCAGAAGGCTTTAAAGGTTTAGCTGCCATTCTGTCTTCAAAAGAATCAGGAATTCAAACTTAATAACTTTCCTTCCTCCTTTCAGTATAAAAAACTCCGTTTGTAACAATCCACAAATAACGCTACTTTATCGTACTAAAAATTTTACTTTCACTTTCAGACGCCATTTTAAAAGTCAATTAATCAAAGACAAAGAAAGGTTTCAAGTTTCAAAAGGGAGTCGGTACTTGCCGTTGATTCTACATCAAAGATCGAACGCCAGAAATTCCGTCTGCTTAGAAAATCAATCAATTTAATAAGTCCTGTTGAGCAGAAGCGACTCTCCCACTCCTTTTCCTGATAAAACAGGAGCGTGTTGAAGTTGGAGGAGTGGAATTCGGTGGGGTCATAAATCCAGGAAAATTCGCCTTAAGAGCAAACCCCTGTCAGACCTGCCACTTTCCACAACTCTGATAACCTCTTTCACCCAGAGGGTATGCTAAGCTCAGTGAACAGTGATTTTTTTTCTGTTTCACTGACTTTTACAATCTTCTAACACGGAGTGCTCTGTTAGAGCACCCAGCAGGAGCGGTGATGTCACTGGAGCCGACAAAGAGGGCTTCTTAAGGAGGGGTCTCACCACCGCCTCTTTCAAGGCGGCAGGGAAAACCCCGTCCAACAAAGAAGCGTTGATAATCCTCTGGAGCCAGCCTCGTGTCACCGCCTGAGTGGCCAGTACCAGCCAGGAAGGGCATGGGTCCAGTAAACATGTCGTGCCGTGAAGCCTCCCCAACAACCTGTCCACGTCCTCGGGAGCCACAGGGTCAAACTCATCCCAAATGTACTCAACAAGACGTGCCTCCTCTCCCTCGCTTGGATCATCCCAAATTCGGTCCAGACCATCCCTCAGCTGAGCGATTTTATCGTATAGATAACCACTAAACTCCTCGGCTCGTCCCTGAAATCCCTCGTCCCATGAAATTTTCAGGTTTCATTCAGCCCATTACCAAATCTAGGCAGCAATTTAGCAATTTCACAGTCTTGCTATTTTTAGAAAACACAAAAAAACAGGGTTGTTATCTGATGACATCAACTACTGATGACTTCTCACGTTAGACTTCAAGATCAACTCATGCTGCATATAGCACATATTTATATAACTAAAAGCTATGGTTGGATCAGAGAGAATTTCCATTATTGCTATAGAAAACTAGGCTGATAGGATGGGCTACTTCCTCACCATATCTCCCTATCTATGAAGCCTGTGCAGCTATGTATCATTGGTAATGGCATTAACAACGCAGACATCAAGTAGAAACAACAAGATAGCATACTTCCTCACTATAGTTTCTTTCTTTAAAATGTACTTTCCCATTTTAGCATTTAATAGAAAAATGGAATTTACTTCTGAACTCCCAACCTTAAAATGAATGATTTGGGAATAAGCTCCAAAGAAGAATCCATATGATGCAGTGGTTGAGGTTAAGACTGTGCAGTATCTCACATCTGCTCTGTTATGAAGTGTGAAGCAAATCTGGCCCATGGACAGAGCAGTAACTGACTCAAAAGCAGCTTTTCCTCTTTTTATCTTTGGAACTGCATCCATTATTCAAGGGATGGATTGCCATGCTTTTGACGGTGAGTCAGAAACATGAAAAGAGAGGTAAACAACACAAGTTGTATCTTGAGGTTTGCCTGGAGTTTATTTAACTGTTGAGGCTGGCAAGAAGAATATCCAGTAATATTTGCTAAGGTTTGCTATGGAGGCTATTGTAATTTATAAAGTATTAAAGTATAGCAGGTATGATTTCCCAAAATGAGGGGAAGTGTATCACCATGATTGTTGACATTTCTACGTGGACAAATATTTGAATGAATTTTCAGTCAACCTACTGAAAGCACAAAGGAAGCATATGTTATTTGTACTCCCTCTTCTCTGTTGTATATCACTCTAATTATCCTATTGAATAAAATGGTAGTGGCAGACCTGATGAGTAAAACAGTGGTTGCGCTATTGTAGCTACTAGTGTGTTAATTCTTTTTACATTACTGATAGGAACCCAAATTAAAGATATTAACTTTTTGAGAACTTGCTTAACCTTGCAGTTGATTAATCTTTGATAGCTCTACTTGTGGCAACTGAGGAGGGACTATCAGCAAAACAACTTCAGTATGTCCTGATTAAGCACATAAACAGAGACCAGAAGCCCTTAACCAAATGTCTCAGTATGGAAAGGCAACAGATAATAATAGTCCTTTGATGTTAAAGATAAAGATGACTTATAAACAGCATGAAGTCAAACGTCCAGGACTCCTTCCAACATTTTCTGTATTGACATTGTGACAGAACTACAGGTATGGCATATGTAGAAGAAACTTTTTAAGACAAAAATACAATAGATTTCTAGTTAAATAAAGTTAAATAAAACAAGGACATATCTAGTCTGCCTTGTGGGACAACGCACTGTATTTAATTGGGGGAAAAGATTGGAAACTATTATGCATGTATGCGTATTTTGTAGGCATCAAAATTTCACTTCCACCTTTGGGATAATTAAAATAGCTTCTCACTGTGAAGCCAAAAACATATTATTTAGACAACCAAGAGTGGGTTGTCAAACTCCCCTCAAATGCAGATATTTCCCTCTTGTGTGAAGTGTACTGTTTTGATTACATAAGCAATTGCACTTGGAACATTTAATTATAGTGTAGTAATTTACTCTCTGACTGCCTTTCATTAGATTAAACACAGGCATTACATATGTGAAAAGTTTTAAAACGCAAAAAATATTTAAGTCTGATGTCTATTTCAGTTTGTTGAAGGCTGTGTTTTATTTAAAAATAAAGATTATTTTTAATAGCCCCCTCTCTCTTTCCCTCTCAAATAAAATATTAATATTAAATGGCCAGTTCAACTTACTTTTACATTAATTTGGTTAATGAAACCAATGGACTGTATCTCTTCAAACTGATGATGATTTTTGTGGAAACATTCAACGAAGCAGAGCCTTTCTCCATCAGTGACAAGAAGTTGTCAAGAAATCTGGAGCTTTTTCAGAAATTGGAAGTTTCAAAGTCTTCCATCAAGAGATAACAGCAAACTTTTCATTACAGCATTAAGGAAAAAAACTGAAGGAGAAAGAAATACAATTATACAAAATGAAATGTGCGGGTGGAGAGAATACCTAGAAATAAATGCTTAGAGGTAGCAGAATAGATATTGAAAGGTAAGAAGAAAAGCAAGAAAAATAAATCGAAGGCAAAATAAAACACTTCTATTTTCTTGTATGAAAGATGGCAATAAAATGACAAACAATATAGATAAGACACTACCCTTTAAATAATTCCTGCTGAAAACTGAATGTATCTTTTTGTTTCAAAATAGATGGAGATATCAAATAAAATCTATTACTGTTTCCATATTTGATTTAAAAAAAACATATTTCTAGTTCAATTCTATTTTTTAAAAAGGACCCATATCATTATCATCATCATCATCTGGTTTATTTTTATCTTCCTGCCTTGAGGGCATTTGAAGACATAACAGAAAAAAAAGCATAAACATTCAAGATGGAATAAATATAAATCATCTGTCAACTGACTGAAAGTGGCTTCACTAAACAGAAAAATCTTGACTTTTTCTAAAAGAGGCTGATACAATTTTCAACAGAGCACATTCCATAACATGGCTTTAATTAAACTGATTTCATATATCAATTATATAATTAAAACATTCTGTATAAAATGCCTTAAACAGATTAAGCACAGAGAGGGTAAAGATATATTTCCTACTCTAATTTAATTCTGAACAGAAGAAGCCAAACAAAGCTTTTTTCACTATTTACTGCTCTTGTTGATGATGCACCAATAATACATTTTATACATGGTCCAATTACAGTACATATCAAATTAACTTACAATAAAACTGATAATTGAATGAGTTAAAACTACATGAAGCATCATGTATTTATAAAAACAATTTTAAAAATGCAAACAACATGTTTATGTTCAATAGACATATCAAAATGTGGTAATAATGAAGAGACTATTTCAGCAAAGAAGGATGTGTTAGTTATTTCCTGAGCCTACTCAACAATGTTATGTAGCTCGCTCAATAAGCTGAGAAGAACAGTGGTCAGGAGAGCATAGGTGGACCAGACAGCTACAAATGTCTTCAGTTTTTGACACCATCTAAAAGTCATTCCCTACAATTAGATCGGGTAGTACATTAGTACATGCTATATCAAAATTATAATTTAATTTTTCACAAAAACAAGCAATTGTATCTACAAAGTGTTTCACACATTTGTCTCAGCAGAATTTCGAGGAGTGCTACAACTACTTTCTAGGGCTGGGGTCCTAACCTTTTGGCCTTTTGGACCTCAGAAACCAAGTCCATAATTTTAAATCCCGGGGACCACTAATATGAATCCATATGAAGCGCCTGGACTCCTATGATGGGATGGTGTCCAGTGTCCTTCAGGCACTGTTCCTCCTCTCCCTTTCTCTCTTTCTCCCCCCTCCCACTCTTTCTCTCTTATTCTCTCATTCTCTCTCCCCCTCTCTCTTTCTCTCTCCCACTCATTCTCTCTCTCTCTCTCTCTTTCTCCCCCTATTCTCCACTCTCTCTTTCTCTCTCTTCCCTCACTCTCTTTCTCTCTTTCTCTCTCTTTCTCTCTCCCCTCTTTCTCTCTCTTCCCTGCTCTTTCATTCTCTTTTCTCTTCCCCACTCTTTCTTTCTCATTCTTTCTCTCTCTCCCCTCTTTCTCTCCCATTCTCTTTCTGTCTTCCCCCCTTTCTTTCTCCATCTCTCCCCCACTCTTTCTCATGGGCCAGCCAGTGTCTTGGGGCTGAGAGGAAGTCAGTCATCCCCCTGAGAGATTGAAGTGCAGGAATACCAACAAGGGATAGAAGAAACTTGCAGCTTTGCAGCACAGCCCTTGCTGGCTGGAATGAGGTAATGGTGCAAGGGGGGCGGTGCAGGCGAGCCCAAGCAATGAGTGGCTGGAACCCTGGGCTGTTTCTTTCTCCTGCTGTAGTTTCTGTCAGCTGAATCCACCAGTGGCTGTCCCCATCCCTCATCTTCCCTTCCCAGTCACTCCTCACCTGGCAAGGTAAGGTCAGGGGGGATGGAGATTCACTTTATATTCCATAGTGGGAGCGAAGCTTCATCTCTTACTGGATCTTTCTCTCTCTCTCTCTCTCCCACTCTTTCTCATGGGCCAGCAAGTGTCTTGGGGCTGAGAGGAAGTCAAGCATCTTCCCGAGAGACCGAGGTGCAGGAGCACCAACAAGAGCTGAAAGAAACATATTCCTTTCTGGAATATGGAGCGAATCTCCATTCCCACCCTCCCCTCCCCTTGCCAGGCAAGGAGTGATTGGGAAGGGAGGGTGAGGGATGGGGACAGCCACTGGTGGATTCAGTCAACAGGAAGCTACATCAGGGAAGAAACAGCCCAGGAAGAGACAGTTCCCACCACCTGTTGCTTCAGCCTGCCTGCACTGCCATTCCCCCCACCTTGCACCATTATCTCATTCCAGTCGACAAGGGTTGTGCTGCAAAGTTACAAATTGCCCAAACCTCCCTCAACAGTGGAGATTTACAGCCCCACCGTGAGCTGCCTGGCCAGTCCCATCTTCAAGAGCTCTAGTCACAGGACTGGCCATTGCTTATCCCAGAGCAGCTCCTCCACCCGGTGCGCCACGGACCACCTACATTTTCTCATGGACCACCAGTGGTCTGCGGACCACCGGTTGCTGACCGCTGTTCTAGGGCAGATAACAAGTGAGATCATGATTTCCCTAAAATAAAGGACAGAAAATAGAACATGGTTATATGTGCTAATGTATGTACATTACTTGTGTTCTATTTTGTCTCCTACCAGATTTCATTTTACAAAACTTCTCAAAAACCCAGGAGAATCCCTCGCTCCCCCAAAGCAAGCATTTAAGATGACTGTATCAGAATCATGTTCTGTTCCTTTATTTCTTAAAGTAATAAGGCTCTTTAGAGTGGTATAGGCTTTACTTTTCTGAAGTTTAATATATAATATAATATAACAACAGAGTTGGAAAGGACCTTGGAGGCCTTCTAGTCCAACCCCCTGCCCAGACAGGAAACCCTACACCATCTCAGTCAGATGGTTATCCAACATTTTCTTAAAAATTTCCAGTGTTGGAGCATTCACAACTTCTGCAGGCAAGTCATTCCACTTATTAATTGTTCTAACTGTGAGGAAATTTCTCCTTAGTTCTAAGTTGCTTCTTTCCTTGATCAGTTTCCACCCATTGCTTCTTGTCCTACCCTCAGGTGCTTTGGAGAATAGTTTGACTCCCTCTTCTTTGTGGCAACCCCTGAGATATTGGAACACTGCTCTCATGTCTCCCCTAGTCCTTCTTTTTATTAAACTAGACATACCCAGTTCCTGCAACCGTTCTTCATATGTTTTAGCCTCCAGTCCCCTAATCATCTTTGTTGCTCTTCTCTGCACTCTTTCTAGAGTCTCAACATCTTTTTTACATCGTGGCGACCAAAACTGGATGCAATATTCCAAGTGTGGCCTTACCAAGGCATTATAAAGTGGCACTAACACTTCACGTGATCTTGATTCTATCCCTCTGTTTATGCAGCCCAGAACTGTGTTGGCTTTTTTAGCAGCTGCTGCACACTGCTGGCTCATATCTAAATGGTTATCCACTAGGACTCCAAGATCCCTCTCACAGGTACTACTATTGAGTTTATTCAAGAGCATTCAAGAATCCATCAGATTCCATACATCTACAGAAATGGACCATCTTAATGGGTCCCCCCCGCCCTGAAATCAAACTTCATTACTTCTTATTTGGGAATTGGAAAATAAATGTAACATCTCCCATACAAACATCAGTTCACATGAGCTAGGGCAAAAGATAGTGGGCATGCAACTTGTTGTTATAATTGAAGTTTCGAACATATCCAGAGCTGTCAAGGAGGCCTTAAAACCCAAAGTTATCTCTCTTGTCAAATTTGACATGAATGTTGAAGCCTCCACAATTACTATCTTTGAGTTCTCCTGTATGACACTAAAGGTCACTTAAACTTGCTCAGTCACGGAACCTTTTGGGAAGCAAAGTAGATGGCACACAAACTGTATCCTAAGTCTGCTTTATTGATCTGCACCAGGCAAAGATCTGATAGACTGCTTGAGTTGAGAAAGAATTCCTTATATAAGATGTCATCTTATGGATCACAGGAACTTGCTCCCAATCTGAGTTGAAGCTGACAGTTAGGTCATAATCATATCATCCAATCTTTATTTATTTTATTTATTTATTTATTTTGTCACACAGTATATATAAGCATAAGTATGAAATAACTTTTAATCCCGGAAGATGGCGACCAGGAAGGTTGCACCGGAGAAATGCTCTCTGTAAAAGGGCTCTTTTGAGCTCTTAGGAGAGCAGTTTCCCCGAAGATTCTTTGCTGGCGATACTCCAGAGCCGAAGGTTTTTCCAGGCTGCCGTGGATTGAGGCTGCCGAGGTTCTTTCAGGCTGCTGAGGACTCAGGCGGTGGGCGAAGAGTCGGAGACCGCCGGAGCCGGGACTGCCGCTGCCGTGGGCCATCGACTGAAAGAGGCTGGAGCCGCCCGCTACCGCCGGAGCCGCCGCCAGCCCTGTGAAACTTTAAATTTCCCACCAAGGAGATAAAAGCCCAGCAACATTTACAACAACCCTAATCAACCTATCCCCAATCGGCAGGACTGCTGCAGGACTACTGGTGAGTTCCTAGGAGACTCCAGTCTCCGGCCTCTACTGTCTTTTTGAATCTCCCGCCATTACAGCCACCTGTAAAGAAGCTTCTTCAACCACCCTTTCTCACCATTTTAAATTTCCCGCCAAATCTCACTGTTACCATAGTGACTCCCCATTACCATAGCAACTGCCAAATTGATTACCATTTAAAGTTAAAGAGAGAGATATAAAATCAAAGATAATTGATTAAGTGACAGATACTTAATCATTACTAAAATTGGAAAGTGTGTGAAATAAAACAAAGGAATAAGAAAGATCATCATTATGCCAGCCAGAAAATCAAACGCTGATAAAATCTTAGAAACAAGATTAACAACCATTGAACAAAACATAGATAAAAGATTACAAGCTATTGAACAAAACCTAGAAAAAAGAATTCAAAATATTGAACAAAACCTAGAAAAAAGAATTCAAAATATTGAACAAAACTTAGAAAAAAAAATTCTATCAGTTATTGAACAAAGTTTCACAAATTTGATAAAACAAATTTCAACACTAAAAAATGAAAACTCTAATGATCCAAATCTCTTCCAAACTCATCTATCATCACAAAATATACAACTTACAACTCAACCTAGACAACAAATTAATACAACACAACCTAACCAACAAATAACTACTAATCAACTAATCAGAGATGCAATGGAGAGAGGACAAAAAATAAATAATGCAATATTATTTGGACTTGAAAACACAAATGAACCAGATATCAATAAGATTCACAACATCATTGGAAATTATAATTCATCAACCATCTCCCCAAATGAAATAATTGCTGTCTCCAGAGATGGACCAGAATATAAAAACAGCGATGGGACAACAGCACCAAGATTTTGTAGAGTTATATGCACTAATGAGGACAGTAAACGCAAATTCATAAATACTATAAACTCAATTGCTAAATCCAACCCTACCTACAGTAAACTTAGATCACGTCCTGATCTATCCTTTCTACAACGGATACGCTCGTGAACTTCGCACAGAACTTAAAAGAAGACAAGACAATGGTGAATCCAACCTATACATCGACTACCGTGCTGATTGCATAAAAAATAAAACCTGCAATCAAAAAATCACCTCCAAACCCCCCACCACCCATAACAATCAACCAGCCATCCCAGTATTCAATCAAGTACCCATCCCCCTACCTCCCATTCAACCAACCATCTTACCAGCCATCCAACCAACAGCCATCCAATCAACAATCCAACCAGCCATACAACCAACCATCCAACCAACCATCCAAACAGCCATCCAAGCAGCCATCCAAACAGCCATCCAAACAGCCATCCAACCAGCCATCCAAACAGCCACCCAACAATCCACCCAACCAGCCATCCAAACAACCATCCATCCAAACACCCAAAACTACCATCCAACCATCTATACAACCATCTATTGTCCACAACCCCAACCTACTAACACCCAAAACTAGGTATGCACGCCCCTTACCTCTTCAACACCAATCATATCAGATCTCAAATGCAAATTGATAAATGCAAGAAGCATAGTCAACAAATTACCTGAATTTATCCTCTTATTAAACAGTGGCACATTTGATATCATTTTTGTTTGTGAAACATGGCTGAATTCATCCCTTCCTGACTCCATTATCTCAAACAAAGAATATCAAGTCTATCGATCAGATCGGGAAAACCAAGAGGTGGTGGAGTGGCTATCTTTACAAAAGACACTGAATCTAAAAATATCCAAGTAGCACATAAACTTTCTCTTCCTGAAACTATAGTATGTGACCTATCCCTTGACACTACTCTTCGATTCTTACTATGCTACAGAGCCCCCGACTATGACATTACCCACGCAAATATGCTAACCTCAATGCTAACATGGACTACCTCTTGCCCATACCCTCTCATCTTCCTGGGTGACTTAAATCTACCTCTCATTAACTGGACAACTAATGAATGTTCAACTGACCCAATCCATACTACACTATACAACGCTGTTACAAACCTAGGTCTTGAACAACTTGTAACTAACAATACAAGACTCAACAACTGCCTTGACCTCATCTTCTGCAACAATCCAAACTCAATTTATGGACTACAAATTAAAGAACCTTTTTCAAACAGTGACCACTGCATGATTGATTTTCGTCTCAATATACGTCCATACTTAAATCGTCATAACAACAGAACTCCCAACTACAACTTCAAGAAAGCCAATTACGACCTTATAAACAACGATCTTTCACTTCTGAACTGGCAAAATCTGTTTGCAACCTGCATAACCGCTGATGACCTCTATAGAATCTTCCTACTTGAAATCAATAGAGTCATTAAATTATATGTACCACGAATGACTACCATGTCCAAGAAAACAAACTACCCATATCAATAAAAAGCTTCAATCAAAAAAAATCCTCTGAAAAGAAACAAAAAGGCTATGTTACAAACTTCAGAAACCGCTACAGAAACATATGCAACCAAATAAAACTGAATGCACAAATTACCACACCAAGCAAGAAGAGAACCTTCTACGCACAAATTCCAATCGTGCCTTTTATAATTTTGTCAACAATAAACTTAAAGATTCAAGATCCATCCCACCACTAAAAGATTCTAACAACAAAGAATGCAATGACGAAACAGTCAAAGCAAACCTCTTCAACATTTTCTTTGGCTCAGTTTTTGTTAACTCCGATAACACATATCCAACATTCCACAAACGAACCAGCAATGACTATGATGATTTAACTCATATAGATTTCACAGAAGACAACGTTGGTAAAGCTCTTCACAACTTAAAACCATCGCTTTCTATTGGACCTGATGGTCTATGTGCATATTTCTTAAAAACTTTCCATTAATATAGCTGAACCCCTAAGTATTATCTTTGATAAAGCTTTCACTACCAGTTCTCTTCCCAAACTTTGGTCACTAGCCACAGTCATCCCCATCTTCAAAAAGGGAGACCCCAGCTTAGTCGAAAACTACAGACCGATCTCCCTTTGGCCACCTGCAAAGTCATGGAATCTATCATCAATCAATCCATTACCTCACACTTAGAAACTAACAACCTACTCTCCAACAAACAATTTGGTTTCAGGAAAAGTTATCATGTAACTTACAACTTCTCCACTGCAAAAACATATGGACTTCAAATCTAGATCAAGGCAAATCAATAGATGCAATCTACATAGACTTCTGCAAAGCTTTTGACTCAGTAGTACACGATAAACTTCTCCTTAAACTAACATCCTATGGCATCTCAGGACCCCTCCACAAATGGATATCTGCTTTTCTGTCTAACAGACAACAAGTGGTCAAAATTGGCAATGCTTTATCAAATCCTGTTCCTGTCAAGAGTGGCGTTCCTCAAGGCAGCGTCCTTGGACCAACACTCTTTATTCTATACATTAATGATCTTTGTGACCATATCTCAAGTAATTGTGTTCTCTTTGCTGACGATGTCAAACTATTTAACACCACAGACAACACTTCTATCATTCAAAACGACCTTGACCATCTAACCGCTTGGTCTAAAATTGGCAGCTCCAAATTTCAACCAGCAAATGCTCAGTCTTACATATAGGAAAAAGAACTCTAAAACTAAGTACATACTAGATGGACATTACCTTACAGATGACCCCATCCCGTTAAAGACCTTGGAGTTTTCATGTCAAATGATCTAAGTGCCAAAGCCCACTGCAACTACATAGCAAAAAGCTCTAAGAGTTGTAAACCTAATTTTATGTAGCTTCTTTTCCAAAACACCACACTACTAACCAGAGCATATAAAACATTTGCTAGACCAATTCTAGAATACAGCTCACCTGTTTGGAACCCTCACCACATCTCTGACATCAATACAATTGAACGTGTCCAGAAATATTTTACAAGAAGAGTTCTCCATTCCTCTGAAAACAACAAAATACCTTATCCCACCAGACTTGAAATCCTAGGCTTAGAAAACTTGGAACTCCGTCGCCTTCGACAAGACCTAAGTTTAACTCACAGAATCATCTATTGTAATGTCCTTCCTGTCAAAGACTACTTCAGCTTTAATTGCAATAATACAAGGGCAACCAATAGATTTAAACTTAATGTAAACCGCTTTAATCTAGATTGCAGAAAATATGACTTCTGCAACAGAATCATCAGTGCTTGGAATACTTTACCTGACTCTGTGGTCTCTTCCCATAATCCTAAAAGCTTTAACCAAAAACTTTCTACTATTGACCTCACCCCATTCCTAAGAGGACCATAAGGGGCGTGCATAAGCGCACAAACGTGCCTACCATTCCTGTCCTATTGTTTTTCTTTTCTTCTTCCTATATATGTTTATATGTGTATATACTATATAATCTTTTTGTATGATGTTGTGACAAAATAAATAAAATAAAAAATAAAAACTATACAATATATAAGCATATATATGAGTATGAGTATGTAATAACTATATTAATTGGATATAACAAAAGAAAACAATAGGACAGGAATGGTAGGCACGTTTATGTTCTTATGCACGCCCCTTACAGATCAGGCCCCACCTCTTGACTAAGTCATTGTGTCTATATAGCAAAATGAAATCACATTCTTTTTAGATGAGTCCGACTTTTAGAGCTTGGTAACATCTACAAGATATAGCATCAACTACTGTGCCTCAGAGTTATTTATGGGCCTGATTTAAATTACCAGCTTGGAGCTTAATTTTAAAGTCTTAAAACCGTATGACAGATTTTCTTGAAGAAATGTATCCATTTATTCATATCAGCCCGCATCTGCAACTAAGTCCTTTATCGTTTACTCAGCAGTGAGTATAATTGGGCTGTCAAGAACAAAAGAAAAGTCTTTCTCGACAGTAGCCTTACTGCTGCACACACTTTCAGCTGCAATTGATCAGTCTTCATTGTAAAAGGCTTTTCCAATAGCTTGAAAACTTACTTTTGTATGTGAACGCTTTGTGGATTGTGACTGGAGAATTTAGCCAGATCGTTACTGATGCTTTGTTGTGTAGAGCTGGTGTGTTTAAAAGTTTTCCTATGGATTCTTAATATTTTATTTAGAGTTCTTTCTTTTTATTTAGATTTCTTTCTTTTTATTTAGATTTCTTTCTTTTTATTTAGATTTCTTTTGAGGAAACCATCTCAAAAGACATGTTTTTTAAAGCAGCTTAAAAATGTTTTTATCATTACTTTTGCTCCTCTTTTCATTTCCTGTATCACTGGGGCATGGCCTATTTTGTACTAGATATGCACAAGCCAGTCATATACATTCCAATATATATACTCTACCTGGGAAATACATCAGATTTCCAATCATTCAATGTCATGCTATTTATGGCATGTATTTCCTAGCAATATGTAAAAACTTATAGCACTGGGCTATCTTTTCATCTTTTCCCAGATGGTTCAACAAATACTGTAATGGACTTTGTAAGCCTGCCCACTGCTATTAGTGTTTGTTATTCAAGACACAAGTCAGTGGTGGGATTCAGCCAGTTCGCACCTATTCGGGAGAGCCGGTTGTTGGAAGAAATCTTATTTTGCTTTTTCTCCACTTTACAAAGCTAATCCTGTAAGGAAGGCAGGAAGGAAACATTCTGATGCTGTTTCTAGCCTAATCTTTATTGCCCGGCTTACAGAAACTGCCTCTCGGGTTAACCCTTGTTAGGCAAAGCACCTCATCAACGTGAGTGACATTGAGTTGGCCACGCCCACACGGTCACATGACCACCGAGCCACGCCTACCCAGCTGGTCATTAGGTCAAAGAACCGGTTGTTAAATTATTTGAATCCCACCATTGACACAAGTAATTTAGGTATTTCTGTAGAAAAGGAACTTGGTAGTAATTCACAGCCAAGAGACCATCAAGAACACTACGCTGTTATATCAGATCGCATTTTACAAGGATAGGTTTTATCAATCATCAAGAAGAGTTGGGGAACTGGGATTATTTTTTTCAGTAACTTTGGATAAAAATTTCTCAAAGGAATCAGTGTCCCTTCAAGTTAATAATATATACATATATACATATATCTTGAAGTATGTTTGCTCATTCACCTCTAAAAGATATAGAGAGGTTCTAATAACTTCCTTGTTTCTCTTGAGTTCTCTCCTCCACGTTTTCTTGTGCATCCAGGTACAACTGCAAGGACCTTTAAAGTGCTTTTTTTATGCCTTTCAGCACTGCATCAAGATTAAAAGCTATTAATGCCATCCAAAAATTGAAAACAAGGTCATGTGACAGGCAACACAAGTTGTTGAACTTGTAGTAAGATTGGTTGAGCAATTCAGATAATGGCTAGTACATCTAGCCAAATAATCATGTTTATAATGATTGCCATCTTCAAGGATTATAAAAGGTATTGAATGATTATAGGACAAGGAAAGGTAAAAGAAAATTTTCTTGAAATTGAGATTTTTTTTCCATAGCCAAGAACAATGTGCAGTGTATCAAAAATACTTACTGGATTTTTCCCGTATGTGAATAAAAATAAATTTATTGTTATTTTGTTATTATTTGGAGCTAGTCCTTCCTAATTATTATTTTCAGAATTTTTTTATCCAATGTTTAACATTAAAGAGCTAGTAAAAATAACTCATGAAACAATTTGCATGTTCTAAAACCTAGCGGTATTGATTAATCAAAGCCCAGGGAGACATACAGCATATTTAATGGAATGACCTTTCCATTCATAATGATGCCTTTAAATTTAGAAATTCACAGCGATACTAATGCAGCTCAATAATTGCATAAGGAACCCTAAATAAAAGGAACGGGAATTTCAATTTTTCAATAACATGCAGTTACAGCTGTAGGTATGCAAAATTTGAAATCAAAAGATCCATTATTTGGGACAGATGCCTTCTGATTGACAGAATATAGTGTCAAAAGTGGGGTTAGAATTACAATGTCAATGCTGCCAACTTGGTTGCTGGAACAAAACAAATTTGTTCCTTACTTTTCTGACAACAAGCTTACACTGTAACATGTTTTTCCCATTTTATTTTTCCTTATCTATAAATGAATTGATAACCAATGCAATACCAAATTCCATCCCATGGGTAGATAAACTTTTGCCCTAAATGGACACATTGGAAATTTTGAGACCATATTATGGGTTTCTTCAAAATGGCAGCCACGGGTGAGGCTGCCAATTCACAAAACGACTGTTATTCTAGGCATGGTCATTCACAAGGCTCCCCTTGATAAGAAAACAAACTGGTGAGATTAGTCTCTACAATTATTTCAGTCCTTAGTGTGCTTGTAATCATCCCATTTAAATATAGCATTGATTTTAATGACTGATCTAGATAGGTTCTTATTTGTTTAGTATTTTGTTCTGAGCTGGCATGGAGTATTATTATTTTTTGCAAACTGAGTACCTATACAGACCCTTTCAATAAAATACAGTACATTTAAAATAGATTTAAATGAAATATTTTTTAATAAAAAAATCAATTATGACACTAAGATTACAAACACCTGCATGTTTGCCTATGAGATCAATGAGACACAGTTGAGAAAAATAGAAATCTGATGTTGTTGGACAAGTTTTTATAGGATGCTAATTTTCCAGTTAAATAATAACTTTGAAAAAGCAATCAAAGTCGGATGGTATAGAGATCCAGTGGCGTCAGGGAAAACGTCCATGGCAAATAGGAGACTGAAACCATCAAATTGTTAACTGCATATCCTACCCCAGTATGAGTCATATACATTATGGAGGGCAGATTGGAAATAGCTAATCCAGTCACCCATTACTTTTCAATACTTGATTTTGCTATAAAGCTTTCTGGTGATGTGGTGGTCATCGTGAATTTAGAAGCTCACTACAATTGACAAGCAAATACTCTCTGCTTTGGGACATCTGCTCTGACATCTGGTATTGAAGACACGCAGCCTGTGATTTTGGGGCATGGCAGGAGTCATTAAAGTTACTTTTTAAAACCATCTGAATTAGAAACTAGCGCTACATCTGATGGTAAAAACTCCAGTTTAACTATGGGGATGTGTAAATAACAACTTCTTTTTATGGTTCCAAGCCTCCCCTCATTTACTTTTAATGGATTGGCTTCAGTTCTAATATTGCTTTTGAGGAAGAAGAGCCTCTCATTCACGTTTTCCATGCCATGTGTAATTTTTATATATTTTTGTCATTTCTCCCAGTGTCCACTGTTGCTCCAAGTCAAAAAGCCCATATGTTGCAATTTGTGGTTCCCAGTCCTTTTGTTGCCTTTCTTAGCACCTTTTCCAGCTCTAAGCTACTGCTTTCCAGAAGTGATTTTAGGACAGAAATCCAAATACAGCCTCACATAGATTTATAATAGATTATCATATTGGCTGATTTATCTTCAAAACCATGATGTTTCCTTCCAACCACAGGACTTACCTGTTCTGGATTAGAAACATTTTGGATATATCAGTGATAAGCCAATTCAGCAGTTTCATTAGGTATGACAGGCAACTGATCTTGGATAAATGAATGATCAGGGAATCTTTTTTCACATGGTTACCACATACCAGTGGGGCATGAACTCTAAATTCATTCACAGAGGAAGGAAGGAATTTGATAACTGTTTCCTATGGAGTTTGGTGCAAACTGTGACCTCATCTTGTTCAGACAGCAGAGGGAGGGAGAGATGGAAAGAGCAGAGGATATCCTACAGACGGCTCATTTTTGAACCAATCAATTCTGAAGACTGCTGAGAGATGACCTTCATTCCACATAAAACTAAGTGAGGCATAGCTCAGGATATAAACATGGTAAAGATGCATCATTTATAACACTGATTTTTAATTGCTACCATATGTGCTGGTAGAGCTTGGAGATGTTTCATGAAGGTAGGAGGCAGAATGAAATGTCAGTTTGATCCCGTTAAGGCCAAGGATTCCCCTTATGAACCAAGATGGAAAGCAATTCATTTCTGTTTAAATACTGAATATGTTTTTGCTGACCATTCATAATTATCATGCAACCTTATTATGTAGAAGCACTGAAAAGCCTAAGGCAATTATGATGCCTGCAAGGTTTTTGTCTTAATCCTGAGGTAACAGGATTAATGTCATTGCTACAATTTGCCATGTGATGTTTCTCTGGTGTCAGAGAAAAACAATATTTCCATGATGGCTAGCTTCCTATCAGCTATGGGAAACCTTGTTAGTTTTCTTTCTTTCTGGGAATCATAAAGCACTTTGCTCCTATTGCAAAAGTAGGAGGTCAGAATGAGGGAATATCCAGAGTAGAACATGGATAGTCACATTGAAAAGCCTGAAACTTGGAAGGACAGAAGAGGATGTGTTTCCAGATAAATGCAGTTTATGAAATACTTGGAAACACACACACAGACCCACAGGCACACACACATGTTCTCTGTCTCTTTCTCTCCAGTGAAGCAATACTATTGTCGTGTCCCACTCCTCCGCTGACGGCCGGGTCAGGAAAATCCGAATCAGGCTTGCCTCTGCAGCTCTGCCCAAAGTCCTAGCAAAGTCCTCAGAGCAGGCAGGAGACCAGAAAGTGACTTCAGCAAGATAAGTTCGACTTTGCCTGGCTCAGAGACTGCCAGAAAGCAGATCCTTTATATAGGCCATGGGGTGTGGCTCCATGACTCAGCACTCATTAAGGCCTGCCCCTCCCTTCCTTCTGTTGCCTCCGCCTATCCAATCTTCTGATGCGAGGGTCACTCCAATGAGCTGTTGGTAATAAACCCTCCTCAGGCTCACATGCTGTGGAGGAGGGGGAGGGGTCTAGCTGCTCCGTTTGCCTGGGCATGGAGTCAGGGCTGGGGCCGGGAGGTGCTCCTTCTTCTGCAGTTTGTCTGGGCATGGAGCCAGGACTGGGGCCGGGAGGCATACATTCCTCTGTGTTCGGGAGCAGATAAGAAGGCCCCGGCTGCTCTGAGGGCGGGCAAGACACAACAACTATCAGTGTTCATGTTAATGCTGTCAATGATCCTTCTAGATTAATTTTTCATGTATTTTTTAAAATCCCTTGTCACGCAAAATGAAAGGCCCCAAGTCAAACTACTGAGAGGCCGTATCTTCACTGAGAAGGGAAGAGAAGCAGAAGGTGGAAGGAAACATGCCTTTCAGTTCCCATGACCTTGTTGTGCTGATAAACACTTCCAAATTGAGGGAAATATGGCCTTCACTTTTGCTTGATGCCTCAACTAAGACTGACAACTCTTATTATTCTCTCTCAGATATTTTACAGCCTCTGGTAGGACTCCAATTTTGTCTTCAGCTTAAAATGCTGCAAGGCACCCCTTAACTTTCAAGCAGCTTTCATCACCCCTTTATTTAAACATTTCTACTGGAAAGGCAAACAGAAATGTGTCCCTTAGCAATGTGTGCACCACATACATCATCTTCAGGTATAATATGCTGAATGTGATGGGGTCCAACAATTGCCAAAGCAAACCAATCTGTTAATTAAAGTGGACTGAGCTGCAAATCAAAAGTATTCATGAGCAGCTAGTTATAATTTTTAACTTATACTGAAATTTAAAATAATATGTGGCATATTCTAAGCATTCATTGCTATAATTCAAAGTCCAAGTTCCATTTTAATCATACTGCTTTTAATTATATTTACATATGCATTTTTTATTAGTAAGTTACAAATTTTCCTATAAATCTCTCTGGAAATGTGGTCAGGGAGGAGGATAACGATAAGATCTAGTGTCTTCCAAGTTAACTTTCTCCCCCTGGGAGGGGAAAATATTTTTCTATTCTGTTTTCTGTATTTTTGCTCTGATATTAGTTGTATCTTGTTAGTCTACCATTTTGTAGGTATTCTCTGTTTGGAAAAAGCATTTTCATATACATCTCGCTATAAAAATACTTTTAAATGTATTTTTCTAATATATAACTTTTTGCCAATCATTTCCATTAATTAATGCATTTGTGGATGTTTCTAACTTCATGTGTGTGTTATATGCTCATGGTTTGTCTTAAAAATTCCCAAAAGGATATATTTCAGCAGGAAATAGTATGTCAGATCCCTACATAGCTAAACAAAATACGATTTTGTTTGTGTGTGTGTGTGTGTGTGTGTATATATATATGTATTTATTTTAAAAATAGCATTTTATCTATTATACATAGAACCAGAGGTGGGTTTCAGCAGGTTCTGACCAGTTCTGGAAAACTGGTAGTAGAAATTTTGAGTAGCTCAGAGAACCAGTAGTAAACCTTCTGACTGGCCCCGCCTCCATCTATTCTCTGCCTCCCAATTCCCTCAGTTGATCGGGAGGAAACGGGAATTTTGCAGGAACCTTCCCCTGGAGTGGGGTGGGAATGGTGATTTTACAGTATCCTTCCCCTGTCACACCCACCAAGCCACGCCCACCAAGCCATGCCACACCCACCAAGCCACATCCACAGAATTGGTAGTAAAAAAAAATTGAAACCCACCACTGCACAGAACTAACGTGTCAAAACAGACTGCTTTTTAGCAAAGAAGTGAGAAAAAGGATGTTTAGTCTCTCGTTATTTATTCAAAGTATATGATGAATATATATTAAGGAAATTGGATTGTAAAATGAGTGTGATTTTAAAATTGGATTAAAAAAAATATCAACAACCTGAACTATTCAGATGACACTATCTTGACAGCTGAAAATGCAAAGGATAACAAACTCTTGCAATAAAAGTCAAGGCACACTATGAAAAATTGGATTAAAATTAAATATAAAAATCAAACTTATAAAAGGTAAGACAGTGAGAATTGAAAATGAAGAAATTGAAGCAATAGAGTCTGACTTTTAGGAACAACCATCAACAGTAAAGGAATAACAGTCAAGAAATATGCTGCAGACTAGCACTTTGTTGTGCATGAAGGCTTTGAAAAAGATAGATATATATATATATATATATATATATATATATATATATATATATATATATATATATATATATATATATATATATATATATATATATATATATATATTTGTTTACATTTATACGCCTTCTCCAAGACTCAGGGCGGCTTACAATGTATAGGGCAATAGTCTCATTCTATTTGTATATATTTACAAAGTCAACTTATTGCCCCCCCAACAATCTGGGTCCTCATTTTACCTACCTTATAAAGGATGGAAGGCTGAGTCAACCTTGGGCCGGGCTCGAACCTGCAGTAATTGCAGGCTTTGTGTTCTTAATAACAGGCCTTACCAGGCAGAGCTAAACCGGCCCTATATATGATGTGTCTATGCACAGAAAGACCAGAATCATGCAAACATAGTATTCCCTGTGACACACTATGAAAGCAAACATTGGATTATGAAGAAGCGGGATAGAAAGCATATTGATGCTTTTGAAATTTGATATTGGAGAAGGCATCTTAAAATACAGTGAACAGCCAAAAAAAGAAATGGATTATCAAATAAATCAATCCAGAGTTCTCATTGGAGATACAACCAACTATGTTCAAAGTATTGTATTTTGGACACATTACAGAAAGACCTAGCTCTCTGGAGAAGATTCAAAGGCTGAGAAAGGAGAAAGGAAAGAGAAGAGGACAGCCAGGAGAAAGATGGGTAGATTAATTTACAACTGTGATGAGTGCCCTGTTAAAAGATCTGAAAGAAACAGGTTAGGGACAGATCATCATAAAGAAAATCTACCTATGCTTCCACTAAGAGTTGACAATGACTTGAAGGCAGATGATCAATCAATCCATGGGATTGATCTACATTTTCCTGAGCCTCTGTTTTCTTACTTTTCCTAGCACTAAGACTCACTTCTTTCTATTCCTGCTTTTTCCAAATCCCGAATTGTCTGAAAAATGAGAGACAAGCCATATAAAGCTATACTCTTCCCATTCTTGAGTCAGCAGGACAATATGCTGACACAAATTGAAATGCCTCGATAGCCTCACCCTATTCCTCCTCCAAGGCCACTGCAATGTGGGACAAGCAACTGATGGATTCCTCCAGTTTTGCTCCTCTACCTCCTTCCACTGGGAATGAGTAGGAAAAACAGCCATCAATTGCTTTTTTTAATCGCCAGTGTGGCAGGATTGGGGTCAATCACTGGGCCCTGTCCTCCAGGTCAATTTTAGCTTCTGCTACAGGAGACACCAGGTTTCTCACTTCAGAATGTGATGATAAGGCGCTGCATGGACTTGTTATATACAGAGTTTGCCTTTTTTTTAAAAAGAGAAAGAAAAAATGGATGAGATCTGAAAGAACACTACAGCTATATTTTTTTAAAAAACAGGACTATTGCGCTAGAGACTAGTGCTGGTCCTGTGAAGGTTGACGTAAATCAGTAAACAGATCAAGGTTATGCCAGCTGTGTGTTTTTGTTTCTATCCTAAATGAGTGAAATGCAGGTTTCCTGCTGCTTATGCCAACCAGGGATTTTGCATTGCTGTAATTTTTCTTGCTTTACACAGTTCTGCAACCAAACTGAAGCTGTGAGGCTACTTCTTATGCCAATAGAAATTATGCAGCATCTTCAGCTCTGGCACGTTGCTGTCATGGTTCTGTATGTCAATGAAAATCTCACACTTGGTCTGCCTGGCAGGGAAGAATAATCTATGCCAAATGATTTAGAGGCAGAAAATGAAATATAAGATAGCTCCTACCCATAGATTCTTAGTTTAATTGTGTGTGTGTTTGTGTGTGTGTATAAAGGGGGGGAAAGGTGACTAAGATCTATCTCTTTGTGAATTTTATTTATAATCCTTTTATTTAAATAGACAAAGAGGAAATCATTTTAATTTTATTGAGTAGCTATTGCTATTAAAAATCAATTACCACTATTTTGGAGGTATTAAATTCTGTATAAATTATGGATTCTGTTCAATTTTTATAATCTATCTGAACAGGTTGTAAGTTACTATCACTGAAAGGTTTTAAGAAATCACAGGATAGCCACCTAATATATATGGCTGAATTGTTTTTTTCCCACACATTACACCAGCTGGACTAGCTAATCTCTTTCAGCTCTACAGTTCTGGTTGTGTGAACTTTTAAATGGGCCTAGAGCTGATAAGTGTGAATAAATGGATAGTGAATACCTCATCCTTATAGAAACAATCCTGTGCTCAGCTAATATTTGAAAAAGGAAATGTATTGTAGGGAGATTATTAAAATCACTTCAAGACAAGACAGGAGACAAAAAAGACAAACAGAATGAAAAACCAAGCTAAAGTTTCCTTTTAAAAAGTTTTTGAATTCTGCAAGACTATCACTTGCTATGACTATTTTGTCCAATTCTGATTTTTACAGAAGCATATTGGGACAAACACTGGGCAAAACCACATGGTCATGTTGAGGTGAAGGAGCCAGTAGTAAAATAAAACAGCATAAATTTTGGTAACGTAATTAATAATCCATATTCTGCCTTGGTAACATCAAGAGCTACTGTCGTTATTTAACAGAAGATAAATTAAGGAAAGTGATTGGAAAACTCTCATGGTTTTATTTACCCTACATTTTAGAATGGAAAACAACCATCAATTGGTCTTCCTAACAAGAAGTCCATAATTTCATTGTTCCATCAGTGAATATGTTAAAAGAAAAACAAAAAAAGAACCCAACCCTTTTCACTGTTCTACTGCAGCCTAATCCCAAGTGGCCATGGAAGGGATTTCCCAGTGACCATAAGGAAAGGATCAAGCCCATAGCAGCCTATAGAAGCCACTAGGAGCTGAGCAAATACCTACCCCTGATTGTGGCATCAATCACATCATTACTGAATCCTAGAATCCTGCCACACACACACACATTACTGCTTGTAATAAATACCGTACATCATTTAGCATAAAAAGAGCAAGATACGCAAAGTACTGATACTTCTGAAGGTTAATGTGGATGAGATACCACAGTATGCCATGGATAGTCAAGAAGACAAAGGACCACTAAACAAATCAATCCAGAGTGCTCACTCAAGAACAAATTATCATGTAAAGGATACGTTATGTAAAGAAACAACTCTTTGGAGAACCTGTAGAACTAAGGAAAGTGAAAGGAAAGAGAAGAGAAGAGGATGGCCAGCAGCAATGGTGGGAAGGCCTGAAGGACCATTAGAGGTAGATTATGCTGGAGAAGCATTATTTTTATGCTTACTAAGAGTTGATACCAACTTAATGTTATATAAGCAATTAATCATTCATTACATAGGCAAACAGATATACCAAACTACATGTAACAAGTAAAATTAAACTTTAGTGTGTGTGAGTGTGTGTGAGAGGGATTCATATAACACACACACACACAGCTGCCCAACAGTCACCTTTAATATAAAAATTCCATTTTTATCACAGTAATAAATCCTGTAACTTCCATTTATTATCATTGTGGATACAGCATGGTGATTAGTCAGTGTGTTAGTGGCTGTTAGTCTGAAAAACAGTAAAATTTTGTGACTTTAATTTTAATTTTCATCCTTCAAACTCATATTTTTTCTGGAGCTGACTAACTTCATGTGCATATGCTTTTGGTTTTAATGCAATTATATCATTGATTGGAGCAAAATAATTTTACAAAAACTGTTAGTTCTACAGAAATGCAAACAAATGAGTAAACAAAGCAGTACTATATTTTAACTTGATTGGCGTGGAGTAGATAGTTTTTAATATATCTTTAGACAGTTGAACTTTGCATTTTGAATTTCTTATTTTGCATTTTAAATTTCTTATTTTTGTTTACTTGCAGATTGTTTTTTTTACTTTAAAGATGGGCTAAAATAGAATAGAATAGAATTTTATTGGCCAAGTGTGATTGGACACACAAGGAATTTGTCTTGGTGCATATGCTCTCAGTGTACATAAAAGAAAAGATACGTTCATCAAGGTACAACAATAAAAGACAATAGTTCTGGAACCTCAAGTAGAGAATGATTCTAGAAACTACTGTAATTATCTATGCAGATTTTCAGGCATCCAGGTCATGATTGCCCCAAAACGTCTAGAAACTAATGTGGCATTTTTAGCTTATTTTACTGTCATTCAATTTAAGTTCATTTATTAACAGATATTTCAAACTTGGTTGATAAATTTCATTTTGATTAGGTCAAGCAAATGAAATTATTTGTAATATATATTAGATTTTATATTCTTTCTTATGACCATTTTTATGATCTCAAATGGAAAGCAGTTTGCTAGTTTTGTGTACAGGTAGTCCTTGACTTACAACAGTTCCTTTAGTGACCGTTCAAAGTTACAACAGCATTGAAAAAGGTTACTTATGACTGTTTTTCACAGTTACAAGCTTTACAGTATTACCATGATTATGTGATCAAAATTCAGATGCTTGGCAACTGGTTCATACTTATGACCACTGTTGTGTCTCAAGGTCATGTGATCACCTTGTGACCTTCTGACTAGCAAAGTCAATGGGGAAGCCAGATTCACTTAACTGAGTTACTAACTTATCAATGGCAGTGATTCACTTCACAACTGCAGCAAGAAAGGTTGTAAAATGGGGAAAAACTCACTTAACAAATGTCTCACTTAACAACAGAAATTTTTGGGCTCAATTGTGGTCGTAAGTTGAGAACTACCTGCATTCAGTGATTCTTTTTATTTCTTTGCTTAAGTCTATTGATAGATATTTTTTATATACAGCATAAAGTTTAATATTGTTCAAGCAGACATCTGTTCATATGATAGAAATTTTGCCTCCTCTTCCTCTTGGGAATACTAGAAAATAGCCCTAGAAAACATATCAGAAGTTGTGACAGGGAATAGGAACTGATTCTGTCATATTGCATCAGGCAAACCAGCTATATTTAATGAAGTGGAAGTATACAGTATGTCTGGATTTCAACTTTTATGCCTGTATATTAAAAAAAAAGTTTAACAAAGACACAATATTTTACGTCCTTTTATTCTATCTTTCTGTACCTCACTCCTATCCTTATAAAGCAGAAAGGAGTACAATTTCTACTCTTCTTTTCTATTCTCTTTGCAGGGAATCATAGAAGTCACCGGAGCAAGATATTAATTGACTTCATTCTTTTTTGCATGACTGGTAGATCTCCTTAATGCATGTGTTGTGAGCTTGGGAAGGTGGGGGGTAGTCTTATTATTATGCTCATCTATTATATCATCCATTTTTAAAATGCCCTTACCTATTTAGTCAGACCTACAGTATTACCTAGTTTATATATGTATATGTATATGTATATGTATATGTATATGTATGTGTATGTGTATGTGTATGTGTATGTGTATGTGTATATGTATATGTATATATGTATACATATATATATGTATACATATATACATATATAGGTCTTTGGTTATTTGGGTTTTCTCCCGCGTAAAATTGGAAGTGTCTTGGCGATGTTTCAATGAAGTCTCATTCGTCATCTTCACTCTGGTGCCTTCTGCTTCATGCTTCTAGGAGCAATGTGTGATCGCAGCTGTTTCTTCCTTTTAACTGCTAGTGAGGGTTTGAACTGAAAACGGCAAAGCCCTCCTCCCATATATAAAAGGCACCACAGACAGAATCAGCAAGATCCTCTGCAAACATAACATCAAGACAGCATTCTGCACAAACCGAAAAATATCCACCATCATAAGAAACTCCAAAGACAAAATTGAGTTAGAAAATCAAGGAGTATATGAAATCCCATGCACCGCCTGCACCACCACATACATCGGACGAACCAACAGAAGAATAAGTGCATGCATTGAAGAACATAAGAACTCAGTCAAAAAAGAGGAACCAACTTCTTCCCTGGTCCAACACCTTAAAGCCACAGGACATAAAATTGACTTTAAAAAGACCAGAACTATCGCCAAAACTGAACACTTTAACAACAGAATAATCAGAGAAGCCATCGAGATAGAAAAACACCCACACAGCATGAACAAACGAGATGATATCTCCCGCCTACCAGCCATTTGGAAACCCGCCCTTATTGAGTCCCTAACATGAGAAATGACACCAGACCCACACTCACGAGAGCCCCACAACATGTCACCACCACACATCCACACGGAAAACAGACTCAAACCCACACCGATGATGAAGCATGACCAGAAGCCAGACTGCAACTGCATCATTAGCCATTTCAAACCCCTCCAATCCATACATGCAGCAGACTGACACCCACCATGAAGATGTAGCACTACCACCAACATGAAGCCAAACAACAGCAATGCAGCTCACCAACTCAAATCCCCCTGCAACTCAGACTAACCTGAGCAGAACCAAGCCCCCACCCAAACAGAACACACCCCCATCCAATCAGAGCACAGCCAAGCCCCCAACCAATCAGAACACACCTCCACCCAATCAGAACACAGCCAAGCTCCCAACCAATCAGCTCAAACCCCCACTGGCAGTTAAAAGGAAGAACAGCTGTGATCACACATTGCTAGTAGAAGCATGAAGCAGAAGGCACCGGCATGAAGATGACGAATGAGACTTCGTCGAAATGTCGCCAAGACACTTCCAATTTTATGCAGGAGAAAACCCGAATAACCAAAGACCTACATACAACACCCGCAAAAACCTCAGAAAACATATACATATATGTATACATATATATATATGGCTGTGTGTGTGTGTGTGTGTGTGTGTGTGTGTGTGTGTGTGTGTGTGTTCCAGCATAACTCTGGAACACCTTGAGCAATTTCAACCAAACTTGGTATACAGATGACTTACTCTGGAAAAAATACTGTGGGGATAAGATACCCCTAACACCCTTCGGGGTGAATATAGTGGCCGCACCGCCCAGCTGATTGGTCCTGGCAGCCTTCTGCACCAGCCAAGCGCCACTTGCTGGGCCATTCCTGATGGCGAGGAGAACTGTTGCTGCCAGATAGGTGTTGGTCCAGGCAGTTACTGTGGCAGGCAGCTATGCGCAGCCCCAATGCCACTGGGTGGTGGATGGTGGTTACTGGTGGGTATGGGCAGCCAGATGGACAGGGGATGGGACCCAAAGATTTACAGTGATTTGGTGTATGATTTTACTTTATAATGTGTATCATTTTAAAAGCCTGTAATGATTGGAATACATAAATACCCTGGCAATGCTGGTTATCAGCTACTGTAAAATAAATTATGAGAAAAAAACAGGATGCATTAAAATGAATATATAACAATTAAACATGGCCCCTCTCATGTATTTTTACTTTAGCAAATTTACAAAGGACAAATTTAAGGTCATAATTTAAAACATTACTAACATTTCCTTTTGAATCTAACCATTCATAAGACAATTTATCTGAGTGCAGAACGTGGACACTACTTAACCAGCCTAAATCCAGTGTTAATGATTTCTTTCTTAAGAATGATGCCATGCTCTTGTTAAAAACAAGAATAGAACAAAACAAAACGTTAACAATGAAACCTTATGATTCAAAAAGACTCGATGGCAGGAAATTTAAGCATTGTTGCATTCTACCTCATTGTAATTTTTTCTCCATTTTTTTCCCTTTCAAAATCAATAATCAGAAATATGTGGGAAAGCTGGAAACAGTGAAATGTCATCTGGCATTATATTTTAGTTGGTCTTCCCTCCCCACCCCCCAATCTTGAATGACAAATGCTGAACCTTCCAATCATTTCCTCTTTTAAACTATACTTCAGATAGTTCCTTCTTTTTGTGTGGAGAGGACTATGTCTTCCCTTAAAAAAAAAACACCTGGCTAACCAATATGAAAATAAATTAGGTTGAGGGTAAGCATCCTGGAAACCATATAACACTACAAATACCTGGAAAAATGGAAAGGATTCATCCTATGCCAAAAAGACATGGTACTCAGAATTAGAATTAGAATTAGAATAGAATTTATTGGCCAAGTGTGATTGGACATACAAGGAATTTGTCTTGGTGCATATGCTCTCAGTGTACATAAAAGAAAAGATACGTTCATCAAGGTACAACATTTACAACACAATTGATGGTCAATATATCAATATAAATCATAAGGATTGCCAGCAACAAGTTATAGTCATACAGTCATAAGTGGAAAGAGATTGGTGATGGGAACTATGAAATGATTAATAGTAGTGCAGATTCAGTAAATAGTTTGACAGTGTTGAGGGAATTATTTGTTTAGCAGAGTGATGGCCTTCGGGGAAAAACTGTTCTTGTGTCTAGTTGTTCTGGTGTGCAGTGCTCTATAGCGTCGTTTTGAGGGTAGGAGTTGAAACAGTTTATGTCCAGGATGCGAGGGATCTGCAAATATTTTCACGGCTTGAGACTTTCTGCAGAGGAAAAATCCAAATTTCATAATTTTGTTAGACCCTTTGTTAAAGGGTGTACAAGCTTTCACATTCTTCAGGACAGATGTTATAGAAGCAGAAAAGAAGGAAAAGTTCCAACATTGGAAGAGATGTTACAGCCTTGAAGTCAATGGTGGGATTTTACCGGTTCTACCCAGTTAGGGCGAACTAGTAGTGGCGGCAGTGGGAGGCTCTGCCAACCCACCATGGATGCTCTGTGCATGCACAAAGATGGCACATACTCACATTTCTGAACCAATAGCAAAGGTAAGTGAATACCACTACTGCTTGAAGTCTACGTTGAGTCAATTTTCAGCTCAACAGATGGCATTTGTTGGAGGTAACCATAATGAGAGTCACATCTTACTAAACATCAAATAACAAAAAAATAATAGTTTCCCTCAGCTCTGTAAATTAAATTAAATTAAATTAAATTAAATTAAATTAAATTAAATTAAATTAAATTAAATAACATGCCATTAGAACAGTATGTTTTACCATAAAAACTTCCAAGTTTCTGGCAGGAAAGCAAACACTAAGGTTTGTATAATCTGGGCTAGAAACTAATCATGGTTAGATCAGGTTAGTACTTCAATAGGAGATTAAATTGTAGGGCTATCTGGTAGGGATTACAAATATATTGTCATCTGTTGATCAACCAGATTTTCACAATTCAGATCAGCCTTATCACTCAAAGTTGGCTAGATTGGAAAATTGAAAAATATTTGGGAAAATAGCAGTAACAAACCAGTTCCATTAGATTAACCTTCAAAAACTGATTGGTATGTCCATTTGGTCACCAAGGCTTGAGGCCAACTTGAGAACATATTGACATTTGTGAGAAAGAGAGAGAAAGACAGAGACTGAGAGGTAGAGAGAAAAAGAGACAGTAGGTAATAAAGTGATAGTTATTTAGGGAAAATAATGTGTTGCATTTTTTTTCATGGTTCCTTTTATTTTGAACTATGTTTTAGAGTTGGGGATAGGCAAAGAAAAGGCTGTACTGTTGCTCAGTAACTTCCCTCTATGACTCAATTGACAGAAAAATCCCTAGTCAAGTAACTAATGATAATGCAGAGACAAATGTGAAACAAAATGTCAGTGACCATGTGTTAAGATGAATCCATTGACAGAAGCAAAAGGCTTTGTTCTAATGCAAAAATATTTCTATAAATTTGTAAAACAGTGTAGTAAACAGATGTAATGAGCACATCTGAACTGAATGAGTACTGTTGAATTAAATGGAACAAATGAACTGTAACTAAGTTAAATCCTACTACTTTCACTACACCATGCTTATTACCAATTGTTGTAGCAGAATGGCCAGACCAATGTTTGTCCAAGTTAGCAACTTGCTGGTTGGGGAATTTGGGGGATTAAAAGTCCACACCTCTTAGTTACCAAATTTGAGAAACACCGAGTTAGACTTACTCTTTCTGAATGCTCTTGTACCAATCTACTTTAGTTGGCATCCTATTGAAAATAAGACTTTTCCAAAGCTACAACAATGACATTGTTTTAATACATCTCTGGATCTCTGTTTAAATGGACATACATAGTATATTTGTGAGAATTTGAAGCACTGAATTTGAAGTATTATGCTATTCATCAGTTTGGAACCATTACCCCTTGGGCTTTGTTAACATGAGTGCAGACAGAGATGATGTCACCTAATACAAGAAAAATACCACTTAATTGCAAGGGAATTCCCAGTTGCTTTAGAAAAGGTGCATTCTTCATACAGCTGCTTTTTCTAATGAAGGGAGAAATCTCTGTCTATGCATCAAAATTCATGTCAGGTTCTGGAGAGGAGGCCAAAATACTTGATGGTGCTGAGGATCACATCAAATTTATTTAAAAGAATGTTATTAATATTGCATGGGTTGTAACTCTTGGTAGCGGAAGAGCTGTGTGATTATTGCAAATATTTTATTTTATAAAATTTGGTTAGTACCCAAAAATGCAAATCAAGCTTTTTTGGTCTTTTACACTGCCTCAGAATTATACTTCTGTCACTCATTGTAAATTAGCCTTACAATTCCTACTGTTAAAATCCCTTTAATATAAAGAAATATGTATTGGAATCTCCTAATAATAGTAAGTATCAGCTGTATATACAGTCTGCTCTAATAAAGATATTATTTATTATACCAGTGGCACTCCTGACACCTCATATAATTAAATCTGATTTCACTGTCTTGCTACTATAAGCATGACTGGAGCTTTCCTAATTAGTTCCAATTATTATTTCTAGAAATAAGTTCCATTTGGAAAGATATTGTAGGTTTCTTATAGAAAGTAGAACTTGTTGCTGTTTTTCTGTTCAACTATACATCCACCCTCTAATCATGAAGCACCTATATGCAGTCAACTGTTTGAAGCAACAAAATAATTTACTCTAAATAGAATACAGGATTTAACGCTGTCTTTAACAAAACAGTTTCACATTTCAGAATTTTCATCCCGAAGACAATATGGTCTAATTACGGATTTCAGACATTTTCAGTTTTTACATTTCAAGGTTATTTTTAAATGTAGAAATAGTAACAAATTATTTGTTTGCTTGTTTCAGGGGATTGTTCATTTTTATCAGTGGTTTTCAACCTTTCTCATCTCATGGCTGAGAATTCCAGGTTGCAAATCTGGAAGTCCTATGATGTCACAGGTTACTGTGGAAGAAATGAAATTCGCCTGTTTCTGGTGATATCAAAGAAATAGGTTTCAGGTTGCACAGTTGTGCAGCACTTCCTCAGATTTACTTTGGCTTACTGATGTGAATAAAGATTCTTAGTTATCCAGATAAAGTTGTCTGGAAATTGAATCATGGCAACTGGACTTCTTTTCTTGTTGGTTCCAAATCTTTCACTGCTTATCCAAGTAGCTTCTTCAGTCTGAGAAAGTTGATTAGGAGGACTCATATATATGTCTTTCAGGGAGTAGGTTTCTTTTTTTTTTATTATTCAAAAAGTTTTACAAAAATTTTTTCCCCCTTTCCCCCAGCCCCCCTCCCCTCTCCCTTCACAAACCCCCCTCCCCCCTCCCCCCTGACTTCCCGGAACAAACACAAGGTATAGTTAAAAATAAAATAAACATATACTAAAAAAAATTTTGTTCCCCAAAACTATTATACCAATTTTCCCCCTCTAACTCTGACTTCCTCCTTACATAACCAAAATCCTTCAAAAAAAAAAAAAAATTAACAATTAACAGTAATAAAATATATAAATCAATAAAACAAATTAATCCTAAAATATTTAAAACCAGCTAATACATAAAAATCCAATCCAATTCAGAAAATCTCCCTTATAGTTTCTATAACCATATAATTTCCCCCCAAATCTTTCTGATGTAAGACCTTTCAAAAATATTCTATTTACAATTCAATACAACACATTATATAATTTCAATACAAGAAATTACAGTATCTATTCAACTTTAGTCCTTCCTCGTCAAAATCCAATATAAATCCAAATATTTAGTCTTTTATGATAGATGTGAAACATATAATCAACCCATTTCTTCCAGATCTTTAATCTTTCAGGAACGCTAATATTTTTGTCTGTTAATATTTCAAAAAAAACTTCTTTCCAGAATAATACTTTTATCTCTTGCCATTTTTTTTGATGCATTAGTCTCTGTCTTTCCTTCATTACTCCTTTTAAAAAGTCAATCACAATATTTCCTAATAGTTCCTTATGTCCAATAATCCACAAGTTACTGCCATATATTCCATCAATCCAGAAAGAAAACTCTTGAAAAGCATTAATCCTGTGAATTTTTCCAGTTCGGGGGGCAGCCTCTTGTAACACAGATTCAGGCATTTCATCTAAACGTTTTGGAAAAAATCTCTGTACATCATTTTGTTTATTCATAACCATATCTTCATTTTTATCCATTTTTGTTTGCGCCTCCATTCCATATTCCAAGTACTTATTACACTGGTTAATTTCCTCCAAGCTCTCATCCAAAACATCCCCATTTTTTATCAATTCATATTTTTGAATAATTAAATACATTCTTTCTGTATAATCCTGTATAAAGTCACGAATCCATTCTTCTGAAAGAACCTCCATGGCAAAGTTCTTGTTGAGAATCCCCTTATGAAATACTTAAACAAACTAATATAATCCAACAGTCCACAGTCCAGCATAATAAGATAAAATCTCCATTCAGTGTTTCCTAGCTTCTTAGCTTCTTAGTTATGCAGCTTGCTCCTTTCCACTTTACTTCGCTGTACTTTCACTTCCTCTAAAACGCCATTTTAAACAGTCAGTTAAAGCAAGGGGGAAAAAAGTTTCCCTTTTTAAAAGGTGGAAGTCAGGAAATAAAAAATACTTGCGATCCAATAATTGTTCACTCGTGCTTCTTCCGTCTGCATGTAGGAATCCACAAAAAGAAATCAATAGAGCAGAGGGACACCTTCCTCTTTTCCTGCTTTTGCAGGAGCGCACTGAATACTGGAGATTAAAGGAGGATTCAATGGGATTCAACCTTTCGGGACTTTGCATAACAAAAACAAAGCCCCTAGGGGAATCTACCACTCTCCACCCTGCTCTTTCTCTCTCTTTCAACCAGAGGGAGAAATTGAAGCCGGGAACAGCTGTTTTTTGCTGTTTTCACTGGCTTTTACGATATCCAGTGCGGAGTGCCTTAAATTAAGCACCCAGCGAGAAAGGTGGGGCCAACCGGAAGTCAGGGAGTAGGTTTCTTGATGTGACATATCTCTAGACTTTTTGTGGCACACAAGTGTGCTATATAGCCCTGGTGGCACAGGGTCAGAATGCAGTATTGCAAGCTAACTCTGCCAAGCAGTTCGATTCTGACCAGCTCAAGATTGACTCAGCCTTCCATTCTTCTGAGGTCAATAAAATGAGGACCCAGATTGTTGGGGGAAATATGCTGACACTGTAAACTGCTTAGGGAGGGCTGTAAAGCACTATAAAGTGGTCTATAAGTCTAAATGCTATTGCTATTGCTACAGCACAGAGAATGAAAACCACTCATTTATACTATAGCCATTGTTGGAGCCATGGCAGAGATCACCAAGGCTATCAGATGTGCACTAGAAAAATTTGGATGGTGACTAGACAGTACAGAAAATCATAACTTTCCTAGTGGTCATGTAGATTTTTACATTCAGATTTGGTAGCTCGTTATAATATATACATCAAGGTATATTCCCTGATGTTTTCAGAAATGGGCCATATGAAGAAAAGAAAAAAAGATAGGAGGCCTGCTGCAACCTTTCCGCCTTACTACATGTTGGAAGGAGCAAGGGAATATGAATCTGCAATATAATGTCCATTATTGCCTTCAGAGAGCCAACAAATACATTTGTATAGTTATCTTTTCTGTAAATGTAAATTTGCCCTTACTTCCTATTTCAAGCCAGACTTCTATTCCTCATTCTTTCACATACAAATTAATGATGTTGTGATCCGCTGATAACATAGAACAGGTCTGTCAAACTTGATTTCATTGAGGACCACATCAGGGTTGTATTTGACCTCAGAGATAAGTGTAGGTGTGGCCAGGGTAGGCGTAACCTTGTGTCAGGGGCATCTGTGGTGGCTCAAGCACTCTGCCAGCGAAAATGGGCTCCGAGCTCTGTTTTTGGCTGCAACGGCCTCCTGCAACCCTCTGCCAATGAAAATGCATGTGATCCTCCCAAACTCCGTTTTCACTGACAAAAGTATGCGGGTTGGTCCTTCATTGTTTCCAAGGTGGCCCCACAGGCCAGATCTAAGCACCCCGTGGTCCGCATCAGGCCTCCGGGCCTATGACACCCCTGGCATAGAATATCAAAGGTGATATCTTATCCTGACACTCCATTCCTAGATGACCTTTTGATATTGTGCATTATGTGATAAAGAATCTATCTCTGAAGTTCTATGATACTTCCTGTATGTCTCAAAGGTGCTTTTTTCTTGAGAAGACCTGGAATAGAATAGAATAGAATAGAATCTTTTATTGGCCAAGTGTGATTGGACACGCAAGGAATTTGTCTTGGTGCATATGCTCTCAGTGTACATAAAAGAAAAGATACCTTCATCAAGGTACAACATTTACAACACAATTGATGGTCAATATATCAATATAAATCATAAGGATTGCCAGCAACAAAGTTACAGTCATACAGTCATAAGTGGAAAGAGATTGGTGATGGGAGCTATGAGAAGATTAATAGTAGTGCAGATTCAGTAAATAGTTTGACAGTGTTGATGGAATTATTTGTTTAGCAGAGTGATGGCCTTCGGGAAAAAACTGTTCTTGTGTCTAGTTGTTCTGGTGTGCAGTGCTCTATAGCGTCGTTTTGAGGGTAGGAGTTGAAACAGTTTATGTCCTGGATGCGAGGGGTCTGTAAATATTTTCATGGCCCTCTTCTTGATTCGTGCAGTATACAGGTCCTCAATGGAAGGCAGGTTGGTAGCAATTATTTTTTCTGCAGTTCTAATTATCCTCTGAAGTCTGTGTTTTTCTTGTTGGGTTGCAGAACCGAACCAGACAGTTATAGAGGTGCAAATGACAGACTCAATAATTCCTCAATAATTAATAATTAATAATTCCTCAATAATTCCTCAATAATTCCTCAATAATAATGACTGAGAATCTCTACAGATACCTCCTGAATGATTCTTGATAGTAGCTTTCTTGTAAGTAGCTACAAAAGACGCTTGCTCCTGGGGATGAAAGCTATGGCAAATCTAGACAGCATATTAAAAAGCAGAAACATCACCCTATCAACAAAAGTGTGTTAAGGCTATGGTGTTCCCAGTTGCAATGTACGGATGTGAAAGTTGGACCATAAGAAAGGCTGAGCCAAAGAATTGAAGCCTTTGAACTATGGTGCTGGAGAAGACTCCTGTGAGAAGACTCGCAAGGCGAACAAACAAGTCAGTCCTAGAGGAGATCAACCCTGACTTCTCTTTAGAAGGCCAGATCCTGAAGATGAAACTCAAATATTTTGGCCACCTAATGAGAAGGAAGGACTCACTGGAGAAGATCCTAATGCTGGGAAGGATTGAGGGCAAAAGAAGAAGGGGGTGACAGAGAACGAGGTGGCTGGATGGAGTCACTGAAGCAGTAGGCTTGAGCTTAAATGGACTCCAGAGGATGGTAGAGAACAGGAAGGCCTGGAGGAACATTGTCCATGGGGTCACGATGGGTCGGACACAACTTCACAACTAACAACAACAAAATCTGGAGAAGGAAGGGGAAAAAATCCCTCTCTTCTTCCAGCTAATAACCTTTTTCCAGTGGATCAAAAGCCAGTGAAAGGATAGAAAAGTAATTTTGCCTGCAATTCACTGTTTCACTGGTTCCTTGCCGCAAAATGGATGGATTTGATGATGTCCCCCAGACAGAAAACTTCTGTATTCTGCAACACTCTAAATTGGCAGAGGGGACTTAATCAAACACTAGCCACCATTAAGAATATGCCTGTAAAACAAACAAACAAAACAAAACAAAACAAAACAAAAATCTCTACCCCAGAGCAAGAAACGGAGGCATCATAGCATAGAAAGGGAATCTGAATACAGAGCTGCAGCTATATGGCAGAAAGGATTAGAGCAGAATCTGTTGTAAACTTCAGCATTTGAATGGAAGCTTTCTTATCCAAAGTGGAACAATTCATCTCTTGAAGTAGATTGAATAGGAGGTTAGCTGATTTGGATCCTTTTGATTTTATGTTCCATGAGATACTTAAAAGAAAAACTTCCCTTGATTATAAATCAGAATTTGGTTAAAAATAGAAAGCATTCTAGGTCACTCTGAAATAATGCCAGTTGCAATCCATAATTAGCATTATAGTGAAAAATGTTCCTTTATGTGTAAGGGGTGATTTCTTATCCTATTCTATTCATCTGTTTTCATTCATTGCAGTTGTTTTATTATTGATGTCAAGAAGCTATTCAGAATTATATGATTAATTTTAATGCAGATCTTTCTTTTCTGAATAATTGATGGGAAACAGGATCATAGATATTCTGAGTCCATTGCTGATATTCCTTCTCTCCCCTCTTATCTTTGTAGTTGCAACTTCTCATTTCTTAATCCCAGAGGGCAAGATGCCTTTAGTTGGGAAATATTTCAAATTTTTCAGTCTCCTGTCACTGCAGTTCAGGCATTATCAAGTCTGGGCTTTGTTCTATTCAATCTAAAAATTCATTTTACATATAGAAAAAGGCACTTGATCTTTTACAAAAGAATCACTGCCTTTAGGCTTGGAGAAGGTCTGTAAGGATATTGTTATGTTATATAGTACATAGAGTTGAAGAGAGATAGGCCAAACACATTTACAATGTATGAATCAATGGTTAAAGATAAAAGTTCCCCTCACACATATGTGCTAGTCATTCCCGACTCTAGGGGGTGGTGCTCATCTCCGTTTCAAAGCCGAAGAGCCAGCACAGTCCAAAGACGTCTCTGTGGTTAGAATAGAATAGAATAGAATTTTTATTGGCCAAGTGTGATTGGACACACAAGGAATTTGTCTTGGTGCATATGCTCTCAGTGTACATAAAAGAAAAGATACGTTCATCAAGGTACAACATTTACAACACAATTGATGGTCAATATATCATGTCAATATATTATGTAGTCAGCATGACTAAACGCCAAAGGCGTTATTTTCCCTCCAAAGATGGTCTCTATTTTTCTACTTGCATTTTTTACATGCTTTCAAACTGTTAGGTTGGCAGAAGTTGGGACAAGTAACGGGAACTCACCCCGTTATGCAGCATTAGGGATTTGAACCGCTGAACTGCCGACCTTTCGATCGACAAGCTCAGCGTCTCAGCTACTGAGCCACCACATCCCTGAATCAATGGTTAGACATACTGATAAAAACCAACCCAACAAATACAACTCTTACCAACCACGTTTTCTACAGTGGGCAAAAAAAATAATAATACAACCAACTGACAACAATATCTGGTGTACAGAACAGATGTTGGATGCAAGGACTTCTTATGAAAGTGGGGGGGTTAGTGAGAATAATTTTTCAGGCCTCTTCTAAAAATCAATTGTCTACTTAAAATGAAATAATTCTACTGCTACCCAAGCAACCAACCAGGCAAATAACTGAATTAGCAATACCAACACATATACAAATGGACATCTTGTATCTGTAAGCTTTCCCTTTAATTTTAATGGTGGCAAATGTCATTCCACAGACAGGCTGTTCTTTTGGTTTGTGTAAAGAAAGCTACTAGCAAAAAATATTAGTGCATGTTTTAAAGTACAGATATACATCCAGATAAAACTGTAGATAACATAACATAACATCAGAGTTGGAAGGGACCTTGGAGGCCTTCTAGTCCAACCCCCTGCCCAGGCAGGAAACCCTACACCATCTCAGTCAGATGGTTATCCAACATTTTCTTAAAAATTTCCAGTGTTGGAGCATTCACAACTGCTGAAGGCAAGTCGTTCCACTTATTAATTGTTCTAACTGTCAGGAAATTTCTCCTTAGTTCTAAGTTGCTTCTTTCTTTGATCAGTTTCCACCCATTGCTTCTTGTTCTACCCTCAGGTGCTTTGGAGAACAGCCCGACTCCCTCTTCTTTGTGGCAGCCCCTGAGATATTGGAACACAGCTATCATGTCTCCCCTAGTCCTTCTTTTTGTTAAACTAGACATACGCAGTTCCTGCAACCGTTCTTCATATGTTTTATCCTCCAGTCCCCTAATCATCTTTGTTGCTCTTCTCTGCACTCTTTCTAGAGTCTCAACATCTTTTTTATATCGTGGCGACCAAAACTGGATGCAATATTCCAAGTGTGGCCTTACCAAGGCATTATAAAGTGGTACTAACACTTCACGTGATCTTGATTCTATCCCTCCGTTTATGCAGCCCAGAACTGTGTTGGCTTTTTTAACAGCTGCTGCACACTGCTGGCTCATATCTAAATGGTTATCCACTAGGACTCCAAGATCCCTCTCACAGGTACTACTATTGAGCAAGGTACCACATATACGGTACTGGTGCATTTTGTTTTTTTGGCCTAAATGTAGAACCTTACTTTTTTCACTGTTGAATTTCATTTTGTTAGATAGCACCCAATGTTCAAGTCTGTCAAGATCTTTCTATAACTTGAGCCTATCTTCTGGAGTGTTGGCTATTCCTGCCAGCTTGGTGTCATCTGCAAATTTGATGAGTTCCCCATCTATCCCCTCATCCAAGTCATTGATGAAGATGTTGAAGAGTACTGGGCCTAAAACAGAGCCTTGGGGTACTCCACTGCATACTTCCCTCCATGTGGATGTAGTTCCATTGAGGACTACACGTTGAGTGCGGTTGGTCAGCCAGTTACGAATCCATCTGGTGGTGGTGCTGTCTAACACACATTTTTCTACTTTATCTAGTAGTAGGTTATGGTCTACTTTATCAAATGCTTTACTGAAGTGTTCCTGCAATCATCTGTATCAATGCATTGTATTTGGGTTAAAGTAGGAAGCTGGAATTTGCCATTTTAAATATTGGTTGGATTATTGTAAACAATTCTCCCCACTTTTCAGTAAGCAAGTATTTTGAGCCTCATGGATTTGATAATTTCTTTGTTTACAGCTAAAGCATTGTCCCTAGAGACAAGATAACACAAATACGTTATGATTAATGGTGTTCAGTATGCAAAGCCAGAGCCGACAACAGTGTTTTGCATCTGGCATTCTCTATTAACTGCTTCTTAAAGAGGCATTTTCCAGGATTCCCCAAAATGTGTGGTTTTTTTACGGAGAAACCAACAGGTAGAGACAAAGTGCTTATACTATAGCTGAAGCATTCTGTCTCTTTGTATCTGACTAGATCACACTCTTAATTCGATACATCATCCTCACTTCCCAATTTGTTTCCTATAGGATTGATCACCTGGTAATTACTTTCCATCACTACTCTAGTTATAACTGGAACACCCAAAAGCCACTGTTTTGGGGACTAACCAAGCTATTTACCTTCAGTAATATTTCCAGTAACTCTGAAAAGTTCTTTGCCTTTTGGCACAAATAGAAACATAAATAATGTATAATTGTTATTACTACCTCTTTCTTTTTTATATGTCGCTTTATATGACATAGTTAATGTCTCTTTTGTCTGCCTTTGTCCTGCTTTGTCACTAAACTGTTTTTAATGTCCACTGATAGATAACAAACTATTTGCGTTGACTGATGTGCGTGCTTGTTCTAATCTGAATATAGGAAATATGCTGGGTCCCCCCCCCCAAAAAAAAATCTGCAAATTATCTACAGTAATTTTCCAACAATTACAATATATCCTAGACTTCCTGCAAGCCAAAATACTTATTTGACCCTCTCTTCTCTTAATATCATTTCTTGACCTCCTATCAGAAAACAACTCTTCTTAATCTAGTCTGAAAGAGGAGTGGGGGAATGAAGACAACCAACTCCAAATATAATTAATTAATATATAATTAAGCAAATTTATATAATTAAGCAAAAATGGTTCATCAAGAAGTAACTTGTACATTGGCATTAGCTAGGAAGCCTAAATGCAATTTAAAGCAATTTAAGACATATTGTTCTTTTTAAAGATGGGTACTAGTCTATTTGTAGGTCCACAGGTCAATGTGTTAGTGTCTGAAAAACAAATTTACTATGACATAGAAGGCAGACAATGGGAATAGACTGAACTGGAAAAAAAGCACTAAGCAGCTGTGATAGCCTCTGGAACTTGCTGGGAAGAACAAGGACAGGCACTTAAAATATTGGTAGCAACCTCTCCGCTGTATCTTTTTCTTTTATAAACCAGTCCCAGCTTCAGAGCTTATATAAAGTCAGCCACAGTATTATCTGATCATTCAATATGTTGTGTCAACCATGAAAAAGAATGAAATAATGACACAGTTCTTCTAAAACCATGACTGGAAGCAGAAAAATCAATTTCATTTAAAAGAAAAAATTCTGGAATAATTCATGGCAGGCAGTATATTTCTGGTTTGGGTTAAATATTTCACAGAAGCCTTCACAGAATATAAATAGCCAGCTACTCTTAGAATAATAATGACATTTAAAGAATTTCCTTACTTATTCTCTTCTATGAGGGGAGATGAAGTGAAGCAGGCAAGCAGGCCGGCATGCAAATGGATAGCAAGGGGAAACAAAAAACCCATAGATTTTGGCTCTGATTATACAACAAATGTTAATGTTTAAACAAAATGCTCCCCAATCATTGACCTGCTCCTAAAGTAGAGCATAATGGTAGGTAGCCATGGGCTGCACATATCTGGCTTTATCAATTCCAGGGACTGCAAATCTGAGCAACTAGTCCAGTGTGATCCTTTCTCTTTGTATAACTTTTGTGCCTGCTTTAAAGTTGAGAAAAATTGAATATTGTACCATGGCATAAACATGTTGCAGGGTAAATATCTTTAGAGAACTCCATTTAAGGGATACATCTATTATTATTATTATTATTATTATTATTATTATTATTATTATTATTATTATTATTATTATTATTATTATTATTATTATTATTATTATTATTATTATTTGATTATTTTATTTACACAAAATGACAGTATACACAGCAAACGAGATAACTATACTGGATTTCGTATCACAGATCTCTAGTTGAACACTTCCCAAACATTTAGGACTGCATGATGTATCGGTGAATTATGCGAGCAAATCCCAGTAAGGTGGCCTTCTGCAGCTGACCAATGGTGATCTTGTCAGCGCCAATTGCTTTTAAGTGCTTGCCTAGGTCTTTAGGCGCAGCTCCCAGTGTTCCGAGTACCACTGGAACCATTCTTCGCATGTTGCATTTTGAAGCATTTGATCAAATTGAGTGGCCATGCAATGATGGAGGCTGGTCAGGTGTTTTAGCCAGTATCTATGCAGTTCATCCAGTCTAGGTGCACTCCAGTTCTTGACCTTCGTTGCTTGTTTTGCAACCAGGTCAGTTGTTATTACAATATTTTCCATTTTGTTTCATGTTGTTTGTTGTTGAATATCTTTGATCCAGGAGATCAAATTAATAATAATAATAATAATAATAATAATAATAATAATAATAATAATAATAATAATAATAATAATAATAATAATAATAATAATAATCAACTTTATTCATTAAACATGAAACTCAATCAACTGAACATTTAAAAATGTGTCACAAATATGATTGACTGATGCTAATGGTTGATACAGGTTGCTGCCAGTGTCCTAGGTATCAACCAAGTATCTTCTTAAAATATATGATGTTCCGAGTAGCACAGTTTTTTTGCAGTTCCACTGGTGTTATTGCAGGAAGCTGCAATTTCTTGATGTATTTTGTAAAATTCTTGGACATGGTATCAAGTGCCCCAATGACAATGGGTATCACTGTTACATATTTCATCCATAGCCAGGTAGCTTTGATGGCCAGGTTGCAATATTTCATCATTTTTTCCAGTTCTTTTTCTTTGACTCTGGCATCTCCTGGTACAGCGATATCAATAAACTGTACGTTTCGGCTCTTGACAACCATGATATCTGGTGTGTTATGTTCCAAATGATGATCTGTCTGTATTTGAAAGTCCTATTATTATTATTATTATTATTATTATTATTATTATTATTATTATTATTATTATTATTATTATTATTATTATTATTATTATTATTATTATTATTCAGCCATGCGTTTATTTTTGAGGGTGTTTTTGCCCTAACAAAAGCCAGTTTTTAGTCAATCCTAAATCAAGTAAGTGCTACCATTCTGAAATGAGAGATTCACTTATTGAAATTATATACTGTATAATAGTCTTAGACATATTCTCTCCCTCCCTCTCTCTGAATTCAAAGAATTTGATTGAAAATCACATTCCATTCTTTTCCCCACTTTTGTTTGAACTACTGATATAACAAAGCAAAAGTAGTTTCTTTTTTCTGCCTGAAGCTTTGCAAGCACAATATAAGATTTGTAATTGCTCCACCTACCGATGTGAATAGTTTCCCTTTCTTCTTTCTTTTCAAGTAATGTTATTAAAGATTATAATTACAATAGTAAAAACAATACAAACTAAAAGACTGAAAAAGGTGCAAAGGGAAAAAATAGAAAAGATATAAAGAATAGAAATAAAAAAAGAAAAGAAAAAATAAGCATATAGTAATGTAAAAGAATACTCACACGTGCATGGAATTGTCCTAGAACAGGAGTCTGCAAACCTGGCTCTTTTAAGACTTGTGGACTTCAACTCCTAGAACTCTGGGAGTTAAGTCCACAAATCTTAAAAGAGCCAAGTTTGCAGACCCCTGTCCTAGAGTCTTGAATGGAATGGGACAACCCACAGCCAACTTGCCATGGCCAACTTGACATGGGGCAACTCACTGTAGGAAAATTCCACAACTCAGTCTAATTATTTAAAATAATTGAGAACTTTTTTTTATTTTTTGTCATTTTCATTTCATTTTGTCCCTCCTTTTCAAGCCTTTCTCTAAAGATTCTATTCCACCATTTCTTCAATATTAGTATAACCCTTGTCCTGTGGCAAGTTGTCCTGTGGTGAGTTCTCCCATGGTGAGCTGGCCATGGCAAGTTGTCCCATGGTGAGTTGGCAACAGCAACTTGGTGATGACAAGTTGACCATGGTGTGTTGGCCAGAAGTATAAACAGTTTAGTAACTTTTCAGCACCTCTTAAATTATCTTTAAAAATATTGAGCAGATAACTGTTTACCATTAGAATGTTCGCCAAAAGAGTTGCCTTGTGACAAGATAGGTAGTAAAATAATTTACTAATAAATAAATAAGAAGGAATAAGATTAGTTGGGTTAAGCATGTCCTTTACATGTCCTGAAATGTACCATTATGGAGACGGCTTAAGTTAGTGTGAGAGAAAACTAGCTCTTAGAAAGTCCCTGGAAGATGGTAGAAGGTTTAATTCTACTGAGATCATTAACTTCAATGGCATTAAAGGCAATATTGTACCTCTGATCATGTGCTTTTCAACTGTTTTCTAACAATATAGGTATAAGCAGTGGTGGGATTCAAATTTTTTTACTACCGGTTCCGTGGGCGTGGCTTGATGGGCGTGGCTTGATGGACGTGGTGTGGCTTGGTGGGCATGGCAGTAGAAGGATACTGCAAAATCTCCATTCCCATCCCACTCCAGGGGAAAGATACTGCAAAATCCCCATTCCCTCCCCAACCCCACTAACCTGCTTTCCAGCTCCATTCTCGTGTGCAGGGCAACAAAAGAAGACCCAGCCAATCAGCTGAGACTTGATCAGCCAAGACTCGGGAGGCAGCGAATAGATCAGGGATGGGGCCAGCCAGGGGTTTCCATTACCAGTTTGCCAGAACTGATCAGAACTGGCTGAATACCACCTCTGGTATAAGGCTTCCTCCTTGAACAGAGGTTTGGACTAGAAGACCTGCAAGGTCCCTTCCAACTTTGCTAGTTTGTGATTCTGTTAAGATATAAATAGTTAATAATAAATGTGAATAGTTGCAACTAGAGCTAATGTTTTTTTTTATTATATATATATAGAGAAAGTTTTCTGAGGTTTTCGCGGGTGTTTGTATGTAGGTCTTTGGTTATTCGGGTTTTCTCCCGCGTAAAATTGGAAGTGTCTTGGTGACGTTTCGACGAAGTCTCATTCGTCATCTTCAGGCTTCAGCTTCGTGCTTCTGGGAGCAATGTGTGATTGCAGCTGTTTCTTCCTTTTTAACTGCTAGAGGGGTTTGAACTGATTGGGTGGGAGCTTGGCTGTGCTCTGATTGGATGGGTGTTTTTTTGTGCTCTGATTGGCTGGGGGTGTGTCCTGTTTGGGTGGGGGCTTGGTTGTGCTCAGATTAGCCAATCAGAGCACAAAAGAACCCCATCCAATCAGAGCACAGCCAAGCTCCCAATCAGTTCAAACCCCCTCTAGAAGTTAAAAAGGAAGAAACAGCTGCAATCACACATTGCTCCCAGAAGCACAAAGCTGAAGCCTGAAGATGACGAATGAGACTTCGTCGAAACGTCGCCACTTCCACTTCCAATTTTACGCGGGAGAAAACCCAAATAACCAAAGACCTAAATATATATATCCTGCTGGTGGAAAACTGGACAACAAGCTTGACTAAAAGAAACTTTTTAGAACCTGAAAAGGCTCTTATGTGGAATATTCTCTGCAGGAATCAATTCTTAGATTCAGGACCAGTTTCTGTGTTACAGCCAGAGTGGTGTGTATGTAAAACACAGGAAACTTTTTTGTTTTTGTTTTTTTAAAGTCAAGAAAATGGCAAATTATACAAAAATGGAGAAGAAAAGTCACGTTGCTTTTCAGAGATGAGTAACCCCAGACTGCACATTCTGCTGCTTTGAGTGTAACTTCATGCCTGTTCATGTATTTTAAAAATAGAAGGTGACTTCCAACTTATCAGAATTATGGTTGCCATGACATTTTCTTAAGCAGTAGCATAGCAAAGTGAATATTTGTTCTCAGGGATTATAGCCTGGAGCATATCCTTGTCCCCAAATTCCCCCAAAATGCATTTGGACAAACTGAGATGAACTACTATAGCCACTGATTTTTTGACAATAGAGGTCCCATTCCTACTGTTATTAACCCAGATGCTGTTTTATTGTATTCTTGTTTTATCTCTAAAGTTGCAGAAAGCTTGAAAACAGAAATATTTTGAATACACTGTGGGATTTTTGTAAGAGTATAATTGCTTTGAGAATTACATTTTTAATTTCTGTGAAATTAAAGTGTCACCACTCTATATTATTTTGGGCATAACTCTAAGCATGTCCAGAGGGAGATGTAAAGCATATATTTCTAGGGCTGAAAATAGTTCATCATTTTAACAGGCAATTGTATCGAATCTGCTCTTCTATTAAGAATGAAACTATCAAGATTCAAGAGAAATCATAATATAAATAAGACCACCAAGACTAAGGCATCTTTTTTTACACAGATGGTGTAAAAAATTAATGATTATCCATTTCTCACAATTAATCGGACTGAAGATGAAAAAGATCATGGTACTCTGCATAGGTTTCTCACCAAGGAGAAAAACACAAAGTATAACCCAAGGTTGACCATATCATGAATAATTTGTTTAATTATTGACTAATGGTTGTTTAATTCTGAACTATATACTGAATTAATACATAAAATATGAAATCATATAGAGTTCTATATGTCATGCATCTACTAGAAAAGAGATACACACCACTATCCAATTCCTTTTCATCAATCTTTTGATACAACCACCAGCATTACTTTAGTCACCAATATGGACCACCCATTGGCTCCTGATAGCAGAAATGGATGACTTACTCCCAGCCCATTGCAAATATGTTCTGCAGATGTTTCTTTCCAGCTTTGATTCAAAACTGCTGTTTTCTGAGCTAAGCTGTTTTAAGCTCTTCAGAAAGGATGGTCTTCAGTGCTTTGTTCTGTTCTCATAGCAGCCCAAGTCTGATTGGCAGCGACATCTGGCATTCCCCTCTGTTCCAGTAGCTGGTCTGGGCAACTATACATCCTGAACTGCTGGCTTACTATATTTTCCACTGATTAGCACACACACACACACAGAGAGAGAGAGAGAGAGAGAGAGAGAGAGAGAGACAGAGAGACAGAGAGACAGAGAGAGAGAGGGGGAATTTGCACTTGATACAACAATTGTCTGTTAAAATCATGAACTATTTTCAACCCTAGAAATACATGCTTCATATTTCCTCACTGAACACCCATAGAGTTTTGCCCAAGTTGAGAGAAGCTGGGTCCCTTTGTGTTCCCACCCGCTGCCACAGTATTGCAAAGCTTCTCTTCCCAAAAACAGAAACAAAACCTTTAAATGGCAAGTTAGAAACACTGCTATTTTGTGTGGTTCAGCTTCATGGAAATGGTTTCCATGGACCTACTGAGGAAAACAGGAACAAATGAACAGCTTGTTCCTATTCCTGCTTATTGTAGCATCATAGTCTTGATCCCATGAGAAAGGAAAGCAGAAGAAAATAGAAAAGACCCCCAGTACTGCAGAAAGACTTGGTTCAGATGATTATAAACAGTTGTAAAGAGAAAAAGAAGGCCCTATGTACTCTTTCTAGTGGTTGTATGGTTATTTGCAGTCCAGTGTGATATCCCTATCTCATATATAAGAGTAGGGGTACTCCCTGCCCCAATCCTGCTTGTAGCCCAGATCTGGCAGTCATGTAATCCATTCCCTGATATGATATCCACTACCAACCTGTTTGATATGCTTGGTGATAAAACATACCACAATCCACTGCCTTTATTTAAAACGCATTTGAGATGCATTTTAAGTGCCTGACAAATTGCTATAGAGGTGAAACCCAACCAGGCAACCATAGACAATGCTATTTCCTTACTTCCCTTTTATCTCCTTTTCTCCATTATCTGCTGCTCCTATTTGTTTCTGGAATATTTCATTTTGCCAAGTATTGCCTACAAATGCTAAATCAGAGCAGGCTTCTGCTGAGCCTTAGGCAACCGTTTCCATGTAATTGGTCCACTCTTTCAAACTTCAGAGAGGTCCAGTAATCCCTGGCTATTTTGAAAACACCCCTGGCCAGTTCAATTTAACTCAGAAGAGGCCTCATCTGAGCATGCTTAAGATAGTGTAAATTACTGTAATCACAACTAAATCATGTTTTAGGATGCAGAATATCAGAATGATGTGATAACTAGTCAGCAGATAATGGAGAAGCTCTTAAAATTCTAATCCTAGAATTCTTTTTTTAATTATTTTTTATACAACCTGACTGTGAAAAAGCTTCCTTTAATCGCTGAAAAAGTGTTCTATCTTGCTGATCAATGTCTGTCTGACTATAGAAAATTGAAGATCCTGTCAGCTTTGAGAAACTGTTTCCAACAAGCATACAAATGTAATATTTGAATCACTTGATGAATATGAATCAACGCCATCACTCTTACCAATGTAATCACAGTTGTTGTCCACCTGTAGTGATGGCTCTTTGAATCACATTGTCGGGTAAGCAATTCTGATGTGAAAGGATTAATGTAAGCAGAACTATTGGAGCTTCAATACTTAATAGACTTCACCAATGGTTCACAATCTACTAAAATGAGGCTTTAGTCCTTCTGCTTCCATTAATGAATCTGTAAGGCCTGGCCTCTCCCCCTTATTCAAGAAAGTAAAGACTCTTGAAATATGGCATTTCAAAAGGAACCTTTTATTGAAGCAGAGGTGATAGCAAGGCAGAATCAAAGCAGGCTCTGAGGTCCTTCAGGCCATACAGTTAGAATAAAAGAATTAGAAACCCCTCCCAACAGTCCAGTGTGGATTCAGCCAATCCGCAGGTATGAAGATGTTATTGTATCAGCCACTCTGAGAAAAAGATAAGGGAACTTTCTCAGGGTCATCCTCTGCTGTTCTCCGAGCGATGCAATCCCCCAAAAGGTACGAAAAATGCCAGGATGCTAAGTTACCAGGCTAAAGGTTATAAATCAATAGATTGCAGGATATAGGGTACACAAGGAAGAAAGCAATAAGTAAAGAAGGAAATAACAAATCCCCCCTTCCCCTGAAGAATGGCAAATACACCGATCTGACGTAATCAATAGGTGGCCAAAATGGATATATTGCTAGCCTGATGTGGAGCAACCATCAGCTGAAGGAAAGGAGTTCGGTATGAGGAGTTAAAAGATATTCCAGCTTTGAATCTATTTGAGGAAGGAAATATATGAGACCAAACCCTAAGGTCTATATCTGCCTTTTCCAAGGGAATGCAGGCAGTCTGGTGAGATTCTTGTAAACTGGTGATCAATAATAAAGAAATCTATCTGACCCATTCTCAGAGCTGTTCTGGTTACTTGTGCCTGCTACATCTTAACAATACAGGTAGTCCTCAACTTACAATCACAAATGGGACCACAACTTTAATCATTGAGTGAAGCAGTCATTAAGCAAAATGCCCACATTATTACCTAATCCAACAACCACGATCCTGGAACACCCAGTTGTGGTTGTTAAACAATCTCCTGGGTCATTAAACATACATAGAGAAAGGGATGCCTGCTAGGAGGAAATTGAAGTTGCCTGCGAAATGGTTGCCATCATGATCATGTGACCATGGGGTGGGGTCAGGGGTGAAATGTTCCTGGTTTGGACCGGATCAGCCGATCCGGTAGCAATGGTGGCGGGTGGTTCAGAGAACAGGTAGCAAAAATCCCTGGCCCCCCATGCCCAGCTGAGCCACGCAAGCATCACAGCCTTTTTTTTTACTTTTAAAAGCATTTTTTTACAATCTATTTGGCCAAATAGGTTGTAAAAATGCTTTTAAAAGGTTAAAAAAAGGTTCTGACAATCACAGCTGAGCTGCACAATCATCAGAGTCTTTTTTTTACTTTTAAAAGCATTTTTTCTACACCCTTTTTGGCCAAAGAGGTTGTAAAAAATGCTTTTAAAAGGCTCTAACGATCCCAGCTGAGTTGCCTGATCATCAGAGGGGTGTTTTTTTTTTACTTTTAAAAGCATTTTTCTACAACCTCTTCTGCCGAAGAGGTTGTAAAAGAAATGGTTTTAAAAGTTAAAAAAAAAAAAGATTGTGCACCATAGCTGATCATCCCTCCCCCACGCTGCATGCCTCCTTTTGCCATGCACTGCGTGCACGCATCTCACATTTGGTGTGTAGTGCGCAGCATGCATGCACAGCCAGTGAACTGGTAGTAAACCGGTTCAAATTTCACCACTGGGTGGTGGTCTGCCATTTTGTGACATCAGAAGTGCTTTACAGGTATAAAGCACTTTTCCAAAGCTGCCGTAACTTCAAAACGTCATTACACAAGGATTACCTGGAGGGCCTTTCTTCTGATTTTATCTCCTGGAACTCATACAAAATTCCTAAGTTTCTGTTGACAGCTTGCTGCATGTCAAAAACAGGAATATAGTTGGAGACAGACACAGAGAAGGTGGAGTTTAGAGTATGGAAAACTATACTTAAGTCTTGATTAAAATTACTTCTTCTCCTAACAGGATTAGCCCCTGTAATATTTATGGATGCTTGGAAAAGAACTGTATTGAAAAAATATATATCCTCAATTTACTCTCAGTGGAACATGACCAGGCAACAGCACTTATAAAACAATAAATAATGGACATTCATTATCAGTCCAGCTTGATAAAAGTCATTCATCTTTCTATTAACTAAAGTATCAAATATAGGATAAATATAATTTTATACATTCTCATGCACTTCCCTCATCTTTGTTAGATGAAAAATATTGGAATTTTAAAATTATTTTACATTCATGCAGTAAGAGACAAAGTAGAAAGTATGGCTTACATTCTTCTTTATTGTACATACTATAGAGATAATCAAAGCTTGCTCATTTTTTCATTATTTGATAGATACCAGACAACACAGATCAGTTCTACAGCCATTTATTCCTTATTAATAATTAATCTTGTTAATTATAATGTAGCCAACTATAGCAGATTATGCCTCAAGAATTGATAGATAGTAAGAGTTAATTAGGCCAGAAACTTTCTACACTTGCAACTTGGTACTTAATTGTCTTATTATAAATATTTTTAAATATCAAATAATCACAGAATCATGGAATTGGAAAGGTCCTTGAAAATGTTTGAGTCCAATCCTCTGTTCAGGACAGAATCAGAGGTGGGTTTCAGCAGGTTCTGACCAGTTCTGGAGAACTGGTAGCAGAAATTTTGAAAGGTTCAGAGAATCAGTAGTAAAAATTCTGACTGACCCTGCCCCCATCTATTTTCTGTCTCCCAAGTCCCAGCTGATCAGGAGGAAATGAAGATTTTACAGTATCCTTCCCCTGCCACATCCACCAAGCCACGCCCATCAAACCATGCCATGCCACCAAGCCATACCCACAGAAATGGTAGTAAAAATTTTTGAAACCCACCACTGGACAGAATCATCAGATCATTCAATATTTCCTGAAAACCTCAAGGATGGATTACTTATAACTCAAGCTTTTCCACTGCTTCAAAAGCCCTATTTTCTGACTTTCCCCAAGACCAAACAGTATTTTTCCCTAAGAGCCTATGCAGCGGTTCCATAGAACGGTTGCTTTGTTCTTTAAAAGACCGTAAAATTAACCAATCCCAGGAATGCCTGCAGCTCTGCTTTGTTTTTGGGCGCTGGAGCCTTCCTAATTGCCTTAACCTTGCTCTCAGTAGGGTGAATTCCTTTCTTGTCTATCCGGTAGCCCAAGAAATCGACCGATTCGGCCCCTATCTGACATTTATTTGTCTTGACTTTTAATCCGGCTGTCCGGAAAATGCTCAAGACCTTTCTTAACCGCTCCCCCAATTCCTCCATGTTTTCGCCTGAAATTAGGACATCATCAGTAGGAACTACCCTGGGAGCCCTTGCAGTAGTCGTTCCATCAGGTTTTGGAACAGCCCTGGTGCCACACTAACCCCAAATTGCAATCGGGTGCACTTGAATGCCCCCTGTGCGTCAATCGCGTTTGGGCTTCGCTGTGCGGGCGTCTACTGGCAGTTGTTGGTAGGCTTGGGCCAAGTCTAACTTTGCAAAGACTTGCCCTTGCCCCAAAGAGTGCAATAAGTGTTGCACCACGGAACCGGCACGCGCTTTTCTGTAAGGCTTTGTTAAGCGTCGCCTTGTAGTCAGCGCAAATTCTAATTGACCCGTCCGGTTTGATGGGGTGACGATTGCCTCCCACTTTGCGTGATCGACTGGCACCAAAACCCCCTGATTTATGAGCTTGTCCAGCTCCTTATCAATTTTTGGTTTTAGGGCAAAAGGGACTCTCCTCGCCTTAAGCCTAATGGGGGCTACCTGGGGGTCTAAGTTGAAGGAAATAGGGGTCCCCTTGTACTTGCCCAGGCAGTCCTTGAAGACATCTTCGAACTCGTTAAAGAGAATGTCTTTCAAATTGCAGTCACTTCTGTAGATGCCAGTCACTCCCATGCCCAGGGCACGAAACCAGTCTAGTCCCAACAGACTGGGCAGAGTTCCTTCGACGATCGTGATGGGCAGGGTCTTTTTGTGAGGGCCGTACTCGACTCGGACGGAGGTGGTCCCTCGAACAGGGATGCGATTCCCCTGGTAGTCGTGCACTCGTAGCCGCTGTGCTTGCAGATGGCGCTTCGCGACGGACGGCAGCGACTTCGCCAAAGTGTCCCAGGACATGATGGTGATCGCTGATCCCGTGTCTACTTCAAGCCGGCACACTCCCCTCGATCTTGGGCTTTGTGAAAATCTTCTTTTCCACTTTGGTTGAGGCGCGCCTATAATGACAGTCGTTTGGTTAGACTTCGCCTTTCTTGTTTGAGCCAATCGCGGGCCGCCTTCCGGTTCCGCTGCTTGATTGGCCGATTTGAATTTTCGGCGGAAGGTTGGGCCGCTCTGCAAACCTGAGCTAAGTGTCCTTTCTTCCACACCGCCGCATGTTGCATCTTTAAACCTGCAGCGTTGGCGCTGATGCTGCCCTCCGCAGCTTCCGACTCGCCACGGTCCTCCGTGTCGCTTTCGGTCCGCAGACCCTTCCTCATCCTCGCCTCACCTTCGGATTCGGACTGAATCTCCTCCTGGTGTACTGGCGTTTGCGCCGCCTTGGATTGAAGAGGCTTTTGCAGGGTCTCTGCTGCTTTAGTAGACATTTCGTGTGCTCTGGCTTCGCCCAGAGCGGTGGCTAGTGTCAGGTTGCTCCTGGCTAGCAGTCGCCGCCGAGGCGGATGTCCTTGACCTCGGATGAGTTGCTCGAGTAGCACTGCCTAAGTCTCGGTATCCGCAGTCCTTGGGCGCTCTTCTTAGCGGCCATGTAGTCACCGATGGACTCGCCCTCCATCTGTCTCGTTCTCCAATTCAAACCGCTGCACGACGGACGGCGCGCGGTGCGAAATGGTTCTTCAGTAAAGTCTGCAGAGTCGGCCACGATACCGATTGTATCGGCGTTGGCTCTGCCAGGGCTTCCGCAATCTCGATGACCTCCGGCCCGCAATGGCTTAGGAAGTAAGCCCTTTTGCGGTTATCAGGGATCCTGTAGTTCGTTGGCTTCTAGAAAGCTTTCAAACGGGTCATATATGTTCCCATTTCTCCTGCCGGTTCGGTGCGGGTGGCGTGTTGCCATTTCCGCTTCTGCCCTGAGTTTGCTGGGTTCGAACTAGCGTGCTTCAGCTCGGTTCTGGTTCCCCTTAGCCTCGAAATCCCATCCTCGTCGCCAATGTTAAGTTCGGGAAGTAACGAGGCTGGAGACCAGGGTAGTGACAACAGCTCTTTAATATAGGGTGAACCCAGCAACAGGCTGGGGGAAAAACCTCTCCTTTTATACAGTTCTGCTGGAGGCTTCGTCCAATCAGCAACGTGCTGATTTCCCGCTCAAATATTTAAAGGCACAACTGTTAATACATAACACAAAGACTCTTGAAATATGGCATTTCAAAAGGAACCTTTTATTGAAGCAGAGGTGATAGCAAGGCAGAATCAAAGCAGGCTCTGAGGTCCTTCAGGCCATACAGTTAGAATAAAAGAATTAGAAACCCCTCCCAACAGTCCAGTGTGGATTCAGCCAATCCGCAGGTATGAAGATGTTATTGTATCAGCCACTCTGAGAAAATGATAAGGGAACTTTCTCAGGGTCATCCTCTGCTGTTCTCCGAGCGATGCAATCCACACGGCCCTCCCTCCCCTTACATTCCCCAAAAGGTACGAAAAATGCCAGGATGCTAAGTTACCAGGCTAAAGGTTATAAATCAATAGATTGCAGGATATAGGGTACACAAGGAAGAAAGCAATAAGTAAAGAAGGAAATAACAAATCCCCCCTTCCCCTGAAGAATGGCAAATACACCGATCTGACGTAATCAATAGGTGGCCAAAATGGATATATTGCTAGCCTGATGTGGAGCAACCATCAGCTGAAGGAAAGGAGTTCGGTATGAGGAGTTAAAAGATATTCCAGCTTTGAATCTATTTGAGGAAGGAAATATATGAGACCAAATCTATTTCTCTGCCTTTTCCAAGGGAATGTAGGCAGTCTGGTGAGATTCTTGTAAACTGGTGATCAATAATAAAGAAATCTATCTGACCCATTCTCAGAGCTGTTCTGGTTACTTGTGCCTGCTACATCTTAACAATACAGGTAGTCCTCAACTTACAATCACAAATGGGACCACAACTTTAATCATTGAGTGAAGCAGTCATTAAGCAAAATGCCCACATTATTACCTAATCCAACAACGATCCTGGAACACCCAGTTGTGGTTGTTAAACAATCTCCTGGGTCATTAAACATACATAGAAAGGGATGCCTGCTAGGAGGAAATTGAAGTTGCCTGCGAAATGGTTGCCATCATGATCATGTGACCATGGGGTGGGGTCAGGGTGAAATGTTCCTGGTTTGGACCGGATCAGCCGATCCGTAGCAATGGTGGCGGGTGGTTCAGAGAACATTAGCAAAAATCCCTGGATGAGCTGAGCCAGCACAGTTTTTACTTTTAAAGCATTTTTTACAATCTATTTGGCCAAATAGGTTGTAAAAATGCTTTTAAAAGGTTAAAAAGGTTCTGACAATCACAGCTGAGCTGCACAATCATCAGAGTCTTTTTTACTTTTAAAGCATTTTTCTACACCCTTTTGGCCAAAGAGGTTGTAAAAATGCTTTTAAAAGGCTCTAACGATCCCAGCTGAGTTGCCTGATCATCAGAGGTTTTTGGTTTTACTTTTAAAGCATTTTTCTACACCCTTTTGGCCAAAGAGGTTGTAAAAGAAAAGTTTTAAAAGTTAAAAAGATTGTGCACCATAGCTGATCATCCCTCCCCATGCTGCATGCCTCCTTTTGCCATGCACTGCGTGCATGCATCTCACATTTGGTGTGTAGTGCGCAGCATGCATGCATGCCAGTGAACTGGTAGTAAACCGGTTCAAATTTCACCACTGGGTGGTGGTCTGCCATTTGTGACATCAGAAGTGCTTTACAGGTATAAAGCACTTTTCCAAAGCTGCCGTAACTTCAAGCGTCATTACACAAGGATTACCTGGAGGGCCTTTCTTCTGATTTTATCTCCTGGAACTCATACAAAATTCCTAAGTTTCTGTTGACAGCTTGCTGCATGTCAAAAACACGAATACAGTTGGAGACAGACACGGAGAAGATGGAGTTTAGAGTATGGAGAACTATACTTAAGTCTTGATTAAAATTACTTCTTCTCCTAACAGGATTAGCCCCTGTAATATTTATGGATGCTTGGAAAAGAACTGTATTGAAAAAATATATATCCTCAATTTACTCTCAGTGGAACATGACCAGGCAACAGCACTTATAAAACAATAAATAATGGACATTCATTATCAGTCCAGCTTGAAAAAAGTCATTCATCTTTCTATTAACTAAAGTATCAAATATAGGATAAATATAATTTTATACATTCTCATGCACTTCCTCATCTTTGTTAGATGAAAAATATTGGAATTTTAAAATTATTTTACATTCATGCAGTAAGAGACAAAGTAGAAAGTATGGCTTACATTCTTTATTGTACATACTATAGAGATAATCAAAGCTTGCTCATTTTTTCATTATTTGATAGATACCAGACAACACAGATCAGTTCTACAGCCATTTTCCTTATTAATAATTAATCTTGTTAATTATAATGTAGCCAACTATAGCAGATTATGCCTCAAGAATTGATAGATAGTAAGAGTTAATTAGGCCAGAAACTTTCTACACTTGCAACAGTACTTAATTGTCTTATTATAAATATTTTAAATATCAAATAATCACAGAATCATGGAATTGGAAAGGTCCTTGAAAATGTTTGAGTCCAATCCTCTGTTCAGGACAGAATCAGAGGTGGGTTTCAGCAGGTTCTGACCAGTTCTGGAGAACTGGTAGCAGAAATTTTGAAAGGTTCAGAGAATCAGTAGTAAAAATTCTGACTGACCCTGCCCCCATCTATTTTCTGTCTCCCAAGTCCCAGCTGATCAGGAGGAAATGAAGATTTTACAGTATCCTTCCCCTGCCACATCCACCAAGCCACGCCCATCAAACCATGCCATGCCACCAAGCCATACCCACAGAAATGGTAGTAAAAATTTTTGAAACCCACCACTGGACAGAATCATCAGATCATTCAATATTTCCCTGAAAACCTCCAAGGATGGATTACTTATAACTCCAAGCTTTTCCACTGCTTAATAGCTCTCCCACTTTCCCAATTCCTTCATATTTTAAATAGGAGCTCCCTCTAGAAAGTTTATACCCATTGGTTCTTGTGGGTACCCATGGGCACTAAGAAAAATAAATCCATATCCTCTTCCTTGTTAATATTATTTTATCTTGATTAGACTCTCTCTAGGTTAAATTTAAAGATACGTCCAGATTTTTTTAAGTTATTTAAGGCAAGTTCAGTAAATTTTATGTTGATTAGTGGGTTTTAGAATTATTAGATTTATTAATATAATAAATAATATATTAGTGTTATGCTGTAATATACTATACAAATATAATAATGTATTTTTTACCTTTATATCCTAACTTGTTTCAGTTATGGATTGATTTACACTTATTTTATGGCAAATGTATTTCAGGCTATTCACTTTTAATACTTTCAATTAACACTGCATTAATTTTGTATTGTCTACCTTATTGAACCATGGTGGCATAGTGGTTAGAATGCAGCACTGCAGGCTACTGCTGCCTGCTGGCTGCCTGCAGTTCAACAGTTCGAGTCTCTCTGGCTCAAGGTTATAGGCCTTCCATCCTTCTGAGGTCATTAAAATAATTTCCCCTAAATTGTTGAGGGAAATATGTTGACTCTGTAAATTGCTTAGAGGCTATAAAGCACTGTTCCAAAGCTGCCGTAACTTCAAAAGCGTCATTACACAAGGATTACCTGGAGGGCCTTTCTTCTGATTTTATCTCCTGGAACTCATACAAAATTCCTAAGTTTCTGTTGACAGCTTGCTGCATGTCAAAAACAGGAATACAGTTGGAGACAGACACGGAGAAGATGGAGTTTAGAGTATGGAGAACTATACTTAAGTCTTGATTAAAATTACTTCTTCTCCTAACAGGATTAGCCCCTGTAATATTTATGGATGCTTGGAAAGAACTGTATTGAAAAAATATATATCCTCAATTTACTCTCAGTGGAACATGACCAGGCAACAGCACTTATAAAACAATAAATAATGGACATTCATTATCAGTCCAGCTTGAAAAAAGTCATTCATCTTTCTATTAACTAAAGTATCAAATATAGGATAAATATAATTTTATACATTCTCATGCACTTCCCTCATCTTTGTTAGATGAAAAATATTGGAATTTTAAAACTATTTTACATTCATGTAGTAAGAGACAAAGTAGAAAGTATGGCTTACATTCTTCTTTATTGTACATACTATAGAGATAATCAAAGCTTGCTCATTTTTTCATTATTTGGTAGATACCAGACAACACAGATAAGTTCTACAGCCATTTTCCTTATTAATAATTAATCTTGTTAGTTATAATGTAGCCAACTATAGCAGATTATGCCTCAAGAATTGATAGATAGTAAGAGTTAATTAGGCCAGAACTTTCTACACTTGCAACTTGGTACTTAATTGTCTTATTATAAATATTTTTAAATATCAAATAATCACAGAATCATGGAATTGGAAAGGTCCTTGAAAATGTTTGAGTCCAATCCTCTGTTCAGGACAGAATCAGAGGTGGGTTTCAGCAGGTTCTGACCAGTTCTGGAGAACTGGTAGCAGAAGGCGGTCCCAGAATAACCCGCCCAATGCCATGGAGCGCTTTAAAAGGTGGTCACCAGAACCTTGAAGCGCACCCGGAAGGCCACAGGTAGCCAGTGCAGTCTGCGCAGGATGGGTGTTATACGGGAGCCACGAGGGGCTCCATCTATCACCCGCGCAGCCGCATTCTGGACTAACTGCAGCCTCCGGATGCCCTTCAAGGGGAGCCCCATGTAGAGAGCATTGCAGTAATCCAGGCGAGACGTCACGAGTGCGTGAGTGACCGTGCATAGGGCATCCCGGTCCAGAAAGGGGCGCAACTGGCGTACCAGGCGAACCTGGTAGAACGCTCTCCTGGAGACGGCCGTCAAATGGTCTTCTAGAGACAGCCGTTCATCCAGGAGGACGCCTAAGTTGCGGACCCTTTCCATCGGGGCCAATGACTCGCCACCGATGGTCAGCCGTGGATTAAGCTGACTGTACCGGGATGCCGCATCCACAGCCACTCTGTCTTGGCGGGATTGAGCTTGAGCCTGTTTCTCCCCATCCAGACCCGTCGGCCTCCAGACACGGGACAGCACTGATAGCTTGGGGTGGTCCGTGTAGAAAAGTACAGCTGGGTGTCATCCGCATACAGCTGGTACTTCACACGAAACCACTGATGATCTCACCCAGCGGCTTCATGTAGATGTTAAACAGAAGGCGAGAGGATCGACCCCGCGGCACCCACAAGTGAGGCGCCCCGGAGCCGCCCTCTGCCCCCCTGTCAACACAGACTGCGACCGGTCGGAGAGATAGGAGGAGAACCACCGATAAACGGTGCCTCCCACTCCCAATCCCTCCAACCGCGCAGCAGGATACCATAGTCGATGGTATCGAAAGCCGCTGAGAGGTCTAATAGGACCAGGGCAGAGGAGCAACCCCTATCCCTGGCCCCCCATGCCCAGCTGAGCCACGCAAGCGTCACAGCTTTTTTTTTACTTTTAAAAGCATTTTTTTACAATCTATTTGGCCAAATAGGTTGTAAAAATGCTTTTAAAAGGTTAAAAAAAGGTTCTGACAATCACAGCTGAGCTGCACAATCCTCAGAGTCTTTTTTTTACTTTTAAAAGCATTTTTTCTACACCCTTTTTGGCCAAAGAGGTTGTAAAAAATGCTTTTAAAAGGCTCTAACGATCCCAGCTGAGTTGCCTGATCATCAGAGGGTTTTTTGGTTTTTTTACTTTTAAAAGCATTTTTTCTACAACCTCTTCTGCCGAAGAGGTTGTAAAAGAAATGGTTTTAAAAGTTAAAAAAAAAAAGATTGTGCACCATAGCTGATCATCCCTCCCCCATGCTGCATGCCTCCTTTTGCCATGCACTGCGTGCATGCATCTCACATTTGGTGTGTAGTGCGCAGCATGCATGCACAGCCAGTGAACTGGTAGTAAACCGGTTCAAATTTCACCACTGGGTGGTGGTCTGCCATTTTGTGACATCAGAAGTGCTTTACAGGTATAAAGCACTTTTCCAAAGCTGCCGTAACTTCAAAACGTCATTACACAAGGATTACCTGGAGGGCCTTTCTTCTGATTTTATCTCCTGGAACTCATACAAAATTCCTAAGTTTCTGTTGACAGCTTGCTGCATGTCAAAAACAGGAATACAGTTGGAGACAGACACGGAGAAGATGGAGTTTAGAGTATGGAGAACTATACTTAAGTCTTGATTAAAATTACTTCTTCTCCTAACAGGATTAGCCCCTGTAATATTTATGGATGCTTGGAAAAGAACTGTATTGAAAAAATATATATCCTCAATTTACTCTCAGTGGAACATGACCAGGCAACAGCACTTATAAAACAATAAATAATGGACATTCATTATCAGTCCAGCTTGAAAAAAGTCATTCATCTTTCTATTAACTAAAGTATCAAATATAGGATAAATATAATTTTATACATTCTCATGCACTTCCCTCATCTTTGTTAGATGAAAAATATTGGAATTTTAAAACTATTTTACATTCATGTAGTAAGAGACAAAGTAGAAAGTATGGCTTACATTCTTCTTTATTGTACATACTATAGAGATAATCAAAGCTTGCTCATTTTTTCATTATTTGGTAGATACCAGACAACACAGATAAGTTCTACAGCCATTTTCCTTATTAATAATTAATCTTGTTAGTTATAATGTAGCCAACTATAGCAGATTATGCCTCAAGAATTGATAGATAGTAAGAGTTAATTAGGCCAGAAGCTTTCTACACTTGCAACTTGGTACTTAATTGTCTTATTATAAATATTTTTAAATATCAAATAATCACAGAATCATGGAATTGGAAAGGTCCTTGAAAATGTTTGAGTCCAATCCTCTGTTCAGGACAGAATCAGAGGTGGGTTTCAGCAGGTTCTGACCAGTTCTGGAGAACTGGTAGCAGAAATTTTGAAAGGTTCAGAGAATCAGTAGTAAAAATTCTGACTGACCCTGCCCCCATCTATTTTCTGTCTCCCGAGTCCCAGCTGATCAGGAGGAAATGAAGATTTTACAGTATCCTTCCCCTGCCACATCCACCAAGCCACGCCCATCAAACTATGCCATGCCACCAAGCCACACCCACAGAACTGGTAGTAAAAATTTTTGAAACCCACCACTGGACAGAATCATCAGATCATTCAATATTTCCCTGAAAACCTCCAAGGATGGATTACTTATAACTCCAAGCTTTTCCACTGCTTAATAGCTCTCCCACTTTCCCAATTCCTTCATATTTTAAATAGGATCTCCCTCTAGAAAGTTTATACCCATTGGTTCTTGTGGGTACCCATGGGCACTAAGAAAAATAAATCCATATCCTCTTCCTTGTTAATATTATTTTATCTTGATTATACTCTCTCTAGGTTAAATTTAAAGATACGTCCAGATTTTTTAAATCTGATTTTAAATCTGATTTTAAATCAGATTTTTTAAAGTTATTTAAGGCAAGTTCAGTAAATTTTATGTTGATTAGTGGGTTTTAGAATTATTAGATTTATTAATATAATAAATAATATATTAGTGTTATGCTGTAATATACTATACAAATATAATAATGTATTTTTTTACCTTTATATCCTAACTTGTCGTTTTTCAGTTATGGATTGATTTACACTTATTTTATGGCAAATGTATTTCAGGCTATTCACTTTTAATACTTTCAATTAACACTGCATTAATTTTGTATTGTCTACCTTATTGAACCATGGTGGCATAGTGGTTAGAATGCAGCACTGCAGGCTACTTCTGCTGCCTGCTGGCTGCCTGCAGTTCAGCAGTTCGAGTCTCTCTGGCTCAAGGTTAACTAGGCCTTCCATCCTTCTGAGGTCATTAAAATAATTTCCCCCTAAATTGTTGAGGGAAATATGTTGACTCTGTAAATTGCTTAGAGAGGGCTATAAAGCACTGTGAAATGGTATGTAAGTCTAAGTGCTATTGCTATTATTATGCTGGTCAAAGACTGAAATAAATGAACTGAATTAAACTGAACTGAACTGAAGAAAAGGATCAACATGTGAGGTAAATCAACTAAAATATAATTTTACAAATATTAGGTCAGTCAACACTACAAAGTTGTAAGCTATGTATTATCATCCTCAGCTTGTAGAATGGAAATGAAACTTGACAGAAACAAGTTTCAATATTTTTGTGCATGTCTGCGCGGGTAAGATCTCAACACACAACTCCTCTCTTATAACCTAACATGATATAGGTTATGCTTTTCCAGTTACCCATTCCTTATCTAAATGTATTTCAGGCTGAAGCCTTGAGAATTGCTTTATAGAGTGAATAGATCCTTCTTGCAGGAATCCATCAGTCATCAGTTTCCAAATGTTCTCCAGAAGATGCAGACCTCTGTAGGTTTTTAGAAAACCAACAAGGCTGGTGCTGATCAGGTAGAACCTGATTACAAAGGAGAGGGGTAGCTTCAGAAAAGCCACACTCTCAGTTCCTCAGTGTTGGCAACCCTGCAAGCATGAGACTCAATCTGATACTGATGTGACACCACCTTTCTGTTTCTTCCTCCTAGACTAAAGTCAGTTAAAACGGGAAAAATAAAGGATTTTTGTAAAAGTAATTTTGTTTTGTTTTGTTTTGTTTACATTTATATCCCGCCCTTCTCCGAAGACTCAGGGCGGCTTACAGTGTATAAGGCAATAGTCTCATTCTATTTGTATATTTTTTTACAAAGTCAACTTATTGCCCCCCCAACAATCTGGGTCCTCATTTTACCTACCTTATAAAGGATGGAAGGCTGAGTCAACCTTGGGCCGGGCTTGAACCTGCAGTAATTGCAGGCTTTGTGTTCTTAATAACAGGCTTTACCAGCCTGAGCTATCCAGCCCCTCTTATAACCTAACATGATATAGGTTATGCTTTTCCAGTTACCCATTCCTTATCTAAATGTATTTCAGGCTGAAGCCTTGAGAATTGCTTTATAGAGTGAATAGATCCTTCTTGCAGGAATCCATCAGTCATCAGTTTCCAAATGTTCTCCAGAAGATGCAGACCTCTGTAGGTTTTTAGAAAACCAACAAGGCTGGTGCTGATCAGGTAGAACCTGATTACAAAGGAGAGGGGTAGCTTCAGAAAAGCCACACTCTCAGTTCCTCAGTGTTGGCAACCCTGCAAGCATGAGACTCAATCTGATACTGATGTGACACCACCTTTCTGTTTCTTCCTCCTAGACTAAAGTCAGTTAAAACGGGAAAAATAAAGGATTTTTGTAAAAGTAATTTTGTTTTGTTTTTTTGTTTACATTTATACCCCGCCCTTCTCCAAAGACTCAGGGCTGCTTACAGTGTATAAGGCAATAGTCTCATTCTATTTGTATATTTTTACAGAGTCAACTTATTGCCCCCCCAACAATCTGGGTCCTCATTTTACCTACCTTATAAAGGATGGAAGGCTGAGTCAACCTTGGGCCGGGCTTGAACCTGCAGTAATTGCAGGCTTTGTGTTCTTAATAACAGGCTTTACCAGCCTGAGCTATCCAGCCCCTCTTATAACCTAACATGATATAGGTTATGCTTTTCCAGTTACCCATTCCTTATCTAAATGTATTTCAGGCTGAAGCCTTGAGAATTGCTTTATAGAGTGAATAGATCCTTCTTGCAGGAATCCATCAGTCATCAGTTTCCAAATGTTCTCCAGAAGATGCAGACCTCTGTAGGTTTTCAGAAAACCAACAAGGCTGGTGCTGATCAGGTAGAACCTGATTACAAAGGAGAGGGGTAGCTTCAGAAAAGCCACACTCTCAGTTCCTCAGTGTTGGCAACCCTGCAAGCATGAGACTCAATCTGATACTGATGTGACACCACCTTTCTGTTTCTTCCTCCTAGACTAAAGTCAGTTAAAACGGGAAAAATAAACGATTTTTGTAAAAGTAAATTTTTTTTGTTTTTTTTTTGTTTACATTTATATCCCGCCCTTCTCCGAAGACTCAGGGCGGCTTACAGTGTATAAGGCAATAGTCTCATTCTATTTGTATATTTTTTTACAAAGTCAACTTATTGCCCCCCCAACAATCTGGGTCCTCATTTTACCTACCTTATAAAGGATGGAAGGCTGAGTCAACCTTGGGCTGGGCTTGAACCTGCAGTAATTGCAGGCTACTGTGTTCTAATAACAGGCTTCTTAACAGCCTGAGCTATTCCGGCCCTTTGTATATGCATGTAGTTGAAAATAGTTTCTTGTATTTATAAAAGTGCACTTTGTAAAATAACATCTTAGGAGTCGTAAAAGCTCACATTCATAACTGCAAAACTGCTTTTTAAGAGAGGATTTTTTAAAAAATAATAATAATCATATGGGGTTTATCAAAGAAGTACCGGCATAAAATAAGTCTCTTTTCTTGTTCATTGGTGGCCTACTAATTAACACCTTTAGATCTGCAGATGAAGATGTTCCAAATTATTAGAAGTGGAGAGAAAACACCTACATACGAAATATAATTTTACTACACATATTAATAAACCAGTATTTTCAATTGCTCCTTTACTTGTCTGTGGAAGCATAAAGACCAGCAACACAATAGGCCTTGTTAGTGGCAATCAACTTTCCTGATGATGTTGCATATGTTAAGCTCCCCAGGATAATCAGATTTGATCACGTAACCAATGAGAAATGGCAGATACAATTTATTTCATTTAAATCATATTTTCTACTTTCAGAACAACAAAGACCATATGAAGCACAAAAAGAGCATGTTACTCCAAAAGGTCTTGTCACTGATTTGTTATTACTTCTTTTTTTTAAAAAAGTAGTAAGCAGTTCATCCACCCCAAAATGTATTTTGAAAATGCTCAGCAAATCCATCAGAGGTTCTGGTGATCGTTCTGAAATGAATAGATGAAATCTTTAATTTTTTTAAAAAAAAATATTCTATACAATAGAACAGAACAGAACAGAACAGAACAGAACAGAACAGAACAGAACAGAATAGAATAGAATAGAATTTTTCATTGGTCGAGTGTGATTGGACACACAAGGAATTTGTCTTGGTGCATATGCTCTCAGTATACATAAAAGAAAAGATACGTCCCTCAAGAATCATAAGGTACAACATTTGATGATCATAGGGTACAAATAAGCAATCAGGAAACAATATCAATATAAATCGTAAGGATACAAGCAATAAAGTTACAGTCGTACAGTCATAAGTGGAAGGAGATGGGTGATGGGAACGATGAGAAGATTAATAGTAGTGCAGACTTAGTAACTAGTTTGACAGTGTTGAGGGAATTATTTGTTTAGCAGAGTGATGACGTTTGGGAAGAAACTGTTCTTGTGTTTAGTTGTTCTGGTGTGCAGTGCTCTATAGGTCGTTTTGAGGGTAGGAGTTGAAACAGTTTATGTCCCCAGCTATTTAAATTCTTGCTAAAAAAAAAACCTTTATTTTTCCAACTCTGTTATTTCCTTGATATAACACCTTGTATGACTTAACACTATATATACAAAACCAAGGCAAAGGCAATATGGGTTTCTTTCTTTCTTTCTTTCCTCCTCCTCCTCCTCCTCCTCCTCCTCCTCCTTCTTCTTGCTTGGTCAAATATAAATTTTATTTCAATCCCTGGAGTGTGTTCAGTGCTGCACTAAGGCTTTGAAATGTGCAGTACTAGGAACAAACCATTAACCTCATGGAACCAGGAGACACAGCATGAACAGCAATCAACAGCATATGATGTGTTCCAAGCTCTGTGAGTCAATGGTTTAATTAAACAAGATTTGCATGTGGTGTGTAGATCACATGCTGTGAAACAACTTGAGGCCAAAGCTGGCGGTACAACATTTCAAGGGACTTTGGTTAACCTTCTATCTGCCAGCAATGGCCAAGGGAAAACAAATGGTGTTGCTGCAAAAGATAGCAGCTTCAAATGATAAGAGCAATATACAATGCCCAAGCGATGCCCTCAGGGTTTATTTATTTATTATTTATTTATTTAATTAAACTTTTATACCGCCCTTCTCCCGAAGGACTCAGGGCGGTGTACAGCCTTCATTTAAAACAATTAATATACATATTAAAATAACAATTAAAAAGCTTATTCAATAAAAGGCTGAAATTAAAACCGTCCAATTGACCATGTAAAATACCCAGTAAAATTACAATTAAAAATTAAAAATTAAAAATTTAGAATTTAAAAATCAGGCCAGTCCCACTTGGATAAATAAATAAGTTTTCAGTTCCCGGCGAAAGGTCCGAAGGTCAGGCAATTGGCGTAAACCGGGGGGAAGTTCGTTCCAGAGGGTAGGTGCTCCCACAGAGAAGGACCTTCCCCTGGGGGCCGCCAGCCGACACTGCTTGGTGGACGGCACCCTGAGAAGACCCTCTCTGTGAGAGCGTACGGGTCGGTGGGAGGCATGTGGAAACAGCAGGTGGTCCCATAAGTACCCGGGCCCTAAGCCATGGAGCGCTTTGAAGGTGATAACCAAAACCTTGAAGCGCACCCGGAAGACCACAGGTAGCCAGTGCAGACTGCGCAGGAGTGGAGTTACCCGGGAGCAACGTGGTGCTCCCTCAGTCACCTGCGCAGTTGCATTCTGGACCAACTGAAGTCTCCGAGTACACTTCAGGGGTAGCCCCATGTAGAGAGCATTGCAATAATCCAGGCGAGAAGTGACGAGAGCATGAGTGACCATGCATAAGGCATCCCGGTCAAGAAAGGGGCGCAACTGGCGGACCAGGTGAACCTGGTAAAAAGCTCTCCTGGAGACGGCCGTCAAGTGATCTTCAAATGACAGCCGTCCATCCAGGAGAATGCCCAAGTTGCGCACCCTTTCCGTTGGGGCCAGTGACTCGCCCCCAACAGTCAGCCGCGGTTGCAGCTGACTGTACCGGGATGCCGGCATCCACAGCCACTCCGTCTTGGATGGATTGAGTCTGAGTCTGTTTCTCCCCATCCAGACCCGTACGGCCTCCAAACAACGGGACAGCACTTCGACAGCTTCACTGGGGTGGCCTGGGGTGGAGAAGTACAGCTGAGTATCATCAGCGTACAGATGATAACTCACCCCAAAGCCACTGATGACAGGGTTGACTGATGCATTTGGGAGGATCTGCAAAGACTGAAGCACTCAGGAGAGCAGCTTAATATCTTGTACAAGGATTTGGAGCTTTGCTCGGAGGACTACCAACTCTGCCTTAGAAGAGCTGTACTCCCACTGTATTCCGTCTAGACAATTCTGCTACTTGCAGTTGGACAGAAATGGTACTCCATAAGGTGGAATTATAATGCACCTGTCTGGGTTGCAACACAAGCCATAATAATTCATACTGTTTTAAAGGTAATATAAAGAAAAGAAAAGACAATAGATAAAGACGACTATGTGGGCTGTAGTTACTTTGGCCAGCAGTTTTCTGGAAGTATTGAGTTATTACTATTCATCCCTAGGTGATATGAAAGAATTTACTGCTGGTGGAAAGGATCTTTTTTCCAGGACTTGATATCAACCATTCTGTGCCTATTGCTGCTACCTTCAAGCAGCAAATGTACTGTTTCATATTAGGTCTGCAAAAAAAACTTGCATCCACTAAGAGCTTTAATCTTTCAGTCTTTTTCTTATTTCTGTCCCTATTCACAAGCATTTTTTCCTCTTCTAAAATGGTTCTGTTCTGTCCCATTCAGATTCATGACTTGAGGGAGAAATGAATCATATTCTTCAGCTTTGATGAATTTTTCCATTCCAAATTTCCCAGAGAATTCTTTAGTTCTCTTAAGGAAACCAGCTAACCAGATCACATTTATTATAGCACGCTTGTAGGCTTCTAAGCCCCGTCAACAGCTTTTGCTAACACTGTTCACCGAATCTGAGATTTTGTTTACTATGTACTAAAACATATTCCTGATATCTGTCAGCTCTCATGACTGGTTGACCTCTCTTTCCTGAACACAAAAAAGTGCCAGATCGTATTAAGAAGCTGTAGGGGTGAAACAGCATGTCATGCAAGGAAATCTTTCCACAAACAACATTCACTTAAAATCATCGCCATAAATGATCTTGAATTCTAATTCAGTGACAAAAGCCCATGTCACCACTTTGCTGCTTTTATCATTTTTAAAATAATAGCTACCGTCCATCCAGATAAAGACCACTTTACACAGGGTGGGGACATTTTTATCAGCTTTTTTGTTAAATAAGAAAGGAGAAACTTCATCTTCCTTGCCCAGATTGGAAGAGAAGAAGGACCAGCTTCTTTGATTATTTTGTTTATCAAGGAGTGGGAGATTTTGTAGTAAAGGGATAGATGGTGTCAAAGGATTTGTGATCTCCCATTCCACAAGCAGTATTCATGTTATAGATTAAGCTACATTTTTAGAGGGAGAGGAAGAGGGAGAGGGAGAAAGAGGGAGAGAGGGAGAAGGGCATTTTTTTTTTGCCATCTAGCCATGAGGTCTCTAGGCTGAAAGGAGATCTCAAACAATTTATAGATTACCTGGTTAACAAATTTACACAAAGCTGGAACTGTAACTAATACTTTAAAGGAGACAGTGAAGATTTTTTTTAAAAAAAATCTAAATAGCCTTGAGCAGGCATTGAAAAGAGCAAGATGGAAATAACAAGGAAGAATAAAGTGTTCTTTATCTTAATAGGTAAAATGAAAAGCACAACTATATGAGTAGGGAGTTATGGCTTGACAGTTGCACGTGAAAAAGATTGAGTGAAAAAGACCTTGTTGATCGCATGGTAAATATAAGCTAACATGGAGCTGTTAAAAAAAATATCTTAGCTAATAGGAGCATAAAGTCTAGAAGTACCTTGCCCTGATCAGGCCCCATTTGAAATACTGTGTCTACCACTTTGAAGACTATGAAAATGGAACAAGTTCAGAAGACTAATAAAATGGTGAATGATCTGGAAATCGAGCCATATGTATGACAAACAATGAAAGAAACTGAGTATGTTAAGTCAATAAAAGAGACAATGTCTTCAAATATCTAAGAGACAGTCATATAAAAGAGGGAATGAAGTTGTTTTCTATTGTCCCAGTAGGCAGTATCATAATCTATGTATTAAAACTACAAGGAAGTAGTTTGAGACTAGAAACTTATGACTCTATGCTTCCTGATTACGAACTATCAGACAGTGGATCAGGTTGCCACATGAAGTTCTTCTTCACAAGAGATGTCCAAATAGATGTTAGATGGCTTTCTGTCAGGGTTACAATAATGAAACCTGCACTGAATAGGGGCTGGATTAAAGGATCACTCTTCCAATGTTATGATTTCATGAAATAGTCACCACATAGTCGGTTATTAATGTTTGCTTCATTGTAGAAAAATGGCTGACAATCAGGCTGGACCTTTGATCAAACTGGGCCTGTCATGATCTCCACATTTCTTTAGAAATATTATATTGGTATCCTTAGGTGATTGGAGTTGTGATGTTAGATCTGTTAGCAATGTTGCATAGCTAGAATTTTTTAAAATTGGGTTTATTTTGTTATCTTGGCAGTATGTTCATTTATGGCTTATTTGACTCTCAAAGGCACCTATGTTTAAATCCATGCTACCTTAATGACAAGGCAAAGAAAGAAAGAAAGAAAGAAAGAAAGAAAGAAAGAAAGAAAGAAAGAAAGAAAGAAAGAAAGAAAGAAAGAAAGAAAAAAGGAAAGATTGAGCAATATGCTTTGTAAAATCTCTGCCACAAAGGAAACTCTCGCTGATGATGAAACATATCTTGTGTATAAATCTTAGAAAAATGTCTTCCTGAAAGCCCATGTTCTTCTAAGCAGACTTCATTATAATGGAGATAATGCACAAAAGCAGCGAAGAAAAGCTGCTAAATGACAGGTAATAGTAATAAACCTGTCTCATTACCAGCTGCTGATTATCTAAGGGAGCACTCTAGTGTAAGAATCCCCAAGCATTACAGAAAATTAGAGGAAGTATGTATAACAGCTTAATTTGAATAGAAGTGGCTATGGCTTGGCTGAGTGTGGCATTTGGAACACTTTAGCTAACAATGCTCATAATAGGCTCCTAATAGGAATGATGTCACTGTTCAAAATACTTGGTTTGATTATGAGCCAGGGCTCCTTAGTTTAAACTACTTTCTCTGTTCATAATTAAGAATGAGACAAGGTTTTGCTCCAACGGTCATCCCTCTGTCTGCATAGTCAATATTATCAGAACAAGCCAGGGATGTTGGCAGTTACTCCTGAATTGTGCCCAGAACTTGCTCAATATCATTCCTCACATTTCTCATCTAGAAAGGCTGCATTTTTCTTCCTGGCTTTAGGTCAGTCCAGGTTTTGCATCTCTGGCTTGTAGCATAATTGATTGATTACGGGTCATCAAGTCATCTTGGACTCCTAACAACCACATAGATGGATTTTCTCCATGAATGTAGCATAATGGAAAGTCTGTATTTTCACTTTCTATTAAGAATCTGTATCATCAATGGAATTTGGTGCTATCCCTCAGGGATTGGGGTTGGGTGGATAGGGACAGAAGGAGAGAAAGGATGGAAATAGAAGATGGACTTTGCTATGTCATCACTTAATATAGATACATAAGTAATTATGTTCAGGTATAGGGAATTGATGGTACTTCTGCCAATGTTTAATGCCAGTGATACTATCTGTTTTAAAATCCTCCAGCCAATCAAGAGGTTCCATTGTTATTGAGTTTTTGAGATTTATGATGATAAAAAGCAGTGATAGGTAGGGTGTCATAATGACCATATGTTACATAATTCTTGCCAAAGAACTGACAGTTACTGAATTTATACATGTAACTCCTACATATACTGTACTGAGATAGCACAAGTTAATGATGAAGATGGCAATCATTTTAAAAGGCAGGAGTTTTGCATGGGTGTTTAGGTATAAGAATTCTCATGTTACATTATAAGAATCAGAATTAAGTCAGTTATGAAGTGGACTAATGATGTGATCCTGAATCAAGCATTCTGTCTCAGCCTAGCACATCTCACAGATTACTTATCATAAGATAGGGAAAAATATATATACAACTCCAAGCAACTTAGAAGATAGGACAAAAGAAAAATTAAATTACTATAAAAGCTAAAGGTTCTCCTCCAGAGGTGGGTTTCATCAGGTTCTGCCCAGTTCTGGAGAACCGGTAGCGGAAATTTTGAGTAGTTCAGAGAACTGGTAAATACCACCTCTGACTGGCTCTGCCCCCATTTATTCTCTGCCTCCCAAGTCTCAGCTGATCAGGAGGAAATGGGGATTTTGCAGTAACCTTCCCCTGGATTGTGGAGGGAATGGAGATTTTACAGTATCCCTCCCCTGCCACACCCACCAAGCCATGCCCACTAAGCCATACCCACAGAACTGGTAGTAAAAAATTTTGAAACCCACCACTGTTCCCCTCACACATATGTGCTAGTCATTCCCAACTCTAGGGGGCAGTGCTCATCTCTGTTTCAAAGCCAAAAAGCCAGCACTGTCCGAAGACGTCTATGTGGTCATGTGGCCGGCATGACTAAACACCAAAGGTGCACAGAATGCTGCTACCTTCCAACCAAAGGTGATCCCTTTTTTTCTACTTGCATTTTTTACATGCTTTCAAACTGCTAGGTTGGCAGAAGCTGGGACAAGTAATGGGAGCTCACCCTGTTATGCAGCACAAGGGATCCAAACCGCTGAATTGCCAATCTTTTGATTGATAAGCTCAGTTTCTTAGCCATTGAGCCACCACATCCCTATTAAATTACTATATAGGCACCATATTTTACTCTTAATATGCCAGAATTTCCAAAACCCGAACTTTATTGTAATTGTACAATGTCTGATCAAAACAATGTCTAATCATTTTATTTCCAATAAAATTGGAAAACCAAAGACTGTTGTTGGTTTCATGTAAGAGAAGGATTTTAATTTCTGAATGTTCATTCTGGAGCTACTTTCATTGTTAAATGACAGCCAAAAAATCTGCAGTGCTTTCTCAATATTCTCTCAGTGCAATCTGTGCATTGCTTGAGGATGCTAGATGGCCATATAGTGTGCTTTTGCTGCTAGCAGCCAATTTGCAAGAAAGGCAATAATATAAAAATTGCTATTTACACTGAAACAAGTGGTACACTACATTATCGCTCAACAGTGAGGTTGTTAGGAGGATGGTAAATCAATAATCTGTTCTCATTTAGTAACTTCATGCACCATCAGCTTCTATCATCTTAATGCTTGTTTCCTTTTCTGCTCAACCTTTGCTGCCAGACCAACTGCTCAAGCAAACAAAAAGGTATTCTATTTGATACTTTTGGCATGGGAACAGAATTTACCTTGGGATCTTTAGCAGTAATAAAGAGTGAAAAAAGAGAATAGAAGTTTTGAATAACTAGATTTCTTACTGTGCACATCTATGAGCATTTCACATTGAACAAAAAGTTTGTACGGTAATTTTTCAACTACGGCAATCATGCAGTCTCTTAGCTCTGTTTTTCTAACATTGCTGCCCATTAGTAGTTTCTCTCCATTGGGTGCTCAGTTGGTAATCCTTAAATAAAGTTGATGAAAAATCCTTAAATAATCCTTAAATAAAGTTGATGAACTACACAAAAGTAGTTCAATTTCCAGTTCACGTTTATGACTTCTAAAACCTATACAATCAAGATGACTTTTGGACTTCTTGTTTTCAATATGTATAAGTTTTCTCTCTACTCTGAATCCACCTCTTCCTGTTTTGTTTTCTATTTAAAGAGTAGGAGAAACAAATAAGCAAATGATACCATGGGATCTATGATTTTTTTAAAAAACCTCATATGTTTCCATTGCCAATCGTAAAAATGGAGTCCTTTCAGATTCTACCTTTATTCCACCTTGGAA